>NC_057392.1:52402956-53032010 GCF_019320065.1 Cervus canadensis | reverse complement strand
GATAAGGAAGCTGTGTACATATACACCATGGAATATTACTCAGCCGTTAAAAAGAATTCATTTGAATCAGTTCTAATGAGATGGATGAAACTGGAGCCCATTATACAGAGTGAAGTAAGCCAGAAAGATAAAGAACATTACAGCATACAAACACATATATATGGAATTTAGAAAGATGGTAACGATAACCCTATATGCAAAACAGAAAAAGAGACACAGAAATACAGAACAGACTTTTGAACTCTGTGGGAGAAGGTGAGGGTGGGATGTTTCAAAAGAACAGCATGTATACTATCTATGTGAAACAGATCACCAGCCCAGGTGGGATGCATGAGACAAGTGCTCGGGCCTGGTGCACTGGGAAGACCCAGAGGAATCGGGTGGAGAGGGAGGTGGGAGGGGGGATCGGGATGGGGAATACATGTAACTCTATGGCTGATTCATATCAATGTATGACAAAACCCACTGAAATGTTTTGAAGTAATTAGCCTCCAACTAATAAAAATAATAAATAAATAAAATAAAAAATATAAAAAAATAAAAAAGTAGGGGCAAGCAGAGAGTGATCTGATCAGATTAACATTTAGAAAGATCAGTTTGGCAGCAGTGTAGAAGATAAATTATAAGAAAGGCAAGTCTAGTTACAGACAGATTATTTAATGGGTTATCATTATAATTCAGAAAATAATTGAAAAAATTAAATTTCAATATCCATGGAAATAACATGTTGGGGGTAAATTTGAGAGATATATAGACAGTAAAATTGGTTTAAGGATTAAAATACCCTAATGTCCTGAGAGAACAAAATCACATATGATGTCTTATGAATTCATTAAACAATAAACAATGATTGTGTTACTACATCAAATACATTTACTCTTACCCTATAAGACCCTGTGGTCTTAATGGAGAATCATTCCTATTTTGATAGTTACTAAAAAAGGCAAAACTAAGTTAAATGTTTTACTGGAGTTATAAGCAATGTACTATGGAAACACATGATAAGGAATAGACATCATTCTAAGGTTATAAAACACAAATTTGCCTAATTTCTTTAGCTAAATGTTTGTCTTCAAAGAAATTAGTACATTACCCAAACATCTCTGATTAATTTCTTAAAGTCTCACAAAACCCATACATGGAATTTTAGATATACATTTCCCAGGGACAATATTTAATTATCTTAATCATATTCACTACTACTGTTAAAAATTGCAAAAAATGCCTATTAAATATTATTTAAATTGTCATTAGCATTTGATGAGTTTAATGTGCAAATAGATTTCTAACTCTAAATTTTCCTATAAGTATAGTGGAATAATGACTAATGCATATAATATTGCATATAAACTTCATAGTTAAACATGCTAGTTACTTTATTATGCACTATATATTATACATATATATGTGAAAGCATATTAAAATATATATATTAAAAAATTGTACATGACTCTATAATTTTAGCCCAAATTTTTGTTTTGGCAAAACATTCAGAATTAAATAATTAAATTATCCCTGCTCCTCCTGACACAAGCAAAAGTGTGAAAATGTAAAAAAATAGTCAGTCCCCTACCTATGACTGAGTTCCATTCCAAGGGTGTGTTCATAAGTCCAATTTGTTCATAAGTCCAACAAAGTTAACCTAGGTATGCAACTATTGGGTTGATGGTACTGTACTGTAACAGGTTTATAATACATTTCACTTAAATAATGCATAAAAAACAAACACAAGAAATAAGGAAAACATGTTTTGTCTTAGAGTACAGTACTTTGAAAAGTAGTATAGTACAATAGCTGGCATCCAGTGAATAAGCAAGAACAGTTACTGACTGGAAGAGGGAGAGAGGGTGAGAGATGCTAGAGTTGAAGGATGTCAGCAACAGGAGATGGAGGGCAAGCTCCAGTTTCACTCATGCTGGACTTTGATGCTGCAGGTTGTAGTTTCCTGCTGGTTTCAATTCTATCTACCTCTTAAAAAAAAGCAGTCCTGTGATGTCTGGGTAGTATCTCTTTTTTTCTTATTATAGATGACATGGTAGCACTGGAATGCATTCTGAATGGCTGCTGCAACTTTCATGTACCATTCTGCGTTCTGGTCCAGTGCCTCAAAAACTAACTTTGCCTCCTCAAATAAAGACAATCCCCTTGACATTGCCTGAGTCGTGAATCTCTTCAGTTATTCAGTTACTTCGTCCTCTGTCTCTCTTCATTCTTCCACTGGACCTCCAATTCCCTCGGATTTTCATTAGTGAGCTTCTCGTGATGCACAGCAAGGAGTTCAATGAAGTCATACTCCTGCAGATCCATCCTCCTCCAGATTTCACTGAGGGTCACTAGGTTGCTGTAGACCCTTTCTCTCCTCATCCACCTTCTCAAATCCATGAGAATCAGGAACAAATTTGGCAAAAATTCTTCCAAACTCCATTCATGGTGATGGCCATAACCTCACTCCATGCAGTCAATGTTTTTATGACCTTGTAGATGTTATAGCCCTTCCAAAATTATCACAAGTTTGTTCCTGATTCATCACTTGCCTTCACTGGCTGGCAAAAAAGTGTGACTTGAAAGTTTCAATGACTCCCTAGCCCATAGGTTGGATAAAGAATGTAGTGTTTGTGGCAGATATACTACATTGACCCTGGGATGAAAGTCATCCATAAATGGAGGAGGGTGGCCCAGAGCATTGTTGAGCAGCAAAAGAACATTGAATGGGAATCCTTCTCTAAGCAATATTTCTCTAACTTCAGGATGAAGTGATGGAAAAACTAGTCCTGGAAAATGACCTATGTAACCCAGGTTTTGGGGTTACTCTTCCACACAACCTTCGTTTTGTTTTTAAGGGCTCTTGAGTTCTCTGAATGATAAACTAAGAGAGACTTCAGCTTCATATCACTGGAAGCATTGCCACCCAACAACAGTTAACAGTTAGCCCATCCTTTGCTGCTTTATAGTCTGGCATCAACTTTTCCTTCTTACTGATGTGACTTCCCTCTGGTATCCTCTTCCAGCATAGTCCTATCTCATCCACATTAAAAACCTGCTCAAGTAAATATGTGCCTTCATCAATAATTTCTCAAAGCATTTCAGGAAATTCCCAGGCAGTTATTATATCTGAATTTCCTGCCTCGCCACTTACTTTTACATTATGAACGTTGGCTCCAGCCTTGAACCAATGAAACCAGTTATGGTTGGCATTAAAAAACGTGCTCTCCGAGTCTTCACCGTGTTTCTCCTGCAAGTCTTCATACAGGCTTTTCGCTTTCTCTTGAATCAGCACTAAGCTGAGTGGGACGCAACACTGATACTGATCCTACATCCACACACTGAGAAATTTCTCCATCTCCTTCATCCTTTTCTCCACTCTTTGATATGATTGTTGACATCATCACACAGCTAATTTCACATGATCCACAATCTTGTCCTTGTTCTTTTTCTTTCATTTTATTTGTTTATTTATTTTTCATTTATTTTTATTTGTTGGAGGCTAATTACTTCACAACATTGCAGTGGGTTTTGTCATACATTGACATGAATCAGCCATGGAGTTACATGTATTCCCCATCCCGATCCCCCCTCCCACCTCCCTCTCCACCCGATTCCTCTGGGTCTTCCTAGTGCACCAGGCTGGAGCACTTGTCTCATGCATCCCACCTGGGCTGGTGATCTGTTCTTTAGAATCATGCCAGGGGTTGAATGATTCATGTTACAAGAACAAGAGGTGTCTACCATCTTCTCACCTTGCTCCACTTTCTCAATTATTTTCACTTTTGTTTCCATTGTTATTGCTTGGTGCTTCTGAGCAGTAGCAGCTACATCACTGCTGTTTTTTTGCTTGCTTCCAGATGTCCTGGACTTGAATTAAAGATTCTCTTCTGTACTCTCTACAGTACTGTACAGTAAAGTACGTAAGAAAGACCACAGCCACTGTAGAAGGTGGACACACATAACAATGTATGCCAGACGTGTGAACTAACTTATGTGAGTGGACATGCAAACGAAAGTTCCTGTCTTTGCAAGCTCATATCTTGAAGGTTTGCATGTAGAGGACTTATTGTATGTAAATATTTCAGAGGACAGTGTGACCAGAGTATAAGGTTTATGAGGATAAATATCTGGAGAAAAAGTTTAACAATTAGCTGAGATCAAGCTGTAAAAAGTCTTCTTGTCTAAGTTAGGAATTTGTTTGGGATTTAATAACTGATTGGATATTGGCAAAGGAGAGTCAGATAACTGTGGATTTTCCATATTGGTTGATTAAATTCATATAATTTTATCTACCCAGAAGTATATACAGTGAATAGGAAGACTGGGCTTTTACTCAGAGAAAAGTGTAGGAAAAATAGGCAGAATTCCAGGATAAAGGAAGGGTTAATCTAGCAACTGTGCTAACACTGGAATTTGTGGATTTAGAGTGTAAAGGAATCTGACTAGTCACTCCTTCCTGCCCTGATACACACACAGTGCTGCTCTGTTATCTGAGTTAAACTGCATTGTGACTTCCTAGTTCTTGTCTTATCAACTCTCATGACTCCAGGGAGAGAGGTGGGGAGAGCTATTAGATGCAAGTAGACAAGATTCCGGCTTGGATGGATACTTATTAGATAATCAATCTTTCATAAATTCTCTGTTCCTTCTGTGGTATATCCCAATTTAGGGAATTTCTCTTCTCCTCCTTCCCAGATCACACACTTGCTGCACTTCAGGAATTTAATTTAACCTCCCTTAGTTACACATTCTTTGATTGCACTTAAGGAATTTGAGTTACTTCCTATCAGTTTTGAATCACCCTATTTGGCAATCTGGGAATCATTTGGACATACTCTTAGCTCATCGCTATTATTTCTGTCCTCTGTAAACAAGTCTAGTGTTTTCCCCAGGTTCATTCCTTCAGTTGCATTATCTCTTATTTCTTTATTTATTTTTTTAAAGATCCTGGCTTCATCTCTCTTTAGTGTAAGCAGCCTAAAGCTATGAAAGAACTCTTTGGAGAGGAAAAGGAATTCTGGTTCTAGTTTTGCCATTGATGGCTATTTAGCTTTAGGCAAATGCTTTACCTCATTCAGTTTCTGGATCATAAAATACAGGAAAGGGATAAAATAAATGTGCTTCAGAGACTTCCTATCCATAAAATTCTATGACTCGTAGTTTGTCCTAGATGGCCTGAGAGCCTGCCCATCTGTTTTCCCTTTATGGGCTATGATTGTACCTTTATTATTGTATTTATGGCATTGTACTTAAATAATCATTGTTGTGGTTTATTCATCAAGTCATGTCCGGGCCTTGCAACCCTGTGAGCTATAGCCTGCCAGGTTCCTCTGTCCATGGGATTTCGCAGGCAAGAATACTGCTATGGGTTGCCATTTCCATTTTCAGGGGATCTTCCTGACCCGAGAATCAAACCGGAACACATTTGAATACCCATGGACAGAGGAGCCTGGTGGGCTATAGCACATTGGGTTGCAAGAGTCAGACACGACTTAATGACTAAACAAAAACTTAAATAGTCATATTTATTTATTTATGTAATATATATTTATTGAGTTACTGCTGACTATATACCAGGTACTGGCAAGCACAAACAACAGAACAACTCCTTTTAGAGTTCACAGGGTAACTAAGAATGTGATGTGATGATCTATGACTTGATGAAAATAGCAGAAGATAAAAACAGAGAATATTAAGGGATTCAAGAGGGATCTCTCCTGATCAGGAAAGTCCCCTCTAATACATTTTATACGAAGACCTAAAGGAGGAGTAAGGAAAAGGAAGAATGCTCGAGACAGAGGGAATAGCGTGTTAGAATGCCTGGAGATGGGAGTACACGAAGATTTGAAGGAAAGTCTGTAAAGTGAAGACAGGATGGAGGAAAAAGAATTACACAGAGGTGGCTGTGTGGTTAGGTTTTGTTCAGATCGGTTTGAACTGTCTTAAGGTTTTGGACGGTATCATGTGGGCAAAAGAAAGACGGTAAAGTTTAAAGTAAGAATGTGCCCTGATCATATTTAGATTTTGAGCTTCAATCTGGATTCATAATGATAATGAAAATAAAATAACTTTCATTGCATGCTTACTGTAGACACAGTTACAAATTCTCTCCTATTTAATCTTCACAATAATTGTATTTGTTTCCTAGGGCTGCTGCAACAAATTGCAGCAAACTGAGTGACATAGAGTAACAGAATTTCTTCACAGGTTTGGAGGCCAGAAGTCTGAAATCAAGGTGTCTCCAAGGTTATGGTCTCTCTGAAGGCTCTGGGGAGAGTCCTTCCTTGTTTCTTCCTATCTTCTGGTAGCTGCCAGCAATCCTTGGCATTCCTCCACTTACAGATTCATCATTCTAGTCCCTGCCTTCATCTTTACATTCTTCCCCATGTCTCACATTTTCTCCTTTGTCTCTGCCTCTGTGTCCAAATTTCCCTCTTATAAGGACACTAGTCATTGAATGAGGGCCTATCCTAGTGCATATAATGCATTTGAACTTGACTGTATCTGCAAATGATTACATTCTGAGGTTATGGGTAGACATGAATTTTCGGGGTGACACTAACCAACCACAATAACATTAAGAGGTTAACCTAGGTTGAGAGGTGAGGAAACCAAGGCATTGAGAGCCTAAGAAATATTTCTAAACTTACAAAACTAATGTGTGGCCAAGGCAGGGAGACCAGTTAGGCAGAAAGATGATGTTGTTGGTAGTAAGGATGGAAAATGTGCTTGGTCTTGGTAAATATTGAAAAAATAAAATCTGTACTATTTGTTAATAATCTTGATGTGAAGAGTAAATGAGAGAGAAGTTAAGTAAAACTCCCAGGCTGCTAATCTGAGGAACTGGGTGGAGGTTCTACCGTTTATAGCAGTAGAGGACACTGGGCAAAGGGCAGCTTTGGGGAGAAAGGGAATATACCTTCTTGGTTGTCAGGGCTTAGTTTGGTGTACCCAGTGAAGCATCTAATTGGAAATAGATATGATAGTCTGGCACCCCAGAGAAAGGTTCGGGCTAGAACATCAGAAAATTGAATTATTTAGTTATGAGTGCCTATGTTGTAGCAGGTTCCAACACAGGCACCAAGAACATAGCTGTAAATGGAAAGGCAAAGTTCCTGCTGTCGTAGAGATGCCATTTTTAAAATTGAAGTATAGTTGATTTATAATATTCTGTTAATTTCAGGTGTATAACATAGTGGTTCAGTACTTTTGTAGAGTATGCTGCATCATAGGTAATTACAAGAT
This sequence comes from Cervus canadensis, assembly GCF_019320065.1. NCBI lineage: Eukaryota > Metazoa > Chordata > Mammalia > Artiodactyla > Cervidae > Cervus > Cervus canadensis. Next base: position 53,024,780 of record NC_057392.1, on the reverse strand, counting down.
AATGGGTAAAATTCCCTGTGCTTTATAGTATATCATTGTTGCTTATTTATTTTATATATAGTAATTTGCCTCTCCCCTCTTTCTACTCCTCTTTGGTAAACACAAAATTGTTTTCTATATCTGTGTGTCTGTTTTGCACATATATTTTTTTAGATTCCATTTATAACTGATATCATATAGTATTTGTCTTTGTCTGACCTTTCACTAAGCATAATATTCTCTAGGTCCATCCATATTGCTGCAAAAGGCAATATTTTGTTTATTTTTATGACTGAGTGGCATTCCATTGTATATAAATACTACATCTTCTTTATCTAGTCATCTGTTGATCAGTATTTATGTTACTTCCTTGTCTTGGTTATTATAAATAGGGCTGCTATGAAACATTGAGGAGCATGTATCTTTTTGAATTAGAATTTTCATCTTTTCCAGATATATGCTCAGGACTAGGATTACAGGATGATATGATAACTCTATTTTTAGTTTTTAAAGGAAACTCCATATTGTTTTCTATAGTGGCTGCACTAATTTACATTCCCATGAGCAGTGTAGGAAGGTTTCTTTTTCTCCACATCTTCTCTAACATTTATTAGTTATAGACTTTGTGAGGATACCATCTTGACAGGTAATGGCAACTCACTCTAGTATTCTTGCCTGGAAAATCCCATGGATGGAGGAGCCTGGTAGGTTACAGTCTATGGGGTTGCAAAGTGTCAGACACAACTGAGAGACTTCACTATGCTACTACTACTATCTTGACAGGTATGAGGTAATACCTTACTATGGTTTTATTTGCATTTCCTAATAATTAGCAATGTTGAGCATCTTTTCATTTGTCTGTTAACCATCTGTATGTCTTCTTTGGAAAAATTTTTATTCATAAAGTCTCTGCCATTTTTTGATTGGACTGTTAGGTTTTTTGATACTGAGTTGTATGAGCTGCTTGTATATTTTAGATATTAAGCCAATGTCAGTCTCATCATTTGCAAGCATTTTCTTTCATTTCATAGGTTGTCCTTTTGTTTTGTTGATGGTTTATTTTGCTGTTCAAAAACTTTTAAGTTTACCTAAGTCCCACTTGTTTATTTTTCCTTTTATGTCTTTTGCCTTGGGGTGCTGATCTAAGAAAATACTGCTACAATTTATATGAAAGAGTGTTCTACCTAGTTCTTTTCGAGGAGTTGTGGGCTTTTATACCTTACATTTGGTTTTTTAAAGTATTTGAGTTTATCTTTGTATATGTTTTGAAGGAATGTTCTTATCTCATTATTTTACGTGTGGCTCCCCAGTTTTCCCAGCATTACTTGTTGAAAAGACTCTTTTCTCTATTGTATTAGAAATGCCACTCTTAGTGGGGAAGTCAGATGTTAGACAACAAAAATAAGACAACTTCAAACAGAAAAAAGTTCTACGTAGACAATAAAAATGGGTGATACATAAGTGAATCATTGGTAGAGAGCGCCTTCTTTAGTTCGGACGGTATAAGTAGATTTCTCTGAGGAGATGACATTTGAACCGAGACTTGCCTGGTATGAGGATCTCACTTCATGGAACTCAGTGCACAAAAGCCTAAAGGCAGTTGTATTTTTGTATTTTGTGAGGAACAGAAAAAAAGGCCAGTGTAGCTAGAGCAAAGAGAACTTAGGGAGTGAATGAGGGTAGTAGGGCATTAGGCTGGGATTCCAAGGTCGGTGGGAAACCGTGAATGTATGTATGTGTGCATGTATGTGTATGTATCTTTGGATGTGACAATCTGATTTTTGTTTTATTTAAAGCCATGGAATAGAAGCTGTCACCCAGGGAGAGAGAACAGAATGAGGAAAAAGGAAGGCCTGCAGTTATTTTAATTTTATGAAGAGACTCATGAAGAAGAAGTGGTTAGAGATATGGTCAGAAATATGTTTTCTTACGTGCTTTCCCTATTACACTGAAAGCTGTTCCCCAATTGCCAAGAAAAGTGTCTTGTACCAAATTGTGCCAACAAATATTTATCAAATTAATTTCAAACAGATGAAATCAAATAGTAAAGTAAGACTCCCAATTATGGTATTTTTTATCAGTGATGCTAAAATTTTATTTTTTTCCAAAGTCTACCTCTTTGACTTTTTGACTTTAGTGTGTGTATTTTTCTTCACCATAACTGATACATAGTATAGTTTCTCAACCCTTAACTTTCATAGGATTTGACTGTATGACTTGCTTTGGCCAACAACATACAGTAGAAGTGACAGTATGTCAGTTCTGAATGCAGACCTCAAGGAGCCCTGAGTGTCTCTTCTTAGATTCTTGTACTTCTGCCGTCACTATGAGGAAGACATGGCTAGACTAGACCCAGGAGGAAGGTTAAGAGATGTATAGAATGTTGCTGCCCCTGCTGTGCCTGGTCAAGCCCAGCCTAGAGCAAGGTGCCCCTGGCTATGCTTTAGGAGTTTAAGTAAGTCCAGCCTAGATTAGCCTCAATCAGTTCAGTCAACTCATAAGCATAGAAGTTAGAAAAATGAAGGTATGGTGTTAAAAGCACTACATTTTGGAGTGGTTTGGTGTACAACCATTTGTTGCTGTTCAGTCGCTTAGTCATGTCCAACTCCTTGCAACCCCATGGACTGCAGAATGCCAGCATTCCCTGTCCTTCACTATCTCCCAGAGTTTGCTCAAACTCATGTCCATCAAGTCGGTGATACCATCTAACTGTCTCATCCTCTGTCATCTCCTTCTCCTCCTGCATTCAATCTTTCCCAGCTTCAGGGTCTTTTCTAAGGAGTCAGTTCTTCGCATCAGGTGGCCAAAGTATTGGAGTTTCAGCTTCAGCATCAGTCTTCCCAATGAATACTCAGGGTTGATTTCCTTTAGGATTGACTGGTTGGATCTTCTTGCAGTCCAAGGGACTCTCAAGAGTCTTCCAAAGTTCAAAAGCATCAATTCTTCAGTACTTATCCTTCTTTATCGTCCAACTCTCACATCCATACATGACTACCGGAAAAATCATAGCTTTGACTAGATGGACCTCTGTTGGCAAAGTGATGTCTCTGTCTAGGTTTGTCATAGTGAACTGATTTACCAATCTTTTAAGGGGATGACCTAGTTGAACAAACTGTAGGATAATGAGGTATTGATGGGTGAATCAGAAAAGGACATGAAAAAAAGAAGTTTGTCATCTCCCACATCTGACTACATCCTAACATTTCATGAAGGTTCTAAGGATCCAGTAGGAATATCTGCAGATTTGGTTTAGAAAGGCACATGGTTTTGAGACATGATTGATTTTATTCCCTGTATAAACCCTGCTAAATTAACCCAAACTCTGGGGTAAAATGATAAAACTTTTGTACATGATATTAGTGCTTGGAGTTTAAGAATCATAATTTATGATGACATATAAACTTCATTATAGATGTTGGATTACATTATTAAATTACTTACCATCTTAAGTATATTGAAAATGATTTATTCATGGATAAAAAAGGAAAAATGACAAAGCTTATCTTTAAAGAACTAAGAACTGCTAATTTTGAATTTAAATTTAAATGTTGAGAAGACTATTGCCAAAATCAGGAGAACATAAAAAGTAAACTTAACATTAAAGGAGATGGTATCTGGAGTCAGGGATATACAGTGCTGAGTTTTAGCTTCACCACTTACCTAGCTGTGGCAGCTGTGAGAACATACCTCTCCAAACTACAGGAAGGATAACTGATGGCTTTGGCTGTTGGCTTTGAAATCCTTTATTGTGTTAGAGTTGAGGCCATGCCTTCCATGAGCTACTCAGGTCAGTGACCAAGAATGGCGAGATACCAAGCTGGCCCATTGTCTCTTATGACTTTGACTCAAGAAATCCCAACAATATTGCCAAAACTTCCTAGACTATGGGCAGTCTTAAATTCCTCTCCCTTTCCCCTTCATCCTGGGTCAGACTTGTAGTCTGGTTTCTCTCCCCACCTCCTCCAGATCTTTTCATACTTTCTTTCACATATGTTTCCTTTAACAAAATTTTTGTGCAGTTTATCCCATCTTGGCAACTGCTTCTGAAGGAGCCAGATTATCACAATACCCAGAGTCTCAGTTTTCTCACATGTTAAATAGAATGTATTCCATAGGATCTTAATAAGGTTTAAATGAATCAATGAATTTAAAGCAAAGTTTTACAGTGACTGGCATTTATAAAGGTTAGATTAATTAAAGGAACTTTTTATTGTTGTTATTGTTAACATTGCTTCTTAGTTTTTGTTTGTTTGTTTGTTTTTAAGTGAAAAACATGCATTAGCAGATCCTAGGCTGAGGACTATCTATTGCAGAGAAATAGGTGTAAAATAAATGGAAAACAAAATAATAATCATGAAGCATGAAGCACTCTATATACACAATTAATACAAATAGTCAAATAAATCACAAACACCTAAGACTATATCACCTGTTAGCTGCCATCTAAAGTGAAAGGTGATATTTGTTGCCAGGGTGAAATAACCTGGCCTTCATGTTATAGAGACTTTGGGGACCAAGCTTTCTTTGCTGATGGAAAAATTCAAGGGCATTCAGGTTAAACCAGGCCATCATCTCCCAAATATAAATAATGTTAGAGAAAGGTTTACAAGTGCAGCAAAATGTTTTTACTGGCTTGAATTATCCCAATAACTACATATCTTCAACATTTTGCTTAAGTTGAGGGCATACAGTTAACTAATGGTCTTAATTTGATAGTGATTATAATTTGGATCACACTTTATTCAACATTATTTGACTGAGAATGAAGCTGGAGGGCAACCAAACATTTTTTTTTTTTTTTTTTAAGGAAAATAAGACAACTTAAAAGGGAAAGGGAGTTCAGTATGGCTTCTTTCTAAGGTCAAACATAATTAAAAATTTTTGAAGAATAAGGAAAAATTACTGAGGGAATTATTTTTCTTGTTCTAAACATTGTACCCAGCATATAAATTCTCAATAAGTATGTTATATTCAATTGTACTGAAATGCTTCAGAAATAGCATGCAGAATTGGAATCATTTTTTTTTTTTTTATTAGTTGGAGGCTAATTACTTCACAACATTTCAGTGGGTTTTGTCATACATTGATATGAATCAGCCATAGAGTTACACGTATTCCCCATCCTGATCCCCCAGAATTGGAATCATTTTTATGTAGATCTTTCCTACATATCTAAATAGAAGGATGAAAGTAGGATGAATAAGATGATCATTCAGAGTCATTTCCAGCTTTCAGAATATTTATAACAGTATTTTAGAATGTCTAATCCAATTGTAAATTCCACTTTCTGTAGTAAAGTATTTGAATTACTTATTTCTTATAGAGCTAATCAGGTTAACTTCTAATTATGTAATTAGAAATCAAATTATCTATGGTTGGGAAAAGTTGAACAAAAAATTGTTGTATTTGAATAAGTCAAAGCTATAATTCTGGGACATCAAATGGACCTTGAAATGTTGCTGTTGCTTTGAGAAGAGTTTGGGACCTCCAGTGAGCATCTTTTAGAATTTATCAGGACTCTGTTGCTTTCCTTATATTAACTCCTTCCGGCAATGAGTAGATCATTGGTTTTAAGCTGTTGTAACAGTGCTAAATTATTTCATATTTACACTTCTCTTTTTTTCTGTTCTTCTTTCTACCCTTCAGAAATAGGTGTCAGACATACCTGTTTGTGATACCAGCTCAGCTGGTAGAATTGGTGTGTCCTTGGGAAAGGACTTTGACCTCAATTTACTCTTAATCTCCTCCTGAGCTCCTAATAAACTGTTGAGCCCACAGTAAATACTCAATAATATTTGTTGAATAGATAATTTTGTGAAATGGAATCAACAAAGTATTTACTCCAGATAATTATTATGAGGATTAATTCAAAGTCAGAGACTGCCAAACAGTTGGTTATCTTGTATGTTGCTGAATATTATGTAATTAACTATATTAATGTTAGCACTATGATCCTACCTTGATTCACAATTTAGACCTAGTATGAATAATCTTCTTCAATAACCTCTTAATTTCTCCCTGTTTTCCATTTCTTCTCTTTAACCCTTATTTTCCAAAGTAACACCGAAATTTATTTTTTAATATACATTTTATTACAAGTCCATGACCCATAGCTCCCCATTTGTTTTTATGGAAATGACCTTCAGACTCCTAACAGTAAAAAAAAAAACAGAAAACTAAAACTCATACACCCAAATCTGTGTCTTTAATTATTTATTTATTACATCCATGGATCACTAAGTTATTATGCTACTTATATTATAAAACCTAAAAGTAAAGCTTATAAAAGCTGAGATCATATTTAAATAGTTTAAAAGTTTTTTTTTTTTTTTTTTGCTAATCCTGATGGTTCTATTTAATATTCAAGCCAGAATATATACTTAGGATAAAGTCTATATTAACAATTGAGATATCAGATTGTCCTCTTACATATATGTTTTTCTGACTTTGCTAGACCTCCTTGAAATTATAATTTTTGTTTGTAAAATTTCTGACAGAAGGCTGGTTCTACTATTAAAAATGACAGCTCCGCTCTTCTCATGGAGTTGGCCTCTTTCTGCATATTAGTCTTATCTTCAGTTCATGGGCTTCTGCATTTATTTTTTATGGTTGCTATAACAAATTACCACAAACTCAGTGGCTTAAAAGAACAAAATTGTACTCTCTTGCAACTCTGGAGGCCAGATCTTTGAAATCAGTTCCACGGGGCTGAAACCCAAGTGTTGGCAGAGTGGCATCCCTCTGCAGGCGTGCTCCAGAAGCCTGTCCTTCCCTTACCTCTCTGCCTCTTCTGGCTTCTGGTGTGTGCAGGAATTACTTGGTTGGTGACCACATCAGTCCAGTTTCTGCCTTCATAATTACAATGCCTTCTCTTCTGTCTGTGTCAAATCTCCCTCTGTCTTTTATTAAGATGCATGTGATTGCATTTAGGACCCACACTGATAATCTCAGATAATATACCCATTTTAAGATCCTTAATTTAATCATAACTGCAGAGTCCTTTTTTGAAAATAAGATAGCATTCAGAGGTTGCAGGAATTGCAACATGGATATCTCAGGTAAGGAAGTATTTTTCAAACCACCACAGTTTCTCTGCAGAAATGTTTAATAAACCTGCGTAGGCAGAACTCTGCAGTGATTCCCAAATTCTTACTCCCTGTGCTTATGCCTCATATGAGTCCCTCCTCTTGAGTGTAGATGGTACTGTGATACGATGTATTTCATTCCTGTGATTATGTTATGTTATATGGCAAAGTAGATTTCAAAGATGCACTTAAGGTCCCAAATCAGTTTATTGAGTTAATCAGAAGGAAGACTATTTGGGTGGCTCCAGCTTAATCAGGCGGAAGTCCTTACAAAGGAAGAGATTTGAAGGCTGAAAGGTTTTTCTCTTGCTGGTCTTCACCTTCTCTTGGTGAAGATGGAAAGGACTATGACTCCTACAGCCAAAAGGAGGTGAATTCTGTCAACAACTTGAGTGAGTTTGAAAGAGGATGGCAAGTGTCAGATAGGATGGAAGCCTCAGTCATTTCTTTAATTGCAGCCATATGAGACCTGAGCAAAGATCCAGCTGACCCATGCTGGACTCTTGACCATTGAAAACTGAGAAAATATATGGTTGTTATTTTAAGCCACTTAATGTGTGATATACTGTTAGTGAGAAACAGAAAATAGTAATAGAATAGCCAGTTCCCACAATGTGGTGGTTATCATGGAGAAGGCAATGGCGACCCACTCCACTACTCTTGCCTGGAAAATCCCATGGAAGGAGGAGCCTGGTAAGCTGTAGTCCATGGGGTCGCTATGAGTCAGACACAACTGAGTGAATTCACTTTCACTTTTCACTTTCATGCATTGGAGAAGGAAATGGCAACCCACTCCAGTGTTTTTGCTTGGAGAATCCCAGGGACGGGGGAGCCTGGCGGGCTGCCATCTATGGGGTCGCACAGAGTCAGACACAACTGACGTGACTTAGCAGCAGCAGCAGCAGCAGCAGTGGTTATCAGGTTTGTCTCACAGGCAAAAGGTCCAAGTCTGAAACTGGATGGAAAAAGCATGCATACTTTGGGCTTCCCTGGTGGCTCAGGGGTAAGGAATCTGGCTGCAGTGCAGGAGATGCAGGAGATATGGGTTTGATTCCTACGTTGGAAGATCCTCTGGAGTAGGAAATGGCAACCCACTCAAGTATTCTTGCCTGGGAAATCCTACGGACAGGGGAACCTGGCAGGCTACAGTCCATGGAGTCACCAAGAGTTGGATATGACTTCAATTCAGTTCACATCAGTCGCTCTGTCATGTCCATCTCTGTGACCCCATGGACTGAAGCACGCCCCTCGTCCCTGTCCATCATCAAATCCCAGAGTTTACTCAAACTCGTCCATTGAGTCGGTGATGCCATCCAACCATCTTGGCCTCTGCTGTCCCCTTCTTCTCCTGCCTTCAATCTTTCCCAGCATCAGGGTCTTTGCAAATGAGTCAGTTCTTCTCATTGGGTGGCCAAAGTATTGGAGTTTCAGCTTCAGCATCAGTCCTTCCTATGAATATTCAGGACTAACTTCCTTTAGGATAGACTGGTTGGATTTCCTTGCAGTCCAAGGGACTCTCAAGAGTCTTCTCCAACACCACAGTTCAAAAGCATCAGTTCTTCGATGCTCAGCCTTCTTCATGGTCCAACTCTCACATCCATACATGACTACTGGAAAAACCATAGCTTTGACTAGATGGACCATTGTTGGTAATGTCTCTGTTTTTTAATATGCTATCTATGTTGGTCATAACTTTCCTTCCAAGGAGCAAGCGTCTTTTAATTTCATGGCAGCAATCAGCATCTGCAGTGAATTTGTAGCCCAAGAAAATAAAGTCTGTCACTGTTTCCACTGTTTCCCCATCTATTTGCCATGAAGTGATGGGACCAGATGCCATGATCTTAGTTTTCTGAATGTTGAGTTTCAAGCCAGCTTTTTCACTCTCCTTTTTCACTTTCATCAAGAGGCTCTTTAGTTCTTCTTTGCTTTCTGCCATAAGGGTGGTATCATCTGCATATCTGAGGTTATTGATATTTCTCCCGACAATCTTGATTCCAACTTGTGCATCATCCAGCCTACCATTTCTCATGATGTACTCTGCATATAAGTTAAATAAGCAAGGTGACAATATATCACCTTGACCTATTCCTTTCCCTATTTGGAATCAGTCTATTTTTCCATGTCCAGTTCTAACTGTTGCTTCCTGACTTGCATACAGATTTCTCAAGAGGCAGGTCAGGTGGTGTGGTATTCCCATCTCTTGAAGAATTTTCCACAGTTTATTGTGGTTCACACAGTCAACGGCTTTGGCATAGTCAATAAAGGAGAAGTAGATATTTTTTTTGAACTTTCTTATTTTCGATGAACCAACCAATGTTGGCAATTTGCTACCTGGTTCCTATGCCTTTTCTAAATCCAGCTTGAGCATCTGGAAGTTCACGGTTCACCTACTGTTGAAGCCTGGCTTGGAGAATTTTGAGCATTACTTTACTAGCATGTGAGATGAGAGCAACTGTGCAGTAGTTTGAATATTCTTTGGCATTGCCTTTCTTTGGGATTGGGATGAAAACTGACCTTTTCCAGTCCTGTGGCCACTGCTGAGTTTTCCATTTTTGCTGATATATTAAGTGCAACACTTTCACAGAATCATCTTTTAGGATTTGAAAAAGCTCAACTGGAATTCCTTCACCCCCACTAGCTTTGTTCATAGTGATGCTTCCTAAGGCTCACTTGATTTCACATTCCCAGATGTCTGGCTCTAGGTTGGTGATCACACCATCATGATTATCTGGGTCATGAAGATCTTTTTTGTTTAGTTCTTCTGTGTATTCTTGCCACCTCTTCTTAATATCTTCTGCTTCTGTTAGGTCCATACTGTTTCTGTCCTTTATTGTGCCCATCTGCATGAAATATTCCCTTGGTATCTCTAATTTTCTTGAAGAGTTCTCTAGACTTTCCTATTGTATTGTTTTCCTCTATCTCTTTGCATTGATTCCTGAGGAAGGCTTTCTTATCTCTCCTTGGTATTCTTTGGAACTCTGAATTCAAATGGGTATATCTTTCTTTTTCTCCTTTGCCTTTCATTTCTCTTCTATTCACAGCTATTTGTAAGGCCTCTTCATACCACCATTTTGCCTTTTTGTATTTCTTTTCCTTGGGGATGGTCTTGATCCCTGCCTCCTGTACAATGTCAGGAACCTCCATCTATAGTTCTTCAGGCACTCTATCAGATCTAATCCCTTGAATTTATTTGTCACTTCTACTGTATAATCATAAAGGATTTTATTTAGGTCAAACCTGAATGGTCTAATGGTTTTCCCTACTTTCTTCAATTTAAGTCTGAATTTGGCAATAAAGAATTCATATACATGACTTAGTGACTAAACAAAAACAAAAAAGCAATACAAAGTCACTTAGCCTTTTCTAAGATGAGATTAGCTAAACCTAGACAAAATTGTCCTTTGATAGGAACCCATGTAAACTGCCCAATGTGGCTGAATAAAGGAGCAGATGTGCCATTGTCAATCTCTCAGCCATGTGGGCTTCTCAATTTACTCATCTTAGGATATTTTGCTTAACATTTATTTGACATATAACTGATTGACTAGTTGAGTATCTGGCTGGTCTAACAATATCTGAAATTATCAACATGATATTTAAAGACCTCTACAATGTGATGTCAACCTGTTTTTTGATTACTCTCTCCCATTCTACCTCTCATCTTCTTGGTCCTTTTGTTAAATAATACTGAAACACTTACTGTCCTCTAAATGCACAATTCTATTTTCCATGATTTTTAAAAATTCTCTTTCAACAGCTTCACTGTGAATGCCCTGTTACCCTTCACTTATTAAGCTCCCTTTCATTATTCAAGATCCAGCTCAAATATGACCTCTTTTGGAATCTTTTTTCATCAACTACTGTATTTGGTATGGCTAAAATTTGTCAATGTCCATTAGGCCTTTGCACATAACTTTGGTATAGCACTCATATCACAGTATATTATAGTGTATTTTTATTGCTATAAAAGCATCATATATATTTATTGCTGAATTGTGAATGTCTTGAAGCCAAGAACTGCATTTTATCAATGTCTCATTTCCCTATTGTAGTGGGCATCCTCTGTTTTGATAATAGCACATTCTTTTCCTTGGGAAGGAATTCTTTCTTCATGTGCTTTGTGTTGACCATTGCAGTCTTCTTGTCCCAATGTGGGCAAGACAGATTGATCAATCATCATACCCTAATGTCTTAGTTCACAGACAGGGCTGTCACAAGACCTAAACTGAGCCAATACAAGCCATTTCTACTTTCTAAAAATGACCCCAATAAGGAAGAGCTCTGTTCTATTCGTTTGTAAGATTTTGGGGAATGGAAGCTTAGACCCTCCTAAAACCATAAGCTGGATCTGGATAAGTGTTTTTCTCATTAACGAAATAATGCCAGTAGGCAGAAGAAGCAAAGAGAAGAGATGAGAAATCCTAAAAGACCCTGAATATGGATGTCCCCGAGGCTAGACCTAACCCTGGCTTTTCAGGTATCCCTACCTTTTCATGACAGCTCATTTAGGGCAAGTGGGTTTCTATATAATTTACGGAGTTCTGGTTAATACTTCTAAAGTATCTAACAAGTAGACTGGCTCACAGACTGAGTACCCAGTAGTTGTTAAATCAATAAACGTTATCCTAAAGATCTTTCATTTTTTTTTTTTTTTTTTTTGGTGAGAAAGGGCACTATTATATTTACCAGAAGGAGAGAAACTAAAAAGAATCTCAAACATATACAAAACATTTAAAACGTTATTATTAGGACTCCCTTGTGTTGGTCTTACTGTTACACACAACAAATCTTCCTAGTAATCTGGCCTCTGTTTCTCACACCATCATTACACACTTCACAGGTAATTAAATGTCTATGACGAGTAGGGATTACCATGGCTAGACTTGGACTCATTTGCTTTTGACTTGTTGACACCTTTAACTTTGTTGTTTTCATATTTTCATTTCTACTGACACATTAATTTCTGTAATCTTTCTTTACCCTACTTCAGCCAAATATTTAAACAATTACTGATTTGTAGAAAATCTCCAAGTCCTAATCCTTTCTCTTTCAACTCTTGATCTGAGACTACAAAGGCAATGTTCTGTACACTTCTGTTTATTCATTGCTTTTTGAAAACTTTCTAATAAAAATTATTTGAGAATTAATAATTTTGGAAGCTTGACTTTTTCTCTAGTTTGATTTAAAAAATAGTAAGAATTTTAAAGAAAATATCAGGTCTCAGAATATTAGAAAATTTATGGACTTTAAATATCATTCTCAGTAATTCTAATAGTAAACATTTAGGTTGTTATAACCTTTTAAGAAATATTTCCTAACACTCCTGTGAGAATGAATATAGGGAATTTTAATGGAGGGTTCCCATTCACTAACATTCCAGTGACATGCTTATAGTCAATTTTAGGAGATGGCCATATAAAAGGAAAATTGCAGTATAATTAATGATCAATGGAGGTTTGGTACTCAAACAGAAAAGAATGGAACAGTATTCAGGTTCATAATTAGATTTTAATTTGTGTATCTTTTTAAACTTTTCTATTTGACAGACATCTGAAGTCCTCAACTTTTACCATTTAGGATCTGTCACATGAAGATCATCAGTCATTAAAAACTGAACTGAATCTAGAAGAAATTAAGAGAAAACCAATATTATTTTTCAGAAAATGGTAAAAACCATCATCTTGATGGATAGGGAATTTGAAATCTTTTTTTTTTCAGGTCCTTATATCAAACAAGTGCAAGCAATAATTAATAATTGCATCTTCAAATATTTTTATAATTGACAGTAATTAATAATTGCATCTTCAAGTTATATTTATAATTGCATTTTATAAGATTAACAAACAAGTGTGAGTATACCTTTTTTAAGATTGTTCTGCTTTAACTGCTGATATAATACTGCTATAGCAAACATAATATGGGATCATAGAGCTGTAATAACTTTCAAATTTAAATGGTTATTTTCTGTAACACATAGTTATATACATTGGGCTTCCCTGGTGTCTCAGCCCGTGAAGAATCCACCTGCAATGCAGGAGATGAAATGGCTGAACGACTTACACAAGCATAATATTATCATGGAGCCGTAATAGTTTTCAAACTTAGATGCTTCTTTTTTGTAACACATTGTTTGTATACATGGAGCATAGATTCATGTCTGGACGAATCTGAAGATTTTCAGACTAATGGAAAGTTTTTGAATTGCCACGCACAGATAATACTGTAGTAAATTACCTATCTGTGGTAAACCAAGGGCATGTTTATCCAAAATTATTATATAACCCTTCCCTAGTCTCATCTAAAACACAATGTTATTCATATTAAAACACAAAATGATTTACTTTGTAGCAAAGCTGGCATTTAAAACAGTAGGGATATGATATTCAATAAATAGTATTGAAATAGCTCTCTATTTTGAAGAAAGTAAAGTTATATCTTTCCCTTACACTATAAAGTCTTGCTGAAATAAATATTCAGTGTTATAAAAGAGAGCAAGGATTATCATTATGACTATGAATCATTTATATCATTTTGAATTTTAATAATTTCAGGTAACATTCTTTATTTAGGTTTATCTTAATATTCAATGATTAAGTGTGCTATATAATACTGTATCCAAATTTAGAATTTATCGTGTGTGAACTAGCAATTATGGAATTAGTATAGTAGGTATATTCTTTATATTAGATTATGCAGTCTTGCATATATATTCTCAAAAGATGAAAATTAATACTTTATATTAATTTTTCTTCTGATTGCTCTGTTTAGTTTTCTTCTAAAACTATCTTCTGATTGTTATCTGATATATGCAAAACCCTTTTCAGTGTACCCACTTTAAAGGAATTCTACTTAATCACAATTCTAATTTTTCTTTTAATTTAAGAAATTGCCTTCATTTTTACAGAAGATGTTCACGTGGCATGACTATCCTTCTGTGGAGTGTGTCATAGTAATTGAATTTTGGCTGGATTCTGGAGATGTGCTCATAATACATGAAACTTCTTCAAGACTATGGAACTAGTAAATATCAGAGCTAGGATTAGACTCATGATAACCTTGACTATTCTTAATAATTAAGCTATATTCTTCGCTGAGAACTTTGAATTTTGCTCTGCAAAATTTTCACATTCAATGCTTTCTCTTTACCCTCACAACCAACAATTTGGATCAAATGTCTTCACCTTTGAAAAAACTATGTGGTAAAATACAATAATAAAACTTGCCACCCTACCCATCTTTATACAATGCAATGGTATAAGGTACATTCATAACATTGTGTGACCATCACTGCATCCATCTCCATAACTCTTTTCATCTTGTAAAACTGAAACTTTGTACCCATTAAACAATAACTCTCCATTTTCCCTTCACAGAAGTCATCCATGAACCCACCTAGAGTCATCCTGTTAGAACAAAACGTACTCCTAGTGCCTTTGTCACAGAAATTTACAATGGCTTAAGGAGCCCTTTGTCAAGGTTGGGGTCAAAGACACATAACAATAAGAAATGCTCCTCATGCTCTTGTCACTTAGGAAATTACAAGAGTTTTACATCCACTGAATCACAGGAAAAGCAAGGGAATTCCAAAGCACATCTGCTCTTGCTTCATTGACTACACTAAAGCCTTTGACAATGTGGGTCACAAAAAAATGGACAATTAGAATTGGGAATACCAGACCTATCTCCTGAGAAACCTGTATTCAGGACAAGAAGCAACGGTTAGAACTGGGCATGGAACAACAAACTGGTTCAAAATCAGGAAAGAAATACGTCAAGGCTGTATATTGTCACATTGCTTATTTAACTTATATGCAGAATACTTATATGCATATCTAATTTAACAGATATGCAACTGATAGCACTCTAATGGCAGAAAGTGAAGAGGAACTAAGAGTCTCTTGAATAGAGTGAAAGATAAGAGTGAAAAAAACTGGTTTAAAACTCAGCTTTCAAAAAAATAAGATCATGGCATCTGGTTCCATCACTTCATGGCAAATAGATGTGGAAAAAGTGGAAACGGTGACAGATTTTATTTTCTTGGGCTCCAAAATTACTGTGGATGATGACTGCAGCCATGAAATTAAAAGACGCTTGCTCCTTGGAAGAAAAGCTATGACAAACCTAGACAGTGTATTAAAAAACAGAGACATCACTTTGCAGACAAAGGTCCGTCTAGTCAAAGCTATGATTTTTCCAGTAGTCATGTATGGATGTGAGAGTTGGACCATAAAAAAGGCTGAGTGCTAAAGAATTGATGCTTTCAAACTGTGGTGCTAGAGAAGACTCTTGAGAGTCCCTTGGACTGCAAGGAGATAAAACCAGTCAATCATAAAGGAAATCAACCCTGAATATTTATTGGAAGAACTGATGCTGAATCTGAAGCGCCAATACTTTGGCCACCTGATGGCAAGAGCTGACTCATTGGAAAAGACCTGATGCTGGGAAAGACAGGACAGGAGGAGAAGGGGACAACAGAGGATGAGATGGAATCATCAACCTAATGGACACAAGTTTGAGCAAACTCCGGGAGATAATGGTGGACAGGGAAGTCTGGCATGCTGCAGTTTATGGGGTCCCAAAGAGACGGACACGACTTAGCAACTGAACAACAATGCCAGGAACCAAGGCCGGAGACCTAAGTTTGAATGTGTATGTATATAAATATATACATGTGTTTTTCCTATTGTCTCAAATACAGTATTTGTCTTTTATGACTTCTTGTTTCAGTTAGTATAATTTTCTTTAAATTTATTCATGTTGTAGCAAAATTTACTTCCTTTTTAAGACGAATAATACTTCATTGAATATACTACATTTTGCTTATCTATTTGTCCTATGATAGGCACATAGATTGCTTCTAGTTTTAGCTGTTGTGAATAAATTTAATATGATCATGGATGTACAAATATTCTTCAGGACCTTGCTTTTAATTCTTTTGCTTGTATACTAAGAGGTGGAGCTACTGAATTATATGGTAATTGTATTTTTAATTTTTTAAGGAACTTACACTGAATGTATGTGTCATTTTACATCCCCAACAATGGTTCACTAGGGTTCCAGTTTCTCTACATTCTTGCCAACATTTGCTTTCCATTTTTTAAAAAAGTAGCCATTCTAATAGATATGATGTAGTATCTCATTGTAGTTTTGAGATTTGCATTCTCCTAGTTGTGGCATTGATTATATTTTTATGTGTTTATTGACTATTTATGTATCTTTTCTGGAGAAATGTCTATTCAAGTCTTTTGTGTTTTTAAATTGGATTATTTGCGTTTTTTTGTTGTTAGTGAATTTCAGGAGTTACCTATACTGTTTGTTTTTCTCATCAGTTATATGATTTGCAAATATTTTCTCCCATTCTGTGCATACCTTCTTTATTCTATCAATATTATCTTTTGATGCACACATTTAAAATATTCATGAAGTCCATTTTGTCTATTTTTTCTTTTGTTATTTATGCCTTTGGTTATATCCAAAAAATCAAAGTCAAATCTAATGTTATAAAGATTTTGTCTTGTGTTTTGTTCTAGGAATTTTGCTTCAGGTGTTATATTTAGGACTTTGGTCCATTTTGAGTTACTTTTTTATATGGTATTAGGTAAGAGTCCAACTTCATTCTTTTGCATGTGGATATCCAGTTTTCTCAGTACCATTTGTCAAAAAGCCCGTCCTTTCCCCATTGAATGGTCTAGGTGCAGTTAAAATCATTTTTACATATACAAAAGAGTTTATTTCTGGGCTCCCTATTCTATTCCACTGGTCTAAATACCGTGTTTATGTCAAAATTACACTGATTTGATTACTGTAGTTTTATAGTAAGTTTTGAATTAAAAAGTGTGAGCCCTCCAGTTTTATTCTTCTTTTTCATAATTGTTTTGGCTGTTTAGGGCCCCTTGATATTCTATTTTAGGATATAATTTTACATAAACCATCATTGGGATGTTGATAGGGCTAATATTCAATCTGTTGATTGCTTTGGGTATTGGCATTTTAACCATATTAAATCTTCTAATCCATGAATATGTGATGTGTTTCCATTTATTTGTGTCTTTTTAATAGTAACATATGTCTTACTATTTTATCTTCTTTATTTTAGTGATGTTTTCTAGTTTTCATTATACTAGTGCTTTAGTTCCTTGGCTAAGTTAATTGCTAAATATTTTATTTATTTGATGCTATTACAAATGGGTTTGTTTTTGTAATTTTATTTTTAGATTGTTCACTATTATTGTATAGAAATGCACTTTTTCCATTGACTTTGTGTCCCACTACTATGGTGAGATCATTTTAGTTTTAACAGGTTGTGTGTATATATGTGTGTGTGTGTGTGAAATCACTAGGGTTTTCTACATGAAAGATCATATCATCTGCAAACAGAGATACTTTTTACTTCTTCCTTTCCAATTTGGTTTCCCTTTATTTCTTTTCTTACCTAATTTCTTAGGCTAGAACTTCTATTAATCTACAATCTCTATCTTTGTCGGGACTAAAGCAGTCTTAATTTTTTTCCTTGTTTTTATTTTATTTATTTTTTCTATCCTCATTTCAGTTATTCTTCCACACTTTACTCTGTTATAGAGTAATCTTTCTACATTTTAAACATGATCTTTAAGGGCCGCTGATATCCCCAAAGCTGAAGTCCAATTTCTTAGCACTGCACTTAAAGTAAAAGGACTCCTACACCACACCCTACACTCCTTGGACATAGATTGCATTTTTATTTTCCGACTTTGGTGCTTTACCCATGGTTTTCTGTCAGCCTAGATTTCAAGTCTTTCTTATCATTCATAAATCTCTGCCTTTAAAATCCAGTTCAAACATCTTAACCTGTCTAGAGCCATCTTTGAGTCTCCCTGTCACTTAATTTCTTTCTAATTTACCCCATGGCACTGTCTCGTGGTTCTTTTCACACTTTAATTCATATTAGCATTAGTTTCTCTCTCTCTGCCACAACCTTTAAATTCCTTGAGGGGAGGAATTGCTTATTTTACTTCTTCTCCAGGTTATATGGAGTAGCACATAGGCCTGTAAGTATTATTAGTAAATGTTCAATACATAGTTGTAGAATGGGATTCTAAACATATTTATATATGTTGAGGAATAAGAAGTATAAAATAGTAGGAATCTGAAATATTGATTTCTGTTTTCTGAGTTCTCTCATCTTTACATTTCTTTCACAAATGAGATTGAATATATTTTTTGTTGGTGATACAGGAAAAATCATTTTCTTCTTGTTTCAAATTCTTCTTTTGTAAGCCCAGAGTGTGACTGTGAATTTAAATCATAATAAGGGCCACTGAGAGATGCTATAAAGATAAACCTGAAATAAAATATATTTTATAAAGCAAGTTTTCGCTCACAATGTAAGAAGAATATCTAACCATCAGTGCACTCATTTCTCCAGTTCAGCAACTTTTAAGAAGTGCCGCATATAACTGAATATGTAAAGTAGAATAAAAATCTGACAAATCCCTCCTGGGTACAAAAAGATGGATCAGTCAGAGAAACTTACTCCATAAATTCTGCAGCACACACAAAAGGTGGATTGGAAAGTCAGAGCATCTCCAGAGACACCACCACTTGCAAGAGGATTGTAAATTGTGTGGGATTTTGAGATGAGAGCTAGATGCTTATTCCCAGGGTGTCATAATTAGTCTCTTCAGTGAATTTTTCCTGAGAAACTCATACATAAGTCTATTGTTCAAGACTTTTAAGAAGTCAAGATTGCATTAGAAAACAGATGATGGCTTGACTCATTGTATTGGCCTGTCTAAATTGAAATTCAAAGAATGTAATCTTTTAATTAAATCAAACTCTGCTACAGATCAGGTATATTTCTCCCAGTTGTCATTCTTGGAAAGGCTTCAGTAGTTATTGAAATGTATAGTTCAGTTTAGTTGGTAAATTTACCTGAACGAAAGATATTATGGCCCTTCCTTTGGAAAATATTTAAAAACCAGAACATTACTGAAAACTTATTTATTATTATTCTTTTTAGAATACAATTTTACAAATTGCAGGTTGTCTCATTCTGGAATAACTTCATAATGCTGTTATTTTGATACATACATGTATTCAAATTAGTTAATAAACTATTGTTGAATAGAAGCCTTTTGAACTTACAGCACAGTAAGTATGATTTATAATAAGGTTATCAATTTTCTGTATATGATTGGATACTTTTAAATGCTAAAATATGTTGAAGTGTTATTTCCTCAATCTTGTTTGTACTATAGTTTGTCCTATCTGTGCAAATGTTTTGGCAAGGAATCATTATTACCAATTTTGCTTTTGAACAAATAAACGTTAACATTCAAGTTAACTTCAGACAGACGGTAAAGCGTCTGCCTGCAATGTTTGAGATCCGGTTTCAATCCCTGGGTCAGGAAGATCCCCGGGAAAAGGAAATGGCAACCCACTCCAGTATTCTTGCCTGGAAAATTCCATGGAGGGAGGAGCCTGGTAGGCTAAGTTCCGTAGAGTCGCGAAGAGTCAGACACAACAGAGCGACTTCACTTTTTTTTTAATACACCTTATATGAGAGACATAAATTTGACCTCTCTCTACCTATTTTGTATTATTAATCGTAAGTTCCTTCCCAAGACTCTTGGACTCTAACACTATGTAAGTTTTTAGTAAATTCTGGTTGAATTAAATAAGTGAATTCAGTGCAACTTTCTTGCACTCCTATAGTTGTTTCTAACCGGTTGGTGGATATAACTCTCCATTCTTTTTTTGTTTTTTGTTTTTTGAATAGGTTTCTTGTTCTAGACCTGATAAGCTATATGTTTCCTCAACTATTATTTAGTGAAAATCTTTTTAATATTAATATCTGCGTTAGTATTAAGAGCAAAGACGATACAATGATAAAATCTTGTTCCTTGCAGATTGATGGTTGGAGCAGGCATACAGTTCTTAACAATTTAATGTGACCTGTCCAAAGTAACTTGGGACACTGAGGACAAGAAGGCAGGCTGACTCTGTTTCTTATAGTATGTGTGAGATTTCAGCCACCACTTAGAGGATCAGCAAGAGTTCCCAAAGCGAAGAAGACAGTTAGAGGATCAGTAAGAGTTCCCAAAGCGAAGAAGACAGTTAGGGTATTTCAGAAAGAAGAGAAAGCATAACAATGCAAATAAATGACATGGAAATCCTGTCCAGGGAATTTCTGAAATTTTGTAGCTATAAAATATAGTTTAGGAAGGAGCTGTGAAGCATGGCATGAAGGAAACCGTATAGTCGAGTTTTGACAGTGCAACGGTTTTGAATTCTCCTGCTGGGTTCGATTCCTGGGTTGAGAAGATCCTCTGGAGGAGGGCATGGCTACCCACTCCAGTATTATTTCCCGGAGAATCTCCATGGACAGAGGGGCCTGGTGGGTTACAGTCCATGGGGGTCACAAAGAGTCAGACATGACTAAGTGACTAAGCACAGTGTGCGGCTGGCCAAGCTAGTGTATTCTGACCAAGACTGGGATTTTTAACTGGGTTTAGCTGCCTTTGTTGATTGGGCTGAGTTGAAATTGAGGCTTGGTTAACCTTTGGTCTTTAATTATGGAGCAAAGAAGAAGCCAACTACAGTATATATGACAAAAGAAAACCTTTAGGAAACCTATAGGAAACAAAGAAACCTTGCAAACCAAGTATAGATGCTCAAAAAACTAGAGCAGGCACTCAGAAATCTAGTCCAAGATAAAGGGTCTGCATATGCTGGTACTGATGTAACATGTGAGAAAGTTGAGACAGGATGACCATTTTAGGAAGCCTTCTCAGTCTTTAAAATGGAGATGATAAGAAACTGAACCAGTATAATAAGAGAAAAAATGGAGAGGACGAATGAGGTAAGAACAATACGTAGCTAGAGCTTTCAGGCCACTTACATTTAATACAATTATTAGATTTTAATCTTTTTAAAATTTTTAATTATTTATTTTTATTTTTAAATCTTAATTGGGGTATAATTGATTTACGTTGTTGTTAGTTTCAGCTATACAGCAAAGTTATCAATTATACATAAATGTATATCCCCTCTTTTTCAGATTCTTTTCCCAAATAGGTCATTATAGAGTATTGAGTAGAGTTCTCTGTTATACAGTAGGTCCTTATTAGCTATCTGTTTTATATGTAGTAGTGTGTATTGATTTTGTTTGACTTAAGTCTATCATCATTCCATTTTTTTTTTTCCCCGTTTTTTAGAACTTTTCTCCCTTTGCTGCTTTCTTTAGATGAGCTATTTTTTCTTAGTGTTTCATGTAATTTTCTTTATTACTTTTTGACTGTATCCTTTTATTTCTTTTTTCCCCACCAATTACTCTAGGGATTAAAATATATATTCTTAAAATATCATAGTCTTATTGTTGCTGTTCAGTCACTATGTCATATCCAACTCTTTGTGACCCCATGGACCACAGCACAGCAGGCTTCCCTGTCTTTTACTATTTCCCAGAGTTGGCTCAAACTCATGTTCATTGAATGGTTGATGCTATCCTACCATCTCATCCTCTCTCGCCCTCTTCTGCTCCTGCCTTCAGTCTTTCCCAGCATCTGGGTAGTTTCCAATGAGTTGGCTCTTCTTATCAGGTGGCCTAAATTTTGGAGTTTCAGCTTCAGCATCAGTCCTTCTAATGAATATTCAGGGCTGATTTCCTTTAGGATTGACTGGTTTGATCTCCTTGTAGCCCAAGGGACACTCAAGAGTCTTCTCCAGCACCACAATTCAAAAGCATCAATTCTTCAGTGCTCAGCCTTCTTTATGGTCCAACTCTCACATCCATACATGACTACTGGAGAAACTTAGCTTTGACTAGATGGACCTTTGTCAGCCAAGTGTTGGCTCTGCTTTTTAATATGCTATCTAGGTTGGTCATAGCTTTTCTTCCAGGGAGCAAGCATCTTTTAATTTCATGACTGCAGTCATCATCCGCAATGATTTTGGAGCCCAAGAAAATAAAATCTGTCACTGTTTCAACTTTTTCCCTTTCTATTTGCCATGAAGTGATGGGACAGGATGCCATGATCTTTGTTTTTTGAATGTTGAGTTTTAAGCCAGTTTTTTCACTCTCCTCTTTCACTTTCATCAAGAGGCTTTTTAGTTCTTCTTCACTTTCTGCCATTAGAGTGATATCATCTGCATCACTGAGGTTATTGATATTCCCCCCTGCAATCTTGATTCCAGCTAGAGCTTCATCTAGACTGGCATTTCGCATGATATACTCTGCATATAAGTTAAATAAGCAGGGTGACAATATACAGCCTTGATGTAACTCCTTTCTCAATTCAGAACCAGTCAGTAGTTCCATGTTCATTTCTAACTGTTGCTTCTTGACCTGCATACAGATTTCTCAGGAGGCAGGTCAAGTGGCTTGGTACTCCCATCTCTTTAAGAATTTTCCATGGTTTGTTGTGATCCACACAGTCAAAGGCTTTGGCATAGTCAGTAAAGCAGAAGTAGATATTTTTCTGGAATTCCCTTGCTTTCTCTATGATCCAGCGGATATTGGCAATTTGATCTCTGGTTCCTCTGCCTTTTTAAAACCAAGATTGTGTATCTGGAAGTTCATAATTCACGTACTGCTGAAGTCTAGCTTGAAGGATTTTGATCATTACCATGTAAGCATTTTAAATGAGTGCAGTTGCATCAGTCTATTTTGGGATAATATTATAATACTTAGAAAAGTTAGACATTTACAAAACATACATATATTTACCCCTCCTCTTCTCTGTGCTATTTTCGAATGTGATAAATTCCATATTTATTTGTTACTATTCTGCTTTAAACCATCAAATGATTTTTAAAGAAATTAGTTTAAGGCTTCCCTGGTGGCTCAGACAGTAAATAATCTGCCTGCAATACAGGAGACCCGGGTTCTGTAGAAGGGAATGGCAACCAACTCCAGTATTCTTGCCTGGAGAATTCCATGGACAGAGGAGCCTGGTGATGGGGTAGCAGAGTTGGACATGACTGAACTACTAACACACAAGGAATTTAAGGTGTTAGGTTTAGTGTGAATTTTCTGAGAGGAACTAATTCCCTCAATTTCTTTTTTTATTGCAAATGCCTTTTTTATCTTATTGGGATTTTTTTCTAATAAAGGGCAAACATTTATTATTATAATCACACAGACAGTAAACACTTAAATGTAATGCGATTCTTTCATTCAGCTAGTACTTATTGAGTGCCCACTACATGAAAGTCACATAATTAGGCAGTGACATCTTAGTCTATATACTATTTATGAAATGCCCATTATGGATTGAACATTTGGGCATGGGCATTTGATTGGTATAGTCAAGGCTATGGTTTTTCCAGTAGTCATGTATGGATGTGAGAGTTGGACTATAAAGAAAGCTGAGCACTGAAGAATTGATGCTTTTGAACTGTGGTGTTGGAGAAGACTCTTGAGAGTCTCTTGGACTGCAAGAAGATCCAACCAGTCCATCTTAAAGGAGATCAGTCCTGAGTGTTCATTGGAAGGACTGATGCTGAAGCTGAAACTCCAATACTTTGGCCACCTGATGCGAAGAACTGACTCATTTGAAAAGACCCTGATGCTGGGAAAGATTGAAGGCAGGAGGAGAAGGGGATGACAGAGGATGAGATGGTTGGATGGTATCACCGACCCAATGGACATGGGTTTGAGTGAACTCCGGGAGTTGGTGATGGACAGGGAGACCTGGTGTGCTGCGGTTCATGGGGTCGCAAAGAGTCAGAAATGACTGAGCGACTGAAATGAACTATCTCACTTAATTCTTATTTTAACTTCATGTTAGAAGGCTATTTTATTTGAATTAAAATTATAATTTGACCTCTTGTTTTGACTTGCTTTGTTTCAACTCTTAAAGTGTTATTCTATTTTTTTTTTTACTTATATTGTTTGACTGAGAAATCAGTAATCAAAATAGTCATTCTATTTCCCTATACATTATATACATATTTTTTCTTTATGTTTCTTTTTTCTTTGCTTCTGGCTTCTTTCAAGACTTTCTCTTTATTTTTGGTTTTCATAAAAAACTTGTCTAGGTGTACTTCTTTTTGTATTTTTCCTATTTAGGCTTATTGAATTTTTTGGATTTGTACATTGATATTTTTCATCAAATTAAAAAACAAAGTTGAGCAATAACCTTTAAAATGTATTTTTGCTTGCAATTTATTTTTCCTTTCATTCTATGTAAACACTTACAATCATGTTACACACTGATCATTTATTCACAAGTTACTAATACCTCAACCCCTAGCATTTTTTCTGTTTCAGTTTAGGTGATTTTTATTGGCTTATCTTCAAGTTTGCTATTTTTTTTTTTCTTTTACTTTCCAGCATGTGAGCCCACTCAGTTAGCATTATAATTTCAAATATTGAATTTCTCAGTTATAAACTTTCCTTTTGGTTCTTTTTAGAGTTTCCATTTCTTTCTCTCTAACTGTATCTATCTTTACCTATAAATAGTTTATCATATTTATAATTATTATTTTAAAGTCCTTGGCACTTTGAATAAATAGGTTTGGGTCATTTGTTAGACTGTGCCTGTAGACTCTATTTTCTTTCTATTATTAGTCACAAATTTCTACTTCATTGACTGTCTCATACTTTTTAATTATGTTTTTATCTATAGTTCAGATATTGTGAATAAAAATGCAGACTAAATTATAATTTTGCTTTGTTTCGTTTCTCTCCTCTGTCTGGAAATTAGAGTGTTATGCTTGTCAGTTAGATTTCTCCAAGTGTTGAGTTGAGGCTATCCCCGCAAACAAGTTATACTTACTGACTGATGTCAGCTGCCTATTTGTTTTTGTTTTTTTTTTGTAGTTTCTTTTTTTTTTTCTTTTCTTTTTTTTTTTTTTTTTTATTAGTTGGAGGCTAATTACTTCACAACATTTCAGTGGGTTTTGTCATACATTGATATGAATCAGCCAATAGAGTTACACGTATTCCCCATCCCGATCCCCCCTCCCACCTCCCTCTCCACCCGATTCCTCTGGGTCTTCCCAGTGCACCAGGCCCGAGCACTTGTCTCATGCATCCCACCTGGGCTGGTGATCTGTTTCACCATAGATAGTATACATGCTGTTCTTTTGAAATATCCCACCCTCACCTTCTCCCACAGAGTTCAAAAGTCTGTTCTGTATTTCTGTGTCTCTTTCTGTTTTGCATATAGGGTTATCGTTACCATCTTTCTAAATTCCATATATAGGTGTTAGTATGCTGTAATGTTCTTTATCTTTCTGGCTTACTTCACTCTGTATAAGGGGCTCCAGTTTCATCCATCTCATTAGGACTGATTCAAATGAATTCTTTTTAACGGCTGAGTAATATTCCATGGTGTATATGTACCACAGCTTCCTTATCCATTCATCTGCTGATGGGCTATTTGTTTTTTTTATTGCCTCTTTCATGATAGATGTTCTCTGGTGGACAGGTGATCCAAGAACCACACTTTGTGCCCAGCCCCACTGACCTGTCCCTAGACCTCTTTTTCCCCAATCTAACTTTCTTTCAGTCTCCCAGCCAACTATTTGTTATTGTTCTTGAATTTATGTATATTCTTACTAAGAAATATTTCTCTTATCACACATAGTGAATGATTACTTGAACCGCCTGAAGTTCTGCCTGTAGGAGGATTTCTCCTCAGTGCTGTTTTTAGTGTTGCCCTGAATAAGGCTACAATGTGAAATGGCCCATTTTGGTTCTCACCACATGTTGAGCGAAACTATCTGTGATGGAAGTTTGTCCTTTTTCTTCTTACTTAATCCAGCCAGATGTAAGAAGCCTCCATGTGAACAAAGTTTGTTTGTTTGTTTTTTTTGTGAACAAAGTTTTGACTCAAAGACAGGTGCCAGTATTCTAGAAATGTACAGTTTGGGAGTCTAGACCACCTAGCTCTGATCCTGTTCATGCCATCTTGGATGTGCCTCTTCTGTCTAACAATAAAATTACTGTGTATATTCCTGATATTATGACTCTGCCATTCTGATAAGATATAGTTCATGATGGGTAGCTCTGGTCAATTGTCTTTTTGTTGTCCCACAAATAGATATTCTTTCTATACAAGGCCCCAGTAGCACATAAGGACTATTCTCCAAAAAGTGTTTACTTGCATGGCCTTTTACCAGAACTTGCTTCATAAATCTAGGTATTTATATGTTATTCTCTTTTTGGAACTTGTCATACTTCTAATAACATTAGAGTTTGCTTGTTCATATGACTCAGGTGATAAGATTACCTTCACTGCTGTCTAAATAACAGAATCCTTTATGATCTGGGCCCATTCAAAGCTGGCAGCCTTGCAAATCATTTGGTAAATGAGGAAGTATGTTGTCTTCAAAGAAGGCTGCCCAGTGTTTTTGTTTGTTTGTTTGTTTATTTCAGAGAAGTCTTAGAAAGTTATGGGCTTCCCCGGTGGCTCAGACAGTAAAGAATCCTGGCAGGTGAGCCAGGTTCAATTCCTGGGTTGGGAAGATCCCCTGGAGAAGGGAATGGCTACCTACTCCAGTATTCTTGCCTAGAGAATTCCATGGATAGAGGAGCTTGACGGGCTACAGTCCATGGGGTCGCAAAGAGTCAGACACGACTCAGTGACTAACACTTTCACTTAGAATGCCATGCACCAGGAAAGTCCCTCAAAATACCCCTGGATGTTTTTTAGATGTTCTCATTGGGGCCTTGTCTCTCATTTCTCTCCTTTAGCCAATGGCTTTTGGTCTTGAGAACCGGCTCAGATCTTGAAACTAGGACTTAGATTAGACAGTTGCCCCCAGCCCCTCTTTATTCATCCTTGATTTGTTTGATTGTATAAATTAAGCAGCACTGTTTTGACTACCCAACTCTCTTGTTCCTGAGAACACGATGGTCTGTTAATCATCTTAGGTCTGCAGGTGTGCACATCTCTCATTTCCTCTGGCTGCCACTTTAACCTTTGCAACAACGATCCCTTTGCCTCCGATGGTCTATTGCCACCACTGGCCTGTGTTCTTTTGGGAATCCTCATTATCCTGTAACTGCCCCTCCTGGCATCAGTTTTGGTCTACTGCCGTGACTGATCTTTTCAACCATGCTGATGCATCACTCATTCCTTATTATATTAGTAAATGGAGCATCTTTTGGGCTTTTCCATGGAAAATAGCTGGGTGGTGGGCTTCCAGCCTTAGGTAGTATAACTGTTCTGGCATGCTCCTGTCTTCAAACCATTTGCTATCTCCTGCCACCATCCTTTGTGAGAGTTCTCATATTTTCACTTCACCTAGTAATGAGCCATTTCTTTCCTCAAGCTTCCTAGAGCCATCCTAGAAGCTTATTAGTATTGTTTTCTAGAAAATTTGACAAAGAATTAAATCTTGTATCAAAGAACAGCAATCACATATCAATCAAACATTGAGTTCTGCCCACCCTCTTCCAGTTTGCACTCTTAGGGCTTGTCCTCTACCTACTCTTTCAGCTCCAGCTCCTGTCACTACTTTGGGTAAATCTAGCAATTTTTTTCAGCATTGTGTCTCATTCCTCATTTTTGAGACCCATTTCTTCCCAGTCAAATTATGTTAGCATTATTGGTCTAGAGGAGAAACCTTGATAATATTCAAAGGTAGAGAGGGTATGTGTTGCTTTGCAAGGCAAAAATCTCTACATAGTTCTTAAATAGGGGGTAAACTAGGCTTTTAACTTGGAGGAGTGGCTACTCTTACAGGTCCAGGGGATTCAGGTTGGGGAGTTCAGTTTTTCAAGCACACCAACTTAGTTATTTCCATTTCAAGTCTAAAGTTCATACTCCATCCCAATGAGGGCCCTGATCTTGGCATAGGACACTCACTAGGCAGCAGTTCATTCTTTGGAGCTCTTGAGGACTGGATTGCTCTTACTGTATCAGTCTTCCAGCTATAAGAGATAAGAATCTCTGTATATATTGCAGCTGTTTTATACTTTAAGTTGATCATTTAAATAAATAATGACCTTTGGCTTTTAGTTGTCTTTCTCCAAATGTATGGTAAATTGTACCATCAAGGTATTCCATTCCAGTGTTATGCCATCCAAGTTAATCACCAGTGAAAGTTTCTATTTCACTAATGTAGTATACCAAAAACCATACTTACTCCATCAGTAGGCAGTCTGGCTTCTAAAGTCCCATTGTCAAAATCTGTCTTAGTCCCACTCTGAATACTAACAGTCTTAAGTTCCCCGGGAACAATGGTTCCAAGATGGAGACTAGAAATCAGATTTACTAAGAAATACTCACTGAAACATATCTGTAAGTGGTGAGAAGAGAAGGTTGGACAGAGGGAGAGGTTGAACTGGAATGTAGTTGCAGTAAGGATTTGGCTAATCCCATAGGGAACTCTTGACTTTGGATGCCTGGATTGTCCCAAACTAGGGAAAGGTCCCATTAATTTGTTTCCCTACATCCCAAGATGTGAGCTGCTTCCCTGGAAGGAGTATATGTTTGGTTAGGAGCTCCCTATAACTGAGAGAAATACTGAAAGAGGGGATTAGTTAGCTATGATTCACCAGTGTCCAGCACTCCCAGAATCTTAAGGGAGTGGATGCTTTAATTTTCAAGAAGGTTTGGCCAACATACCACAGCTTCCATTATATTTGATATGACATGAGCTGGGGCCTCTAAAAATAGGAATGTTTGAGGATTTCAAAAACCTTAAAATTGCTCTAGGGCAGGATGTGGGAGTGTTCAAGGAACAAGATAAATGAAAACATACAAAATGTTCAACACACCATTTGAAATCCTGAGTTATTTTTTAATCTTCTAATTTAAGTGAAGACTATCTTTCATATCCTGCTTCCTTTTGAGTAGGAAGATAAATTTTTCATTCTGAAAGAAAAGTTCTTTTTCTCCTTTGTTTTATGATGGGGTAATACATTCTGTACTGATAACTACAAATGTTTGTATTTGACAATGGATATAAAAATACATAGTGAAACTTAGAGTGTGATAGAAAGCAAGATAATATATATCATTATTACTTCCATGCAACAATCTTTCCATCCTGTGACCTTTTGGAAAATTGATATTGCCTAGAATTCTAAATTATAGGCATAAATTACCTTCCTTCAAGAATTTACTCACACATCAGCTGAAACCTATCAAATAATGAAACTTGGCATGTAAACTAGAGACTCAAAACTACTATTCTGGGGTGAATTTCTCCACTGAGAACATTCAAGTCACACTTGTTGACTAATCAAGGAGTATATAATATATTAGGATTAAAGGAGAAATCAAAGTGGAAATGTTCTCCAAATGTCCAGTTAAATGTTGCCAAAGAGAATTTCATAGAAAACAGGGCCTACAGAATGTTTTGTTTAAAAAGACTTTTATTTTCCCCAAAGAAACATGCTAATTTTGTTGCTTGAACTCTTCTATTCGCAGACTCCACTTTATTGTGGAACTTACAATCCATTAGAATTAGAGTTTCATGGGAACACAGTGAGATTTAATTATCTTAGATTCCTGCATGGTATTATAGAAGCCGATGCTGCTCCTGGCTGCAGAGTGCTGATTATGATTGTAGCCAGACTCCAATAAACCCCCAATGTTCTCCTTGCTCCTGGTATTTACATCCTGTGTAGTTCACTCTTACCTCTTACAGGTCTGTGTGACTGGTAAAATTTGGCAGAATTGATGGTATTTTTGAGATTAGGTTATAAAAATGATTGCAGCTTCTTTCTTGAAAGCACACTCTCCCTGACCACTCCTCTGTAGGCAGTCAGCTGTCGTGTCTTGAAGACACTAGGAAGCCAATGGATGGGCTTATATCATGAAGATCTGAAGTGATCAGAACTAGGGCCTGCCAAAAATAGTGGAGTGGAAGCAGATCTCTAAACTTCATGATAACTGTTTGATGATGTATGCAAGTCAGATCATTGTGCTATACACTTGAAATTTATAGATATACACACACACATAGAGAGAGAGTAAGTATAGTAAGTGAAAGTCACTCAGTCATGTCTGACTCTTTGCAACCCCATGGACTATACAGTCCATGGAATTCTCCAGGCCAGAATACTGGAGTGGGCAGCCTTTCCCTTCTCCAGGGGATCTTCCCAACCCAGGGATTGAACCTAGGTCTCCTGCATTGCAGGCAGATTCTATACCAGCTGAGCCACAAGGAAAGTCTGAGAATACTGAAGTGAATAGCCTATCCCTTCTCCAGCAGATCTTCCCAACCCAGGAATCAAACTGGGATCTCCTGCATTGCAAGTGGATTCATATATATATATATATATGTATATGTATATGTATATAATATGTATATATTTCCAGTTTTAATTAGGTTTTGCATATTTTATATTATATATAAAATATATCTGATGGATATATTTTAGATAATTTTAATTGATAGAGTAGTTTATTATCTAGATTTTCTAATTTTTCTATAATAAATATTCACTAATAAAAATGATAGAATAATCAAATTATACCAATTCTTTATATTCTGCCTTATGAATATTCATTTCTCAAGGTAAAGAGATCTTTTATTGCAACCAATATATATTTAGTGAGCAACTATTATGAAATCAGGCTTCCCAGGTAGCACTAGTGGTAAAGAACCTGCCTGCCAGTGCAGGAGATGTAAGAGACACAGGTTCAATACCTGGGTTGGGAAGATCGCTTTGAGTAGGAAATTGCAACCCACTCCAATATTCCTACACGGAATTTTATTTGAATCTTGTAATGGCTTTGTGAGTGAGCCAGTGAGAAGATATACTGGACCTGGAGCCTTAGTGGCAATCACCACAGAGAAAAGAAAAGGTAGTGTCAGGGTGAATGGACCTGTACTATACTGACTTTAGACTTGGCCACTCAAAGGAAGCTATGATCTGGGCATCCTGTCTGAATTAGAGCGTGGAATATGGAAGCAAGATTTTCTACTCAGGAGACAACCTAAATGGGGGTGAACAACAGTGTTTCATTGAAAGGAATTCTTCTGTCAAGAAGCAAAACTCAAGACAGTCTAATCCAGAGGAAGGGAAAGGTGAGCTAATCAGGTTGTCAAACCCTCTGACCAGATGTTTGAGATACAGAGACTCAGGATGTTTTACAAGACTACTCTTTGTGGTGTAATAATAGGTTATAAGTTAAGATGCTTGTTAAGGTTTAGAGACATGGTCTTGTCTTTGCCTGTGTATAGACTGAGTTTTATAGATGGATGAAACTGGAGCCCATTATGCAGAGTGAAGTAAGCCAGAAAGATAAAGACCAATACAGGATACTAACGCATATACGTGGAATTTAAAAAGATGGTAACAATAATGATAACCCTATATGCAAAACAGAAAAAGAGACACAGATGTACAGAACAGACTTTTAGACTCTATGGGAGATGGCGAGTGTGGGATGTTCTGAGAGAATAACATTGAAACAAGTATACTATCAAGGGTGAAACAGATCACCAGCCCAGGTTGGATGCATGAGACAAGTGCTCAGGGCTGGTGAGCTGGGAAGACCCAGAGGGATGGGATGGAGAGGGAGGTGGGAGAGGGGATCGGGATGGGGAACACATGTAAATCCATGGCTGATTCATGTCAATGTATGGCAAAAACCACTACAATATTGTAAAGTAATTAGCCTCCAACTAATAAAAATAAATGGAAACAAAAATGAAACAAAAGATAAAACAACGTAAAAACTCTTACTAAAAATCATCCTAAACTTCAGGAACCATTGGTAATTTTGTTTAACTTCTCACAGTAAGAAGCCATAAGCACTGGAAGACTCACAGAGATGAATACTTTCATTGTTAGCAGTCGTCTTGGGAAGGTCTACACAATAAAGTTTCCCTCCTAATTAAAAAAAAAAAAGAACTTGATGCTTTCAAACTGTGGTGTTAGAGAAGACTCTTGAGAGTCCCTTGGACTGCAAGGAGATCAAACAAATCAATCCTAAAATAAATCAGTCCTGAATATTCATTGGAAGGACTGATGCTGAAGCTGAAGCTCCAAAACTGGCCACCTGATGCAAAGAGCTGACTCATTCAAAAATACACTGATGCTGGGAAAGATTGAAGGCAGGAAGAGAAGGGGACAACAGAGGATGAGATGATTGGATGGCATCACTGACTCTATGGACCTGAGTTTGAGCAAGCTCCAGGAGTTGGTGATGGACAGGGAGGCCCGGCATGCTGCAGTCCATGGGAGTCGCAAAGAGTCAGACATGACTGAGCAACTGAACTTAAGCAGCTTAAAACAGTAAACTTTTGTTTTCATGGATCAGGAATACTGAGTCAGCTTAGTTGGATGGTTCTGATTCAGGATTGGTCAAGGGTGCAGTCTCATCTGGAGGCACAATTTTATTTACATGTATGTGTGTGTGTGTGTTGAATATTTGTTGTTCAGTCACCAGGTCATGTCCAACTCATTGCGAGCCCAAGGACAGCAGCATACCAGGCTCCTCTGTCCTTCATTATCTCCCAGTATCAGTTCAGTACAGTCACTCAGTCGTGTCCAGCTCTTGGCGACCCCATGGACTGCAGCACGCCAGACTTCCCTGTCCATCACCAACTCCTGGAGCCTACTCAAACTCATGTCCATAGATATGGTGATTCCATCCAACCATCTCATCCTCTGTCGTCCCCTTCTCCTCTCACCTTCAATCTTTCCCAGAATCTGGGTCTTTTTCCCGTGAGTTGGTTCTTCACATCAGGTGGCCAAAGTATAGGAGTTTCAGCTTCAGCGTCAGTCCTTCCAATGAATATTCAGGACTGATTTCCTTTAGGATTGACTGATTGGATCTCCTTGCTGTCCAAGGGATTCTCAAGAGTCTTCTCCAACACCACAATTCAAAAGCATCAATAATTTGGTGTTCGACTTTCTCTATAGTCCAACTCTCACATCCATACGTGACTACTGCTAAAACCATAGCTTTGACTATACAGACAAGTTTAGATTTGAAAAACCATAGCTTTGATTTTGTTGGCAAAGTAATGTCTCTGCTTTTAATATGCTGTCTAGGTTGGTCATAATTTTTCTTCCTAGGAGCAAGCATCTTTTAATTTCATGGCTGCGGTCACCATCTGCAATGATTTTGAAGCCGAAGAAAATAAAGTCTCTCACTATTTCCATTGTTTCTTCATCTATTTGCCATGAGGTGATGGTACCGGATGCCATGATCTTAGGTGTTTTTTTTTTTAATTTTGACTTTTAAACCAACTTTTTCACTCTCCTCTTTCACTTTCATCAAGAGGCTCTTTAGTTCTTCTTCGCTTTCTGCCATAAGGGTGGTGTCATCTGTATATCTGAGGTTATCGATAATTTCTCCTGGTGATTTTGATTCCAGGTTGTGCTTCATCCAGCCAGCATTTCTCATGATGTACTCTGCATATAAGTTCAATAAGCAGGGTGACAATACACAGCCTTGTCGTACTCCTTTCCCTATTTGGAACCAGTCTGTTGTTCCATGTCCAGTTCTAACTGTTGTTTGTTGACCTGCATACAGATTTCTCAGGAGGCAGGTAAGGTGGTCTGATATTCCCATCTCTTTAAGTATTTTCCACAGTTTGCTGTGGTTCACAGAGTCAAAGTCTTTGATGTAGTCAATGAAGCAGAAATAGATGTTTTTCTGGAACTCCTTTGCTTTCTTTATGATCCAGCAAATGTTGGTAGTTTGATCTCAGGTTCCTCTGTCTCTTCAAAACCCAGCTCAGCCATAAAAAGAATTAAATTTTACCATGGGTATCAAGAATGATGGACCTAGATGGTTTTATACTAAAAGGGTACTCTTGGCTGTTTCAATTTTGGAGTAAATTATCCTACCCCTTTTTTAAACAAGACTGTATATTTACATTACAAAAATGAGCCTTTACTATTTATTAACTGTCATTTTAAAATATATCTTTTTTGTCATTTAAAATATATCTTGAATATCTT
This sequence comes from Cervus canadensis, assembly GCF_019320065.1. Taxonomy (NCBI): domain Eukaryota; kingdom Metazoa; phylum Chordata; class Mammalia; order Artiodactyla; family Cervidae; genus Cervus; species Cervus canadensis. The sequence goes on along the minus strand of NC_057392.1, from coordinate 52,990,853 downwards.
TCCATGTCAAAAGAATATAAATATGTTAATTTGTTTACCGGGTTCAATGTAATAAAAATCATTCTGTTATTTATTTCTTCTATCTTTAGGAAAAACAGTAACTCACCTTCCTTATGATAAACAAAATCTTATGAAAGAATGGATGGAAAAATGACCAAACCAGCTTTGGCTTTGTCAAGACTTGCTAGAGGGAAGTACTAATGCTATTTTTCCTTGCGCAAATAAAAGTAGGTGTGGGTAAGTGAAACCTGTGAAGCGTCTGTGAACTGAGTCAGAATTAGCACAAAGTTTCAAGACAACTTTTATACTCTGAGAAAACCTGAAGCATAGAGATGGCATGCTGAATCTTTCACCATTTAGGTGACACTCTCTGTATGAAGGTCATGATAACATAGTGGACAGAGGACCAAACAGGCCTTCAGGAATCTGGTTTCTGAATCTGGGTCTGTCACTTGCACTTCTATAACGTTAGAAGAGTCTCTTTTCATTTCCCATATCTGTTAGAGGTGTTCTAGCTCTGCTAGTTTTTGAATCTTCCACGTTAGTTTGAAAGATGTGGATTTTTTTCTTTTAAAAACATGTGGAAAGTCAAATTTTGCTTCTTCAAGTATTTTTATCTTTTGCAAGTTCCTCCTTTCACTTGGAATAAGACAGGAGAAATATGATATTTCCTCAATTTATGCTTTATTTTTAGCAGACTACTTTAAAATTTTTAGTTTTTATTATATCTTATTATAAGATATTAAGTATAATTCCCTGTGCTATAAAGAAGGACCTTCTTTTTATCTGTTTTACATGTCACAGTTTGTATCTGCTAATCCAATATTCCCACTTTACCCCTCCTCATCTTTTCCTTTGGTAAACTTGTTTTCTATATCTGTGAGTCTTATTCTGTTTTATAAATATGTTCAGACTGAGAAAGACAAATAACATATGATACCATTTATATGTGGAATCCAAAAAATTTATACAAATGAACTTAGTTATCTCTTAGAAAAGTTTAAGACTGCTGGATATGGCCATTCAAGCTGTGAGCTGCACATCTGTAAGGATGTAATTCACATAGACTGTGAACTGAATGATGAACTAGACTTGTGTAATGTGGAACCTGCCTATATTTCTAGTGTGTCTATGGATGTTCTCATGATTATTAAGCTTCTAATATAGGCAACCAGGTAGATATGAATAAGTCATATGTGTGTGAGGGTTACATTTATTCATAATGTTGTTTGTTGTTGTTGTTCAGTCACTAAATTGTGTCCAGCTCTTTGCAACCCCATGGACTGTAGCATTCCAGGCTCCCCTGTTCTTTACTGTCTCCTGAGGTTTGCTCAAACTCATGTGCATTGAGTCGGTGATGCTATCCAACCATCTCATCTTCTGCCACCCAGTTCTTCTTTTGCCTTCAATCTTTCCAACATTTAGGTCTTTTCCAGTGAGTCAGCTCTTTGCATCAGTTGGCTAAAGTATTGGAGCTTCAGCTTCAGCATCAGTCCTTCCAATGAATATCCAGGTATAATTTTTAGGATTGATTGGCTTGACCTCCTTGCAGTCCAAGAGATTCTCAAGTCTTCTCCAGTACCACTATTAGAAAGCATCAGTTCTTTGGTGTTCAACCTTCTTTATGGTCCAACTCTCACATGTGTACTTGACAACTTGAAAAATTATAGCTTTGACTATACAGACCTTTGTTGGCAAAGTGATGGCTCTGCTTTTAATATGCTGTCTAGATTATTCATAATAATTTTAAAAATATATACCCTGACACCAGTAGTGACTCCTGCTGTTCTACCCTTCCAAACTCTACACTTTACAGATTCAATATCATTCTAGGATTTAAGACCAAGTATGACTTCCCTGGTAGCCCAGCTGGTAAAGAATCCACCTGCAATGCAGGAGACCCCGGTTCAATTCCTGGGTCAGGAAGAGCCCCTGGAGAAGGAATAGGTTACCCACTCCAATATTCTTTGGCTTCCTTGGTGACCTGCCTGGTAAAGAATCTGCCTGCAATGCTGCAGACCTGGGTTTGATCCCTGGATTGGGAAGATCCCCTGGAGGAGGGCATGGCAACCCACTCCAGTATTCTTGCCTGGAGAATCTCAGGGACAGAGGAGCTTGGTGGGCTACAGTCTATGGGATGGCAAAGAGTCATACACGACTGAGTGACTAAGCACAGCACAGCACATGTTCCTATTAGGAAGAAACCTTTAAAGTCTTAGGATAATATTTCAGGCTAAGAGAATAGAATCAGGCTCTCTGATGTTCTCAATTTGCCCAATAATGTCTGCTCTTCTAATTACATTCTTGCCTTGTTCCTTGGGACCTGAATTACTTGCTACTTTCTTTCTTCCAGTGGAAAGTAAGTTCTATGAAGGTGGGCGTTTTTGTCTGCTTTGTTCACTCAGACTATCACAGGTTAAAACAAGAGTTTGAGATCAGTACATACAAAATAAATTATTGATTTTAATTACTGGATGCATGCATATGTGCTTAGTCCTGTCTGATTCTTTGTGACCCTATGGACTGTAGCCCACCAGGCTCATCTGTTCATGGGATTGTTCAAGAATACTGGAATGGGTTGCCATTTCCTACTCCAAGGGATCTTCCTGACCCAGAGATTGAACCCACATATCCTGCATCTCGTGCATGGCAGGCAGATTCTTTACTGCTGAGCCATCAGGGAAGCCCCTAATTAATGGATAGAACCATGGATTATCCTATCCAAGTCAACTGGCAGCAGGGATTTTGCCTGCTCCAAAACCTGAGTTCTAAGTCAGGCACCCAGACATCTGCCCTCACACCTTCTGCCATTCTTCTTGGTTCTGTATGTTTCTAGACCCCAGACTCTGACAGTGGCGCCTACATGCATGCTGCCCCAGGGAGTTGAACATCTGCCTGACTAAAATGCTCCCTATACATGGCCAACATGATTTTTTTTCCCCTGTCTTCTGCCTTCTGAGCTGTTTACCTTGTTAATCTCTGAGGGCTTAGCCTGGCTCTGAGCACCTGCTCTAACGTGAAGCATGTCTCATTTCTGGGTCCCAGGCCTCCTCAATTTCTCCCAGCCTTCCTCATTTCCTGCTTAGCTCACGCCTTGGCAGGACTTACTATACTTGAAGTCTGATTATTTTTAGATTTTAATTTTGACAGCATTTGAAGTTGTTTCCATGCCCTCCTGACAACCTAAAGAACTGGGTGAAGTCACTCAGTCGTGTCCAATTCTTTACGACCCCATGGACTGTAGCCTACCAGGCTCCTCTGTCCATGGGATTTTCCAGGCAAGAGTACTGGAGTGGGGTGCCATTTCCTTCTCCAGGGGAACCTCCAGACCCAGGGGTAGAACCCAGGTCTCCCGCTTTGCAGTCAGAGGTTTTACGGTCGGAGCCACCAGGGAAGCATTGCAAAAAGAAACAGGGTTTACTTTCAGCCAAGGGGCTTATCACCAGATCTTTTCAGGATGGACATTCAGCTCTTTCATGTTCCCTGAACCTTAGGTCAGTTGGTAACATTCTCTGAACCTCAGTTTCCTCAAAAGCAAGTGGAATTAAAGAGCTCACATTTGTGAAAGGACATAATATGACATTTGACACCTAACAATTAGATGCATATTACTCTCTATTCCTTTTTGGTTCTTTTTTTAAACTTTTTTAAAACATTTTTTTTGATGTGGACCATTTTTAAAGTTTCTATTGAATTTATTACAATACTTCCTCTGTTGTTTATGTTTTGGTTTTTTTGGCCAGGAAGCATGTGGAATTTCAGCTTCCCAACCAGAAATCGTACCCCCACCCTCTTCATTGCAAGGTGAAGTCTTAACCGCTGGACCACCAGAGAAGTCTCTCTATTTCTTTTCTTTTTTTTTTTTTTTCTATTTATTTTTATTAGTTGGAGGCTAATTACTTTATGAGAAACACAAAGGCTTGGGATTTGGCAAAGGCCAGCCTTAGGTATTAAGGTCTTCCAAATGTAGCTGACTTGTTTCTGGTCTGTGGATATGATCTGCTTGCCAAAGCCTGCTTCTCAGGATTCTATTCCCTAACTATTGACATTAGCCTTTGACTGCTCACCTCTGGTATTTCTGTCTGTCTCTCATTCTTTATTGTATATGCTGAGTATCTATCCATTTCTCAAAATGCAGCCCTTTTGTTTTGTCTGCCTCCAGTACCTGACATCACCAGCCCGACTCTGTCTCCGTTCCCTTGTCTGGTTTAGGAAATTAAATTTAAAATAAGACTTTTATGCAGCGGAGAACCCTCTTCCTTTCCTCCCCTTGCTTTGAAAATGAGGCTGAAGGTAATGAAATAATTTAAAATAATGAATATACTTCTGAATTGGGGCTGAAACTTTAGTCCCCCAGTGCCTTGTCCATTGAGTGATTCGCTTTGCTCCCTGTTCCTCATTCATAACTTAGCTCCATCTCAAGGGTGTCACTGAGACTATTAGCTAGCAAATTCTTACTTCATACCTATGACAGCAGAAACACTTTATTAATGATTCCATAAACCATACAGGGAAAGAACATATTGTATTTTTAGAAGTGACTCATTTATGAAAAAGAAGTATGTTCTGTGATTCCTAGTCTGCTTGGCAAGCTCTAGTAGAGAAACTTTGACTTTTAGCTATGTTTTTAACAGAAGTCTTAAGAAACTCTTCTGTTTTGAAACTTCTTAAGTATGAGGAGTATATAAGTATCAAATATAGCTGTAACTCATGGTATTTAATGTACATTGTCCCAAGAAATGCTATTATGGTCAAAGTAGATTGTGAGCTCCTAGAAAACATCCTCTTAGTCATCTGTTTGTTATTCAATAACTCACGCAACGCTCAGGCAACATTTTTTTCTTTATGAATAAATTTCTCAGAACAGGTCAATGATGTAGAAAATCTATGACTAGTTCTTCAGAACCAATCAATGACAAAGAAAATATATGACAGTTCAGAATACACCCATACTTTTATAAATATTAGGCAATCAGAGTATTGTTTTCATACTTTGGTTAGGGATCTAAGAGATCCATATACATAGTTACCCTGCAATTAAAAAATCTTATCTTACTTATTAAGGAACTTCTGACTCCCCTTTTCTTCCACTTTTGTTAAGGAGAAACATCCTAAGGGTCATCTTGGATGTTTCTTCTCTCTTATGGGTGATGGCAGTAAGAGAAGGGATTTTAGGCAGGAGAGTTTGAGCTTGTTAGTTTATATCTTTTGTAATTATAGAACTCAGACACAAAAAAGTTCTATAGAGTTAAAAATGCAGGTAAAAACCTCCAGATACCGAGTATCTATATTGATCTACCATGTGATAGGTGGGGCCATCCATCACCGGAAGCAACAATGAGTTTCTCCATTTTCTTTCTAAGAGTGAAAATAGCCTCTGTGTGTGTGTGTGTGTGTGTGTGTGTAGTAGTTTCCCCTGAGGCAGAATCAGAGATCCTTAATGCCTATAGGGCCAAACTTGTAAGTTCTCAGCAAGTTCCATGAATTGCTTTAGAGCTGAAAAAGTTCACAGCTCTGAAGGAGGCCATTGAAAGGAGTGGCATATTGACTGCTTATTTTCTTCTTCTCCTGATCTTTCTAATATCATGAAGCACTCTATTCCCTATCTCTCTGCAGGACTGGACTCACTGTTGGCCATCTATTTGGAAAACAATCCTCTCGTGGTTGAACCTAATACGTGCAGCACATGGAGGTCAGCATGTAAGATTCTTGAGTTCTCACCCATATCTAGACACCAACTTATCTACCTAGATCTAGGTACATCACTTGTTAGACTTAATTTTTCAGTTGACACTATTTTTTAAAAAATTCAGCAATACCAGCTGTTAGAAAAGAGTTTTTTGTTGTTGTCTTTTTAAAAAGACTGAAGGCTACAATACCTAAAAGAATGTTTTTAAAAGTTTATACACACTACATGCTACATTTTAACACTAGATTTGCTGTAACTTGAGCATTTTAAATAAGAATATAACCAAAGATTAATTAGAGTTAACATTGTATGTGGTATCTTCAGATTAAAAGTAGCAGAATAGAGAACAGTTAAATAAGTTTAAGTGGCATTACAGATTTATATCTAAGCCATGTTTCTTTATTAAAAGGGGTGTATGCTTACAAAACTTTCAAAGACCTCTTGTGTGTTATTGTGAATTACTCTATTTCTGTTTTTCTCCTTTCTGTGCCTACCCCTGTCATTTTTACATATTCAGAATGAGTGTTCAAACTTCAGTTTAGTGAAACACACTTTAAGATAAATGGTAAGTAGTCCTACCTTTTCCTTTTACATATAATTCTCTAAGGTCAAATAAATGGTGTTTGCTTGAAAACTTAACTGACAGCATTTTTGCAAATGTTAACTGACCAAGGGGATTTAGGCTGTTTTATTCTGTTTTGAAGACTTAACATTTAATTTTGTTTCAACCCCTGGACTCTTTGGAATGTCAGGGTTATGAGTATAGCCTCATTCAATATCTGAGTTAGGTCATACTGGAGAAAACCCCTGGCCGTGCAGGAGCTTGGGGAAGGGAGACCCACATGAAGCAAGTCAGAGAACATGCTTCAGATATGAGTGTGACTCATAAAGGAAGAATCCAGTTTGTTTTGTGTTGTAGCCCAGTTACATCTGAGAGATTTAGACTTTTCTGTTTAAAGAGGATGACAGAAAAGAACAGAGTGTAATGGTACTACTTAAAATTATGGACATTAATTGAGCCAGATGATCTTTCAAGCATTTATTAATTAATTATTTATCTATTTATTCATCATTTAGTTGATCCCCTTCAAGCATCTACTCTCTACCAAACAAGGTATTTGTGAGTTAATCCAAAAATAAGTGCCTCATATGTTTTCTATTTTTAGACGATTTACCCTTTTCAACTTAAATGTTACCTTCTTCTGGTTATGTTTCTTCTCTAAACCTTGTCCATTACTCACTCTTGCCTGAGATTAGCTCTTCCTTTTACAAAATCCCTGACTGGTTACCTGGTTACACATTTATGTGTCTGTTGTCTCAGGATTTTGTTTCAGGTTTTCACATCTGCAGCAGTAAATCCAGTAACCACTTCCTTCACTTTGTCAATTCCCACAGCTATTCTCACTTACTGTTTTTACTGACAGGTCCTGCTTGACATAGTTTGGAGCTAAAGAGACATTAAGTTTGGCTGATTGAGGCACAATTTGCAAACTAATCCACATCACTGCCTTCAGAATAAATTTTACTGAAATCATCTATTACAGATTTACTTATTACTAAGAATTTGTCTCCCTGTTCTATTGCACTGATTACATTCTACTCCAAAGGTCTGAAACCTCATCTCTCTTCTGTTGGAGATGTGTGTGTGTGTATGTGTGTGTGTATATATGTGTGTGTGTATGTGTGTGTGTGTGTATGTGTGTGTATCTCACATATTGATATGAGTGTGGTCCTCATAAAGTTTGGGAATCAAAGCTCTGCATGTGAGATCAATTTAAGATTATTGGATGCATTTCTGCATACTATATGTTATGTAGTCATAAGGTTTTTATTTTAGGAATGTGAAAATTTTAGAATATTTTAGAAAATTAAATAAAATTTTGGTTTAATTCAAAAAGTGTGGGTAGGGTAAACTGATCCCAAAATTGAAAAAGACTTAGTCTCTAACATTGAGGGCTCAGAACTCAGTGGGAGAGATACACAAATACATAAATATAAGTCAGGCTATAAAGTGTTACAGGGCTTCCTTCATAGCTCAGTCAGTAAAGAATCTGCCTGCAATGCAGGAGACCTGGGTTTGATTCCTGGGTTGGGAAGATTCCCTGGAGAAAGAAATAGCAATCCACTCCAGTATTCTTGCCTAGAAATACTGGTGGGCTACAGTCCATGGGGTCGCAAGAGTTGGACACAACTTAGCAATTAAACCACATAGTGTTACAAGAAAAAAAGAAATATATCTGCCATAGTATTTTACAGCAAGGAAAGGTTAACCAACAGGATCTGAAAATGTTATCAGAAAATAAAGGCATAGATATGCTCATGTGTAGGTAGAGAAAACAATTTAAGCAAAGAAACGGATGATTTGCCAACTTCTTTTATTCATTTATTCCTCCACTGCTTATTACTGGTCTAATGCTAACTGGCATCAGAGAAACGGAAGGTATGTCTTTGCTGATAAGGAACTCTTGACCTGGGATGGAAGAGAGATTAAAAGGCAAGTTATCTATGACAGTGATTTCTCAGAATCTCCAGGAGATATTTTAAGAAATTATGATTCCTGTAAATCATAATATCTCTGGGTGTCTGCTTTTTGGTAACAACTATGCAGGTGATTCAGACAAGCAAAGTTTTAGAGTCAGCCAGCTAGGAAATAATGAAACCTGAGTCTATAAGGAGGCAAGAGGGAATTAGTTAAGTGGTGAGGAGAGGGGAAGTGCAAGGATCTTCCAGGCAGAGGGAAGAGCATTTTCTAGATCCTGAAGAGATAGTTATTGGTTCAAAAGAACATGCCTGCATGTAAGAAGTCATAACAGGTGAACCTAGAGAAGCAGAGAAGTGTCAAATTGAGAGAGATGTTGCATGCCATTCTAAACACTTTGTATTTTATCCTCAGAGTGATGAGAATCTTTAAAAGGGTAGTGGAGAGCAATGTGGTAGCGGAGGCACAAGGAATTACTGCTAATGTATTTGATTCTGAAAGCTTTTATTTTTTCACTAATGTTTGAATTTTGTAGTTGAAACATTTCACTAAAATGGAGGAATCACATGATTGATCTTCTGTCATAAGAATTTCCATCCTTGGGCTCCACTTTGGGTTTTATCACTTTTAGTTAGTTTCATCTCTGTGTGTCAGTTTAGCTAAGCAGACTTCAGTTGGTCCATGGTTAAGTAAATAAAATCACACCTAATACCAATGTTTTGCTATTCTGTTTAAAGCCTCCTTATATATGCAAATAAATTATCATTATTAGTTTGTATCTACATATGTAATTAGTAATCACAATATGCTAAGTGAAAGTGAAGTCACTCAGTCAAGTCCGACTCTGCGACCCTATGGACTGTAACCTGCCAGGCTCCTCTGTCCATGGGATTTTCCAGGCAAGAATACTGAAGTGGGTTGCTATTTTCTTCTCCAGGGGATCTTCCCAACCCAGGAATCGAACTCAGGTCTCCCACATTGTGGTCAGACTCTTTACCCTCTGAGCCACAAGGGAATCCCAATATGCTAAAATATGTATATTCTAATTAGTGATCTCTGATAACAAAACAACCCAATAAAATTAAATTCTTAAGCACTTACTATAAGCAAGATGTCTGTGCAGTACTGCAGGTGATAAGAAGATGAGTTTCTCACTCTAATCATGTGTTTCTTTATCCATAATTGTATACTAGAACTACCTCTTGCACTTGTTGGGAGAATGTAAAAACATAACACTCAAAAGTCAACCAGCTTAGTCCATAGCATATAATAAGTCCCCAATAAGTGTTTTACAAGCTAAAAGTTAATATTGATTCAAAGAGAGATTACATACAAATGGAGCCTCACAATACACTCAAACAATGAGAACATTTGAGAAGATCCTGGAAGATGGAAGAAGATCTCAGTGGATAGATTTGGGAGACAAGAGAGAGAAGAGACAAGAGTGGGAGGAGAAGGAGGGTAGAACTTCACAGCATTTATACATGTGCATGAAACAGGACATAAAGTACAACAGAACGGCCCATCCTTCATGAGTGATGTCACTGCCTCCCTGAGGTCAGATTGGTTGAAACTATGTCACTGATAAATTCAAATGAGTAAAATGACTTGCTTCATAGTTTCAGTAGAGAGCTTTCATTGTACCGGTATGATAATACAAATACCATGACTGCCAGGTCCTGATTCTTGCCTATTCAGTGGTGGTCATGATGGATCTTACACCTGACTCCTGCTTGAGGATTAAGGAGTCAGGATGTTGGACAGGTAACAGATAGAGTGGGACTGTCCCTGAACACTTGCCAGGTTTGAGTAGGCCTGTTCTCCTCAGGAGGACTTCCATTTCCCTGACTCATCTCCATTCACTTTTATAGTTTCCACTGGATGCTTGCCTGTGCTCCACTTTGGTATTCTTGGATCCTAACTCTGATTCTGCCACTTTCTAGCTTTGTCAATCTGGATAAGTCACTTAGCAAATAGCCCTTACATTCCTCATCTGTAAAATGGTGATATGATGCCTCTCCAATTGTGTCTTTAATACAAAATGAAATAATATAAGTGAAAATATCTACAAACTGCAATTAAATATGACTAAAATTCGGAATGTTGATTCAGAGTGTTTTCATTAATTCTTTAAGAACTGGTATGTAGACCTTTTTGCTCATTTGAGGCATAGGTAAAGAAATATACTTGAAATTTTGTCTTAAAACTAACATGATGTCTGACACATGGAACTAATTCATTCATTTTTTTCATTCAACATGTATTTATTGAAACCTAGCATTTAATAAAGCTAATCAACACAGTTTCTATTTCCACGGGGCATAAATTCTTAAATAATCAGGCAAATGTCCCCAGCAAGTGTGCTTCTACAATGATGCCATCATTGTACTGGATATTGTGGAACATTTAAGACAGGCAAGAACAAATAAACAAACAACTAAAAAACAAAGATCCCTGCTTGCTTATTGGTGTTTGCCTCAAACTCATTTCTCAATAATGTGATGATGCACATTCACCCTCCCTCTCATTTTTTCAAGATGTTTAATTTGTCTGCTCCCTTCTTTTATGTTTAATGAATTATCATCATTTTAGAACGAAACCAGCCATCTTCTCTTTCATGAAGCATTTTGTATTTGCCTAGAGATGTCAACCACTCCATCATTTATACTCCTAAAACATTTTTCAAAAACAGATATTTCAACAAAGGATTGGTCTTCCTTTCTATATTTATGTTTCTATCTATCTCTTCTCCCAAACAATTGCAAACTTCATGAATGGTGTTTTATTAATGTTTGGATATGAAATACTTAATGTGTGCCTGACACTCTCTACTTGGTAAATTTTTTTGTGTCTTTGTTAAACATCATCTGGAGACATCAAACTAATGTATCAGTTCAGTCACTCAGTCCTGTCTGACTCTTTGCCACCCCATGAATCGCAGCACACCAGGTCTCCCTGGCCATCACCAACTCCCGGAGTTTATTCAAACTCATATCCATTGAGTTGGTGATGCCATCCAGCCATCTCATCCTCTGTCATCCCCTTCTCGTCCTGCCCCCAATCCCTCTAAGCATCAGGGTCTTTTCCAATGAGTCAACTCTTCACATGAGGGAGCCAAAGTATTGGAGTTTCAGCTTCAACATCAGTCCTTCCAATGAACACCCAGGACTGATCTCCTTTAGGATGGACTCGTTGGATCTCCTTGCAGTCCAAGGGACTCTCAAGAGTGTTCTCCAACACCACAGTTCAAAAGCATCAATTTTTCGGCACACAGCTTTCTTCACAGTCCAACTCTCACATCCATACACGACCACTGGAAAAACCATAGCCTTGACTGATGAACACTTGTTGGCAAATTAATATCTCTGCTTTTTAATATGCTATCTAGGTTGGTCATAACTTTCCTTCCAAGGAGTAAGCATCTTTTAATTTCATGGCTGCAGTCACCATCTGCAGTGATTTTGGAGCCCCCCAAGATAAATAAACTAATGTATAGAAACCTTGAAATAATGGCATGCTAAATGATATTGTTAGGTAGTTAGAATAGGGAAAAAGAGTCCAAAATGGCGGTGGCTAAAAGACCTGGAAGGGAAAGCCCGCGAAATTAGAACAAAGGAAGGTCCGAGGACCGGAGTGAGAACCTCAGGTAAAACAAACAACGCTCCTGCCTAAGCCCAATTTACATAAGACAGGCCCAGGGACAGAGAAACATATAAAAAGAGGAGCCAAAGCCCTCTTCTCCCCTTTTTTTCTCTCTCTCTCTCTCCAGCGCGATGGGGCGATCTTCTCTTCGCGTCTTCGGATCGACGTGCCTTCACGCCTTAAAGATGGATTTTCCTGCTATTATCTAAATAAATAGAGCTGTAACACTGAGCTGTAACACTGATTTATTTAAGAGCTAGAACACGGTCTGTTTGAGACCTGAGAGCTATAACATGGTCTGTCCTCTGAGAGCTGTGACCCGCCAAAGGGCTTTAATGTCCGTCACTCCAAATTTTTGTTGTGACGAGACAAAGAACCGAGGAGCATACACTCGCGTGACAATATGGTTACTGATTACATGTCAAACAGATAGAGGAGAGTGAGCTAAAAATATCACATCAGGCTTTGTAAAGTTAATATTCATCCCTTGATTGATTATTCAGTTCAGTTCAGTTCAGTTGCTCAGTCGTGTCCGACTCTTTGCGACCCCATGAACTGCAGCACGCCAGCCTCCCTGTCTATCACCAACTCCCAGAGTTTACCCAAACTCATCTTCATTGAGTTGGTGATGCCATCCAACCATCTTATCCTCTGTCGTCCACTTCTCCCACCCTCAATCTTTCCCAGCATCAAGGTCTTTTCAAGTGAATCAGCTCTTCACATCAGGTGGGCAAAGTATTGGAGTTTCAGCTTTATTAGGATTATAATAAATAGCCAGAAAAATAAAAAGCATTCCATCCAGAAGAAATAGCATAAATATATGTTCAAAGACAGAAGTGACCAGAGGTTAAGAAAAAAGTGCATAATGTCTAGAATGAAACTCTATGGAGAAGGATTGAGTGAGCAAAGAGGAGTGATATATAATCTTATGAGATATTTATTAGGGTTCTCCAGACACACACACACACACACACACACACGCACACATGTACATACACATACTGGATTATGGAGGTGGGAAAGTCAAATTCCACGACCTGCTTGGTGAGTAGACAAGCTGGAGACCCTGGAGAATCCTAGGTTCAACATCCAAAGCTTTGAAAAACAGGAAAGCCACTGGTATATTTCTCATTTTAATGTTGGAAGTCTCTAGACCCAAGTTTAGCTTCAGCTCAAGGCTAATAGATGAGGAAAGCCAACGTTCCAATTCTAAGGCAGTCTGGCAGGAAGAATTCTCTCTCTTTGGGGGGATGGCCAGCCTTTTTTGTTCTACTCAGGCCTTCAATGGATTGAACAAGGCCCACTCATGTTAGGCCCATGTCTAACATAAATCGGCTTGATTTAATGCACTGATTTAAATGTTAATCTCACCCCAAACACCCTCGTGTTTGGATATTTTGACCAAATATCTGGTCACTGTATGGCACAATCATTTTGATACAGAAAGTTAGCTATCAAAAGACATACAGAGGAAATAGTAGAAAGATAATTTCATCCAGCATTATTGATAAGAGGTTTTATGAAAAAGATATCTTGAAGAATATGAAAATTTGGGATAAGTAGATTTTGGATTTTAGTAGGGGTCATTCCAGATGGCAAAGCAGCATGAACAAAGGTACAATTCGGGAAAGGAGAGGGTATTTGTGGTTCTGGCAAGAGTCACCTACATGGAGCATCACTTAGGATACAGAGAGGGAGTGGTGGAGTGACCCAACCTTACCTCCTCTCCCCTGGACAATTAAGACCTTTGGGTTTCTGTTTTCTTCTCACTCTCTCCTGCTTTTCCTGATCAAAGTTGACCGTGAAAATCCTGTTGGAAAATTATGAAGATTAAAAAAGTAGGACTGTAGATTTGTTTCTAAATTAGTAGAATTTTAGCTCACCTGTCAATGAATCAGAGAGACAACCAAGGCTTGGAGATACCTCCCCTCTGTGGACAGAGGGAAATAAGCCTGCTAATTAACTGATACAAGGTCGGGTCCCTGGGGCCAGAGCTGAGTAGAATACAATGGAGGTTATTCAGATTGGTGAGGGTGGGCATGAGCTGTGCCCTAGGGAGCACCAAAAGCTAGGCAATACAGTCAACTTCTAAGTCTGAAAGGTCCATGGTAGGATTTCAATGACAGATAAACTCCAAAGACTGAATCCAGGAAGACAGGACAGCAGTACAGGATGATGTGGGGCAAAGTGCTAGCTAGGCACAGAGTGAAGAGGGAGGACCGAAAATAGTTTTCTAAAATATAATTAATTGACTAGAACTTGTTTTTATTAGTTTCTTCATACTTTGTAGAAGATCACTCTGGTTTAAAGGCTAAAGATTAGGGTAGATAGGAATTAATTTTATAGATAGTAGTAAAAAGAGATGCTACCTGACCTGCCTACTACTTGACCACTCTTGCCCCCTTGTCTAAAACCTTCTGTGGCTCTCAACAAATTGTATGTTGATCCATGCTCCTTAGCCTAGGATTGAGGATCTTCTGTGATGCTGCCACTCCAGCTTGCTTTTCCTCTACTCTCCTAAACATACACGTAACTCTGGGCATAGCAGAGCACTCAGTGCTTCTTCATCTTATACTTTGTCCTTCTGCCTCTAGACCCTTGATAATGTTATTCTTATCACTGATATAATCTCTCACCAGTATACTGAATGAAACCCCAAATTTGCCATCTACTGTCTTAGATAAGGGCTTTGTGCAATTTCCATTCCAAATGAGCTGAGTTAAGAACCAATTAAGACAACTGGATTGTAAAGCTGAACACAAGGACAATGATAAGGATACAACTCAACAGTATATAAGGGCATCTTCTACAGTTTCCTGACAGTTTCAGTATTTTCCTACTCAGTGTGAACTAAGTATACAGTGAACATTCACTGTAAATATATTCATCATTAATATAGCCTTTGTAATTAAAAAAAAGAGCTGAAACTGACTCATAAGTGAATGCTTAATATGTGGAAAGAAAATAAGAAGGAAGTACAAAATGACGAGAAAAAAATTGTAATAGTCGAATGTGCTTGAGTCAATTAAAAGATGTTCAAATTATAAGATAACTGATTTTGATATATTTATTTAAAACCACTTTAATAATGAAAATAAGGATACATGTGGAAGGATGCAACCATTCAAGAGAAAAGTTTCATGTTAGGATGGCTTCCTGAGTTACCAGTTAACTCACAGGGAGTAAAACACTAACATTTGACACTGGGTTTATTATATTGTGGTTCACCCAAAGCACCCTTGATATCTTACTCATACTGCACCGTAATGAAAATTTTGGTTCTCAAGGGGAAATAAGTTACAGAATGAATAATGATATACACATTGCTGCTGAATTTGAGGTGTGATTATTGATGAATGATTCACTGAGTCATCTCTGAAGTTTGGCTTAAGAAGGTCTCATATTCTATGTGAGGTAAGAGATAAATTAGGAATACAAATTTTCCAGGACCCCATGCTCTCCAAGCATTCTCCAAATCAGAGTTCAATTATCCCATCATGAATTGACTCAGGAACCTTTGCAAATGGTAATCCTTTCTGTTTGAACATCTCCAGTATTAAGGAACCCATCAGACCAGACCACTTTCTTTTCTGTCAGTTCTGATTGTTGGCAATTCTTCCTGAATTGAGCATAACTTTTCCTTTCTGTGCATTTACAACATTTTGTTGTGTTCTCTGAAGCCTCCTGGAAAGATTATTACTCATTTCCCTTTTGACAACCCTTCTACTACTTAAAACCCACTGTCATGTTTACTCTCTCCTTTATTAAGATTTTAAATATCCTCTTCTTCCCAACTTCTTTCAGTTATACTTAATATAAGATGGTTATCAATCTCCTCACTTACTTCACTAACTGGAACCTTCTCCTCTAGGTAAGCTTAGGTCTATCTTAAATGATAAGACTCATGAGCAAACACAGTGATTCCAGATGGGGTCTAGCTAAGATGAACACCAGAGTTTCAGTTTAACACAAAGAAAGTCTGTGTATTAGGTTTTTCAGTTGGAACTGTTTTAGTCCCAGTTTCGACTGAAGTCACTAGACAGTAAATACCACATTCCAAAATGAGATGAGGGACCCCACACAGGAGTTGCAAAAGAGTTGTCTTTGAACCAGTTTTGCAACTCTTAGTGGGCCAGTTATCTCCACTCTGCCTACCCTTCTCAATCTCGCCACACACACATACAAAATAGACAGTTATCTCCAAGAAAAGAGATGGATATTAGGAGAGATTTTCAGAAAATTCTTGATACATATTGAGTCCCACTTCCCTGTCTCCAAGCAGAGTTCTCGCACTTTAATTTAAGCCCAGAGAAAGGAATTTCAACTTGTCTACACTGAGAACCTGGTATTTGTTCCCTGAACCTGGAAAGATATAGTGGACTGCTGTCCACCTTTGGGTCCAAGAAATCTAAAGGGTGGAACTGTGGTAGGCACATTGCTATGAGCCTTGCACGAAGGAAGACTGGCTACAAAGAGTTTGGCCATTGTGCAGGGTACGGATGTTTTTATCACTGGAATGACACTGTGTCTTTGTGCCTTGAAATGACTGCTAGAATGTATATTACCCAATAATGACAGCAATATCATGGGACTTACCCTAGATTTAATCCAAGAGGTAGGTGAAGAATTGGCCCCAAATGAATGTATTTGAAAGGACTGTAGGAGAGAAAAATGAGACTGCTTCATGATTACACCTTTTGTTTCCTCTGTGTTCAGTTGACTAAGTTGTTTTACCTATCTATTTATCTATCTATGTATGTATCATGTCTACGTGTATGTACATAGATATGCAGAGGCATACACAGATACATACCTGTACACACACGTGTATATATATATATATATGGCACATCTGAAGAAGAGCAAGATTGTAATGTAAAAAAATAGTAGCTAGAGTTTATTTATTGTTTCAGGCCCTGTCAGAAGATCTTTACAAATATTATTTATTTTTCATAGTCATCTTAGACAGAATTTGTCATTTTCATCTTATTGAGCCAGCTATTAATTAAGTAGCAAGTAGTGTGCCCATGAGCTCATGTATGTTAAGTGGCTTAGCCTGAACTTGAGTCTGCTGACTCTGAGCACCAAACTCTTTCACCGTGGATTTATTTTGCCCTTAGATGTGGGCAGTATGGTGTTTGACAGCAGCAAGTTGATTTTATTATGTACATTTTTCCATTGAGCATTGGGCAATTAAAAAGTAGTGAAAAGATTATTCATAAGATGTGGTATAAATCAGCTTATTTCTCCTAAGAACATATAATGAACATAGAAGGAACAGCGTGTGACACTAACAGAAACAAGAGCACAAAAACAACTTGCTGTTTTTTCCCAGCTGAAAATGCAGAGCTGCTTCCACCTGCCGGCCAAAGGAACAATTACAGCATTTCCATCTGAGCTGAGATCCGGAGTCAGGGTGCTCGGCTGAGGGCACCACTCACCTCATCACCAGGTGGCTCTAAATCTGCAACCAGCAGTCATTCAAATGCTGGGCCAGTGGGAACGTGGTGCTTGTGAATCAACCACAACATCTTATGGATCCTGAGGAATGAACAGCTATTCGGCTGCAAGTAATGGAGCCACCCCTGTTGGCCCAGTATTTATCCTAGGGAATGCTGGTCGATTCTGAAGGACCAAGTCCACTGTCAAATGTGAGAGCTGTGAGAAGTAAATAAAATGTATCATCTAGTTGCTGAGAGCTTGCTATAGAGCGGGCTGACTTTTAAGCCCTTGAGGGTAGATTGGTCAACAAAGCAAAACTGTCTGTCTTCATGGAGCTTAGATGAGACCATGGGTTTGAAACTATTTTGTAAACACTGCTGGGTCCCTTGCAGAGTGCTGACTGTCCTCCGTGTTCATGCTACACTGGGAAACCCTGCATGTTCCTAGCCGATGGGCCTCTGCACTACGCTCGGAAGCAGTACCATCATTCCGGTGGCTGACGGAGCCCTTCACTTCCTCTCGCGTGCCAGGTCTCAGGCCACCTTCTCAAGGACAGGGACCAGAGCTTCCGTATGCTACTTTCTCTGTCTCCAGGATCTAGCAGAGCACTGCTCAGAGTAGGCTGTATGTGTGCTGAATGGAATGGACCTAACCTAGGATTGAGTTGATAAAGCTAAGTATTGGAATCTAGAGCATGAGAATGAAGAATAGATTTAATTATACAGACTCATGAGTGTTTTTTTTTGCTTTTGTTTTTGTCTTATTGAAGTGTCATTAATTTACAATGTTGTGTTAGTTTCAAGGTAAAGAAACTCCCTGTATTGCAGGAGACCTGGGCTTGATCCCTGGGTTGGGAAGTGAGTAGTAACCCACTCCAGTATTCTTGCCTTTGTCCCTGTCCTTAAGAAGCTGCAGTGAGTGGCCCAGTGAGTGGCCCAAAACCTAACACACAAGAGGAAGTTAAGGGTTCCGTTCAGCCAACTCTGAGTACAACCTGGAGAATTCCATAGACAGAGCAGCCTGGCAGGCTACAGTCCACAGGGATTCAAAGAGTCAGACATGACTAACACTTTCACACTTCACACACACACACACACACACACACACACGGGGCTTCCCAGGTGGTGCTAGTGGTAAAGAACTTGCCTGCCAATGCAGGTGACATGAGAGACACAGGTTTGATCCCTAGGACAGGAAGATCCCCTGAAGAAGTTCATGGCAATCCACTCCAGTATTTTTGCCTGGAGAATCCCATGGACAGAGGAGCCCAGTGGGCTACAGTCCATGGGGTTGCAAAGAGTTGGACATGACTGAAGCAAATTAGCACATATTTTGTATATCCTTTTTTCAGATTCTTTTCCATCATACCTCTTATAGGATACTGAATATAGTTCCCTGTGCTATACGGTAGGTCCTTGTTGTTTACTTATTTTATATATAGGAGTGTGTATATGTTAACCCCAAGCTCCCATTGAACACCTCTGCTGTGTGCTTTGGTAAGCATCAGTTTGTTTTCTGTGCTCATGAATGGTTTATTCCACACCTGCACCTCCGTCCTCATGGCTCCCAGCATGTCTGTCTCCTCTTTTGAGGTGCACTCAGACCACACCTGTGACATCCTCCTTACTCATTGGTTAGTCTGCATGGCTCTCCTTTCTTGGATCTCCTGTCGTATGAAGGACATAGACATAAACCTTTAAACATGCTTGTCCTATGTTACCCTTTAAAAGTACTATACTTTGATTCAGGAATAATTCTATGGTCATATTAGTAGTCTCCCAATCCTTAACCACATACAACATCCAGTACAACTTTGGGAATGAAATAAATTAAGGTACAGCCTACATTATTCTTGTGAAAGAATCTCTGATTTCTAGATATATATAGATATATGTGTGTGTGTGTGTGTGTGTGTACATGTATATTTTTGCATACATAGTGCATGCATGGTGCTTAGTTTTTTTTTTTCCATTTCATCTTCTCTATTCAGTTCTGATATTTGAATTTGGGACCTAATATAGCAGTAATTGGGAGAAGGCAATGGCACCCCCACTCCAGTACTCTTGCCTGGAGAATCTCATGGACGGGGGAGTCGGGTAGGCTATAGTCCATGGGGTCGTACAGAGTCGGATACAACTGAGCGACTTCACTTTTCACTTTTCATGCATTGGAGAAGGAAACGGCAACCCACTCCAGTGTTCTTGCCTGGAGAATCCCACGGACAGGGAGCCTGGTGGGCTGCCGTCTATGGGGTCGCACAGAGTCAGGCACGACTGAAGTGACTTAGCAGCAGCAGCAGCAGCGTAGCAGTAACTAAGGAAGAGTTGGTACCAAAGATGTGATTCTGGTATCCCCCTTTCCATAGATTTGTCTGTGAGCTATAATATAGTATGAAAGTGTTAGTCACTCAGTCCTGCAACCCCGAGGACTGTAGCCTTCCAGGCTCCTCTGTCCATGGAACTATAGTATATGACTCTGTAAAGTACCATGCTGGTTTTAACGCTGATTTTTCTTCTCTTCTTAATCCTTCTAAGCATGGTTGCTTGGCTCAGAATCAGAATTTTGTACAAAACATTTACAAAATGTGAACTCTTGGCTTTCATTCCAAATTTCCCGAATTCAAATCTCTGAGGCTGGAGCTCCCAGGTCTGCATTTATAACAAGTGGCTTTGGAGATTCCAGTGTGTACTCAAGTTTAAGAACCATTGCCCTGGGGTGCATTGTTAGCAGGAAAAGTACATTGTGAAAGGTCCCTGGGTGGCAAGCTAGCAGCCAAGTCCAGGACTTTTCCTGTAATGGGCATGTGCTTCTGGAATCGGTTTCCTTGCCCAGATCAACAGAGCATGAGCATTTTAGATTTTAGAGCACAGGGACAGACTCACTTGTGACTCACGAAGCAGCATGTATGTGTTGTAGCGGCCTTACACTATAGGAAATGCCATTCTTTGAGTGAGCACTTTAAAAATAAGTATTCTTTTCTCCAATTATTAAGCAAAATAAGACAAATAAAGTAAATAAAATTTAAAAAATTTGTAATGCACCAACTAATGACAACTACTGACATATATATGTGTGTGTGTGTATATATATATGTAGCCTTGTTTATGGCAATAAATAGACTTATATTCCACATATGGCTTTACAAAAGCTCTCACATTTATATTTACATTCTCTACTTTTGAACACAAATCAATTAAAGCTAGAAAACAAGAAACTTTAGTCACAAAAGTATATTATTTTAATATATACTTGAAGGATGTTTTATCAATACTGATTTTAGCCTTTTACCCTAAATATTATAACTGAATCATTAAATGGAAAAATGTAATCCCAACCTCAGCTGTCACTAAAATAACTGTCTTGGTAGCTGATTCTTCCCAGAGTAATGACCTGTTTCTAATCCTTTTCTCTTATTCCTCTTTCTCTTTCTCTTTCTCTCTCAATCTCTCTCTCTCTGTCTTTCTCCTTCCTTCCCTTGCATTAAGAACAACATAATTTTTTTAATTTTCATTTACAAATCTGTATTTTAGTGTAGAAGGATCTGTCTGATGATGATTGAATGTTCTTTTAAGTATTTTGAAAATACCACTCGTTATGGCATATTTAGCAACTTCCCTAGGACTCAAATGGTAAAGAATCTGCCTACAATTCTGCGGGAGACCCATTTTCAATCCCTGGGTGTCTGGAAGATCTGCTGGAGAAGGGAATGGGTATCCACTCCTGTATTCTTGTCTGGAAAATTCCCATGGATAGACGAACCTGGCAGGTCACAGTCCATGGCTTCACAAAGAGTTGGACATATTGAACGCATTCCCTTTGCTTCTTTGAGCATTTATACTCAGTAAGGCTACCTATTTGGGTGTAGGTGAAATTCAAGTTGCCCATGCTATATAGCACACTTAAAAAAATTATTTTATTCTAGCACACACTGTTTCTTTTTCAGGCATCTTTTCAAACGTTGGTTCATGGGGAAAAAGTAACCGTATAGGGAATTCTTGGTCATGTTAATATTTACCATTTAGCTCTTTTGTCTGACACTATTTTAAATGATTTACAGACACAATATTGTTTTATTTTCCCAAGCACGTCATGATGTCTGCTTGTATTAATATCCTCATTTTACAGAAACTGGAGCCCAAGCACCTTCAACCTATAAACTTCAGGACAAGGATTTATACCCTGAGCTGTCTGGATTAAAATGCGCACTCTTTCCCTCTGAATGATGTCAAAAGGTTAGGAGCCATGGCTCTACCCGGGGCCCAGGTGCTGGGAACCCTTTATGGGCTGTTCTGCCCAGCACTTTGGAATGCAAACTCCCTTGAGCAAGCCCTTCTTGGCATAGTTTCACCAGTAGCCTGTCTTAGGTAGTTAGAGAATATTAAAATAGTCCTAATAATAAAATAGCGCTTGGTCAACCGTGTAGCCCCCTTACTGAGGGGAGGAGGAGAATAGCTCACTTTCCCTGGAGGGCCTGAGAAAGATCAGTTTACAGGCGTCAGCATGGGGTGTAACCCTTCTTCCTTCTCTCCATCTTGACGCCAGCACGTGCTTCTTGTGACCATCATGTCCCATTAGCCCACGGTCTGGGCAGAAACCATGAACAAGGCTCTTTTTCTCCCCCACCCAAAACACGCTCAGTCCTTTCACTGACCTGGCTTCTGATTGGAGGCTGGTTGCTGCAGATAATGACCTCCAAGACCCCTCTGTGGATTACAGCCTGTTTGTTAAGACACCTTAACAGTAGTATTTTCGACATCCCCAGGAACCAGAAGCAGAGGAGACTAACAGCATCCCAGCCACCTGCATGGGCCCAGGGCTGGCAGCTTCCCATGTGTCCTTTCCAGACAGTCTGCTCACTAAGATGAGGGATCTTCTTCAGTATGTTGCCTGCTTCTTTGCATTTTTCTCCGCTGGGTTCTTGGTTGTGGCCACCTGGACAGACTGTTGGATGGTGAATGCAGATGACTCCTTGGAGGTAAGAAGTCAATAGATTCTTTTACTGACCCAAGTCCGTCTGACTTTTCTCTAAGCCCGCTGTGTCATTACATTCTAGGACTAGTGATAGTAGTACTAGCCAAAGTGGATAGACTTATTCCTTACTTGCTACTTACTGAATCTTTACATTATTAACTTATTTAATACACACAGCTCATCTATGGGGTAGATATTGTTATCCAGTTTTACAGATGAGGTAACTGGATAACCCCCTTTCTTCATAAAGGTAAACTCATACAAGTGTAATTATATAAGCTTTCCAGAAACACCTCTTCCACTGCTGTGTATACCCAATTGAATAACTTTCCAGTAACATCCTTTCTCACAAATAGAAATTTGCTAATCTTGAATATAGCATTAAGGGTAATGTGATAGACCTTCTTAAGAAATGATCATCTAAAATATTGATCAATTGATTAAACTCAAGTCATATAAAACCTACCCAATTACTGTGTAATGGAAAAATGTCCTTTTAAGGAGTTTCCAAACAGGATAAAAAATTCCATGTGAAACCAAATCTTTGCAGTATGTCCCAAAGTGCAGGGGACAGATGTGGATTCAAGAAACCCTCTTTTAAAAATGAGTTAATATTGGGAACCTAATGTTTGTCCAAGAGATGAGTGAGCGGTTCACATCTGAAAATTTTATTTTTGTCACTAAAGAAGTTCGAATGAAGTAATTTTGAAATTTAGAATTTTTTTCAGTGGCTATAAGAATCTGAAAGAGGTAAAAATAAGTTCTTCAGAATCAGCAACTATTCATTAGCAAGACCGCAAAAAGTGTAGGTAAGAAAAAGAAACTATATCAGGAACTCAAATACAGAACATATAGCAACCCACTATGTTCTCCTGTGTACATCCTGAAGAGAACAATTTACTCTAACAAATGCTATAACTTTATGAAGTTTAAGAAAGATGCCCGAGGGCAAGTTTTTTATACTTTTTCTACTAATTTTGTTTATTAAACTCTCAAGTTGGAGTTTCAGATGGAAAGTCATTATCTTTCTGTTTTTCTGTGTATTATTATGTTTCTGTTTTATTTTTTTCTTTCTTTTTAAATTTCCTCTGACTCCTACATGGCACTTCAAAGCCAATAGAGTTTTAAGTATTTCTTTAGCTAGCACTTGAAAATTATGTTTCTGAAAATTGTGATAGAATTGAAATATTATAAAGGATGTCTGTTATATGGTAGTCCAGGGTGCATTATCTGACCATGCACATAACTGGTGAATGAAATAAAAAACTGTCCTTTTAACAGTACTCAGAAAGTGCAGATAGAAACATTCTGCTACCATTAGCTTGCTAGAATGTGGACTGTCAGTACTCGGTGATGAATACAAAAATATGCTGGACTTGAGCACACTTAAAATTACCTTTTTAAAAATATGCAAAATCACATCTAAAAGCATTCTTAAAATATTTTCTAATCAATTGGAAAATCTTTCTTCTTAAGCTGATGGAACTGCTAACTTCACTTGACAAGAAATAAAAATATTAAAAGGGTCAGACCTTGCTGAGATAGATTGAAAGTTCTAGCACTTAAAGTGTCTCCTTGATTTCATCTCGGTACATACAAACGATTTGCCATCTCTTCTGTGCAAGAACACTTCTGGTGAAAATGAATGGAATGAGCAGTCCAGTTTACTCACCTCCAGTAAATCCTTGCGAACCTTGGGCTATAGTTAGTAGTTCCTAGCTTTTTTCATATTTCCTGTACCTGAAATGTATCATAATAAATACTCCCCAAGAAGCCTCCTAATTAAAAGAACCTTCAAAAATTCTCTCCAGCAGTCTATTTGTCAATATTTTGTGGATCTCTCATAATAATTGCTCTTTCATTTGGTAACATATAAAGTCATAATATTATCTTTAAATGTCAAGATATGATACTCACTGACACAATTATACTGTTCTCCCTCTTTGCTTCCTTCTCATGGATATATATACATATATACATATATGTATATATTCATATATGTGTGTGTGTATATATATATATATAAAATTAGTCCATGTTAACAACTCACTTTAAACAACTGTTGGAAAAAAGTTGACACAATAAAAGTGCTTTTTTAAAAAAAAAAAAGCATAGCCATAGAAAATTTAAACAAAAAGGGACATAATGAATTTTTAACTTTGTTAATCTTTATTGTGATGAAGACATCAGAGTGGGAAAATGGATTCTATAGTTCAGGATAACATAACAAACATGAAATGTATGTCTTGTAAAAGGTGCTCTGCTAATCCTACTAGGGGAGGCAAAGATAAAACAAGAGCAGGTCCTGCCTTTCATGAGTGTACACTTAGACAGGAACAAAGATACTATGAAACTATAATAAAGGGCATAGGCCAATTCATATTGAGAATGAAATGAAGTACCAATGGAACAAAGAAGATAGGCGATTATTTCCTGTCAGGGACATTGAAACAAGCCTCAGGGAGTAAAAGCCATTGAACAAAGCTTCAGAAAGATCCAAAAGGATTTCAAAAAGTAGAAATGGCAGCAGAGGTCTTCCGAGGGAGGACAAATAGAAAAAAAAAAATACAGAACAAATGTGAGTAACAGGGAGCAGGAGGCAGATAAAGCTCAAACACCCCCTTTGCCTTACTAGAGAATATTCAAAATACAACAAAATAGTATTTTGTCTTATTTACACCTGTCCTGAAGAGAAAAGTTCTTTGAGTTAAGAAAAAGAATAGATGCATATGTATGCATGACTGAATCACTGTGCTATATTCCTGAAACCAGCATAACACTGTGAATCAACGGTACTCCAATATAAAAAATAAAGAAATAAAAAAACATTAGGAAAAGAGCACATGGGATGGTGTCGTGCACAGCCCCAAGTCAGGCAGCAGGGGTCCTGAGCCACAGTGCTGCTCCTCCTGTCGTTCCTGGGTCCCATGTGTCCTAGAGACACTTCTGTGTGACTAGAACTTGGGTTTTGAGATTATTGTAGCCCGTGTTTGCATCTTAACCGTCTTCTACTGAGCAAGTCACAGCTCATGTCTTAGGCCCAGTTTCCTCAGTTATAAACATGAAGTCGAACTCAGTTGTTTCAAGGCCCTTTTCAGTCTTATATTCTCCAACATCAGAATTCCTTGGCTATGACTCTGTCTAGAGACATGACTATGTCTTCCAGAGAGATGGCCAGCCAACATAGGAGGACCAATGGCATCTACAGCCTCCCCAGAAATTTCCACTAAGAAATCTAATGTTGATAGTCTTCATTTTTCTGTAGCTTCATATGTTCTTTCTTCTTGTTTCCCACTCTCTCCTTCCATCCCTATTTTTTTCTCCTTTCTATTCTGCCCCCCTCCCTCCTTTCTTCCTCTTTCTTCCTCCTCTCATTTCCTTCTCCCCTTCTCTTTCTTCCTCTCTTTTAAAAAATCTTTTATGCTCTACTTCCTTTTTCTTCTTTTTTCTTCTCCCCTCCTCTTCTCCTTGGTCTCTTTATCCCTCTATTTGTGCTCCCCTTTTTTCTTTTCTATCATCTATCATTCCACAAGTGCTCTTTGTCTACCTGATACTGTAGTGGGTACACATTATGAAAGAGGATGAGTCTTGGATCTTCCTTACGTTTCTCCCAGAGTATTGGGAGAGACAAGAAGGTGAGCTCATAGACACAGTATGCTATGGCCAGTGCTGTGATTACAGGTACCTCTGAGTGGCCAGCTCACTCAATCATGAATAATCAGTGAAGGCTACCCAGAAGAAGTATCCAAACCAGACTAGAGGAACAGGTGAAAGGGCCAGAAAAAGAAGAGAGTATTGCAAGCACAGGATATGATATAGGCAGAGATCTAGGTATGAGAATGCTAGAATGCTGTATGTTAGTGTCTTTGGACATATTGCAGCATGGCAAGAGTTTCCAGTGTAGGGAAAGAATATAGGTGCTGGATCATCAAGGGATTTGTCTTCATGTAAAATGTAGACCTTATATGGGGCTTTCCCTTATCTCAGTTGTTAAAGAATCCACCTGCAATGCAAGAAACCCAAGCCAGGTTTGATTTCTGGGTTGGAAAGATCCCCTGGAGAAGGAAATGTCAACCCCTTCCAGTATTCATGCTTGAGAAACCCCATGGACAGAGGAAGCTGGCAGTCTACAGTCCACGGGGTTGCAAGGGTCAGACACGACTGATCTAAACCACTACCATAGATCTTACATCATAGACAAGAGTGGTTCACTCTAAGAAAACATATATAAATATATATGTTTTAGAAAAATCCATCATTCTGGTTAATGTGGGGATTAGAAAGGGTAAAATGAATCACAGGGAGACCAATTAGGAAGCCTGTGCCATAGAACAGGAGGAAAACATTGATAATCTAAACTAGTGCGGCAACAAGCATTAGAAGATCTGTAGATATGAGAAGCTAAAGAACTTGAATTGGTGGGATTGATAGTTGATTGCAAGGCTGATGCACAAGGAGAACTAAAATTTGAAATCCACTTTCCTGTTTTGGGACAATGAAAGGAAGGATGGAATCATTCACCTAGAGCTTAAATGGAGGAAAATTAATTTTTATGCAAAAGCTATTAAGCAAAAATGTTCCTACACCATGCCATTTCTTTTTCACTTAGATTGTTGCACAGCACCTTGTGGGGGCCAGAAAGGTAATGCTTTGTAGTGTGGATGTTTACAGGTTGAACTTGAAGTTAGAAGGACCTGAGATGAAATCCCAACCTGCCAGGCAATAACTGTGTGAATTTGGACAAACGTTTAAGTTTTTGTAAAACCACATTTCCTCTCCTATAAAAGGAGAATAATGATATGCACATCATAAGTGTCTTGTGAGGGTTAAATGAGCCTATATATCTAAAGTATTTACCACAGTACCAGGCAAATATAAATCAGTCAATAAATGTTTAGATATAATATTGTCTATTTGCAGTTTATTGCTTTGTTTTTGTTCTGGAGGAGGAGATGACATTTTGTAGAATGTTCACTGAAGGGAAAAATATGAGATTTAAGTCCTGTTCCTATTTTCTCTATTGATTCTCTTGGACAAATTCTGTTTATTTCTCTGAGCTGTTGGTTTTTCCATTTTAGTTCCTATGATTGTACCCTTTTTGTCTAACTAGGAGAATAAGGCAGAGAATAAAGACAAAATAGCATAAGTATTCCATTAAATGCATTTTAACAGAAAATAAATTATGAATTAACAACATTATTAATATGTTAATTATATTATGTGTAATTCTTTGTTATCCATAGTGAAATTGAAAAGTAGCTTCTCTACAAATTATTGGTCTCTCAATTATCAAAAAGAAAAAATGTTTTCACAAGTTTTTTTTCCCTCATTTTTAAGTTCAACTTTTGTTAGTTATTTACTGAGAAAATATGCCTTATATCAAGCAATGCTATGATTAAAATTTTATTACCTCAAATAAAAGGTAATCCACATTTGGATTCATTTTATTTTCATAACCAGATTTTCCCCTGGGATTTCCATTTGTATTAATGATTCTACAATTCTTTCAGACATAAGACAATTTTCAGACATAAGACAAGCATTAAAGATGCTACAATTCTTTCAGATATAAAATAAATATTTAAATTATTATAACTAGCATATACTCTGATTATTTCTATACTAGTTGTACTTTTTAACTTATTTCCAATTCCTTCAGCAGACATTTGAGGCTACAAATGCTCTTTAATTCGCCTCATTGTCTCCTACAGTTCCTAGCACCCCCTTCTAAATAATGGGAACTTAGGAGGTATTTGTTAATATAAACTGAATGGGTACCTACTATGATACTTGACACACTTACTAAAAGAACGAATAAATAAATGAAATAAAATATGAAGTACTATTTGGAAATCTCACATTGAACAAGAAGTATCTCTATAGAAAGATCATTATTTTTTCTTTGGCAAGACTTTTCATCTTGTTGCAATTTAAATTTTTCCAATATGTGGATCTGGTTCCTCATTTTAATCAGATAAGAATAAAGATCCAGTCCCCTGAGATGTGTGATAAAATTAGTGAAGACAGTATTCTCATCTAGAAAACATAGCTTTTCTTCCTGGTGCTTCAAAGAGGGAAAGAAATGAAGAAAAGGAGAGATACAAAAGGAAATTAATATTTTATAATAATTCACTCAACATAAATTGTGATCTCTGTCACTGGATAGTAAACATTGCAAAATTAAGATACCATACTTTCATAAGGAAAACATTTTAAAAAGATGAAACATATGGCTTAAATTAAATAATAAATATTACAATTGAAATACTTATATAGCCTATATATGTAAATTAGATATTATCATGAAGACCACAGACATTATATTTTACCCACTAAGTTTGCGTCATCCCATTCTTGCCATTTATACCTTTAGCCAGTGCTTCCCAGCTAAGTAAGCAGAGTTAACCAAACATATTTTAGCAAATAAATTCATGGTATGTAAATGGAGTAGAAGGGAAAGATGACATTTATTAAGTTTATTTTAATTTTGCTTCCTCATCCTTATAAATACCTGTCTTGAGTTCTTTTAGGCCCTAGAATAGTAAGAAAAAGAAAATAAAATATAAAAATGAAAATTTCAGAACTCTAGTATAAAAAAATTCAAAAGCCATTTTTGTTCAAAGTGAAAATATTTCATGTTTTAGAAAATGTTGTTTACTATAGTATTATTAAAACTTTTGCATCTTAATAAATATATTCAAGTAAGTACTGGAAACAAGTATGTTGCGTCTTCAACATTACAATATACTAGCATGAGGTTGGCAAAGTGATGTGAAACTATAAATTTCTATTTTACGGTGATTTTTAAAAGAATATATCTTCATGACTTATCCCAGTTTTCTTTTGACTAGTGCATTATTCTTCCTATATTTTATATTTACACATAAATCACAATGCATATGCATTTATAACATAATGCATGGTGAAAAAGAAAAACCTTGTTTGATAGTGGTCAGCCAAGAAAAAATATTTACTTACTTGCCGTGTATAATTACTACATATGAAAATCTGAATTAAGGTATTTTAAGTTTCTCTCTTCTCAAAAGATATGTAAAATATATACAGGCAAGACACACACGCAAAACTGTAGTAAATAAGACAATGCAGGCAAAATTGTGTGTTGCTGCTCGTAACACAGAGTGATGAGAAAAGAGAAATTGGCAAAGACTAGGATAGAGACGCCTTAATGGGAAACTACTAAAGAGTTTAGAATAAGAAATCCCAGGATTAAGGAATTAATTTATGCCATTATATACTCAACTGGAAGAGAGATCATCAATCTAGTTTCCTTAAGTCTTGTCTGTGTGGTATCCTGTTTATCTTTACCACCGTGGTAAATACTTTCCAGAGCCAACTGCGTAGATAGGGTCCAGGCTGACATCCAATCAGCATAAACTCCTAGTCTCAGTAATAGTTCTTCGACTCCTGGATTTGGCTATTCTACTCTATTCAGTCAAGCTGAAAGGACATATTAAGCATCAATTGTACATCTAGTGTAACAGTAACCATTTTCCATGGCAAATTTGAAATGAGAGTTAATGTGTATGGATTAGAAAAAAAATGATAAATATTTTCTCTCAGTAAATGTCTACTGAGCATCTATTATACCCTGAGAAGCAGGGGTTGTAAGCTCCTTGAAGCAAGGTGCCATGCCTAACTTGGTCATTGCTGTATCCTCAGCATTAGGTGATTGACTGACATGGGACAGACATTGAATGAATGAACATGGTCTGAAAGACAGACTTGGGAGACTGATGCACATAAATGCATATGAAAAGATAAATGCAACATTATAAATGCTATAGAAATACAGACAGGTTGCTGTAGGATCCAAGAAGACATTAACTCCAGCTGGAGAGACTGCAAGAATCTCATGGAAGAAGACATACCTTTGAGGCAAGATTTCAATGATAGGCAGAAATTTGAAGAACCACTCAGTTCTTGCTAGTTGTTGCTACATGGAACTAGGAATTCCAGGTGGCCAGATTGGCCAGAAATCTGAACTCTTATAAAACCTTTATGTTTTACTGCTGGCAAATAATAAATATTAAGAAATTTATGCTGGCTTCATATTTGTGACTTGTACTTTTACTGTCACACCTTTGGTAAACTGACTTCTCCTCACTTCAGGATCAACAGATATTCATTGCAATGGTATAAAAATTCATCAAGTATCAGGACTGCCCTAGTGGTCCAGTGGATAAGGCTCTGCACTCCTAACACAGAGGTCATGGGTTCGATCCTTGACCAGGGAGCTAGACCCCACATGCTGTAACAAAGATCAAAGATGTGTCATAGCCAAATAAATAAATAATAAAAATAAAAACTCTTTGAAAATAAAATTAAAAAGTGAAAAACAAACCAGGGAAAACATTATTTACAGAAAATTAAATGCTTTCTTTTTGCATTCACCCTCTATGTTGTTTATCAGTCTAACTTTATGGAGGCTTTCAATGGCTAAGTCAAATAACTGTCTTGGTAAATGTCATATTGCACTTGAAAATATGTGGGTTATTTTCAAGTATCTTTGATATTAATTTCTAGCATAATTCCTCAGTAATAAGAGAACAAGCTCTGTTATGATTTCAATGCCTTTAGACCATGAAATTTTTGTACCTCGTTTTACATCCTCAGATATGTTCCAGTGTCTCCTAGCGTGCAGTCTATGGGAACTTGAATAGAACTTGTATCCTACTGTTGTGTGAAAACTGTATAAATCTTAATTATGTTGAGTTGGTTTACAATGCTTTTCAGGTCTACTGTATCCTTTTACTTCTCTGTAGATTCATTCTGTGAAGTTTTGAATTTGATATTGAAACCCCAAACTAAAAATCTTAATTTATCTACTTAAAAGATAATGGTAGTATATAGTGGAACCACATGTAACCTTGTTCTGTATTTTCCAAGTCTTCTGTAAATGTGTTATCATACTTTTATAATTAAAAAAAATAAAAATTGAAATAAATAAAAATAAAAATTATGGAAGTTTTATTTTATATGTTATCTGTTAATATATGGATCACATGTTAAAAGGACAAAGCTTAAATTTGGAATTGTCCATTTTGGACAACATTGTGAGATAAAATTATAGTTAATGTCATTTTTGCCCTTTAAGAAATATTAACCATAATATTTTAAGCATCAGTCTGCTTTGCAAGAACCTTTTCTTAAGACTTTAAGGATTATAGAGTTACCTGACTTCCTCAGAGGGTAAAGAATCTGCCTGCAATGCAGGAAACCCAAGCTCGATCCCTGGGTCAGTAAGAGCCCATGGAGAATGGAACTGGCAACTCACTACAATATTCTTGCTTGGAGCATTCTATGGACAGAGGAGCCTTGCAGGTTACAGTCCCTGGGATCACAAAGAGTCAGACATGACTGAGTGACTAACACTTTCACTTATCTTTCTGCCTTTTAGAGAGTTCTTAATAAGCCATTATACAACAGGAGGATAAGTGAAGACTCTAAATTTTAGGCAAGGAGGGCTTTCCTAAATGTGATAAATAACCTATAGTCTTTTAACCTTGTTTTTTGGGCACAAAGGCACCTTTAAGGGTGTCTCCAGTAAGTGCTATATTAACACAGAAGTTTAGTTAATTACAGCCACTATTCTCACGTACCTTGACTGAGTGTGAATACCAAACAATCTAATATTGTGCCCTAGAGCATTAATACCTAATGAAATTGGATTCCTTGTTTCCCCTAATGAGCTCATTGCTTTTCTAAATGCGGTCATTGCAGGTAAATGATCAATAGCCTTGAAAAATGACACCACTACTGGATTATTTTGGCAAGAAACAAATACTTTTTAGCTTAAAATAAGTATCCTCAAATATATATCTCAGCTCATTTTCTAAACCTCACATAGAATGACTAAATTAGATTTCATTAGTTCATTTTAGTAGCTGAATTAGCAGGAAATCGATTATTAGTCAGTCTCTGATTATTAGAATAGTGACTTCAGGTCCGTATAACCTAGTTCAAGTTGGAATGAACTAGACCCAGTGTGTTCCTGTTCATTGAGACTCCAACCAGTAAAAGGCTATGAAAAGGCTTTTTTTCTGTTGTATTATAATAGTTTAGTACAAATTGTCTCTACTATACCCATTTCCCCAGGCTGCCATAACGCATTACCACAATTTGTTAACTTAACACAAGAGAAATTTACTCTTTTGCAGTTCTGGAGGCCAGAAGTTTGAAGTCAAAGTGTTGGGAGGGCTGCACAGCCTCTGAAGGATCATAGAAGAGAATAAATGCATTCCTCACCTCTTCTAGCTTCTGATGACCTAGGCATTCGGTGACGTGAGGCTGAGTCACTCCGAAGTCTGTCTCTGTGGTCACATGGCCTCCTTCTCTTCTGTCTGTCTCTCCTCTGCTTTTCTCTTCTTTTTTTTTTTTTTCAGACTTTAAACTTTTTATTTTGTATTGGAACATAGCTGATTAACAATATTTGGTAGGATGAGGTGAAGAGGGAAGGTACTCAGCCATACATATACATATATCCTTTTTCCCCCAAACCCTCCTCCTATCCAGGCTGGCACATAACATTGAGTTCCATATGCTATACAATAGCTCTTTGTTAGTTACTCATTTTGAATATAGCAGTGTGTACATGTGTGTATCTCTTATAAGGACACTTATCACTAGATTTAGGGCCACCCTGGTAATTGAAGATGATTTCCTTATCTCAAAATTCTTAATTTAACTACATATGCAAAGTCCCTTTTTCCAAGTAAGGTCCCGTTCACAGGTTTTGGGGATTAGAACATGGTTACATTTAGGGGCAGGGGTTGCCATTCAACCAATTACATCTGCTTTTCTCAACTTTCATATGGTTCATTAGTAACGCTCAACTTAGTCACAACTCAGGTTATTATGATGTGTAAGTACTTTACAAATTTTATCATTTATTGAGCAAATTACTTGTATTATGTATGTTTGCAATTTTTAGTTCTTATAATCACTCTGGTATTAGTTCCTATATAAAGACAAGGAGTTTGAGGCTCAGAAAGGTAAGATCTTGCTCAAAGAAACAACACAAGTAATGAGTGTCAATTTAAAGTCTGTTTTATCATTTATAGTTTAAATTTTATGTGTATATAACTTTGGGCTTCACTGGTGGCTCAAACAGTAAAGAGTCTGCCTGCAATGCAGGAGAACCAAGTTTAATCCCTGGTTCAGGAAGATGCCCTTGAGAAGGGAATGGCAACCCACTCCAGTATTCCTGCCTGGAGAATTCCATGGGCAGAGGAGCCTGGTGGTCTACAGTCCATGGAGTCACAGAGTCAGACAACTTAGCAACTAACTCTTTCATTTTTCATATAACTTTGTATGCTCATATCCTCCTTCAGAAACTGATATATTAGATTTCATAAGATGAATTTTCTGTATTAAGTTTTTAGTCTCTGTGGTGTCTCCGATCAGATGTGTGTACTAAGTCGTTTCAGTAAAGAGTCTGCCTGCAGTGTGGGAGACCCACGTTCTATCCCTGTGTCAGGAAGATCCCCTGGAGAAGGAAATGGCAAACCACTCCAGTACTCTTGCCTGAAGAATCCTGTAGATGAGGAGCCTAGCAGGATACAGTCCATGGGGTCGCAAAAAGTCGGATACGACTGAGGGACTTCGCTTTCACTTTCAGCCAGCAGTGAAATCTTGTTTGCTGCACAAAACAATTTCAAAGCAGAACATGGGGCAGGGAGTTTCATAGTACAGTTATTCTCTGATATAATTTTCTTTTGCAAATCAAAATGTTCTATATTCGTTTCTTCTCCACATCAGTTATAATCGTCCTGCCTTTCATTTCTCTTCCCACTCTGCTCTGTTATTTATTCTTTCTTTAAGGAATATTTTAAGCTTTCATTTTCCAAGATAATTTTTGGTTAAATCTTACTAAACTATTCCCAGATTGCCAAAATAATGTAATCTGTAATTGAATCAGAATAAGCAATCATATTAGCTCTGTTCCATATGCAACAGTTCTGTCAAGAATACTTGAAAACATTTCCTGTTGGCATGTTTATAATTCTAGGAAATCTGTTTTGACTTACAGCTTATAAAGTATGAGAAGTTTCAGGACACTGCTACCTTTTAGCTTTAAAGTGGATATTTAGAATCATCTGTACAACATTTCTAAGTAGTAGTGGTTTTCAACTGTCAGGTTGTACGAAATTAATGTTCAGTTTGTTTACATCCACATCTTAGCTTAAGCATTTGTAGTCTGTCAGTGGAGCAGGGGTGAAGTCGTGCGGTCTTTATATTTCATTTATTGTTGTCTTCCTGTATAACTTTCTTTGACCATTATTTTAAACTTGTGAATTTCATGTATAATAAATGTTTCTTCATGGGATTCATGTTCATGATGAAGAAAAATTAATGTACATTCCTAGTAGATTCAAGATGTCAACAGTGGTCACCTACTGTTATATTGACTTTTTTTATAAGTAAATGTCAGCATAGCAAAATGAAATGAAGTGCTGCCAGATTAGATCGACATGATGGAACCAGCCATAGGCATCTGCATATGTTTAATTCTGATTTTATCCATCTTCAGCATGACTTATTCCCCCTCCACTCCCAAATCAGGAAATAAGTTTACTCTCTGTTGAGAAAAGTCTTTATTGTTAGTGCTTAAGAGAAAATACTCTAGAATATATGGTGTTTGTTGTCAATGAAATTCAGATCACCCTTGTAAGCACTGTACTTTGCTATTAGTCTCATAACAGCCAAGTTCTTCCTTTGATCAAGGTAAACTGAAGTGTGTCTGCCTGGCCGTTTCACATGTTGTCTTCTCCAACATCTAGGTGAGCACCAAATGCCGAGGTCTCTGGTGGGAGTGTGTCACAAATGCTTTTGATGGAATTCGCACCTGTGATGAGTATGATTCTATCCTTGCTGAGCACTCCTGTACGTATGCCTTACACATCCCTCCTTGTCAGGGCAGGGAGACCAAAGGAAATTGAACTCAGGTTTCCATGATGTGTTTTTGTCTTCTACTATACTATAGCAAAGTTCTGTTCAGTTTTAAATGCTTCAATTAAAATTTTAGTTTATTATTTCTGCAATGTGAATTGAAGCATTTTTAGCATGTTTAATCTTTCCCCATCTATTTATAAATTCCTTTAGGGTAAAATTGTTACTTTATTCAGGTCTGCTCTCCCACAAACAGTCTGTTATAGTGCTTATACACAGTAGGCTCATAGTAAACACTTAAAAAAATGAAATTAATTCCTTAAGGTCAGTGACTTCTATGACTAGAGTTGATAGGTTAGATGAAAAGATTTCAGAGAAGTCTTTTAGCAATGACTTAGGTCAGATAGAAAGTTTACAATATTTCAGTGACTGATTTGCTAAGAAAGAGAGCAGGTCGAGGCAGAGGGGCAGATAGGGAGACAAAGAGAAAGGCAAAGAGACACAGACTGTGGGATCAGGGAATGAAAAATATTCAGATATGTGACACATTTTTTGAAAATATAAAAAGCCAGTTCCTTCATCTTCTCTACCTTTAGCTTTAAAATATAGTTAGGTGTCAACAAGGCCCTTGTTTCTCTGAATAAAGAGATTTCACAGATTGAAAAGCCTTATTACTGATTTCTCTCCACTCTTCTCCATACTATTTATTTATTTATTTAGACCATCAAATTGTGCTAAGTACTGTTGCAATCATTAAAGCAAATTTGTTTTAATCTCTTTCGAATAAAATGATGGGTGGTGGTACAACATAGCAACTTCTTTTTTCAAGATAAATGACAAGTAAACCCTTAGAATGTGACTTTTCCCCTGGACAGCTATTTTAGCCCAGGGAAAAACACTTAAAAGGAGTTGTGCTCTAAAAACAGCATTCTCTGCCATTTAGGATTTGAGTGCCTGGAACACTGTTTAACATAATTCATAAGGCTTTTATTTCATTTTTTTAGTTAAAAAAAAAAGCCTTTTATGTTTTCTCTTTTTCCTTGCACTAACCTAGTTCTACATAGAAAGAAGCACGATTTGGTCAATAGGAATGGACATTTGTGTTCATGTGAACACTAGGTTATTCTAGAAATTCAGGGCTATGTTTAAGGCTGAGAAGAAAATAGAAAGCTACAATATTTCCAACTTTTAAAATATTGTTATGTACATTTATGCAAGAAGAAAATAAAATCATTCATAAGCCTACTACACAGAGAAAGCCACTGTTTGTACTTTAAAATCGTCCTGTATCTCTTGCCTATACTATTTCACATTTTTCTCTTGATATATTTTTATCTATTACTTTTAAACAATATCCTAAAAAATCTCTTAATATTCTTTAAAAATTCTACCATATGCTTAAAGACAAAAGAGATAAAAATGTGTTCTAAGAAACTAATAAACTGTATCCTCTAAGTTAAGATGTTACCTATAAGAGAGTAGGATTTTATTTTTAGTCTTTGATATCTTTTATACAATCACAATTAGACCACCTTTCTCATTGCTCTTGTCTACTTAGGGTATTTAGACTCAGATGCATTTTTTAGGACTCTGTTGATACTATTAGTCTGAGTCCATCTCACTTCTTCAAATCAGAGTATTTAATATTCTGGTAGCCAGATCCCAGACAACCTCCAAAAGGAGATTCCTGACTGGCCAGCATTAGCAACCTACTTGCAGAGCTGCCTTCTTGAAACTGAACTAGCTATACGGTCCTTGGATGACACCATAGGAGTGAGTCCTCAAGTTCCACGGAGCATCTGAATCACACTTTGTATGGGAGTATAGGTCAGACAGGGGAAGACCAGGGCCCACAGTGATTTCAGGGCACTCTGTCCAGATGACAGTCCTGGCCCTGTTGACCTAAGTTTCAAAGGGGACTTACAAAACTTCAAGGGAAATACTCCAGAGTGTGGGACCACTTGGTTTGGAGTGCTTAACAGGCGGCTTACATGTGTATGCCCATTTGAGGATCAAGGAGATCTGTCGAAATATACAAATTATCACCTAACAAGTTACATATTTTAACCTTTCTTCAATTTTGAAAAAAAAAATGAACCTCAGATTTGGCCTACATTTGAGTCTAAATTTTTAAAAATATCATCACATTTTGATATCTTAAATATTTACCTATTAAGGTACAGATTGATTTTATGCATTGATTTCCTCTCTTAGATGGATTATGAAAATATTTTATATTTGAAATGAGGAAGATTGGCAACATTTTTATAGGCAGTCTATAACTAAGTAGGTCCTAAAGTCGTCTCATCATTGGGGAAAAAATTATTTCAATAAAATGAAACCCCAAATCACTACGAAAATAAAACATAATTACTGTAACATCAAAGCAATAAATTTTATTATTCCTCTCCACTAGCCAGATAAAGTACCAATAGTTCTGACTTCAGATAATTAATCCTCCGTTAGTGGTAACATTATCCTAGCTTTAATTTAGTATCACTGGGACTCACAATTGAGGAAACTTTCACAGTTGATATTCCCATTATAGATGACTGCTACTATTCTACTTCTATTTACCTGATCTTCTCTCTCCTGGACTTTCTGCCATATATTCTCATTGGCGATGGCTTTAAAATATGTGCAGTTGACAATGCAAGGTGGATAGATTAATGCAGAGTGTTGGCCAGGAAGGGTCACAGTATAAAGGAATTAAAAGAAAATATGATTCTGGATTCCAGAAATAGTCTACTTAATAACAGAAGTCCCTTCTCCTAAAGATCTTCTGATGGCTCCCACCTGAATTGGCATGAGACATCTTGAAGTATTTTATTCTTCTCCTCTATATCAAATTCTAACCAATTATTTACACTTTTTCAATAGAAATTCAAACAAATATAATGATTAATTATTTACTGAATATTTATTGGGTATCTTTGGAAGAAGAAAGACTCTACTTTCAATATGGCTTTCAGCTAATACTTGTGAACAACACTCATTCCAAAACAGGAGGAAAAAGAGAAATAGTTATTTAGTCTCCACCATATGCCAGGCACTTTGCTAAGAGGCCAACAAGATCACAATAAGCAGTGCTTAAACAAATAATGTTTGTTTAAACAATTAATGTCAGTTGTCTTATAATACTTTTGAATTTTATGAAAAAATTAAATAAGAGTGTTTATTTTCAAGTT
Source organism: Cervus canadensis (assembly GCF_019320065.1). NCBI lineage: Eukaryota > Metazoa > Chordata > Mammalia > Artiodactyla > Cervidae > Cervus > Cervus canadensis. Next base: position 52,952,533 of record NC_057392.1, on the reverse strand, counting down.
CACGCACATTTAAAGTGTGATTGTGTTCACTGGGCATGTCTTGATGTATGCGGTTGTGTTTTTCTCTTTGGTGCACCTCTGTGTATTAACACGTTTCCTGCCTCTGATTATGCTGAAACCACGTGCTCTGATCTTCTAGTGAAGCTGGTGGCAACTCGGGCGCTGATGATTACTGCAGATATTCTAGCTGCGTTTGGATTTATTACCCTGCTCCTTGGACTTGACTGTGTGAAATTCCTCCCTGATGAGCCATACATCAAAGTCCGCATCTGCTTTGTTGCTGGAACCACATTACTAATAGCAGGTACTGGTCTGGACTAGTGATGGGGATAAAGCTACTCAACTAAGGTCTTGGGATGAAGAAGGGTGTTGTTCTGAAGGAGTTCATTTTAGGATCATATGTGACTTGATTTTCTAGAATGAAGGAATAAGGAGCACATCCACCAACCCTGCTTTCCTTAGTTTTGTAATCAGATATTAATCTTTGGTTAATATCCCCAATCAAGGTTTTTGATGTCCTCAAACAATTTTTAACCACTTAAAAAGCATATAAAGCTTTAAATTTTTAAAAACTTTTTTTGGTGATTATTCTTGAAGTTAAATCCTACAGTAATCCCCAAGCTGCCACCACCTTGCCTGTCCACATCCTCATCAATTCTTTACAATGACCTAAGTTGCATCAAGTTCTATATTAGACTTTTCTCATGTGCCAACTCATATGATCATATCTGTAACAATAAACAAGTATGATCTTATCTTCACTTAAGCAGAGAATAAGTGGATTTCTGAAGACATAAAGCAAGCAAGACTAAAAAACAATAAATCAAGATGCACTTTATATGGGGTTTATTAGTGAAACAGGAAAACTGATATTTTCCTGAAGTCAGTCATTAACTTCAATTTAGTCATCCTAAATAAAATACTGTGTCTTTCTTGGATCATAATGCAAATTGGGAGGAAGTGCACTATGAAAAAACCAAAATGTAGGAAGATTGAAAACTGATAAGTTTACCCTCCAAAGTGAAAACCATCTTCTTTTTTGGTAGCAGCAAACAATCACCAAAGCAAATTTAAGTGGGAAACTGACTAGAAGGGTAAATTGATGAGAATTTTAAAACTAAAAATACTTGGAGATATGTATATATGTGTAATGTGGGACATTAGGCCAGTTAATTAATCTGTCTCCTTTTCTTGATCTGAAAATTAGGGTAAAGTCCCAGCAATAGTATCCATTCTTAATTGTTGCTGTAATCCCAATGTGGGCAGAGTAAACTCATAGCAGAAAGTCTTACCCATCACATGGTCAAAAATGGGACCTCCCTGATATTTTCACACAAGGTCCTAAGGATCCTAAATTGCACTAAAAAGTCACAATAATTTATTAGTCTTTTTTTTTCTTTTCAAAATATCAATTCCCATATCCAGCTTAGTGAAAACATAAACATTTTGTATGTAACAATGTGCTTTATTTAACAAATTTAGACATCATTTAATGTTATGCAATTTTGTTCTAGAATTCTTTTTAAGACATCACTAGATAATCTACTCTATTTTTTTTTATAAAATATCAGAACTAAATTTAAAGAAAAATAAGTCAATGAAGAAAATTCCTGCAGGATTAGCTAAAGAGATGACTGAATAAATCACCCAAGATGACTAAAGACTTGGAATTATATATGTACTATATATATATATATATATATATATAAAATATATATAATATGTTTTAAGTTTCAAAAAAAAGAATTTTCATGCTAAACCTATAGGTTGCAGTATTACAGAAAAGATGTAGTAATTTATGCCCTGTATTCTAAAGGTTACTATGTGTTCATGATCAGGTCTTTCTTAAACTTGTTGCATTAAATAATTGTGAAAAGAATGCAATGAAATTGTGGCTTGAAATCACAGACTTACTAGGAAAAATGTGAGTGTTTCTTGGGGGCTTACGGATTTCAGAAACACTATTTTCATATAGTCTTTTGTTCTACAACTGCCCATGATTTTTTCTTCAATCTGAGCCCTGACATGCAATGTATACCTGTAATTTATACATGTGAAAGGACTTTAGTTGCATCATTTAAAACCAGTCAATTTTCAGAAAGACAAATCTCTGAGGATTAAATTTTATTTGAAATAAACAAAATTTTTAGTCTATTCTTACATGGTGGATGTGGTAGATAAATTTTCAATTTCTACTTCAGTTATTTGTTTTTAACCCCAAATCACTAAAATTATAGGTGCTGATTATGTAGTAGACGTAACTTCAATCATGGGTCTGGGTGGTGGGTCAGGAGAGTCATAGACTACTCTTAAATACAACATGATAGAATACTCTTATATACAATACAATAGAATAACTTAATCTTCTTGGATGTAGATTTGGAAAAGACCTGAATTATTTTTAGCAATTTCCATTTCTTTCAGGTGCCCCAGGAATAATTGGCTCTGTTTGGTATGCCGTTGATGTTTATGTAGAACGTTCTTCTCTGGTTTTGCACAATATATTTCTTGGCAACCAATATAAATTTGGTTGGTCCTGTTGGCTTGGAATGGCTGGTTCTTTGGGTTGTTTTTTGGCTGGTGCTATCCTCACATGCTGTTTATATCTCTTCAAAGGTAAGGACAAAATAAAATAGCACACTTCCTTGCCTCCAGTGTTATTTCTCCCAACCTAATGGAAACACATCTCACCAGCCCAAAGTCATATTGATAGCTTGATACTTATCTATTACCATTAGGAATTTCTACTGTTCAAGGACAACTGATTTTTAATACTAGAACCTTACTATCCAGTTAGTGATATATTTGCTGAAAAAGGGGGAAAAAAAGCAAAGCAGCTACAACTGTGTCCAATACCCAAATAGATAGTGATTATTTCAATGTGTCATTATCTTATATATCTCATCTCACACAAGTGACTAAATTTTTTTCTAGAGTTAAACAGAGAAGTAGATGCAGAGTCAAATCAAATGTATCCTTGTTGTTAAAGAATGTAATGTGTTACTACTAGGTTACTAAAATGTCACTGAGAAAAAACTAGGAAATTTCTCTTCTCATAAAAAAAAAAAAGGGAAATTACTTGGCTGAATTTTAAATCTAAAAACAACTTTCAGGTTGAAACCCTTAGATTTTCTTCTAGGGTTCTTAGATGATTCCTTCTTAGAATATTTATATTCTTGCCTCTTTGAAAGAATATATAATTACATTTTCTTGAAAGTTTACTGAGCCATAATTATTTTTATATTGCTACGTTTATCTCTTCCAAACAGATGTTGGACCTGAGAGGAACTATCCTTATTCCACGAGGAAAGCCTATTCAACCACAGCTGTTTCCATGCCCTGGTCACATGCGACCCCTCGAACACAGACTGCCAAAATGTATGCCATCGACACTAGGGTGTGAAGTGACATGTATCAGTCTTGTGTATATACATTGTTTAACTAATCAAGTGAGTTCAAATTAACCAAATAGCAGATCTATCCAGGAACAGACATCTAGGCCTCAAGGCCAACTAAATTAATTGCTCAGCTTACGCAAAAAATTAGAATCTCTTATTGTTTCTCCTTCTCAATTATTACTTTCTTCTATGTTCTTTTACCATCTCTCTATCTCTCTCTCTCACTCTCTCTCTCTCTCTCTCACACACACACACACACACTTCCCAGAAACTTTCAAAGGAGGCCGGAGATTCTAATCTTTGAAGGGACTGACAAGCTCTTAGCTCTTTCCTTGGCTTTTGGCTCACTTTCTGTATTCTCCACTGAGTGAGTTATTTGATAACTCTGAAGAAGATGATTTTTCCAAATTCAAACCAGTATATCAAAGCTTACCATTGGTCTGATTCTGTTAAAATAGAAAAAGAAAAGAACAGCTCCATGTACCAGCCACTGGTGGGAGTTAAAGATAAAATGTGCCCTCTCAATGCTCTAAATGTCAAAAGCAAATGCTAAATTAATACCAAATTAATATCAGAGTCAGTGCTGCCTTTCTTCCTCATGAGCAACATAAGAGATCTGTGTATTATTTTATCACTACTCCAAGTTTGCTTGCATATTGTCAAACATTAAACCACAGCAGTTAATAGCTAAACCAGGGAGTTCACTTAGTATTGATTGGGCATCTAAATGCCTTTCAAGAATGTGCCATATTAGAATTCACTGATTCAGGTGTCCTCTCACCACTGGATCCTCAGCAGCCAGCAAAATAGCCAACATATGATGAAATGTAATAAATATTTTTTTGCTTGAAAGCAATAAAGGCTCACAATTCTCTACTGGAAAAAAGTCAATTTTCCTCACAAAATATGTGCTTTTTGAAAAAAATAGAGTTATATACACATTTAAAGAAATCAATGAAATATTGCTAATGGCTTTCATTCACATACATAATATAACAATTCTTCAATTTTTAAACTGTAGAGTTTTTTTTAAAGCTATAAAATTTAACCTTAGTTTTTCTGTTTCCTTGAAAGTCACATGAATAGCATTAATAGTCATGCAGTACCTTAACAGATTATAAAACCAAACTAAAAATCAGTTCTCTGGAAAATGGAAATACAGTTATGAATTTCTGAAGCCTTCAAAAAAAGTGTTTCCAATTTAAAAAGCTAAATAATGTAAAAATAAGATAATAGCATCTTGTTCACATATCATTGAAAATGATTATCTGAGAGAATAACATTGAAACAAGTATGTTATGAATTGTGAAACAGATCGCCAGTCCAGGTTTGATGCATGAGACAAGTGCTGGGGGCTGGTGCACTAGGATGACCCAGAGGGATGGGATGGGGAGGGAGGTGGGAGGGGGTTTCAGGGTGGGGAACACATGTAAATCCATGGCTGATTCATGTCAATGTATGGCAAAAACCACTACAATATTGTAAAGTAATTAGCTTCCAACTAATATAAATAAATGAAAAAAAAAAAAGAAAGTGATGTTCATACTTCACAAGCATCTCTCTACCAGTATCTCAGGAGAATTACTAGTCTAATCTTAGAATTAAGAGTGATTGGTTGATTCACTTTTACTTAATGGATGTTATTAACTGTTTAATTGACATTTAGCAAAATTAATTATTATGTTTATTAATTATATGGGTTTTATTCCAAGCATTTTAAAATTTATTTTTTGTTCTTTTTACTCAACCTTGGCATTTAAATTTTTTATTCCCACATTTATTTTATGATTTATTGTCTGTCATGTTTTGTATATTCTAATAAGTATCTTGAAATATTTCTGGGAAAACGCAGGGCAAAATTAATTAAATAATTAATTAAATTTTAGCGATACAAATTTTCCCTCCTTAAAGTTTTCATTTCTATGAGGAAATATTTCAGAAGATTATGGGGATAATTAAAATCTAAGACTGTTTTGAATTTTTTTCTCAATAAAAACATTTTGCATATTCTAGGAAAAATATTAGTAAATTTTTGAAAATTCCCTTGGGAATCTTTATTCCTAATCCACAATAATTTAATGAAGCATCCCCAAATAAAGCAGCTAGTGAAGAGCAAAGCAAATGTCAAATTGTGAAGAAGCAATTATTGACACAATGATAGATCAATATGCTTGGAAATAAAAAATAATATAAGCCCAAAATATATACATATCTGGTTATTAGATTGAAATATTAAAATAGCCCACTCAATCTGAGCACTATAATTTAATCATGTCCTATTAATTGTGATGAGAAAAAATAAAATTCATAAAATGGAAAAATAAAATATATATAAACAAAAAAGATTTAATAAAAAATTATAAATTTATAAAATTCATAAAATCTTTAATATCATATTGTAAACTGAAATTAGCCTTTTGTTATTAACAAAGTTATCTGTGTGCATTGTATAACAGAAAGTTGGAAAGCACAAACAACCAAAACTTTATCTTACTAAAATATAGTGGGACCATATGCTCTCTACCTATATCACTACTTCTAAAATCCTATTGAACATCTGCACATTCTTCTAGATATTCTGTTTATGCATATATGTACAAAGACAATATATTTCTTTTTTAAGAGTGCATTCCAGATGTGTGGCTTTTTAATAAAAATTTCCTCCATTAATTATCATTGTCTTTTCATAGCAATAACTTTTCATCTCATCTAACACACAATCCATGTTTAAATTTACCCAAATTTCTCAAAATGCACTGTACTACTGATTTCTTCAAATCAATATTTGCATTTCCTCTGGTTGTTATGCCACTCAAGTCTCTTTTAATCAAGCTACATTTTCTTTCACCATTCCCTAATTTACTTAAAAGAAAAAAAAGCTGAACAGTTTTTCCTAGCTTGTTCCATCTTCTGGATTGTCTGGTGGTTATTTAGCTTGTTTTTCTATACCTTGTATTTCCAGCAAATTGAAATTTAAATCAAAAGGCTTTGAAGAAATGAAGTTAAATAGTTTCTAAAACATACTGTAGGTGATGTGAAGTGTATTTGGAGACCTAATATCTGGTTGATTTAGACTTAATTACACTAAAGTTGTCCACTGGATCAGGGTGATGCTTATCTAATTCCTCCATTCTTCAGTTGTACGTATTTTTCCTTTAGTGACAAATACAAGTGATTATTGTGGTTTTATGTTAGAAATTACAGAAATATCCTATTCTTGATCAACCATAATAATAATTTTAAATTAATAGTTTTAAAGTTAATAATCTTTATTGGAGTCAATACATTGCTTACAGTTTGTAGAAAGATGGTTTTCTAATTCTGTTCTATCTTCATCTGTCGTAAAATTTCTTCTGAAAAATAAGCCTTAGTTTCTTTGAGTTACCCTGAAAAGGCAGGATAAATGCTTAAAATTCTTCCCCTTCATTTGCCAATTCACTAATACAAAATAAAGAGTTAGTTTATTAGTGAGATAATATGTAATTTATCATCCAAACAGGGACGATTTGAAAGTAAAAGTAGGGGCCATTAATAATTAAGTCAGGTCTTTCCTGGAAAGGTAAGAAGATATGGCCCTTCTTTTTAATAGTTCAAAAAGTGATGAATATTGTTTTTTCAATATTTGTTTGTATTAAAGTGTCATTATCAACCTACAATTTACCATTAACTCTATGTGCTTTAATCCATAATAGTGATTGTTATTATGATACTTAAATGCTTAAGGTCTGTAAATGATACAGACCTTTGGTCTGTGTGGGCTCTTGTAAACTAGCTGTTGTGTTTTCTTGATACAGTAAAGATGATTTCCACACAGGGGGATTGGACAATACAACTATACAGATGTCTCATTATGTCCTTCATCATATAATTTCCTTGTTTATAGTACTGTAAACTTGAAAAGTTTCAGATATGTTGATATTATAATGATCAATATATAGTTCATTATCTTTTCTCTCTTTGATGGTTGTGTCAGCTTCCTCTTTCCCTTCCTCCTGTCAATGCTTTACACCACAGTCAGATGGAGCTTTTAAAAAATATATATCCAATAATGTTACCTTACATGTCCTCCTATTGTTTCTAGGATAAAGTAACAAACATTTTAGCAAGATTTTAAAAGGCCGGCCATAACTTGGTCCTTGGATCCCTCTCCTACTTCTTTGAGCACTCTCTCCCTTTCTTCAGTTCAGTTGCTCAGTCGTGTCCAACTCTTTGTGACCCCATGGACTGCAGCAGGCCAGGCTTCCCTGTCTTTCACCATCTCCCGGGGTTTGCTCAAACTCATGTCCATTGAATCGGTGATGCCATCCAACCATCTCATCCTCTGTGATCCCCTTCTCCTCCCGCCTTCAATCTTTCCCAGCATCGGGGTCTTTCCAATGAGTCAGTTCTTCACATCAGGTGGCCAAAGTATTGGAGTTTCAGCCTTAGCATCAGTCCTTCCAATGAATATTCAGGACTGATTTCCTTTAGGGTGGACTGGCTGGATCTCCTTGCAGTCCAAGGGACTCTCAAGAGTCTTCTCCAACACCACAGTTCAAAAGCATCAGTTCTTCGACACTCAGCTTTCTTTATAGTCCAACTCTCACATCCACACATGACTACTGGAAAAACCATAGCTTTGACTAGATGGATCTTTGTTGGCAAAGTAATGTCTCCACTTTTAATATGCTGTCTAGGTTGGTCATAACTTTTCTTCCAAGGAGCAAGCGTCTTTTAATTTCATGGCTGCAGTCACCATCTGCAGTGAGTTTGGAGCCCCAAAAATAAAGTCTCTCACTGTTTCCATTGTTTCCCCATCTATTTGCCATGAAGAGATGGGACCAATGCCAGGATATCTTATCACCCTCCAATCAAACTGCACTTCAGCCTCTGCCTCAAAAGCCATATGCTTGTCTTGCTTCAGCTCTGGAACCACTTTTCCCTTTCCAGTTCTTATCCCGTCATCCTTCCTGTCTCCAGGAACACATCACTTCTTCAGGGAGTGCCTCCCTGACTTCCACTAGACTAGGTTCCCCAACACCCAAGGGCTCTGCTTTCATTACCCCATTGCCCTTCACTATGAGTGCGGTTTCCTGATCTGTATCTGAATCTTGCAAGTTTGCGAATTCTGAAAAGGCAAAACACTTCCTACTTTGTGTACTGCTGTATTCCCGGCACTGTGCCTGATGCATTGTAAGCCATTAATGCATATTTTTGAATAAATGAGTGAATGAATGATGATAATACCTTAGTCCGGAGAAACTAAGTATTTTATTTGTGTTCAATATATGCAATTATTTGTTCATTGAATTGTTCCTTCCATTAGTCATGCACACATTTGTGCAGTTTTATTGAAAGATCATCTCTATGTTTTCAAGCAACCTAAGGCAAAGAGGGGACAGAGGCATAAAAAAATGAAACTTTAGAGTACAATAAAATAATTGCATAATGTCACTGTGAATGAAATGTCATGGGAAAAGTGACCCCTGCTTCTACTTTTAGAGTCAGGGAAGGCTTCAGAGAAGAGGGAAATTTCAGTTGCATAAAGGAGGATGACAGGCATTTTCAAAGAAAAGAAATAACAGGGAAATGATTCCTTATAAAGAGAAAAATATGTACAAAGAAATAGAATCAAGAGAGGGCAGCTATTGTGCTAAAGATTGTAATTCCATGACCTCAGAACATAACTGGGATAAGGTGGTTTTGAAATTCACAAATTACTTTAAAATGAAAACCCTAGGAAAATAGTATTTTTCCCCTTTTCAAGAAAGAAAATGAAGATGAAGAAATTTGCTAAAAAGCACTCATTAGAAATACAATCCAAGGTCATAAGGTGCTAGTGTTACTCTGTCAGTAACTATCCTGGCTTCCATTCTACAGTCAGCCTCTTTGAAGCATCATCTATGAGGCAAAGTCTTATTAAGGCAGACTTCACCATCACAGAGATAAGTTTGATTCCCAAATTAATCTTCCTACCATATATTCTCCATTACACTTCAATCTTCTTTCAAATCAATTCTTTTACCCTTTTGGTTTTGTTTCTTTATCGCCACATCCTCATACTGGAAAGAATAGTTCCAATTTCATTTTAAGGAGATAAACTGGGAATTATTTGTAAAAAAATATATTCTTAGAGCAGTTTCTGTAACTTTGAAATACTAAATACTTTCAAGTGAATAATTTTGGCCCCTGATATGCAGTGATATATTTGGAAAACAATATAATACATAATCCAATATTGGTTACCCTAGGTTTCCATTCAAAAATCTGATGATTTTTCACTTAAAATTTTTATTGAAATAATCTTTATTTGTTTAAAACAGAAAAGAATAAAGAATAAAACATCAGACAAATAAAAACACCAATTATCCTCACCCCCAAAGAGTGTCTGTTAACATAGAGAAAAATTATATATGGGTAAGATTTTTCAAAACTTAACAATACAGAATGTAAATATTATACAATGTCTCTTTTACCCACCTTTATGGTTTTCCCCCACCATCTCTCTCCCAAGACATATAACTATCACATATTTCTTCTATCCTAACAAAGAAAAGATTTGAAATTTATGGCATATATAAATCCTTTGAAAATATATACACCATACTGCTATTCTTTATCTTCTCTTTAAAAATAAAATTAATAGTTAGCTATACTTATTGATGAGCTTCCCTGGTAGATCAGCTGGTAAAGAATCCGCCTGCAATGCAGGAGACCCTGGTTCGATTCCTGGGTCAGAAAGAAAGGATAAGATACCCACTCTAGTATTCTTGGGCTGCCCTGGTGGCTCAAATGGTTAAGAATCCTGCAGTCTCCCTGCAATGCGGGAGATCTGGGTTTGATCCCTGGGTTGGGAAGATCCCCTGGAGAAGGGAATGGCTACCCACTCCAGTACTGCAGCCTGGAGAATTCCAGGGACTGCATATACACGGGATCACAAAGAGTCAGATATGATTGAGCGATTTTCACTTTCACTTTTCATACTTAATAGCATTTCCTATATCACCTCATTCTTTTTAATGGCTGCATAGTTCTTTGTTCATATGTACCATTGTTTGTTCCCTTAATCATCTCCATTGTTGCTGCCATTTTTCCTATTATTAAGCACAGTGGCAATGAATATGCTTTTGAAAACATCTTTGCCTTCTTGTAGGATTATAACTATAAAATTGCCTTCTGTGTGTAGAAGTACCAAATCCATGAAAATATGTATTATCATTTTTGATACACGTAGCCAAATTGGCTTCCAAGAAATGTTATGCTAATTCATACTTCCCCCAGTAGTATATAAAAATGCTTATTTCCCCACAGCCTTGCCAACACATGATATTAGCAATGTTTAATACTGTTACCACTTTTATGGTTAAAAATTATACACTGTTTTGATTTTCATTTACCTAACTAAGTTGAGTATAGTTGATAAACTTTTTTAAATAATCACTAATTGTTTGAATATTTATTTCTGGAGATGGAAATTATGGTTTTTTGTTTTTTTTTTTTGTTCCCTGCTATGGTCTATTTCCAATTTCAAAACATGTATTTATTTTCTCAAAATGTGTTATATTGTACTTACTAGCAATAGTATTTGAAATATTTTTAGGTGGTACATTAAATATTTTTATTTTATAGCAACCTACTCATTTTTATGTGGATTTGAAAAAGCATGTTTCCACTTACGTAATTTAAAGTTTTCATTTAAATACATTTAAGTTTGAAACCGAGTTGATTTTAAAATAAAATAAAAATAAGTAAAAATGTTTTTGTGTATATCAAAAATAGGTAAATCCAAATTTGAGTAGCTGAATTTTGGTATGCAATTGTCTAATAAATGCAATATTTTTAAAATAAAATATACTTTAAGCAAAAGCTGTAATAATAAGTGAAAAATGGACATATGCTCAAATTCAGAGAGACTGTCTCCAGAGCTAAATAAGAAAATAAGAATGCTCATTTGATTGCTTAAAATAGATCTTAGAAATCACATAATTTTACTCATAAAGACCACAAACAAAATCAACAATTAACAACTCAGTAATATCTAATATCTGTTTCCCAATGTCTGTTTTGTTCTAATTGTCTGAAAAAATGTCCTTTTCAACTGGTTCTAAATGCAAGATCCACACTCTGCATTTGCGATGGTTCAAATACAATACTGTAACTTTAATTTCTAAAATCTGCATTTGAATCAGGATTTAGGTGACCTTTGAAAAATTCAAAGTGCTATAAGGTTTCCTTCACAAAAACTCAACTGCTTCCACAAAACTGGTGGATTAAATGTGTTGACAATACTTGAGTAGAGAGGGACTGCAGTTGAAAATGGATGTTAAGGGAAAGGTTTTGTGATACAGCCTTTGCATAGATAAAGGAAAATGAAGCCAAATAGATGTGTCCCTTTAGGGTCTTCCTGAGTTTGCTGGGGGAAATTTTGGATATCGGCAGAAAATTGAGGAGGGTTGTAGGAATCATTAAACACTTTTGCTACTTTCTAAATTAAGTTTTTTATGCTAAGCTAAGCCTACCTAGCCTGGAGAGTTAGGGGAAGGAGAGGAAAGACTCTAGCTACAAGTGTTTGTTTTCCTTTCACTAAATTGAAACATTATACAATGCCTTTGTTTTCTAAAACTATGGAGCAAGAAGTATTGATTAGAGGAGGAAATCAGAGGGGTGCTTTATTTTACTGGCAAAGGGAAAAGCTTCAAGTTAGTAAATAAAAAAATAACTGATTAGTTAATACAGAAGAAACTGAAGGACTCAGCAAACCTTGTCTAAAACATACAAAACAAAAATGAAGGAAACTAAGAAAAAAGTGTGTCTTTGGAAAACCAAAATCAGAGGCTAAAAACACAGTGGAGGCTTAATCACACGGAGCATTCCAGTATTGGCTTCTGAGCATATACCAATTCTCAATGGAATCCTCTCCTTACACTAAAAGAATTATAATAAAAATGTAGACAATCTCTTGCCTTGCATAGTTTAGTTTTAGTCCCAAACACTTAAGCTTCAAACAACAAAATGGAAGTCATGCAGTTACAGACTTATTCTTTTTAGTGACCATCTATTGTTACTTGAGTGTTTGCTCCTTGACTGGCTGCTCCTTACACAGCTTACCAAAGTGTTCCTTTCAACTGCAAACTCTCCTTAAAAAGCCATTATCTTCAGAAAGAACCATGGTGATGTTTTGGCATCCTTAAGAGACCGGCATTCCCATCCCTTCATCCAACTCTCCTAATGTAACATCAGTCTATATTGTTGGCCATGTCACAAGTGACAAACATTTCATATGGTATCAGGTAAGCATTCAATGGTCCACTGATTGTTTAAAATAAATCCTTGTGTGTATTTAAAGTTAGTTTAAATAAATCCTTGAGTCATGTCCAAATCTTTGCAACTCTATGGACTGTAGCTCATCATGCTCCTCCATCCATTGGATTTTCCAGGCAAAGAATACTGGAGTGGGTTGCCATTTCCTACTTCAAAGGATCTTCCTAACCCAGGGATTGAACCTGTGTCTCTTACGTCTCCTGCATTGGCAGTGTTAGGTAGTTAGACTAGAAAAAAGGAGTCCAGAATGGTGGAAGGGAAGGGAAAAGCCCACAAAAACAGAACAAAGGAAGTTCCAAGGACCAGAGTGAGGACCTCAGGTAAAACAAACAGCACTCCTGGCTAGCCCAATTTACATAGGGCAGGCTTAGGGGGAGGAGAAAAAACATATAAAAATAGGAGCCAAAATTGAGCTGGGGGCCTCTTTTCTCTTTGTGTCTTTTGGATTGGCATGCCCTTATGCCTCGAGGATGTATTTTCCTTTACTTTCTAAATAAAACTGAGCTGTAACATGGAGCTGTAACACTGGTCTGTCTGAGAGCTGTAACACTGGTTTGTCCATTGCTTCAAATTTTTGTTGGGACCAGACAGAACTGAGGAAATTACAAACTCCCCAGACATCAGGAAGATTCTTTACCACTAGCGCCACCTGGGAAGTCCTAAAACAAATACTTAGGTTTTCTTATTTATATCTAACAATATTTTTCAAGAAAAAAAAAGATAATTGTTTCAGGTCCTTCTAAATCTAAATAGCAACTAGTCAGTAACTAAGACTTTTTAGCATTATAAATTTATCCAGATTTAGATACATAAATTAGAGAATAATCTGAATTGATTCATGAATTCAATTTTCATGTCCATAGAAAAAGAAAACTGATGCTTTATTAAATATAAAGACAGATGTAATTATATTATAATTAATTACTAGAGAAAGGGAAATTCTCATAGTTTTACTTACTGCATCCCATAAATAGATTTTCCAAAGAGGAATCCTTCCCTCAATAAACATAATAGTGAAATGATGATACCTGCATTCATTGATAATGTCAGTGCTTCTGAGAAACACCATTTTTCATCTTGTGCTGCGCTCTGCTTAGTCGCTCAGTCATGGTGTGCTGTGCTTAGTCGCTCAGTCATGTCCGACGCTTTGCAACACTGTGGACTCTAGCCCACCAGGGTCCTTTGTCCATGGGATTCTCCAGGCAAGAAGACTGGAGTGGGTTGCCATGCCCTCCAACAGGGGATGTTCCCAACCCAGGGACTGAACCTAGGTCTGCTGCTTTGCAGGTAGACTCTACCATCTTAGCTACCAGGGAAGCCCATTTTTCATTTTACTAATATAAAAATCTGACATTTTGATTGATATACATTGCTTGTTTCATCAGTCAGATAGTATGTCTACCCTGACATAATTCTAGAAGAGGAAAAAATTATTATTTTCAAGTGCACAAATGCAATTACATTTTTGTTTATCACCAAATTATGCCATTTTGTAAATGGATATTACTTTCATTTCATTTTCCAAGAACAACATTTGGTAAAATAAAAAGATATACTACTTTCCAGGATATAGTATTAAACAGGGGGGGGAAATCCTGTATTGTTATTTTGTTCAAAATCACAAAGCAAAATGAATTCAAACCTGAAAGATTCTTTTGAAATGTATACTCTATTTCCTTTCTTTGTTCTGATAAAAAAAATCATTTATAGTGGAGCCTTACAGCCAACACATTTTCACTGTCTCATTTTCTCTTATTCAAACCTGAAGTATTTCACATTTTGCCTTAAATATAATATTCTGGTTGAGTTTCATTTTATTGTCTACCTGAATGCTATACAGTCCTATCCTAGCTCCATTTCATTTCCGTGAAAGATATTGAGTTTTATGGTTGTATTTTATAAAAGTTGTGCTCCTAACACAAATGAAACAAATTTGGAACTACAAAACTGAAAATTAAAGGGGAACTCATAGTCAGGCAAAAAAAGAAACAGACTAGACCTACAGGGTCAGTACTGTAGATGTTACAGTCCACGGGAGGAGCATATACATAAATTAGTCTGCCTTTTTAGGCAGCTCAAACTCACAGACATCATCTGCAGAAATACATTTCAAATTACCTAGATTTTCTGATGGCATGCATCTTGTCTGATGTTCAGCTTCATTGTGAGCAATATGAGCTAAAGTACAAAATTCCTCTTTGCAAATTCGAACCTCATTATTATTACATTCTGCTAGGGTCTGTCAAAAACCTAGCTTCATGGTTTCATTTAGCCGTTACATCAAATCTGGCTATTGGGCTAGAATTATAGGTAGGCTTTCATGCCCTCTGCTGGATGTTCAAAGAAAAAAACTACATCCTTCAGCAGTAAGAAAAACCTTAAAAAAAAAAAAATGAGTGCAAAGAAGGAATGGTATGACATTCTTTATATGCGGAATTGAAAAAGAAATCATACAAATGAACTTATTTACAAAACAGAAACAGACTTAGAGAGTGAACTTATGGTGGCCGGGGGAGAAGAATGAGGGCGGGGGAAGAGCTAGGGAGTTTGGTATTAACGTGTAGACACGGCTATATTTAAAATGGATAATCAACAAGGTCCTACTGTATAGCACAGGGAACTCTGCTCAATGTTTTGTGACAGCCTAGATGGGAGGGAGTTTGGGAGAGAATGGATACATGTATATGTATGCTGAGTCCCTTTGCTGTTCATCTGAAACTATCAGAACTTTGTTCATCAGTTCTACCCCTATATACATAAACAGCTTAAAAACCTAAACTAAAATAAGATGGTTTGGTAAAGCAAAAAACAAAACAAACAAACAAAAAACAATGCTCTAACATGGAAAGAAAAAAAAATCTAATCCTATCAGAATTAAAATTTGAGATGCCAGGCTAAATTGAATTTTAATGATTTATTGATGAAATAAGATGCAGGCAAAGATTTTCTGAAATGAGATGACAAAATAGAATACAGGCTTATTTTTAAAATTTTTATTTTAAATACCATGGTAATCATATAACCTAAATTAGTTTTATCATTTGTTATTTGCAGTAGTTTTCAGGGGACCACAAAGAGTACTTGCTAGAGAACTTTCAAGTCTCTGGAGATCAGAGTAAAGTAGTGGAAACTAGTATCATGAAAAATAATACTAACAATAATGAAGTTTACTGAAGAAATATATCCAGAACCTTGCATAATACTTGATATATGTAGTCATTCAGTAAGTATTTTTAAGACATTAAGTTAAAATATGATCTGTGATATTTGATGAGAAATCTTTGCCAGGAACGTTTCTATGTGAGCAAACTCTTCTCTACCAACCTTACCCACACGCTTCCAGCCTCTTCCCCACACTTCCTCCCCAGTGCCCTCAAAGTAAACCAACCAACCACACACCAAGCAAGTACTGACGCATACATGCAAGTGACTTAAATTCAAACACTTCAACTCTGGCTTTCACTAATGTCTTCATCAAACTCCAGCTGCTGAATCATTAGGCCTGTTTCCAGATACGTTACACTTTTCTAAGTGTTTATTATAACCTGTCTTTCCTGTAATTAGAATGAATTTTAACATAGGTAACTTATAGAATATGATTTAAAATTCTTTCCTTAGAGTTACTTATTCAAAATAAATGTAATTTTAACCCACATTCTCTGATTTTTATTTTTATAACCACTTTTATAACCACTTTTGAAGATAAAAGATCTTAATGAAGAAATACTTGGAACAGGAATTGAAAGATGAAAATATATACTCTCTAGTTTTATCTCACACTAATTAACTATGCACCTTGATTAGTCAAGTATCTGTCCAAAGCCCATTTTTTTAATCTGATAAATGAAGGCAGGGTTTTGCTTTTTTTTTAAAGAAAGAATGTTGCTGAGATTTTCAATTACAAAAGTAATGTACACATATTATTGAGCAATTAGAAAAATCCAACAACATGAATAAAAAGCAAAATTACCTGTAGCCCCATCACTTAAAGACATTTATATTTAACATTTTTATTTATGGTATGATTCCCCTTGTTTGTTTTCAATTGCAAAGCATAAATCTGCCAAACTTTTATTTGTTTATATTTATTTTTATTAAAATAACACTTGCATTTAGTTTTAAAAGTAAAATAGCACTATAGGCTTATGATTAGCACTCATTTGTTCTGTTTCCACAGAATATTATCTCCAAGTCCCACTTCTTGAGGAAATATACTTTTCAACTCTTTTGGCATTTTGTTTCAGATATTTATGACCTAATTTTCAAATGATATGCTTTCCTACTATTACTTGATTTTTTAAAAGTTTAGATGTTATTCCTTGATTCCACCCACAATAACTTAGTGGTAAAGAATCTGCAGCCAATGCAGGAGATGTGGGTTCAATCCCTGGGTTGGGAAGATCCCCTGGAGAAAGAAATGGCAACCTATTCCAGTATTCTTGCCTGGGAAATCCCATGGACAGAGGAGCTTGGCAGGCTACAGTCCAGGGAATTGCAAAAGAGTCAGACACAATTTAATGACTAAACAACAATTGATTCCACACAATATGAGATTCAGATTTACTTTCTAACCTTAAACCCCTTCCCTAACACAAACTTTCCTTCTCTGCCTACACTGTTAATATGAATAACATCTATTTTATAATTCAACAGTAATTATTTACATGATTTACAACTTAACCAGTTAAGGGAGGGTTAATCAAACTTTAGTTTTTGATAGATTTATAATCACCTTGTTTTTCAGTTTTTCTTTCCCCTTTGCATTTACCAACCATTATTCTATCACCACATTTTCATTTCTAATTTTTCCCTACACTTGCCTCTTTATTCTACTGTAGTTATTTGTTGTCATGTTCTGATGGAATTGGTTCTTGTCTAGGCTGTTTCAATGTTATCTTCCTGCAGATGAAGTTTTTCATCATTTCCAAAATTCTCTTCACTTCTCTTGTCTCTGACTCTAAGTCATTTCTTCTTTGGTGCAGCATGAATTTGTTAGATTATTTTCTTTCTTTCCTTAAGTCATTTAGCGTAGTGGAGAAACTTGAAACCCCATCTGTCTCAGACATCTTTACATGTACTAAAATTTGTTGCTAATTTTCTTCATCATCTTCTTGCTACTCTCTTTATTCTTGTGAATGAAAAAGCATTTTTACTTCCATGAAGACCTACAAAACCTTCTAGAACTAACACCCAAAAAAGATGTCCTTTTCACTATAGGGGAAAGGAATGCAAAAGTAGGAAGTCAAGAAACACCTGGACTAACAGGAAAATTTGGCCTTGGAGTACAGAATGAAGCAGGGCAAAGGTTAATAGAGTTCAGCCAAGAGAAAGCACTGGTCATAGCAAACACCCTCTTCCAACAACACAAGAGAAGACTCTACACATGGACATCACCAGATGGTCAACACCGAAATCAGATTGATTATATTCTTTGCAGCCAAAGATGGAGAAGCTTTATCAGTCAGCAAAAACAGGACCGGGAGCTGACTGTGGCTCAGATCATGAACTACTTATGGCCAAATTCAGACTGAAATTGAAGAAAGTGGGGAAAACCACTAGACTATTCAGGTATGACCTAAATCAAATCCCTTATGACTATACAGTGGAAGTGAGAAATAAATTAAGGGACTAGATCTGATCAACAGAGTGCCTGATGAACTATGGATGGAGGTCTGTGACATTGTACAGGAGACAGGAATCAAGACCGTCCCCAAGAAAGAGAAATGCAAAAAAGCAAAATGGCTGTCTGAAAAGGCCTTAAAAATAGCTATGAAAATAAGAGAAGCAAAAAGCAAAGGAGAAAAGGAAAGATATACTCATTTGAATGCAGAGTTACAAAGAATAGCAAGGAGAGATAAGAAAGCCTTCCTCAGCGATCAATGCAAAGAAATAGAGGAAAACAATAGAATGGGAAAGACTAGAGATCTCTTCAAGAAAATTAGAGATACAAAGGGAACATTTCATGCAAAGATGGGCTCAATAAAGGACAGAAATTGTAGGGACCTAACAGAAGCAGAAGATATTAAGAAGAGGTGGCAAGAATACACAGAAAAACTGTACAAAAAAGATCTTCATGACCCAGATAATCACGATGATGTAATCACTCACCTAGAGCCAGACATCCTGGAATGTGAAGTAAAGTGGGCCTTAGGAAGCATCACTATGAACAAAGCTAGTGGAGGTGATGGAATTCCAGTTGAGCTATTTCAAATCCTGAAAGATGATGTCGTGAAAGTGCTGCACTCAATATGCCAGCAAATTTGGAAAACTCAGCAGTGGCCACAGACTGGAAACGGTCAGTATTTATTCCAATCCCAAAGAAAGGCAATCCCAAAGAATGCTCAAACTACCGCACAAATGTACTCATCTCACACGCTAGTAAAGTAATGCTTAAAATTTTCTAAGCCAGGCCTCAGCAATAGGTGAACCATGAACTTCCAAATGTTCAAGCTGGTTTTAGAAAAGGCAGAGGAACCAGAGATCAAATTGCCAATATCCGCTGGATCATCGAAAAAGCAAGAGAGTTCCAGAAAAAAACATCTATTTCTGCTTTACTGACTATGCCAAAGCCTTTGACTGTGTGGATCAAAATAAACTGTGGAAAATTCAGAAAGAGATGGGAATACCAGACCACCTGACCTGCCTCTTCAGAAACCTGTATGCAGATCAGGAAGCAACAGTTAGAACTGGACATGGGACAACAGACTGGTTCCAAATAGGAAAAGGAGTATGTCAAGGCTGTATGTTGTCACCCTGCTTATTTAACTTATATGTAGAGTACATTATGAGAAATGTTGGGCTGGAAGAAGCACAAGCTGGAATCAAGATTGCCGGGAGAAATATCAATAACCTCAGATATGCAGATGACACCATCCTTATGGCAGAAAGTGAGGAAGTACTAAAAAGCCTCTTGATGAAAGTGAAAGAGGAGGGTGAAAAAGTTGGCTTAAAGCTCAACATTCAGAAAACTAAGATCATAGTATCTGGTCCCATCACTTCATGGCAAATAGATGGGGATAAAGTGGAAATGGTGGCTGGCTTTATTTTTGGGGGCTCCAAAATCACTGCAGATAGTGATTGCAGCCATGAAATTAAAAGACACTTACTCCTTGGAAGGAAAGTTATGAATAACCTAGACAGCATATTAAAAAGCAGAGACATTACTTTGCCAACAATGGTCCATCTAGTCAAGGTTATGGTTTTCCAGTAGTCATGTATGGATGTGAGAGTTGGACTATAAAGAAACCTGAGCACCAAAGAATTGATGCTTTTGAACTGTGGTGTTGGAGAAGACTCTTGGGAATCCCTTGGACTGCAAGGAGATCCAACCAGTCCATCCTAAGGAGATCAGTCCTGGGTGTTCTTTGGAAGAACTGATGTTGAAGCTGAAACTCCAATACTTTGGCCACCTGATGCGAAGAACTGACTCATTTGAAAAGATCCTGATGCTGGGAAAGATTGAGGGCAGGAGGAGAAGGGGACGACAGAGGATGAGATGGCTGGATGGCATCACCAACTTGATGGACATAGGTTTGGGTGGACTCTGGGAATTGGTGATGGACAGGGAGGCCTGGCGTGTGGCGGTTCATGGGGTAGCAAAGAGTCGGACACGACTGAGCGACTGAACTGAGCTATAATTTTAGTGGATTTAGTAAGAGAATGGATATATGTGTGACTTCATGTTTTACAGTATTTCCAGCTGTCTTCAGCTCTTACCCAGATTGACTTCTGTAAAGCTTTCATCCTCATAAATTCCCATCCAGCTATTTTTGGAAATTTCCAGAATTGGGAACTTATAAAATTTATTTGAATACATAATAGTGCCAGGCTGCTTTAGAGGCTAGGGGTATAAATCAGTGGATAACACAGAGATTCATCCTTTCGTTGGTTTACATTCTAGCAAGGAAAAGTCAACAGCAGACTATGAATAGAATTTTGCCATGTATTATAGTAGAAGATGATGTGTAGAAGACAATAGGTACTATGAGAAAAGGAAAAGTGTGTCTGAGACAAGGAGGTGGAAGCGCTAGGATTGGGAGAAATTGCAACTTAAAGTAGGATAATCAGGGTGGTCCTCATTGAGAAGATGACTTTCAAACAAAGACTAACAGTAGGTGAAAATGTGAAGCAATGTTCATATCTGAGGCAACAGTTTCATAGGAAAAAGGAACAGTAAGCACTAAGGCCAGAAAGGACATATGGGGTAGAATAATGTCTGGTGGATTTGAGGACCATGTTCCTGGAGTAAGTGAGTAAGGGAGAGAGTCATTAAAAAGGAAGCTTGACAAGGGTATAGATTGTATAGGGCCATGTATTGAGGACTTTGGCATTTTTGAGTGAGGAGTGTTGTCAATGGAGTTTAGTTAAGGAACATGTTCCACTTTATGTTCTAAAAGCACTACTCTAGATACTGTGTTGGAAATAGAATATAGGAAGTCAAAGCTGGGAGCAAACAGTCCAGTTTAGATGCTATTGCAGTAATCCAAGCAAGAACTGACAATACATGGGCTCACAGCAGAGACAGGGTAAGAAATGCTTAGTATCCAGACCTATTTTGAAGGTGGAATCAATTTGAAGCATTTCCTGATGGGAATATTGATACCTACCCCAAGGGTTTTTATCATAGTTTGCTGATAAATGCCCAGTTGAGGCACTAATTATTGGGCTCTCATATAAAACTGGAGTCTCTGCTTCTCCACAACATGGGATTACATGTGCCACATGGGTTTGATCCCTGGGTTGGAAGATAACCTGGAGAAGGGAATGGCTACCCACTTCAGTATTCTTGCCTAGAGAGTCCCATGGACAAAGGAGCCTGACAGGCTACAGTCCATGGAGTCTCAAAGAGTAAGATAAGACTGAAGCCACTTAGCAGGCATGGATGCACAGTTAAGAAATGTCATTCAGCTTCTATCAACACTTTCTCCCTCCTCAGGCTGTGACATATAGCTCCTTGAACTTTAATCATATTCTTCATTCATCTTTCACCCTTTAACTCCAAATGGCCCTTCTTTCTACTCTCTCCCCTGGCCCTAATTCAAATATTATCTTTCTGACTCTGGATCTGGACATGTATGAATCTCTGTTTGGGTCACTGTTCAGTTCAGTTCAGTCACTCAGTTATGTCCAACTCTTTACAACTCCATGGACTGCAGCATGCCAGGCCTCCCTGTCCATCACCAACTCCTGGAGTTTATCGAAACTCATGTCCATTGAGTAGGTGATGCCATCCAACCATCTCATCCTCTGTCATGAAGAGTTCTCCTGCCTTCAATGTTTCCCAGCATCAGGGTCTTTTCAAATGAGTCAGCTA
Organism: Cervus canadensis; assembly: GCF_019320065.1. NCBI lineage: Eukaryota > Metazoa > Chordata > Mammalia > Artiodactyla > Cervidae > Cervus > Cervus canadensis. The sequence continues at coordinate 52,930,522 of NC_057392.1, read as the reverse complement.
TTCACAACAGGTAGCCAAGGTACTGGAGTTTCAACTTCGACATCAGTCCATCCAATGAACACTCAGGAGTGATCTCCTTTAGGATGGACTGGTTGGATCTGCTTGCAGTCCAAGGGACTCTCAAGAGTCTTCTCCAACACTACAGTTCAAAATTATCAATTCTTCGGTGCTCAGCTTTCTTTATAAGTCCAACTCTCACATCCATACATGGCTACTGGAAAAACCATAGCCTTGATTAGACGGACCATTGTTGGCAAAGTAATGTCTCTGCTTTTTAATATGCTGTCTAGGTTATTCATAACTTTCCTTCCAAGGAGTAAGCATCTTTTAATTTCAAGGCTGCAATCACCATCTACAGTGATTCTGGAGCCCCCCAAAATAAAGTCAGCCACCATTTCCACTTTATCCCCAACTATTTGCCATGAAGTGATGGGACCTGATACTATGATCTTAGTTTTCTGAATGTTGAGCTTTAAGCCAACTTTTTCACTCTCCTCTTTCACTTTCATCAGAAGCTCTTTAGTACTTCTTCACTTTCTGCCATAAGGATGGTGTCATCTGCATATCTGAGGTTATTGATATTTCTCCTGGCAATCTTGATTCCAACTTGTGCTTCTTCCAGCCCAGCTTTTCTCATGATGTACTCTACATATAAGTTAAATAAGCAGGGTGACAACATACAGCCTTGACATACTCCTTTTCCTATTTGGAACCAGTCTGTTGTCCCATGTCCAGTTCTAACTGTTGCTTCCTGATCTGCATACAGGTTTCTGAAGAGGCAGGTCTGGTGGTCTGGTATTCCCATCTCTTTAAGAATTTTCCACAGTTTATTGTGGGTCACTGTTAAATGACAATAATTTTATTGACCCCATATCAGGGAAGAGGTCAGGTTAAAACAGAGATTGAGGCAGATAAATCTGTTACATATAATGGAGTGGAACTTAATGGAAGCCACCCCTTATGTTAGTTACTGCCTATTGGAGTGCATCAAGAAACTTGATTAGGAACATAAAATTACAAAGCAACAGTGATATAACAAGGGTCCACTAGTTGACTACAGAAACATCTCCATGCTCAAAATTCTTTTCTTATATTCATTTATTTGTCCTTTTTAAGACTACATTAACTGATTTCCAGGAATTCTCAATGAGAGAATTGTTCCTAAATTGCATATTTTGAAATTTAAAATATTTCTAATCATTTCAATTAGCGATCTAGATCTAAAATCGGCTTGATTTTAGTTTCTTCATATGGAGGCGGGGGGCCTAAAACTCCAAAACAGGGAACACAAAACGGTTCAGGGGTTTGAGTGTGTAGGTGCATTCCAACAGTTGGAGTCACAGCTGCTTCTGTCCCTGGAAAGAGAAAGGTGGAGACATAATCTTTCTAGTCAGCATGAAATAGAAGCACATGAACTGCCTAATAAAATCTGGCATTTCTTGGATCACTGGAGCAACAGAAAATTATTTGTACCCTTGAGAAAAAATTTACAATCATTTCACTCTCTGCTGTGATATTTTAGTCATTACAGCAAGAAAATTTGCTCTCATGCACTGATTAGGCCATCTTTGACTAAGCCATCAAGAAGCATTTACAATTTAACAGCTGAAACTAGAAGAAATATCCCTTTTGGTAGATCAGAAGACAAGATTCCTGTAAACACTAATGGCATTTTAGCTAATGCTCCCATCATGAGATATGCAATCTCACTAGAAACATTAAAGTATTACATCTGAACTTCATTCTTTCATGTGTATGTTCTGTAAACTGAAACTAATGCAATTAATTAATTTCAACATCTGTCGATGATGCATAGTAAAAATATTAAGTTGTGAAAAGTTTGTAATGAAAGTATATGCATACAATAAGCAAAAGGCATTCTCACATTTTAAATTTTAAAATTAAAGGTCTTGACTTTAGATTATGCACACTACAAACCATCCAATATAAAAGACATGCATTTTCTTCCTTAAACTGATCACCTTGAGAGATTATGCACTTATTCCAATAGGTTTTTGGGAAATCTTTTATTAGTATTGGCTTGAAAGACTGCTTTAGAGTCACACAGGAAATCAATAGTAATACTTTATCGTCATTTATCTATACTGTTATCCTTTTTTCACAAGGTCTTTACCTTTCTGGGAATAATTTGACTGCTTCTTCCCAAAACAATAACATAACATAAATTAATGACAGCCATAAATTCACCTTTAAAGAAGAAATTACACCCTTAAACTAACCTTTGGCTGTTTTTGTGTATTAAATTGAATTGTATCACAATCATGTCCATTCATTTTCATATTGTCTCTGGCTGCTTTTCCTAATAAATCGCAGACGTGAGTAGTCCCGATAGAGATCATATGCTTGCAAAGCCAAACATATTTCTTGCCTGGACTTTAATACAAAAAGTTTAATGACCCCTTCCTTAAAGGATTAAGATTCTATACCATCAAGGAGATTTCAAAGAACAAGCCACAATTATTAAGATGACTCCAAGAGTAGTTACATAAAAGGCAATAGCTGTATCAGTGGAATCTATATGTAAATTAACCAAAATTATTGCTTTGGAGTGCATTTGATTTATTTAGAATCATGAATTTCCATATATTTGTATTTGCTTTATTTTGTATCTCCCTGGTTCATGGGACAAAGTATAATAATTTAAATATTAATGTAATATGTAAAGAGTGCAACCATATGTAGAATATAAATCTCACCTCCTGGTTCAACACTTTCCTTAAGGAGTTAATTTATTTAATTGAATAACCTAATGCTAACTTATTACACAAGTTTTTACACCTCAGCTTGCTGTTGTGCAATATCTGTAAAAGCAAGGCTAAATGAAATGTAACGTGCTTAAAACAAAGCCTGACACGCATTGAAGTTGACTGTCACTATTATCAGTAGTGATATTAGCATTTTGTTGTTGTTCTTGTTCAGTCGCTTAGTCGTGTCCAACTCTTTGTGGACCCCAAGGACTGTAGCACACCAGGCCTCCCTGCCCATCACTATCTCCAGGAGTTTGCTCAAACTCATTGAGTCAATGATGCCATCCAGCCATCTAATCCTCTGTCACCCCCTTCTCTTCCTGCCCTCGATCTTGTCCAGCATCAGAGTCTTTTCCAATGAGTTGGCTAAAGTGTTCTCATTAGCATTATTATTATATATGAAGAACTGTAGTATGCTAGGAGTATGCATGCATTTTCCTTTATTGACAGTAATATTTCCCAAACTTTCTTATTTTAATGTTTAAATAATGATTTAATCATTATCTTTATTAATGTTAATGGCACAGAGATTACTGAATGAAAAATTTCTTATTAAAAAAAAAACTTTCTTGGAGTTAGAGCCTTGAATATTTAAGAAGTTTAGAATGATGTAGGCTAGTCCAAATGTCTTGACAAAAAGAGTTAACACTGGCAAAGTGGACTTGCCTCAGTATTTCCCTCCTTTGTGGGTACAGTTAGTAAGCACTGCCCATTTTCCAGATGAACTGCTTCCAGCAAATCCAATACAGAGTCAGAGGTAACTTGGCTATCATTGTATCTGGAGTGGTTGACCAGATTTATTCAAAATAATTATTAGCTTGAATTTATATCTACCAGGGTCATTATTAATGTCATGCTCCAGGCAGCAAGATATTGACACTTGCTCTTTATGTTAGAAAATATTTATTGTTATTTCCTTACTATAGATTTGCCCATTGCTCTTAAACTTATGAAAACCATATGGTATTCATATGATAAACAGAATTAAGCTCAGAAAGCTTTTGTAAAATTGAACACATGTCACTTCTCAATTTTTTTTTCAAAGCATGTTTACATACAATATCATGGGACTGGGAGGGAAACAAGCATTTTTATCTTTTATTTTTATCTTTTGACAAATTAGGAAACTGAGAGAGCTCAGTTAAAAATGCCTACAAAAATCCTATGATTTTGACAGTTGTTGATGAAGATAACAGTTTGTTTTTGATTTTTAAAACCAATACACTCACTGCTAATTTTTTATACCCAGAGTTCAGATTCCCCAAGTCATTAAGAGTCACTCTAATGGACTTGGTTTATTTGAAAATGCCTTTCTTATTTTTTCTGCTCTGTATCCTTTTTTATATCATTCTGTTCTCTCACATGTGGGTGACTAAGATTGCCTGAATTTGAGTCACCATTCCTCCTTACCCTCCACTGGCGTATCAGAGGAATTAATTCTTTTATTGGTGCACAAAGAGCTTCATCATAACATGTTACGACATGGAAACATTAAACCTTTTCAGAGGGGAAGGAAAACAAATCTGAGCATCGAGTCAGCATAGAATTGTGAAAAGGCATGATTATTGGTCTAGAAGATTCTCTTGAAGCCTTGGTGTTTGGCTGAGATTCCTAAGGACTCTTCCAGACAGAGGTCTCATCACTGTGATGGGTTGAACTGGTAAGGCCTTCCTTAAACACATTTTACAAGGATTCCCGAGCCAAGTATCTCCTTCCTTTTTTAAATATTTCTAATCAAGATAATTGACAACCAGAGTCATGTAATATTGTCAGGAGTTGCCAGCAAGAAATTTTATATATTTTAATATCAGTAAAGTTCACTCCAATCCAGCCTCTGATAGTCAGTCAAAATTCTCCTCTTTGCTCTTCTCATTTGAGGGCAGATTTCATGAGATCTTGAACCTCTGACCCTCAGGTCAGAAGAGCAGAGCTATTTCAACTAATATATTCAGCAGAGTATGGTAATAACGTGAAATAAATTTTGAAGAAATAAAATGAAAGTTTTAGAGGAACCCAGGGCTTATATATAAAATCATGTCTCATCATTGAAAAGCTTTAAATGACTTATTTCCTACATTCTATATTCAGGAGGGAAGTCCTATCTGCCCTCTTTTGATCAAGGGGTGGCAGGGAGTCCAGGAACCTTATTTCATATTCTAATACATCACCAGTAGTTTGCAAACGAGTTCTCATTTTCCTCTCCTGCTTCTGAACAGTGGCTATGGGGAAGACTCAGAAGTACACACTCATAACTGCAGTGTAGACGGGAAAACCCAGATGGAGTGGACTTAGCTCCAACCTGGGAGCACAAAATTTTGTGGGACTGTGGAGGCAGAAGCTGTGGTTTGGCCCTTACTTCCCTCTCAGCAGTAAAAAGATCCTTTAGTATTTCCCTCACTTCTCTTTTGGAGAGTACCTCCTTTTAAGGAAATATTAGATAGGGAGGATATTTGTCTGGAGAAGTGAAAGTATAATAAGAATTCAGTGGGAAAAGGAAATTTGGTGTGGGTCTGGGTGTCAGATTGCCTTATAATATTAGCTCCCTGGAGTTTAATTCCAGAAATTACTAGTTAAGAAGAGGTGACTTGGGGCTTTCATGGTGGCTCAGGGGTAAAGAAGCTGCCTGCAATGCAGAAGATGTGGGTTTGATCCCTAGGTTGGAAGGTCCCCTGGAGAAGGAAATGGCAACCTGCTCCAGTGTTCTTGTCTGGGAAACCCCATGGACAGAGGAGACTGGTGGGCTACAGTCCACGGGGTTGCAAGAGTCAGACATGACTTAGTGATTAAACCAACAACCAGTGACTAGAGATCACAGAGAATACCACTTTCTGAACTATTTGTTTGTGTTTTGTTTTGGAGAGGAAAAATAAGAATGGCAAGAAGCATAAGTCTGGGAGCCACATCCACATCAAAGACGATGTGAATGGTGATTCTCTACCTATATAGCCACCCTAAACATCCATAGGACAGGATGGGAGACAGGCAGTGGATGGGAAAATCACCATAGGTGAGGATAGAAATAAACCGAAAGAGGCAACTGAACGTGTTCTCTACAATGGACATCAACAGAAGTGAACCTGGTAATGCTATTTAAGTTGAGAAAGAGTTTAAACGTTCTTGCAAAAAACAAGAGTCAAAGCTACACCCAAGGGATTAAGAAGGAAAAGGTAGAATGAGGAAGAGAATGAGGAAGGAAATGAGGATTCTGGACAGCAAAACCTACCACTGAGGAATCACCCAATGGAAACATCTGGTGGTTCAAGATATAAGGTTCAAGATATAAGTGTCCACGAATGAGGTGACTAGCCATGTGTGTGTGTGTGTTTGTGTGTGTATGTGTGTGAGTGTACTGTTTCTCAGTTATGTTTGATCCTTTGCCATATGTGCCCTATGTAACTTTTCATTGCTCATTATCCTCAATCTTGGAAAATCTGTAGTATATTAGTTGACCTGCAACAGAGATTTATGGGGTATATTTAAACAGCAGAGTGAGAAAAGTAGATAACATCCTCTAAGGGAAGTAATGGCCACTTTTCTGAGTTGGTATTTTAAGAATTAGAGATAGTATCTGTGAAACCCCTGACCTAGTGCCTAGTACTTTGTAGGTATGAATTAAATTGTGAAGCACTGTCTCAGTCTTGACTCCTTTTCTCACATTCATACCTGTCAGGGAAGTTCAGAAAATTCAAAAGCATGTATGGAAACCATCATCCAGGAAATATAAAAATATTAGATAAGTGGGGATTTAACTGTGGCACATGAACTACCTGAAAAGTTATAACAGTATAACTTGGTAGCTTATTTACCAAAAATTAAAACCAGATTTTTTTGTTTGTTTGTTTTAACACTTCAAGGTCATCTAGTGAAAGACTCTTCCTCAGAGTGAGAGAACGGCTAAGAAAGAAGACCAGTGTGGATTCTCCTCTGTAGTAGCTCAAGTCAAGTTGGAAGAAGCATAGTTGTGTTTATTTATTGAGCACCTCTTGTTAGATAAAGAAAAATAGACCAATGTGACCATGTTGATCCCTTTAACCAACATACTTTGCTTGAGAGTCAGTGATCCTATTTTCTATACGCTCAGTGGAAAGTGCTGCTGATTTTAGGAGAAAAGGCTATTTTCATTGGAGACTTTAATTATCCTTTCCCAAATTATCATTTTTCAAATTAACAGTGTGTTTCCCTATTAAATAATAACTTTGGAAAAAGTCAACAGTGAATCCAATCACTAAATCTTAATACTGAATTTTGAGATTAAAACGATTTAGTTTATTTTTATCCCACTTCCTATGTAGCTGTGAGTTTTTCCAGGACATCTCCCACTTTGTCTATTGAAAATCTTATGCTGACCCAAGTTTTTGAAGGGCAGCTGTTAGTTTCTACCAAGCACTCTTGAGGCAACTGTAATATACAATGTAGTGCCTTAGAAGGAAAATCTCATAACAGACAATCTCTGGACGAGGACAATGCTTAACACGAAGACATAAACTGTCAATTGTCACCTCTCAGAAATCACAAAACTGTCATTTTTCTACTTAAAGCTGAGGCTGGCAGTTACAAATAACTCAAGACCACAATTTTCTCCATTTCTTACCTCTTAGTGCACACTAAAAAATAATAGAGAGGACAGGGTTTGGGAGTGGGTGTGGGGAGCAGGGAGGATCAGGAGACTGCCAATGTGTCTGGAGAGAAAGGACATGAGTACTGACACTCGCTCACACAATTCCAAGTATCTCAGGCTCTGCACTGGAAGCAGACAATCTGAAAAGCATTATTCAATATTATTGCAGGTAAGTGAGGCATGGTGAGCTTCTTAAATGAACACAGGGTAGGAAAGATGGACATCAAAAGCCCAGAGATACTCTTCTGTACCTTAAACCCTGCTTTCACCTGGAGTGGCCAGCCCTGTGTACATTTTCTCTTCTGCTTGTTGACTGAATGTTTAGGTTTAGGTTCTATTCCCATACTCAACTCTGAGTCACTTCCCCAGGACACATTTTTTTTTTCTTAATTTGGAGTCTTCTTCTGAAGTTTCCTCCTTTAGACTCTCTCCCCAGTGCATGCCTTGAGTCCTCAGTAAACTATATCTTGTTCTTTGTTTGCAAATTTGTTTTTCATAGATTAACTTTCCAACTCACACAAAACTATAAGGTTTCCAAAGAGGACATCTAGAAGTGTGTAAATAGCTTACCATAAACGGAATCCAAGTCTCCAACAGCAAAAACAGCCATGGTGCGTCTTCGGGGACCATTTTGGAGTCTCCTCAGGCAGCACTGGAGGCAGAAGATCACTGTTCCACAGAGAAGAGCCACCAGGAAAATCAGCAGCAAGAACCTGAAGCCAGAGAAATCAGGGGAGGAGTGAGATGGAACATGCCTCAAAGTTGAGAGCTCCTGCTACTTCCTGGAAAGGTGAAAAAACACAGCAAGCCCAGCTGTAAGGACTCTGAGCGGCCGAATTCCTTAAACAAACCCTCATCATCTCTCACACATTTTCACTGACTCTGGAATCTTCTCTGAGCTCAGAGTGAGGCAGTCTTACCAGGCAATCTTAATTGTTTCCTCTTTAGAAATTGGAGATTTGTTCAAAGAAGTAGCATCTTAATTACTTACATTCATCCATTACTGCTTCCATTCAGTTATCCAGTCATTCACTCAACTAGTGTGTGTGTAAGTATGTGTGTGTGTGTGTGTGTGTGTGTGTGTGCACTCGCTCAGTCATGTCTGACTCTTCGTGACCCTGCGGACTATAACCCAACATACTCTTCTGTTCATTGAATTTCCCAGGCAAGAATACTAGAGTGGGTTGTCATTTCCTACTCCCGGAGATCTTCTTAACCCAGGGATCAAACCCACATTTCTTGTGTCTCCTGCATTGGCAGGCAGATTCTTTACCACCTTCTTCTAGAATGTAAGTGATCAAATAGATTTTTAGATGTTGGAGGTGGGGATTCAAAGGTTGACAAGACAGGGCTTCTGTCTTTGAGGAACTAACCACTAACTGCAATGTTCAATTTGAAAAATACAGAAGCCAAGATTTAGAAATTTATAACAACTCTTTTTTTGTCTTATCCTGAATGTTTAAGGCAAGAACTAAAATCAGTGGATGGATCATTTTGAAAGATTTCAGGAGAAAGATTTCACCTTTAAAAATATCCAACTTGGGAATAAACTATCATTCTTAAAAATAGTCAGTCGTCACAGGAAGTGTTTAAGTAAACACTGGCCAATGACCTGAAACTGATGTTTCTATATATGTTAATCCACATGATTCCTAAAGTTTTCTTAAGCTGTATGATTTCATATGCTATCTCAATTACTTAGGAAAAGGAGTATGTATATACCACCAAAGATTTTATAGCACAAATTGAGGATGTCCTTACCAGATATACCAGCCATTTGTGTAATGATCTTTATAGTTTATGCACCTGGTGATAAAGGAAGAGCAGTTAGTGCTGGATCTCTAGATTGACAAAGCTTATTCTTCTGGACCACAGTATTTGTCCTGACCACACCCGTTTCCCCCACAATCACATGCTCACTGTACCCCCCAGCATAATTAAACAAATATTTACTGTATGTATGTCCACTTCATTTAAGGCACTGAGAATACAGCTAATTGTGAATCTGTCAGACACATAGACAGATAGTTTCACTGTAATAAGGTTGATTCTAGAGTTATGAATACTGTTGTGCATTGAGAAGGTGGTAGTAACTACTTTTCAGGACTAACGTGTCATAGGTATTAAGTATTAGGTAGATAACTGTTCCAGTGTTCTGTTTATTCAGAGACTTATAATTCTTCAGAATGCAAATTCTCCAGGGAAAGTTCATAATCTCTATTAACCATTTATATCTTGGTAAGGAATAGCAGGCCTATAACCTGGTTGAAACTGAAAGTGAAAGTCGCTCAGTCATATACGACTCTTTGCGATCCCATGGACTATACAGTCCATGGAACCTCTCCAGGCCAGAATACTGGAGTGGGTAGCCTTTCCATTCTTCAGGGGATCTTCCCAACCCAGGGATTGAACCCAGGTCTACCACATTGCTGTCAGATTCTTTACCAGCTGAGCCACAAGGAAAGCCCAAGAATACTGGAGTGGGTAGCCTATCTCTTCTCCAGTGGATCTTCCGGACCTAGGAATAGAACCGGTGACTCCTGCATTGCAGGTGGATTCTTTACCAACTGAGCTATGAGGGAAGCCCACCAACTTGGTAGGATAAAGAATTTATAATAAAAGGAAAATGAGTGTGTGTGGTCACACATACCATTTACCAAGGAGTTAGAAGTTGATTTTCAGGATGGTCAAACTATTTGTGTATTTAGGAACAACTCAATCATTCTCGGATTAACATTAAAAAGGTAATACAAAGCCAAAGTCCACAGTGCAATTTTCAGGAGGTTTAACTCCCTAGGGATAGCCATTTAAATGCTGTTCATTTTAGAGCCCCTTTCTATGTCAGACACGTGTACTGAATGTATGTTTACTGATGGACCTTTTTCACACCCTGGTGTAGATGCTGCTATTAAAGTAGTCTGAGATTAAACAGTGGAAAATTGTTCATCACAGCCTGATAACTTCTGAGATGAGCTATACTTAATCATCTTTTTAAAAATAACACTCAATACTTTTCAACTTGAAAGCATTCATAAATGTCAGCTAATTTATTGCTCTCAGCATCTCCAAGGAGGCAGTGTGTCATGTTTATCATTATACTATTCAGAAATGACTTTTAACACATGTGAAGTGTCAACTTAAAATTTTTATTGCAAATGTTTAAGACAAAAGTCAAACTTAGACAAGAATTTTTTTTTGGGGGGGGGCACCTAGAGGGTTTAGCCAAGTACATAAGTTCAAATGGCAGAGAAAAAAAATGGGAACTGATGTATGAGTTTAAAAAGCATCCTAAGATAAGAGATCAATCAAGGATTTTACCAGTAATTAATGGCACATCCTTGTAAAGAAATATTATCCATTCATCAAAGAGAATATAGCTTATATTTACAATGAAAGCTTTGTTAAATAAAATAATGCAAAGATCTCAGTTCTACTTTGTATATTTTCTTTTGCACAAATACACTGATTTCACTAAATAGGTATTATACATTTAGTATGTATAGATATGGGGCTTCCCTGATGGTTCATATGATAAAGAATCTGCCTTCAGTGCAGGAGACTCCAGGTTGAATCCTTGGGTAGGAAAGATACCTGGAAAAGGGAATGGCTACCCACTCCAGTATTCTTGCATGGATAATCCGATCAACAGAGGAGTCTGGCGAGCTACAGTCCACGGGGTCACATATACATCAAGTTACTAATAATGCTTGCTTCTTTTGAAGATGGTATTGTGAGGCACTTAATATTTCCAACATTTCTATATTCTTTGAATTTTTGTAATGTACATGCATCACTTTTGTAGCCATAAACTTTATATATAGTATATTTTATATATATATATAAATATATATATATAATTAAATGTAGTATCCCACTTTCAAAATGAATGTGGGAAAATTTTCTTGGTGTCCTGATCCAATAAAAGAGCACAAGATTCTTGGTTTTCAATCTTGAAATGTAAGCTTATAACCAGAAAGAATGGATTGTTTAATCTTCCTCTATGTATAAATCTCTGCTTCTCTTCTTACATTTAAAAATAGATCATATATATATTGAAATGCCAATTCTAAATATTAACTACCTCATTTCATTTCTTAGTTCTAATATTTGAGCCAATTAATATTTTTTCAAGTGCTATCAATTATCCAAACTTACTTACTTTACCTCCTCTTTCTGACCCTGTGCACACATTGTTGAAGTTACTAATAGCAATAAAATGGTCAGAAAGCAGTTAGCTGGAGAAATGCAAAGTGAGCATATAATTTCACAATTGCAAGCTCCTTTGGGATCATTTATTTCACTCAGGATTTTTTCATTGTGCTTTGTGATTTTTCACTATGGGAAAATAAGTGGGAAGGTCACCAGCTGACAAAAGAACTTAAATTAGAATACAGGTCTTTTTACTCCCTCCCTACCATCGTTTCCATGTCTTTCTCAAGTTTAATTTTTAAATAGAAATCTTTGAGTTCTTAAAAAATAAAACCATCTGAACAGTAGCAATATTTTAAATACTCAAATTTAGGTGCAAGATCTTCAGTGTAGGAAAAGTTACATTTTCTTAAACAAAGTTGTTACTCAGAGATTTATTTTAGTTCAGTTCAGTCACTCAGTCATGTCCGACTCTTTGTGACCACGTGAACCGCAGCGTGCCTGGCCTCCCTGTCCATCACCAACTCCCGGAGGCCACCCAAACCCATGTCCATTGAGTCAGTGATGCCATCCCACCATCTTATCCTCTGCTGTCCCCTTCTCCTCCTGCCCTCAATCTTTCCCAGCATCAGGGTCTTCTCAAATGAGTCAGCTCTTTGCATCAGGTGGCCTAAGTATTGGGGTTTCAGCTTCAACATCAGTCCTTCCAATGAACACCCAGGACTGATCTCTTTTAGGAGGGACTGGTTGGATCTCCTTGCAAGGAGATTCATTTATGCTTAGTCAAATTCAGATGAGAATATCAAAAAGAAAAAAAAATCCAGAAGTTAGAGCAGATTATAATGTTTAAGGAAGACGTTTTCAATAACCAGAACCTTCTAGAAGTAGGTGTCACCACATACAAAAGTAAACTCAAATAGATTAAAGACCCAAATGTGAAACTGGACACTATAAAACTCCTAAGGAGAAACATAGGCAGAATCCTCTCTGACATAAATCACAGCAATATCTTTTTTGATCTGCCTCCAGAATAATAGAAATAAAAACAATAATAAACAAATGAGAACTGCTTAAACTCAAAAGGTTTGCACAGCAAAGGAACAATAAACAAAACAAAAAAAGACAACCCACACATTGGGAGAAAATATTTGAGAATGATGTGACATAAAATGGATGAATCTCCAAAATATACAAACAGTTCATGATGCTTAACAACATCAAAACAGCCCAATCAACAAATGCAGGAAGACCTAAACAGACATTTCTCCAAAGAAGACATACAGGTGGCCAAGAGGCACATGGAAAGATGTTCAACATTCATATTATTAGAGAAATGCAAATCAAAACTACAATATCATCTCATACCAACCAGGATGGTCATCATCAAAAAGTCCACAAACAATAAATGCTAGAGAGGGTGTAGAGAGAAGGGAACCCTTCTACACTGTTTGTGGAAATGTAAATTGGTATAACCATTATGGAGAACAGTATGGAGTTTCCTTAAAAAGCTAAAAATAGAGCTACCATATGACACTGCAATCCCACTCCTGGGCATATATCCAGAGAAAAACACGATTCAAAAGGATATGTGTATCCCAATGCTCATTGAAGCACTATTTACAATAACCAAGACATAGAATCATCCTAAGTATCCATCAAGAGACAAATGGCTTTAGAAGATGTGATTTATATATATAATGGAATATTATTCAGCCATAAAAAAGAATGAAACGATGCCATTTGCAGCAACATGGATGGACTTAGAAACTGTCATACAGAGTGAAGTAAGTCAGGCAGAGAAGGAGAAATATTGGATGACATCCTTTAAACACAGAATCTGAAAAGAAATGATATAAATGAACTTACTTACAAAAGAGAGAGACACAAAGATTTAGAGAATGAACTTATGGTTGCCAGAGGGAAAGATGGGGGAAAGGGGTAGTTATAGAGTTTGGGATAGGCATATAAACTTTGCTATATTTAAAATGCATAACCAACAAAGACCTACTGTATAGCACATGGAACTCTGCTCAATGCTATGTGTCAGCCTGGATGGAAAGGAAGCTTGGGGGAGAATGGATACATGTATGTGTATGGCTGAGTCCCTTTTCTATTCACCTGAAGCTATCACGATATTGTTAGTTCGCTCTACCCCCAATACAAAATAAAAAGTTTAAAAAAGAAGTAGGGGTCAAAGGAGATAATTTCTGTCCCTTTCAGAACAACTAGTATCCTACTGTGATGTGTGGAGAGGATTCCTGCTCTGTAAGGACAAAAATTATCTCCTTTGACACCTACTTCTTTTTTAAAATACTTATTTGGGGAGATAGCCAATCTTAATTTTCTTATCAGTGCTGAGAATCTGTGGACCTAAGATTAATTACAAATTCATTAATTTGATAAATAGAAGAAAAGTTCAGAGTTGCTCCATTGGCTCCTCTACTAGAATTATCCCTAATTTCCTATGCTAGGCATTTTTCTAAACCAACAGTTATATAAGTTCATGTGAATTAATTCACTTTCAAACTTAAAATTCTATAAAGTAGCATCACACTATTGCGATTCTCACTTACAATTGAGACAATTCAGTCATAAAGAGGTTAAGTAACTTCTCCATGATAACCCAGTTAGAAGGGCCAGAGGCAGGCTTTAAATCTAAATGGTCTGGCTCTGGAGCCCATGTCTCTCTTACTACGATGCAGCACTGCAACTGGGAATAGTAAAAGTCAGTTCTAGCCTCATATTGCTGTGTGGTGTACTGCCTGAGTGCATTCAATATCCCATGTTACAAAATGTTTCAAGAAAATATTAAAAATAGGACAAAAAAAGTGAGACCTCAGATAGTATCAGACAAAAGAATAAGACACGAGTGAGATCAGTTTGTAAACTGAATGTAGTAAATCCCATACATAAAATTAGAACTCAGCTTCAGATCTGGTTTAAACTTTCTAGCAGTTAATAGGATAAGAGAGAGAATTGGTAATGTAGTATTCTCTAAAATTAATAAAACAGGCAACATTATTCACCACATGCACAACTATTTCTGATATAGTCATTCCCTTCTCCAGGGGATCCTCTCAACCCAGGGATCAAAGCTGGGTCTCCTGCATTGCAGGCAGATTCTTTACCATCTGAGCCACCAGGGAAGCCCCAGAGAAATGAAAAACAAATTCAAACTATGGGGCTTCATAAATAGGCTGTGTTTAGCAACAAGAACAATGTTTCTCATAGTACTCTTAGAATGTAAACGCAATAGCAAATTTCATGGGTCCTTTTTGTAAAGATCATCCTTAACAAAAAGCTAGAATCCAATTTAGCTACAATAATTTGGGGGAGTGACGGGTGCCTAATCATATCACCCAGAGACTAGTGACCTGACCTAATTAATTTCGGGTGGGTAAATTGTACAGTCACCGAAAGGACGGATGGATTGTGCATCCCTCAGATGTGCTGCCAGGTGTGTAATTTTATCTACATATTGGATACATAGTGTGGTTTGTGGTGAAAATCCCAGGCTCAGGAGTCATTTGTGAGCCCAAATCAAAGTTCTGCCTTTTACTTGCTTACTCTTGAGCAAAATACTTAACTTCCCCAAGCTGGGTAATATGGCAGACTATCATCAGCAATGTATTCATGCAATTAATTTACAGAATCCTGTGAGCATATGATTTTAGTTATGTTTCATAAAATACCCATTTTTGCAAGCACATGCACATCAATATACTTGGTTATTTCTGGGAAAAGGGAAGATTAAAGGTATAATTATGCAGAGGGCCTCTGTCATGTTTTATTCCATACATTAAATTACTTACAATATCTAATTTATATACAAAAGCTTAGCAATGTGCTGTTTCTACTAAAATGCTATTATAAAAATAAATTGAGCAGGTTTGATCAGAAAAAATCAGTCTTGTGTTTGAAAAACAATTTAAATAGAACTAATACTAGATTCCCACAAACATCTTCTTGTGGTGATAAAAGATTTGAGATACTGTGTCTATTTTCAATACATTCAATATGTTTACTTACCTTCTACCAGCTCCCTAAAAAATCAACCACTTTCTTACCTTCTCTGTCTTTATTTTCTGCTAATTTTATAATTATAAAATTATAATTATATCTGCTAATTATATCTGCAAATTATATCTGAAGGGGTGTTTTTGTTTGTTTTCCTTCAAAAGTAGTGATATTAAATAATGGGTGTGTGCTCAGTAGTATCCAACTCTTTGCGACCCCATGGATTGTAGTCCACCAAGCTCCTCTGTTCATAGAATTTTCCAGACAAGAATACTGGAGGGGGTTGCCATGCCATCCTCCCAGGAATCTTCCCTACTCAGAGATTGAATCTACATCTCCTGCATTGACAGGCAGATTCTTTACCACTGTGCCTCTGGGGAGCCACTAAATAATGACAAATATATTAATAACAGACATCCAAATACAAAATGATGTAGCCAAAAGTTTTGTACTTAAGTACCAGTTTAAGTCTTGTAGTTAATTTGTTACTATCTCTCTTTGGGTCTCAGTTCTTCACCTGAAAAAAAAGGCTTAGTAGCCTCAGTGACTCTAAAGTTAGCATTTAAAGTTCTCCAGTACCATATTCTCCTGTCATGTTGATGAGGGAGTTAGATTCAACACTTATGATTTTTCCAATTAAGAATTTCTTTATTCTAATGGGAATTCCTGACTTCTCAGTGGTTAGGACTCCATATGTCCACTGCTGGGGGCCTATGTTCAATCCCTGGTCAGGGAACTAAGATCCTGCAAGCTGTGCAACATGATCAAAAAACAAACAAACAACCATTATTCTAGTACTCTGGGTCAAAAGCAGAAGATGAAACGGCAAGATGAAACAGCCATGAGGTCCAAAATTAAACAAACCAATAGTTAAAAGTCCATTATGTCACCAACCCCAGAAGACAGAGGAAAAAGCAAGTCCAATATCAGTGCAAAGAAACAGCAGTGGAGAAACATGCAGTAACTGAAAAGAGAGGCATGTACTTAACAAGCAGATTATCAATAATGGGATGATCCACCAAAAACAGGTGAAGGATTCCAGGGCCAAGGAAAGCATCCCACCCAGCCTGGCCTCTTAATCTGGAGACAGGGCCTGAAGACCCCAGCCCGGAGGGTAACAATGATAATTAAAACAGCTAGTTGGCAGTGAGGACTGCTCCCAGAAGAAGACACCACTTGGCAGAAGTGCTTTCTGACACTCGCACCAGTCTCAGTATATTACAGTTATTAATCAATAGCAGCTTTATTAATGACAGCCTCTCCCCATTTCCAGAATAGAATTCTGAGAAGCATTAAGCCTATAGCACAAAAAAATGAGAAAATTGAGTCAATTATTTACATAACTTATATCAAAACACTTTGAAATATAATATAGGTTAGATCATTGTTTGCTTATATTTGAAACCAAATTAGCCAGAAAACTGTCTCCCATCATCTCTGTGTCTTAACACATGTGGATGCAGTCATAAAGGAAGACATGAACTTAAAGGACATCTGAAACCTCCAAGATGGAGAACGCAGTGAGCAAAAATATCTTGAAATCAACTAGGCCCCTTATTTTTATTTAACAAAGCTGACCACAATGAAAGTGCATCCTTTCTGCTTTTAGAAAAACTAAGCCATTTGCATTTAAAAGTAATGTACTTTTTTTCTCTAGTAATTGTAATGATCATTTGAAACTCATTTTGTGCTTCTCAAATGACTTGAGACATTTTTAGTCTTCAGATTTTGAAAAGGCTGAATAAAACCGTGGAGCTTCTTGTTATTTACTTACATTTCATTTTCTTCACATGGTGTGTCCGATAGCACCAACTGAAACACATGTTTAGAACAATAAAATCCAAACATTTCATCAGTCTAATCCTTTAATACAAACACTGCCTAGAGACAATGGGGGTTTATATCATTTCTTTTTTTTTTTTTAATTAAAATCTCCGTAGCAGAATCTGTTGGTGCACAGAATTTTAATTGAAAAAAATCTCTGGGTAGATACTTCAGCTCAGCAATGACAGGAGATATATATTGTGAGCCAGATTCTTATCCAACCCACCACCAGAGGTGGGTGTGAAAACACTTTGCTTTCTCTAAGGAGCTTTTGTGCACCTTGTACTTTTGCTTTGTTTTCACATTTTAGCTAAAGGAAGGAGCATCATTACTTGTAAATATTATTTTCACATGAAGGAATCAAGTTCCCCACGTGAAAACAGGTGAACTCCATCCCATTAACATTAGTGGATGTTAAATATGTGCAGGAAGGAGTGATTTTTAACTGCTCTAAGGCTAAGGTCTACCTAAGCTCCATTGACATTCTTGTTGAGATTTACATTTCTCTGTTTATCAAAGAAGAAGGAAAAGCTAATAACCTTGATTGCTTTGCTTTGAAAGACTCAAACCATAAGTATTCTAACACAATTATCTTAGTCCTCTGTGTTGAGTCTTCTAGGTTACAACAACTCACATCACAGAGGAAAGAAAGTACTACTATCTAAAGGATTTGTTTGTATATTTGTTATTCTACTGAACTGAGACCCTTTTCAGGTGCAAGGAGAAAAATCATTAAATGTCACTCATAGGCAGCCCCCAAAAGTATGTTAATGAAGTCAATGAAGCTTTTATTTTCCTGGACCCTAATATGCAAATATCAATACAAGTAAGGAGTTAGAAAATTTAAAATCATAGATAAGAATTTCATGTGAGATGTCTTTTTTTTTTTCCCTTAAATCCCAATCTCATCTTCTTTAGCACATCATATTTACTCCACCAAGCTTACCTGGGCAAAGAGATTTGTGGAGTTGCAGATGGAGCCATGAATTGGCCATCAGAGAGCGTGGTAATGAACAATTTATAAGCACAGAAAACGAGTTGTACTCTCTTTTGCTAGAATGCTGCAAATAGACTTGCATACTAACTGAGAGGAAAATAAACATTCCTATTTTGTCCATAAAGAAAATTTATTTATGAGTAGATGAAATGATTTAGGATCTAACTTAACAGATAAATGAGGACAGCATTTCATTCTTAAGTCAATTCCTAGTCTTGTGTGTTGTATCCCAGCAAGAAGTACACAGTGTGACATTATTGCCCCTCACTTCCAATGTTAGGCTTTGGACTCATCATGAAATAGGGAGTGAAGTCTTAATATATTTCAGACCTAAATCTTTCAGATACATTGCATTCAAGTAACACTAATACAGAAATGCAGATTCTAGAATGATAGAGCAAAGGAATCAAAATAAACTCTAAGATGGTTCTATCTGCATTTTTCGGCACTGAAAAGTCATCGAGCCTCAAGTATGGCTTCAGGCAACAGTAAACGTGTCTTAATCCTACCAGAGCATTTTATGTCAATAGCATTGCTGATTTTTAAAAATGTTATGGCATAGCAAAGCTAAATAAAGATTAAATTGCATCATATTATTTCAGTAGCAATCAAATTAAATAAAGAAGACATAGGAATAATGCCATGACCAGCTTTCTTTATCTTTAACCAGTAAATATAATTAGTCATATGATTCTGATAAGGCTTTCTTAAAGGAAATTTCTAAACATCAGAGGGGTTGTTACCCAAATCACAAATCTATTACAAATCAGATCCTTAGACTAGTAGCTTCAACAATTATTCCCCCAAAAAAGAGTTCGTTACCTGGAATAGTGGCAGACACAAGATTCCTGCTTTTGAGATCACTGAAGTGTCACTTAAAAGTCTGGATCTCAACATACTTAAAGGACAAGCAGCTCAAGATAGCGGTTTGCCATCTGTGTTTATCTCCGTCTTACTCAGAACTTGTTAACTTCTCTACAAGTTATGCTTCCTGCCAGAGGAGTCACTAATGCTGGCTCCTTGTGACTGGTTAAGTACATGCCAGGGGCAGGAATTTGAGGTGCAAGTTCACAGGTACTGAGAGTTCAAGGAATTTCAGTTTAAGGTCAGAATCTTGATAATGTTTGTCAAGCCCTTAAAAGCCAGGGTTATCCATGCTGACCTGTAAAACTAGCTGGCTGCAAAAATAAAACATTCAAGCGCGTGTTTTATTCCAGGGTACTTCTGGGTTTTTTGTTTGCTTGTTTTGCAGAACTTTTATTTGGAAAATTTATTTTGTTTTCCTCCCTTTGTTGGCCCTCTTTTCTCTTCTTTTCCTATACATCATTTTCAGGCCCCAACCTTGGGCATAAAGCCTTCGCTGTGCATAATAGTTGCACCTTAGTTTTAAACAGAGCATATTTCAGTATTTATTTAAATGAAACAACTCCAACCCAACCACCAACCAAAAAGTTTACAAAAATATCTAGGGAAGTTCTAAAAAAGAACAATAAAGTGGAACTAAATTACTATATGTTAAGGCATTATAAAACTATAAATATGTACAAAAATTGGTACTGACACATGTAAACAATGAGATAGATATAACAGAATAGCAAAGCATTGATTGTTTAGTGGTAAAATTCTCACCTCTCATGCAGGAGACCAGGGTTTGATTTCCGGCCAGTGTAAAGTACATAATTCCATTCTTTTGGGCTTCCCGATTAGCTCAGTGGTAAAGAATCCACCTGCCAAGGCAGGAGGCATGGCTTTAATCCTTGGGTCAGGAAGGTCCTCTAGAGTAGGAAGCGGCAACCCAACCCAATATTCTTGTCTGGAAAATTCCATGGAGAAGCCTGACAGACTACAGTCCACAGGGTCACAAAGTATCAGACACAAGAATTCAGAACAAGATGTTGCAGTGCAAGCCCCAGCATAGTTCATGAAATTTAGTTCTAATTATAATATATGGATTCATTTATGATCACATACATAAAGAGCACTAGAAACCATTTGGCTGTTTTAGTTATCGAAACTACTACTCTGAATTGGCCATTAAGGTACATGGATTAGTTGAGCTGCATCTGTACTGCTGAGAGTGCATGCACAGAATATGAAACAGAATACAGATTTCAGAAATAAATTATAATAAACACAGAGATTTATCTCAGCTGTCATTTCAAACCAGTGAGGAACAGATACTATTTAGCAAGTGATGAAATACTGAGTGCTTAGGTGGAAAAGATGTCACAGATGACTTTTAAGATGCCAACCACATTCATAAATATAAAATTATATAGATAATTTAAATTATATATATATAAGTTATATATATACATAAGTTATATAGATAAATATAACTTACCATTATAACCAGATCCCTAAATTCAAAAAGTTAATAATAAAGTGAGAAGAGATAGATGTTGTGGTTCAGTCTCTCAGTCACATCTGACTCTTTGTGACCCCACAGATTGCAGCATGCCCGGATTCCCTGTCTTTCAACATCTCCCGGAGCTTGCTCCAAGTCATGTCCATTGAGTCGATGATGCCATCCAACCATCTCGTCCACTGTTGTCCCCTTCTCCTATTGCTTTCAATCTTTCTGAGCATAAGGATCTTTTCTAATGAGTCATCTCTTCACATCAGGTGACCAAAGTATTGGAGCTGAAGCTTCAGCATTAGTTCTTCCAATAAGTATTCAGGGTTGATTTCCTTTAGGGTTGACTGGTTTGATCTCCTCGCAGTCCAAGGGACTCTCAAGAGTCTTCTCCAACACCACAGTTCAAGAGCATCAAATCTTAGATGCTCAGCCTTCTTTATAGTCCAACTCTTACACCCATACATAACTAGGAAAAACCATAGCTTTGACTAGATGGACCTTTGTCAGCAATGTAATGTCTCTGCTTTTTAATATGCTGTCTAGGTTTGTCATAGCTTTTCTTCCAAGAAGCAAGCGTCTTTTAATTTCATGGCTACAGTCACCATCTGCAGTGATTTTGGAACCCAGGAAAATAAAGTCTGTCACTGTTTCCCTGTTTCTCCATTTATTTGCCATGTAGTGATGGCACCAGGTGTCTATTCAGAGAAGAAGATATGGGAAGTCAAATCCTCTCTTATGTGATTAGGAAAACTGCACAGCTTCTGTGGAAAATAATTAAACAATATCTATTAACCTAAAAACTGAATATATCCTTTGACCAGGAATTACCCTTTCAGCAAAGTACCCTACAGACACTACTTACACATGGCACACATCATCACATGCAATGATGTTCACTGAAGTATTGTTGGCAATAGCAAAATACTGGAAATTGAATGTCCATCAAAATATGACTTTTTAAAAGAAAATTATTTCATCTACATCAGAATACTATTCGGCTGTTTAAAAAGGTGGGGCAAACCATAGATTCTGACATAGGAAGGCTTCTAAGAGGTTTCATTAAATAAAAAGAACCAGCTTAGAATAATGTGTACATCTGCTACGTTTTATGCAACAAACAAGGAAGTGTAACTTATAATGTTTTCTCTATATATGAAATCTGGGTATACATGCTGATACATGGATAGAATGTCTTTGTTTAAAACTATTCATGGTAATGGGGCTTCCCAGGTTGCGCCAGTGGTAAAGAACCCACCTGCCAGTGCAAGACACATAATAGATGCGAGTTCGACCCCTGGGTTGGGAAGAGCCCCTGGAGAAGGAAATGGCAACCCACTCCAATATCCTTGCCTGGAGAATCCCATGTACAGAGGAGCCTGGCTGGCTACAGTCCACAGGGTCGCAAAGAGTCGAACATGACTGAAGCGTCTTAGCACAGCACGCATTAAAGGCAACATATCTGTATAAGGGAAGTGAGAGTCAGAGGAAGCAAGAGTAGGAGGGAAATTTACTTTTTATTGGCAATTTCTTGTATGTTTGATTTTATTTTTAATTCTTTCATATAAACATTTTATACACACATACATTTCTAAGGGCCAATTTTGAAGCCAATCATCTACTATTCAGAACAAGATGTTGTAATTTAAGCCCTGGGATAGTTCACAACAACCAATTCAAATGATAATATATGGATTCATTTACAATCACATACATTTAGTGCACTAGAAATAATTCAACTGTGTTAGTTACCCAAACTACAATTCTGAATTGGCCATTTAGGTGCGTGGATTAGTTGAGCTGCATCTGCGTGGCCGAGCAGCCCATGTGATGGCCTCAGTTTGTTTAGTATGCAGGCACAGACACAGCCATGAATTTCAAAGCAGAGAAAAAAAGGGCTTG
The DNA here is from genome assembly GCF_019320065.1 of Cervus canadensis. Taxonomy (NCBI): domain Eukaryota; kingdom Metazoa; phylum Chordata; class Mammalia; order Artiodactyla; family Cervidae; genus Cervus; species Cervus canadensis. The sequence goes on along the minus strand of NC_057392.1, from coordinate 52,907,891 downwards.
GTGCCAATGCCAATAAGAGATAAGTAAACCCAGCCTACAGTATTATTTGTCCAAAGACACCCTCCATTTTGAGTGTCTTTTAAGCCTGTAATTAAACAGAATGAAAAATAGGCTTTTCACTGGTGAGCTTATTTATTAGGCGATCAGAAGCCTGACTTCCGTCAGCAGAGTCAATGATCTTAAGAATTTCTGGGAAAGAAAGAGAAGGCCAGATAACTAGAAAAGAGATGGGACGGTAACAAGGGCAGCATGTTTAGTTTAGCCTTAGAACTGAAACTATGACCCATCAGATACATAGATTAAATAATTCTTGTTTTTAAACACACATACAAACAGGATCCCATAGCAGGTGGCTGACTGGGAGGCAACTGATCGAAAGTGAAGTCTATCTTCACAAAAAAATGAATACTGCAAGCACAATTACTATATTTGATGCTAAAATAAAATTCATATTCATCACTATCTTTTTCCTCACAGATCATCATTAATCTGTTTACTTCTGTGACTTTCTCACTATACTCTCAACAGCCAGCATGATAGATTTTGCCTAAGACAGTATCTTTTGTAGTACATTCCCTTCCCAACTTCATGATGGTTTGCTGGTCTTGGGAAAGGAAGTTTGCCCTTGAATGTTCTTTTATATGCATAATTTTTAAGCTTTTTATTTTGAGATAATTATAGATTCACATGCATTTTTAAGAAATATACAGAGGTCTCACATATCTTTTACCCAATTTTTCCTGTGGTAATATCTTGCCTAACTTGCACAATATCACAACCAGGAAATTGATACCAATATAATCTGTTGCCTGCATGATTTTTGTAATTTATGTTTTATCATTTAAAAGTTGTGACTAATCTATTTATTTTGTTCAGCTGCATGCTTATGTGCATGAACTTGTGGTAATGAGTGACCATCTCTAGGAATTCATGCTGAAGATGGATGACTGCTATTCCTAACAAAATATTTTTATGTGGCTAAGATTTTGACTCCTTATGTTTATATATAAGGGTGGAAAGAAGTAAAACTCTTAGGAATCAAGAAGAAGAAAAACAAAGAGGATGTGTACTATGATGATATATGAGATTACACTCACAAGATTTACTGAGGCCTTAGATGTTGGCCTATAACTCTTTGTAACAAGAGAGTGGGCAGATATATGTTCAATAATACAGTGCTGGTCATTTACCCAACCTTTCGCCTATACTAGAAGGAAGTAAATCCTTCATGAAAGGATGGACAAAAGGGCATATGAAACTATTCTCTGGGTTCAGAGCCTGGCAGAAGTTCAAATTCCCTGAAGCTCTGAAGTCATATCACTGTTTGTCCTTAAAGGTCATGATATGCAACTGTTCAAAAAAACTCTGAAGACCAAAATTCAAGGGATTAAGTAAGAATAAATAGAATGTATGAATAGAAGTGGGCAGTGCATAAAGGAAGTTCCAAAGAATAAGTAAGAAGTCTTTGCTTCTCTCATTATGGAAATTAAAGGAGGAGGATCAGAAGACCTGTGCTGAGTTACCACTTTGCCACTAACCAGAAGCGTGACAATGAACTGTTCATCTTCTCTGAAAACTGTGCTTTCTGCAAAACAATAATAGAAATATTGACATCTCCTTCATATGTTTTTTTTTAAAAAGATCAACTTGAAAATATCAACATGGAATAAGATAAGGCACAGTCATAAGGAACTAATTACTGGAGCATAATAAAATAAAGAATTCCGAAATTAGTTCACTTCATAGAAGCTGTGGGAGTTCGGGTTATACAAAGAGGACTTTAAATGAGGAAGCATGTCTAGTTGTCTACTTTCATCATTTCCTTCTTCTCCCCAGTGAGAAGAAACATTGATCACATTGCTAAATCAATGGTCAATTTTCACTCTTCATTTTATTTGTCTTAATTGGTAGCATTTCACTTATATTATCACTTTCTCCTCCTTTAAATGTTTTCTTCACTTTCCTTCCAAAACAATACATTTCCTGATTGGCCGCCCACTCCAGGGACTGCTTTTCTCCATCTTATTTGCTGATTTCCCACATTTCCCCAGACTTGGAATGCTAGTGGTATCCTAAGGCTGAACCTCAGACCGTTTACTTCTCTATAATATTCACACTTTTGGAAATCTCATTCAATCTCATTGACTATCATCATAAACTGGTATCTCCAAAACTCAGGTGTCCAAACCAGATCTCTTACCTGAACTCATAACCAATAGCCAACATCATGTCGCCATTTGATGTTTACTAGACTTCTGCAAATAAAATTGCTATAAATCTAGTTTCTCATTTCCCATCTTCCCTCTACCCTCATTCCCACAGATCTTCCATGTATCAGTGCATTGCAATTCTTTTCTTTAGATTGTTCAGTCCAAAGGGACTTGTAAACATTTTTGAGTTCTGTCTTTCACATAAAATGTCCAATCAATCAGCAAATACTGTAGTCTCTATTTTTAAGATAAATGCAGAGCCCAACACTTTTCATTACCTCTGCCAGCAACTTTTCACCTGAATTACTTACCAGTCATCATCATTTGTTGCCTGAATTATTTCAATAGCTTCTTTGTAGGCCCTCCTGTTTTTACACTTGCCTGCCCACAATCATCTCTCAATTCAGTGACCACAGTAATGCTCTTAACTATGAGTTAGATCCTGTCATTCTGCTGCACAAAACTCTCAATTGGTTTGAATTTCCCTCAAAGTGAAGGAAAATCCTTGAAATGGGTTACAGAGCCTCTCAAAATCTGTTCTCTCTTCCCTTTCTGGCCTCATATTTACTGTCTTTTTGACCCACTCTGTTCCCAGAACACAGATGGCCTTGCTTTTCTCTGAACTTCCTAGGCATTCCCCTACGTTAGGGTCTCCACGTTTACTCTTCCTTCAGCCTGCAAAGGCACTTCCCATTTATTCATATGACTTATTTACCTTCTTCAGCTCTTTGTTCAACTGCCACATTTTCAGTGAGGCTTTATTTAACCTTTATACTTGGTATTATAAAAACCTCTTTCCAGGCCAACACTCCCTATCCTCTTTGTGTAATTCACGTTATAAAAAAAAAAAAAAAGAAACTGTCAAATGCCTATTTGTCATACTACATTTGACATTTATTTATCACTTTCTCCCTTTTCCAGAATAGAAACATTTTGAGGAAAAGAAATTTTGCCTATTTTGTTCACTGTGTATCTCCAGTACTTAAAACAGTGCTTTTCATATATCAAGCACTCACTAAAGATTTGTTGACTATATGAACTAATTGATTAATTAAGGTATGAATGAATGAGCTGGCTTAGGGTCTGGCTAAAGAATATCTCAAACAGGTCACCCAATTCTATAGAGAACAAGCTGCTTCTGGGAGCAGGAGTCTAGGCATTCTTCTATAGTGAAGATGGTTTCTAGATTGTATGAGAGGGAAAAAATAAGCACAAATTTAATGTCAGTTTTGATGGGATTTTACTGACCATGCTACTGTTACATGAATGTAAGAGGGTGTCAACCAGGAAAAAAAAAATGCAGATGGAGGAAGAGAGTAAGAATTGATTAAGAGGCACTGCAGTCAGATGAATCTAAGATCAGCTTGAAGAGAGTCTCTGCAACTTTTTGAATGGAAAAACTTGACATTGGTTTGTTCTACACTCATTACTAGATTGTACCAGCAACTAAGAGGCCATGTCTGAAATGGACCATTAAATGTAGTCCTTTGCAGATTTAACACAAATTATATCACTCTGAAGAGTGCCTTGACATAACTTAGAGTTAAACATTTGCTGTAAATGCCACTGTTTATGGTAATAATTGACAAACCATTCTTAGGTTAGATGTGAGTAAGAGTTGTTTTATTAACTGGTAACATTATTGAATTCCTTAAAACTGCAAATTTGGTTGTGTTTTAAAAACTATTGGATTAACATTGCAGTTGTTAAATAGTTGAGTTTATTGCTCTGTTAAATATAATGGGAGAGATACTAAAGTTGACCTTAATTCCTTTCACAAATTTCAGTGGAATGTTTTTCTTATCAAGTGTTAAAAGTTTAGGACTCTAACTTCCAATTTTGATTTTATAAAACATTATACAAATCTCTGTGAATGCAAGAGATAAATATTCTTAGCTTTCTTTTATATCTCACATTCCTTCCCTCCCTACTTTCCTTTTAGAGTGATTGATTTTCTCCCTTACAGATAAAAATAGAGTTAATGTTTCTTTCAAAAGAATGATCAAAAAAGAATTTTGAACTGTTTTGTTGTTTTAAATCCAGAAAAGGTAATGGGAGAATTCCCAGTTTATCAATTTTGCTAACTAAGCCGTCATGACAGTAAACGGCAAATACGTCTTGCTTGGCCCAACTGTCCATACAAAAATTGGCTGTTTTGTTTGTAGAAAGAATACATACTCCAAGAGGTTTATTTTATTTCCATAATTTGCAGTGACAAAATAGCCATGACTTTCTGATCCAAAGAGACTGCACCAACTGTGGTTACTAATTACTAAGTCTCCTTCCCCAGGCTAAGTAATTTGCATTGATTTACTTGAGCCTGTTGCCATGCTTTGCTGCTGCTGCTGCTAAGTCGCGTCAGTCGTGTCCGACTCTGTGCGACCCCATAGACGGCAGCCCACTAGGCTCCCCCGTCCCTGGGATTCTCCAGGCAAGAAGACTGGAGTGGGTTGCCATTTCCTTTTCCAATGCATGAAAGTGAAAAGTGAAAGTGAAGTTGCTCAGTTATGTCCGACTCTTCGAGACCCCATGGACTGCAGCCTACCAGGCTCCTCCATCCATAGGATTTTCCAGGCAAGAGTACTGGAGTGGGGTGCCATTGCCTTCTCCATGCCATGCTTTATTTTCATGTAAAGTCATCCTAGGTACATATGGAAAAAGTAAAGCTATGAAACTTAGGTTACTTGCCAAAGTTCATACAGCTAGGAAGTAACAGAGGTAAAATTGAAATAGATGACTATGACCATCCTATGTATACACAAATGTTCTTCTTCCATTAACTTCCATTTGTTGCCTTCTAGACAAGAGTACAGAGTCACCACTCTGTGACTGAAGAATATCAGCGATGGTCACTCAATGAGATTTGCTCCCACAGACCCTTGTACTCAATGTGTGCCAGACACGGGGATAAATAAGTGGAATTTTGAGGCTGTTCTTCATTCCTATCAAAGACTGACTGGAGTAAGTTTCTTTGATAACTGTGTAAAGAAAAATCAATTGGAATTTACAGAGCTAGCAATTATTTTTTCATTGGAAAGAGCTGAAAACAGTGATGACTGTCTACCCAACATCTGCTCTGCCTTCTATATCATACTGGCTTTATTGAGCCATTTACCCCTCTCTCAACCCCATGGATGGCTCAAATATTTGTGTTGTCCATTCATTCACCTTGTTAATAATTAGTGTAAGCATGATATGTGACCCAGTTATAGACAATGAAACATGAGAGAAATATGCTATAGGGACACTGATTATGGGAAACATTTCTCCACACTAATGGAATATTAACCAGAGAATGATAAAAAATAATTCTGACTTTAGATGTTTTGTATTTAAAATATCATTTCTGTTCCATAGCTGGTTTCATGGGAGATGACATAAAAGATAGATCTAAGAAGCACTGTAAAAGATGTATAGAGATAAACTGGACTGCAGTGGCATCTCAGGGGGAAGTATCAGAGTTGGCAGAGGTATAGAGGGAGTCACGATTGTGTAAGATACAGGTGGGGAATGGCAACCAGGGGCTCCAACAGAGCTAGGATGAGAAATGTAGGACTAGATCATGGAGACTTTAAATATCAGAATAAAGAGTCTGGATAAGCCTTTCCCTTTAGGAAACACAAATGATTAGCATATTTGATCAGTATCTAATCTGGAGATGAGACTGGCTGGAGGAAATGTCAAGTGAATTATTTGCAGTCATTAACATCTGAATCCTTAAAAATGACTACATGTACTTTAGCATGTTATTAATAAGTAAGCATGTGTTTACTTGGTTTTTATTCAGATATTAGACACTGTAATAATTAACCACATTTCTAATAGAATGATGAAAATAATTGATTGTAAATATACCAAAGTATCTAAAATACAAAATATTTATTTTCCTATCACATACATTTGCCAGAAATTCTCTTAAATGAAGAATGTGAAAGAAAATAAAAGATTGGCTACTGCTTGCCCTCAGGAAAAATTTATGCTCCATGGAGTCTGCATTCCACTGTGGCTGAGGAAAGGAACACTTTGTCTTTGTAATTTAGACTATAATTTGTGTTCTGATAGGGTGACACTAAGTGGCTGAAAAGGGAAAGGCTTAGTCAATAGAAATCAAAATAAGAACAAAAAATTGTACTCGTGGTGACATTTATGACTCCCAGGAGACAGCACTAGGAAATTATACATATAGTAACTTGAAATCATTAAAAAAAATCAACAGCAAGCAATTTCTCTCCTTCGGAGTAGCTCAACTCTCATCCATTCTTATAAATGGATGACAAAAGACAATGGAAATTGAATCATATAAGATGAATTGGTAAAAAAAGATTTTTTCCTTTTAAATAAAAGATATTAGTATTTTGCTACTGCATTTCGTGTCTCAAAGGTATATTTACTAGGTAGCACTTTTTCATTTGTGCTGTTAATTGTTGCTGTTGTTGAGTCACTCAGTCACGTCTGACTCTTTGCAGCCCCGTGGACTGCAGCACACCAGGCTTCCTAGTCCTTCACCGTCTCCTGGAGTTTGCTCAAACTCATGGCCATTGAGTTGGTGATGCCATCCAAACATCTTGTCCTCAATCGTCCCCTTTTCCTGCCTTCAATCTTTCCCAGCATCAGGGTCTTTTCCAATGAATCAGCTCTTTGCATCAGGTGGCCAAAGTACTGGAGCTTCAGCTTTAGTATCAGCCCTTCCAATGAGTATTCAGGGTTGATTTCTTTCAGGATTGACTGGTTTGATCTCCTTGCTGTCCAAGGGACTCTCAAGAGTCTTGCCCAGCACTACCTTTCAAAGGCATCAGTTCTTTGGAACTCAGCCTTTTTTTATTTTCCAGCTCTCACATCCATACATGACTACTGGAAAAACCTTAGTTTTGACCACATGGAGCTTTGTTGGAAAACTTTGTGTTTTTTAATATGCTGTCTAGGTTTGTCATAGCTTTTCTCCAAGGAGTGTCTTTTAATTTCATGATTTCTGTTATTAATACCAACAATAAAATATATAATTTTGCCTTTCACCTTATAAAACTTACTGTGATTTTTCAACTTAATATCTCTGAGTAAATTTATTTCAATATACATATATATATATATATATATATATATATATATATATATATAATATTTATCTGAGATATTGCCTTTGGACCCCTTCAAAAATTTATTCCTGAAGGTAGAAAAAAATATGACCTTCTGGCATAATTTATAATTAATTTGTGCTTTTATTTCTGTTAGTGCTTTAAGAACTCTGTTTTTAATAGCAAGTCTATTTTTATTCACTGAAAATCAAAAGAACTTCCTAGTCCAGTATTCATTATTTATTTGTTTTTTCATTCAGTAAATATTAAATCAAACTACATAAAATTATTTTTATTTGTTAAAAGTGGCTAGGACTTCCCTGAACTACCAATGATTAAGACTCCATGCTTACAATGTAGGAGACAGGGGTTTGATCTCTGGTCAGGGAAGTGCTACATGCCACAAGACGCAAACAAAAAAAAAATGTGGCTAAATTTTGACAATTACATTTTATTCAACCTGCCAGCCTGCTAGTTATTAAATTCTTCTAGATGATGGTGATAGATATATGGTGTCTTCTACTCATGGACCTCTGGCCTCTGACATGTAACTCATCACATGCCAAATCACCTATCTAAATACTTAGAAAAATTTTTAATGATGGAAGTAAATGGCTATTTTTATTCTTAACCTGTCCAGTGATCTCCTTCCCACAGGACCATTATTGCCTTGAAATCTGACCAATCTGAATAGATTTCCATTTTGCCTGGGACAAAATTTTTGCTGGATGGAGTGCACTTTTTTCTCTTATTAACTTTCACTTTCCAATTTATCATTATTTTATAAAATTAGGCAAGTGATATGTTACATATCAGCTATTTACATGAAAAACAAATAAAATCAAGAAACTTTATATCACAGACCAAAAGAGACAAAGGGACTATGATAATCAAATGCAATATTGTATCATAGATTGGATCCTAGAGCAAATGAACTAAGTTAGTAAAATTTTTACTAGAGTTTACCTCATAGTAATGTAGCAATATTCATCTCTCCATTTGTGACTTCATAAACTGTAGCCTGCCAGGCTCCTCTTTCCATGGAATTCTCCAGGCAAGAATACTGGAGTGAGTAGCCATCCTCTTCTCTAGGGGATCTCCCCAACACAAGGATCAAACCCATATCTCCTGTGTCTCCTGCACTGCAGTAGATTCTTCACTGTCTGAGCCACCATGGTGACCCGTGTCATGATTCAGTTCAGTTGAGTTCAGTTGCTCAGTCAGGTCCGAATCTTTGCAACCCCATGGACTGCAACACACCAGGCCTCCTTGAACATCACCAACTCCCAGAGCTTGCTCAAACTCATGTCCATCAAGTCAGTGATGCCATCCAAACATCTCATCCTCCATCATCCCCTTCTCTTCCTGCCTTCAATCTTTCCCAGCATCAAGATCTTTTCCAATGAGTCAGTTCTTCACATCAGGTGGCCAAAGTATTGGAGTTTTAGCTTCAACATCAGTCCTTCTAATGAACACCCAGGACTGATCTCTTTTAGGATGGACTGGTTGGATCTCCTTGCAGTCCAAGGGACTCTCAAGAGTCTTCTCCAACACCACAGTTCAAGAGCATCAATTCTTCAGTGCTCAGCCTTCTTTATTATCCAACTCTTCAAACCATACATGACTACTGGAAAAACCACAGCTTTGACTAGACAGATCTTTGCAGGCAGAGTAATGTATCTGCTTTGTCTTTTTAATATGTTGTCTGAAAAGAAAGTGTAAGTTGCTCAGTTGTGTCTGACTCTTTGTGTCGATACAGTCCATGGAATTCTCCTGGTCAGAATACTGGAGTGGGTAGCCTATCCCTTCTCCAGCAAATCTTCCCAAACCAGGAATCGAACTGCTGCATTGCAGGTGGATTATTTACCAACTGAGCTGTCAGGGAAGCCCTCTGTGTTCTGTCTAGGTTGGTCATTGCTTTTCTTCCAAGGAGCAAGTATCTTTTCATTTCATGCTGCATTCACCATCTGCAGTGATTTTGGAGCCCAAGAAAAGAAAGTTTGTCACTGTTTCCATTGTTTCTCCATCTATTTGCCATGAAGTGATTATGAAAATATAATACCAATGAAGAGCATATATAACTCAATATCTTGTCTTTGAAACTTTTCTACAAATCTAACAGTTTCCAAAAGAAAAACACAATAGGATACCACTAAACACCAAGTTGAGTGACTAAAAAGATTGCCATGCCCAACTGCATTGGAGAGATTGTGGAGCAATAAGAGTCTTCAGATAATGTTAGCTTAAGAGAAAATTTGTGCAACTACCTTAAGAGACCATTTGGCACCATTCTTCAAAGTTGAAAATAAACACATATTTGAAAATAGTGTTATTCACTCAGTCATGTCCTATTCTTTTCAACTCCATGGACTGTAGCCTGCCAGGCTCCTCTGTCCTTGGGATTCTCCAGGCAAGAATACTGGAGTGGGTTGCCATTCCCTTCTCCAGGGGATCTTCCCAACCCAGGGATTGAACTCAGGTCTCCTGCATTGCAGGTAGATCCTTTACCATCTGAGCCACCAGGAAATATGTTTTACATATTCCTGCTGCTGCTGCTGCTAAGTCGCTTCAGTCGTGTCCTACTCTGTGCGACCCCACAGATGGCAGCCCACCAGGCTCCCCCATCCCTGGGATTCTCCAGGCAAGAACACTGAAGTGGGTTGCCATTTCCTTCTCCAATGCATGAAAGTGAAAAGTGAAAGTGAAGTCACTCAGTCGTGTCCGACTCCTAGCGACCCCGTGGACTGCAGCCTACCAGGCTCCTCCATCCATGGGATTTTCCAGGCAAGAGTACTGGAGTGGGGTGCCTTTGCCTTCTCCATTACATTTTCCTGCTTTACCTAAAAGATTATGAGAAAATTTTTGTATGTCCAGATTTACTAAGACTGTTGTATTACAGGGACTTGCTTGGTGGTCCAGTGGCTAAGACTCCAAGCTCCCAATGCAGGAGGTCAGGGTTTGACCTCTGGTTGGGAAACTAGATTCCAAGTGCTGCAACTAAGAGTTCACATGCTGCAGCTAAAGTTCCCACGCGCCATAGCTAAGCCCCAGTGCGGCCAAATAAATAAAGCCTTGGAGAAAGAAAAGGCAACCTACTCCAGTATTCTTGCCTGAGAAAGCCCATAGACAGAGGAGTCTGGCAGGCTACAGTCCATGGGGTGACAAAGAGACAAACACAACTTAGTGAGTAAACAACAATAAACATTGTATTGCCGGATCTCATATTCATACACAGTTGTCTGAAAAACTAAATAGTTTGGAAAGAACTTGCTCTTTAAAGAATAGTTCACCTCATTTCACTTTTTTATTTTTAAAATTTTTTTAGACGTATTATATTGATACTATGCTTTCCAAGATACTGCCCAAGAGGCCCACTTCTGACCCACCCATCAGAGCGTTGAGAAGACTGGCATGGCTGTAGTTTGGGGATGGGTAAGAGCAGAAAAGGGGTGCAAATAAAGTGTTTATACTTGGCAATACGGTATGATATACTTAAAATATGCTAAGAGAGTCAATCTTATGTTAAGTGTTCTTACCACACATAAGTAAAAATAATAATAATGCTGGAGGTGGAAGGAAACTTTAAGCGGCAATGGATGTATCTATGGCTTTGGTGGTGGTAGTGGTTTCAGTGGTATATACTTACCCTCAAACTCATTGAATTAAATATGTACAGCTTTTTACATGTCAATCTTGCTTCAATAATGTGGTTTTTAAAAAAAGCAAGCATAATTTACTATATAACAGAATAAAGGATAAAAGCCATATAATCATTTCAGTAGTTAGACGTAGAAAAATCTTTTGACAAATTTTAATAGTCATTCTCAACAGAAGTACTAACACAACTCAATGGGGAAAGGAAAAGTTTTTCAACAAATTGTCCTGAAAAACCAAATATCTTTATAGAAAAGGATGCTGGCATGTGTGTGTGCTCAGTCACTTTGGTCATGTCCAACTTTTGCAACCCTATGGACTAGAGCCCACCAGGTTCCTCTGTCCATGGGATTCTCCAGACTAGAATACTGGATTGGGTTGCCATGCCATCCTCCAGGGAATATTCCTGACCCAGGGATTAAACCCAAGTCTCCTGCATCTCCTACATTGCAGGCCAATTCTTTACCACTAGCGCCACCTGGGAAGCCCATAGAAAAGAATAAACATTGACTTTTACCTTACCACATACACAGATGTATAGAACAGACTTTTGGACTCTATGGGAGAAGGCGAGGGTGGGATGATCTGAGAGAATAGCGCTGAAACATGTATATTATCAACTGTGAGGCAGATCGCCAGCCCAGGTTGGATGCATGAGACAAGTGCTCAGGGCTGGTGCACTGGGAAGACCCAGAGGGATGGGATGGGGAGGGAGGTGGTGGGGGGATCAGGATGGGGAACACATGTAAATCCATGGCTGATTCATGTCAATGTATGGCAAAAACCACTACAATATTGTAAAGTAATTAGCCTCCAACTAATAAAAATAAATTAAAAAAAAGAAATATTCAGTGAATTATGGACCTAAATAAAAGAGCCCAAATTACAAAATACCTAGAATAGAAGATAAGGATATGTTTTCACAAAAATGAGGCAAAGGTTTATTACAAAGCATATAAAATATCTGTGTGCCATTTGTGAGGGCTCATGTGTTCTGTCTATGGAGGTATGTGGGGTACTAGCCAAAAGGGAGAAGCCAAAAGCATAGTGTTGGGAGTTAGCTATGTGTGTTTGTAGATGGGGTGTTCCTCGAGATCTGTGGTCTGGGCTCTTGGTAGAGCCCTTGAGGCAGTCAATAGAGATTGTTCAGATCTTCAGGCCATTTACTATAAGTCCTTACCCTCTTTTTCTGCTGTCATTCATCCCCAGACTACAGCCAAGACAGTCTTCTCAAAGTTCTGATGAGTGAGTCAGAAATGGGCCTCTTGGGGAGCATCCTGCAAAGCTGGGGAAGCATAGTCTAATAGGTGCTTTAAAGTCCTAACAGATCATATAAACACCTGCATCATCTTGGTTTGGCATCTTTTGATTGTCTTTATTCTTAGAATGGATTATCTTTCCTAATTCCTTTTACACCGGTTAATTTTGGATCGTGTCAAGCAAATTGTGAATATTGTTTTTGTTTGAGTATTATTCTGCTATAATTCTCTGGAAAACATTCTTACTTTTCTTTCTGTGGTCCATCAATCCAGTTATATTTTGATTGCAAGTTCCAGCTCACCTTCTGAGGATGGTGGCTCAAGTCTCAGTTTAGTTTTTTAAAACTTCATTGTTTCAGTCAGTCCTGTCCATGCAGTTAGGCTGAGACTTGTGTAAGATTCATTCCCAGAATTAAAGCTTCTTCCCTTAGTTTTCTTCCATCCCCTCCCAACACCCAGCCCATTTCTGTTCCTTTTGTTGCTCCCTGTGGCCAGAAAAAATTTGAGTTGTTGGAACATTAGTTTTCCTCACTGCATCACTCTGCAGCTGAGGTTCACTTTCAATACTGCCAAATGAGGAAGAATCCTGAAAATTCACTCTCATATTATTCCTCTTCCATATTGTGACTCCTCTTCATAGCTATTTCCATTTATTTGCTCTCCTTAGTAAACAAAATGTAGTTGTCTTTTTTGTATTTTGTAGATTTGTAGCTGTTATCAGCAGAAGAGTTGGGTTACTAGGGACTCACATAACCAAACAAAAACTAGAACTCACAGTTTTTTGTTGTTGTTGTTGTTAAGTGTTCTCTTCCTTTTTTTGTCATAAATTCCAGAAAGAATTATACTTTAGAACATAAGGGAGAAAAAAAGGCTGTTACAAAAGAAGCCAGGTTCAATTATTTATGCTAAACCTTCAGTGTATAAGGAAGCTCATGCTATTAGAGGAAGGAATATCTATTTTTTCTTTTTTCTTTTTTTCTGTTTGGAATTAATTGGTTGTTCCTGCTTAAAAAAGTTGCTTTGATTCTTAGAGCTTCAATTTACTTAGCAATATATTACCAGACCTTGGTATAGAATTTCTTTTAAAACTCCATATTTCTATGGAAAATAGGAGTCATTATATTAAAATTTTGGCACAGTTATTTTACAGATAATTTTGTTTATTACTTTTGGTTATTATAAAGTATTTTAGCATTAATGCACCCATCTTGTCAAAGTAAAAGAGAAACCTACAAAGTGTGCAGAGATTGGGTTTTGATCTGTGACTTAATCTACATTGCCATCACCCTTGTTAGTTGAGCCTGAAATAATCATCTGCTGATTCTAAGAATATTTTTCTTTGCCTAGTTTTCAGGCAGGCTTGGAATTGGGAATCTAAATTGGAAATTATCCTATCTGTTTATTAACTTATAGATCGGTTTCATTTTTTAGAGAAAGCAATTAAGAATATGATGAACCACAGTAAGAGAGGCTGTCTGGAATCTCTTTACGGTCCTCATCACTTAGAAGAATAGCTATAGAATAAAATACTGTGACTATAATTTTCACTTTAATAAGCTTTTTGCTGTTCAGTAAATGAATGAGGAGTAATTTTTAAATTAAATTTGACCCTTCATGCAGTTACTTTTATTTCTACCTCCTCACTACATACCCATTTGTTCATTAGAATTTGTATCCAGATATTACTTATAACTGGCATATAGGTAAAAAGCTATGACAAAATTAATTTATTTTGGATTTCAAGCCATAAATTTTACTTCATCCTGGCAAAAAAAAAAAGGTCAGAATGGAAACAATGACTTTTAAACTATAAAAGTTATATTTTCTTGAAATACTGATACCATTTAAGACTGGACTTTGAAATTACATCATAATAGCTAACACTTTTCATAAGGCATTATCAAGTCAATTTCCTTGGCAAAATCGTTTAGCAATGAATACTGAAATATATTCTGCCTTAAGTTATTTTATCATCTAACTCATGCATACTGTGTTTGAAACTTCACATTTGGTTGGCACACATGAATGGAGCATTATAATTTCCAAAAAGTATTCTTGAGAGCCTCTGAATTTCAGTGACTGTGAATAATTTATTTTATTATTTCAGATTTTCAAAGAACTTATCCAAAATTCTCACTTTAATGTAATTCCACCATCTTTATTTGTTACTCATTTTTCTTAGTAACATCCCTGGAACCACAGGGCATGTTTGTATTATTATGACTTGGATATTCATTTGTGCTCTTTGAAATTGTGTGATATATAAGAAGACCCTTGAAGTGATACCAGAAGAAGTTTCTGGGTGGTTCTAAGTTTTACTAAGCAATTTTTTGATTAACTATCCTTCTGTCTTCCTACCACTTGCAAATGGAGAAATCCTATTGCCATTACTGTAACAGAGGTTTGAATTAAAAGCTCTTTGTAAAGTGTTGTCTTGTTCTCCTAAGATTTCCTGTGCACGGTAAGCCTCTAATATAAAGTGCTGATAATGAGCAAAGTGCTAGCTCATCTGATTCTGATAAATTGGTAGGCTAAAATGGTATAAAATTGGCAACGCCCCTGGTAGTCCAGTGACTAAGACTCTCATTCCCAATACAAAGGGCCAAGGTTCAATTTCTGGTCAGGGAACCAGATCCCACATGCCACAACCATCTGCATGCTGCAGCTAAAAGATTACACATGAATCAGTGAAGATCCCATGTACAAACTCTAATGAGAATCCCAGGTGATAGAAATTAAGACTAAAGCGTTCATTGGCTAGATCTCTGGAAATCATTGGGCATGCCAAATAGAAGCACTGAGTTTCAGACTTAGTATGCCTCCTGCTTGAATTTTAACAACTTCATCTCAGTAAGAAGCTGCAAAGGGACTGATGCCTGTACCTGGGGCTTTCAGAGAATTGAAACCTTCATAAAAGGGTTTTACCAAAATAAAATCTATTTGCTGACATAGGAAACAGATAGACAACAATGAATCTTATCTCTGCCTAGATTATGGATGGAAAGAATGGGGGGATTTTGTAAACTTGAACCCAAGGTTTTGAATTTTGGAATCTAAAAACTTCAAGATGTAGGAACCTCCA
Organism: Cervus canadensis; assembly: GCF_019320065.1. Classification (NCBI taxonomy): domain Eukaryota; kingdom Metazoa; phylum Chordata; class Mammalia; order Artiodactyla; family Cervidae; genus Cervus; species Cervus canadensis. The sequence goes on along the minus strand of NC_057392.1, from coordinate 52,892,614 downwards.
TGTTAATAATTGAGATAAACATTGGTCCCAAACCAGTGTGCTCCTCAGTTCAGTCCAGTTCAGTTCAGTTGCTCAGTTGTGTCCTACTCTTTGCGACCCCATGGACTACAACACGCCAGGCCTCCTTGTACATCACCAACTTCTGGAGTTTACTCAAACTCATGTCCATTGAGTCAGTGATGCCATCCAACCATCTCATCCTCTGTCGTCCCCTTCTCCTGCCTTCAATCTTTCTCAGCATCAGGGTCTTTTCAAATGAGTCAGTTCGTTGCATCAGGTGGCCAGAGTATTGGAGTTCAGCCTCAGCATCAGTCCTTCCAATGAATGTTCAGAACTGATTTCCTTTAGGATTGACTGGTTGGATCTCCTTGCAGTCCAAGGGACTCTCAAGACTCTTCTCCAATACCACAGTTCAAAAGCATTGGTTCTTCGATGCTCAGCTTTCTTTATAGTCCAACTCTCACATCCATACATGACCACTGGAAAAACCATAGCCTTGACTAGATGGACCTTTGTTAGCAAAGTAACATTTCTGCTTTTTAATATGCTGTCTAGGTTGGTCATAACTTTCCTTCCAAGGAGTAAGTGTCTTTTAATTTCATGGCTGCAATCACCACCTGCAGTGATTTTGGAGCCCCAAAAAAAGTCTGCCACTGTTTCCACTGTTTCCCCATCTATTTGCCATGAAGCAATGGGAACGGATGCCATGATCTTAGTTTTCTGAATGTCGAGCTTTAAGCCAACTTTTTCACTCTCTTCTTTCACTTTCATCAAGAGGCTCTTTAGTTCTTCTTCATTTTCTGCCATAAGTCTGTTATCATCTGCATATCTGAGATTATTGATATTTCTCCTGGCAATCTTGATGCCAGCTTGTGCTTCTTCCAGCCCAGTGTTTCTCATGATGTACTCTGCATATAAGTTAAATAAGCAGGGTGGCAATATAGACTTGACATACTCTTTTCCTATTTGGAACCAGTCTGTTGTTCCATGTCCAGTTCAAACTGTTCCTAACAAAGGCGAAAGGAAACCAGTCTAAAGTTACATTCCACAATCCAGGTCAAAAGAAAATCTCACAGAAGACCTCCTTAAATGATATCACAATAAAAATATTTTCGTGCATGACCAGCCGTGTCTGATTCTTTGTAATCCCATGGACTGTAGCTCTCCAGGCTCCTCTGTCCATGGTATTTTCCTGACAAGAATACTGGCATGAGTTGTCATTTTTTCCTTCTGGGGGTTCTTCCCGACCCTGAGATGGAATGATTATCACCAATGACTCCTTCATTGGCAGCCAGGTTCCAGGCAGCCGCCTGGGAATCCCATAAAAGTAGTTTACAAGTCGTTATAAGAACTGAAAAGCTAATTAGAGGGTTGGAAGATAAACCAGAGAATATCATCTGTAATGCAACACAAAGATAATGAGATAAAAATATGGAAGATAGGCTCAGAGATAAGGAGAGAAAATAAGAATATCCAATTATGTTTGATAGGAGTTCCACAATAAGAAAATCCAGAAAAAGGGTACCTCTATATTTGAAGAGGTAGTTGAGAATTTTCAGAATTAAAATTCTTCATTTTCAAGAAGTGTAAGTTCTATAAAGAATAAATAATTCTACAGTTAGACATATTTTAATGAAATCTAAAAATATGAAATCAAAGAGAATATGTAAAATCCAACTAAATAGAAAAGATAGATTACACACAAAAGAGTTATAATTAGAATGACTATAGGTAGCTCATCAAAAACCACAGGAGTCAAAATTATGAAATAATATCTTCACAATGTAGAACAAAAATGACTGTCAATCTCCAATTCTCTGCCTAGTTAATTTATAAAGAATAAGCATCATATGAAATGAATTTCAAATAAAGACTCTGGGAGTTGGTGATGGACAGGGAAGCCTGGCATGCTGCAGTCCATGAGGTCACAAAGAGTTGGACACAACTGAATGACTGGACTGAACTGAAAGACTGAGAGTCCCTGACAGACTCCTTCAGGAAAAAGGATTTTAAATCCTGGAAAAATGTGGATACAAGAATCAATGGTGAGCAAAATACTGAGAAATACGTGAATTAATATATTCTTATAATCTCTGTGTTGTTCATATAGAAAGTAAAGCTATTAATTAAACATTAAGTGAAATACAAAAGTTCAAAGCAACCACAGAAGGAATACAAATGAAAATGCAAAACCTGGAAACTAGTAGTGACCAAAAAAGGAAATAAATATTACACTAAGAAGCTCCAATTCTTTGGCCACCTGATTGGAACTCATTGGAAGAGACCCTGATGCTGGGAAAGATTGGCGTCAAAAGGACAAAACGGGTGACAGAGGATGAGATGGTTGGATGGCTTCACCAACTCAATAGACATGAGTTTGACCAAGCTCCAGGAGACGGTGAAGGACAGGGAAACATGGCATGCTGCAGTCCATGGGGTCACAAAGAGCTGGACACAACTTAGTGATGGAAGAGTAAATCCAATGGAAGAACAGGGAAAAGAGCAAGAAGAAAGCATGATATGGGAAGCCTAAAATTGTATATTCAAATAAAAGTTGAATATATACAGTAATATTAGATAGTATTAGAAGCATACTGGGCTTCTCTGGTGGCTCAGGCTATAACAGTCTTCCTGCAATGCAGGAGAGCTGGGTTTGATCTCTAGTTTGAGAAGATCCCCTAAAGAAAGGAAAGGCTACCCACTTCAGTATACTTGTCTGGAGAATTCCATGGACACAGGAGCCTGGCGGGTTATAGTCCCTGGGGTCGCAAACAGTCAGACACACTTGAGTGACTAATACACACACGTAAGCCTATTAGATGTGTTTTCTCATTTAATATTTACACTGATGTTGAGCAATAAATATAACTGCATGCTTGTTCAGCCGTTCAGTCGTGTCCAACATTTGTCAGTGTCCATAAAGACTCTACACATGGACATCACCAGATGGTCAACACCGAAATCAGATTGATTATATTCTTTGCAGCCAAAGATGGCGAAGCTCTATACAGTCAGCAAAAACAAGACCGGCAGCTGTCTGTGGCTCAGATCATGAACTCCTTATTGCCAAATACAGATTTAAACTGAAGAAAGTAGGGAAAACCACTAGACTATTCAGGTATGACCTAAATCAAATCCCTTATGACTATACAGTGGAAGTGAGAAATAGATTTAAGGGACTAGATCTGATATACAGAGAGCCTGATGAACTATGGACAGAGGTTCATGACATTGTACAGGAGACAGGGATCAAGACCATCCCCATGGAAAAGAAATGCAAAAAGGCAAAATGGTTGTCTGAGGAGGCCTTACAAATAGCTGTGAAAAGAAGAGAAGCGAAAAGCAAGGGAGAAAAGGAAAGATATACCCATTTGAATGCACAGTTCCAAAGAATAGCAAGGAGAGATAAGAAAGCCTTCCTCAGCAATCAGTGCAAAGAAATAGAGGAAAACAATAGAATGGAAAGACTAGAGATCTCTTCAAGAATATTAGAGATACCAAGGGAACATTTCACGCAAAGATAGGATAATAAAGGACAGAAAGGGTATGGACCTAACAGAAGCAGAAGATATTAAGAAGAGGTGGCAAAAATACACAGAAGAACTGTACAAAAAAGATCTTCACAACCCAGATAATCACGATGGTGTGATCACTCACCTAGAGCCAGACATCCTGGAATGTGAAGTAAAGTGGGCCTTAGGAAGCATCACTACGAACAAAGCTAGTGGAGGTGGTGGAATTCCAGTAGAGCTATTTCAAATACTGAAAGATAATGCTGTGAAAGTGCTACACTCAATATGCCAGCAAATTTGGAAAACTCAGCAGTGGCCACAGGACTGGAAAAGGTCAGTTTTCATTCCAATCCCGAAGAAAGGCAATCCCAAAGAATGCTCAAACTAGTGTACAATTGCACTCATCTCACACACTAGTAAAGTAATGCTCAAAATTCTCCAAGAAAGGCTTCAGCTATACGTGAACCATGAACTTCCAGATGTTCAAGCTGGTTTTAGGAAAGGCAGAGGCATCAGAGATCAAATTGCCAACATCTGCTGGATCGTCGAAAAAGCAAGAGAGTTCCTGAAAACATCTATTTCTGCTTTATTGACTACACCAAAGCCTTCAACTGTGTGGATCACAATAAACTGTGGAAAATTTTGAAAGAGATGGGAATACCATACCACCTGACCTGCCTCTTGAGAAACCTGTATGGTGATCAGGAAACAACCATTAGAACTGGACATGGAACAACAGACTGGTTCCAAATAGGAAAAGGAGTACATCAAGGTGATATATTTTCACCCTGCTTACTTAACTTATATGCAGAGTACATCATGAGAAATGTTGGGCTGGAAGAAGCACAAGCTGGAATCAAGATTGCTGGGTGAAATATCAATAACCTCAGATATGCAAATGACACCACCCTTATGGCAGAAAGTGAAGAGGAACTAAAAAGCCTTTTGATGAAAGTGAAAGAGGAGAGTGAAAAAGTTGGCTTAAAGCTCAACATTCAGAAAACTAAGATCATGGCATCTGGTCCCATTGCTTCATGGCAAATGGATGGGGAAACAGTGGAAACAGTGTCAGACTTTAATTTTTGGGGCTCCAAAATCACTGCAGATGTTGATTTCAGTCATGAAATTAAACGATGCTTACTCCTTGGAAGGACAGTTATGACCAACCTAGATAGCATATTAAAAAGCAGAGACATTACTTTGCCAACAAAGGTCCATCTGGTCAAGGCTATGGTTTTTCCAGTGGTCATGTATGGATGTGAGAGTTGGACTGTGAAGAAAGCTGAGCACCAAAAAATTGATGCTTTTGAACTGTGGTGTTGGAGAAGACTCTTGAGAGTCCCTGAGATCCAACCAGTCCATCCTAAAGGAGATCAGTCCTGGGTGTTCATTGGAAAGACTGATGTTGAAGCTGCAACTCCAGTACTTTGGCCACCTCATGCGAAGAGTTGACTCATTGGAAAAGACCCTGATGCTGGGACGGATTGGGGGCAGGAGGAGAAGGGGACGACAGAGGATGAGATGGTTGGATGGCATCACTGACTTGATTGACATGGGTTTGAGTAAACTCCGGGAGTTGGTGATGGCCAGGGAGGCCTGGCGTGCTACGATTCCTGGGATTGCAAAGAGTCGGACCCAACTGAGCAACTGAACTGAGCTGAACTGAAAGATATTTTTGGTTGTCATAACTCAGAGAGTCTTATGGTGGGTAGAGGCCAATGATGATGCAAAATATCCAACAGTACACAGAACAGTTTCCTTCAATAGGCATTTATTTGGCCCAAAATATCAGCATTGCTGAGGTTGACAATAAGAAACCCAGTTTTAATTTGCATTATACCCATTTGATTTTTTACCTTCTCTACTTTCAGTTACATGAAAAGCATGAAGGATGGGGTATCTTACCTACTTGGATTCCATATAACATGTAGTTTTCAAGTCTGCTACATGGGAAGTGAACATTGTAAGTGGACACTTGATCAACTGAATTTTTTATTCAATAGCAATCTTTAATGTTTATTATGTCTTGGATGCTCTCTTCAGAGTTTGTGTGAGTCTAAGTAGGTAGTCTTTATCATGTAGGAATTCTGAACTTAGTGAAGAAGAAGTGAAGTTGCTCAGTCATGTCTGACTCTTTGCGACTCTTTAATAGTGAAAGAGATATATAAATAGATAATTTACAATACACTGTGTACTTCAACAAATTTATGAGGGAAAGCTTGCAGTGGGGAATGAAGATAAGCTGAAGTTAATTCTTCTAGAGGAGAAGCTTTAGTTAAACAAGGGCAGTGAGTAATGGTTTGAAGAAAGAAAAGAATTTGAAAAAAAACATAGAGGAGACATCTTGTGATACAAGATGAGTAAATGAGTTTATTCTAACACTTTGATAACAAGTTTAATAAGAAAAACAATTAATTACTTGTTTTTAAAAGTCATAAAATTTTAAAGCAGAGATTGTTGATAGAGTTTATCTATTGAATCTCCCAGTTTTATAGGTATTGGAAATTGAGTATTAGATAGGTGAAGTGATTATCTGTGTCTTACAGAGGTCCTAGCAGAGACTGACCCAGGCCTCAGGTCTCCTGATGTCTATCTGGTCATTCTTTCTATTATAATCCACCACTCTCCTTCACTTAATGTCCAAGGAACAGCACATTTTCACCAAATTATGGAGACAGAAAGGAGATAAAATCAGTCATTCCTAAATAAAATTAGACCCGAATATTCGACTTTTCTGGTGGCTCAGACAGTAAAGCGTCTACCTACAATGAGGGAGACCTGGGTTCAATCCCTGGGTCAGGAAGATCTCCTGGAGAAGGAAATGGCAGCCCACTCCAGTATTCTTGCCTGGAAAATCCCATGGACAGAGGAGCCTGGTAGGCTACAGTCCATGGGGTCGCAAAGAGTCGGACATGACTGAGCGACTTCACTCACTCATTACCATTCACTCACATTCATTGGAAGGACTGATGCTGAGGCTGAAGTTCCAATATTTTGGCCACCTGATGCAAATAACTGACTCATGGAAAAGACCCTGATGCTGGGAAAGATTGAAGGCAGGAGGAGAAGGGAATAACAGAAGATGAGATGGCTGGATGGCTCAATGGACATGAGTTTGAGCAAGCTCCAGGAGTTGGTGATGGACGGAAGCCTGGCGTGCTGCAGTCCAAGGGATGGCAAAGAGTTGGACACAACTGAGCTACTGAACTGACTGATGGAGACATGGGATGGCTATTTTGCACTATTAGTAATATAGCCAGTTTATTAGTCAGTGTTCTGTAGAGAAACAGAACTTATAAGGTTGTTTCATGCACACACACAGGCATGCACACACACATACGCATACACACATTAAGTATTTGATTCACACAATTATACTGATCAGACAACGTCTGAGCTCTGCAGTTGGCAAGTTGGAGATCAAGAGAGCTAATTGTGTATCTCCAGTCCTAGTGCTGGCAGAGTAAAAATTTAGAAAGAGCAGATATGTCATTTTGAGTCTGAAGGCAGGAAAATAACCAAGAAACTAATGTTCCAGTTTAGCAGCAGGCAGAGGAATTCATTCTTATTAAAAATTTTGTTCTGTTTAGGTCTTCAGTTGATTGGATGAGGGCCACTTTCATTAACGAGGGCAATTTGCTTTACTCAAGCTCTGGATTTAAAAGTTAATTTCATCCAGAAGCTTCCTCAGAGAGACACCCGGAATAATGTTTAATCAAATGTCTGGATACCATGTGGCTCCATCAGGATGACATATAAAATTAACTATCACAGTAAGTAACAAACAAATAACTGATACCATCTACCAACACACTACAAAGTGTTTTGGGGGATTCTGTTTTATTCAGCTTAGATGAACTAAGGACTTCATATGGTAAATCAAAATAACCACAGCCTATTTGGTCTATAGCAGTGCTAGACAGTTGTGTTGACTATTTTAGTTAGGGAAACTAGAATTAGGAAAAACGTGAAAGATATAAAGATATAACACTAACAAAACTGTTTGCTACCAAAATAGAGAATTTTACTAGTTTTGCATAAAAGTGAGAGCTTCCCTTGAATGTATCTTTTAGAATATCTCTTGAATTGTTTATCTGAGTAATTATTCTAAATTCCAAGATCTTCTCCTTGTATTCACTTTTGCTTTTCCCTTTACATTCTAGTTTTTGTTTTATTTATGAAATATTTTCTCTAATCTCTCTGAAGCCTCTGATTGGAGTGTTGTTTTTGTTGGAGGATGGAGGGAATGAAAATTACCCACCAAACAGAGGAGACATCTTGAGACCAAAAGATGAGAGACAGATCCATAAAATCAATAGATCAGTTTATTATTGGGGAAATTAATAAGGGCAGGATTGGGCAGAAAATGATCTGTAAGCATTTGTGGTTGCAACCACACTGTTCACCAAAAGGGATCATTTGGGCAATTTTAAAGTTAACCTAGGGTCTGGGGTAGGGGCTTAGAAGTGGAATGTGCATTCCTAAGTCAAAATTCATGAATGGGTAACTAGTTTCATGGGCACCTGGAATAAGTCAGGGAAGGTTTTCATCTTTTTCTGGGGACTAACAGAGCAGGCCACCTGAACCTAATGATTACTAAACAGTATCTATTACCTAGAAAGCTCTTGATAACAGAGAAATGATGCACTGTACAGTGCTCTCCTGGGTAGGGTCAGGTACAAGATGGAGTCAGTTATGCTAACAGCCATACATTTTTATATGAAGTTTTGTTTATATTTTTTTAGAGATCTGTGTTATCCCCAGTGGTATATTTTCTCTGCATATTTATTTTGTTCCTCTCTCTCATTTTGAAAAAATTATTTTATGTCTGATCACTATTTGTGTATCCATATTAAGATCATGACATCAGAATTCAGTAAGGTCTCTGTATACAAAATTATTATACAAAAATAAATATCTCCTACATTCAAATAGTTTCCCTGTGAATACAAGTTTAAAACTATCCAGAAATTAAATAAGACTTGAAAGAACAACAGAGAATGCCAGTTTTTCTAATATAATATGATAAAATATAATATATAAGGATACATATATATTATACAATAGGGAACTGTTATAAAAGTTTAAATCTATATAAAATACAATAATAGAGAATTGAATTAGTATATGAATGGCATTGTGATTTTACAATTATATTAGCTGTTTCTAATATTCACATGAAAAACTAGATAATCAAAATATCCAGGATATTTTTGAAAAAGTAGAGAAATGAGAGTCAACACTATCATATATGAATTGTATTTTGACAGTGACAGTGTAACTCAAAATGAATACTAAAATATAAAATTAAAAGTGACATCCTATCTCATCTTCTATATGAAAATAAACAACATAGGATTTCATTTAAGTTATTAATGTGAAAATTAAGCCATAAAAGAAACAAGAAGAGATTTTTGAGTTAAACACACCCACATATGCACAAGTGCCCACTTGTAAATGGCACAAGGCTGTCCTTTCTCAGTATGAAAGAAAATTCAAAACCCATGAAAAAAAAAGATTTTTAATTATATAAATATTTTAAAATCTGCGTGACAGTAGTATAAACATGGTGAAAAGTGGAGGGAAGTTATTAACAACATATATGACAGATAATTGATCCGATTTCCTTAAGACAGGGCTCCCAAAAATTAGTAAGCAAAAGATGAACAATGCAACTGAAAAATGATGATTATAAACAGAAGTATAAATATGCTTGCATTAGTCAAGGTTCTCCAGAGAAATAGAATAGTTGGAGATAAATAAATAGATGATAGATAGATAGAAAAATGTTAAATAATGCCCTTACAGGAATTTATTCAACAGTTTTGGAGGTCTAGAGAGCCAGGAAAACTGGTGGTGTAATTCAGTTTGAGTGTGAAGTCCTGAGAGTCAGTGGGATAGTGGTATAAGTCCCAGTTTGAACTTGAAAGCCTGAGAATCAGTAACACTGATATCTGAGGGCAGAAGATTAATGTGTCAATTCAGTGAATGCATGCATGCTAAGTCGCTTCAGTCGTGTTTGACTCCTGACTCTGTGAGACCCTATGGACTGTAGTCCACAAGGCTCCTCTGTCCATGGGATTCTCCATGCAAGAATTCTGGAGTGGGTTGCCATACCCTACTTCAGGGAATCATCCTGACAAATCCAGGTCTCATGTCTCCTGCATTGGCAGGTGGGTTATTTACCACTAGCGCACCCGGGAAGCCCAAGGAGAGAGCAAATTCACCCTTCCTTCACCTTTGGTCCCACTCGAGCCCTCTGCAGATTGGCTGATGCCCACCAGCACTGTATAGATGATCTTTGCAAGTGGTCTACTGATTAAAATGCTAAACCCTTCTAGAGATACTATCACAGACATACCCAACAACAATGTTCTATCAACTACCTGGGCATCCCTTAGCCTAGTCAAGTTGACACCTAAAATTAACTATCATGAAATAAGGCTTTTAAACACTTGAAAACATGGTTAACTACCATCAGATTGAGAGCAATGCCAATATGTTGAAATATATTTTTTCACCCATCAGAATGGCAATTAATTCCTTTAAAAATCGATAATACACCACATGGGCAAGAATATGGGGAAATAGATAATCTGATATAATCTTGATTAGAAGATATTAATATAACTTTATGGATAAATATTTGACAATATCTACCAACATAAAGGGGCTTCTCTGGTGGCTCAGAGGTTAAAGCGCCTGCCTGCAATGTGGGAGACCTGGGTTCGATCCCTGGGTCGGGAAGATTCCTTGGAGAAGGAAATGGCAACCCACTCCAGTGTTCTTGCCTGGAAAATCCTATGGATGGAGGAGCCTGGTGGGCTACAGTCCATGGGGTCGCAAAGAGTCGGACACTACTGAGCAACTTCACTTTCACTTTCATCAACATAAAGGGCTTCCCCTTGTAGCTCAGTGGTTGAGAATCTGCCTGCAATGCAGGAGACCCCAGTTCTGTTCCTGAGTCAGGAAGTTCCCCTGGAGAAGGGTTAGGCTAACCACTCCAGTAAGCATTGGCTTCCCTGGTGGCTCAGATGGTAAACAATCTGCCCGCAATGCGGGAGACCTGGGTTTGATCCCTGGGTCAGGAAGGAAGAGGGCATGGCAACCCACTCCAGTAGTCTTGCCTGAAGAATCCTCATGGACAAGAGGAGCCTGATGGGCTATAGCCCATGGGGTTGCAGAGTCGGACATGACTGAACGACTAAGCACAGCACAGCAAATCAACATAAAAATTCACATACCATTTTACTCTCAGTTATAATTTTAGGAATGTATCCTTCAGCTATCATCCATGTCTCTCAAAGAGAGACAATATAATGCAATTAAGAGCATGGATGCTGGAGCCACACTGTTTGGGTTTGAATCCTGATTTTGCATTTACTAATTGTGTGGCCTTGGGCAACTAATTTCATATCTCTTATTTCAAAGTTTTCATATTTGTAGACTGGGGATAATAATAGCAAGTATCTCATAGGGTTGCCATGATTATTAAATATTTAATAATAAAATGTTTGGCACATAAATACAATGTAAGTAGAGTGATCATGTATCTCAGTTTGCCTGGGATATAGCCCTGGTTTACACTTGTTCTGTCCTGGTATAAATAGTAATAACCCTGCCCTTTTAATCTCAAAGATAACCTGATTTGGTGACATATAGATACCTTATATTTAAGTGTGAAAGTAATTATAGATAAGAATATTAATTGTGGATATGCTTATAATAACCAAGGTAGGAAATAATGTCCATCAATTGATTACTTGTTTAATACATGTACATATATACACATATATATATTACAAATCAAATATATATTCCATATTTTCAGAGGAATACTCTGCATCTATTAAAAAAGAAAATTAAACCTAGCAATTACTAAAACACTGTTTTTCAAACTTATTGGTCTCAGGATTCCATAAACTATTAAGATATTTTTAAGCTATCAAACACTTTTTGTAGGTTATATTTAGTGATATTTACCATATTAGAAGGAGAAGGCAATGGCACCCCACTCTGGTACTCTTGACTGGAAAATCCCATGGACGGAGGAGCCTGGTGGGCTGCAGTCCATGGGGTCGCAAACAGTCGGACACGACTGAGCAACTTCACTTTCACATTTCACTTTCATGCATTGGAGAAGGAAATGGCAACCCACTCCAGTGTTCTTGCCTGGAGAATCTCAGGGATGGGGGAACCTGGTGGGCTGCCCTCTATGGGGTCGCACAGAGTCGAACACGACTGAAGTGACTTAGCAGCAGCAGCAACCATATTAGAACTTAGAATGGGAAAATTTTTAAGTATGTATTTAAGGCTCATTTAAAAATAACAATGATAAACATATTCCATGTTAACATTTTTATTAAAAAAACTACATTAAAATTAGCATGAATGTACATTGTTTTATGTTTTAGCTAATGTAAAACCTGGGTTTTACATTATGAAAAACCTAATGTAAAACCTATTTACTTTAGCATCCAATGTGCTGTACTATCACATTACAGCTTCTGGAAACTTCATTGTACACTAGAAAGAATATGAGAGAAAAAAAAAGTAACCTTTTAGCTTGATTATGAAAATAGTTTTAACCCCACAGCCTCCCTGAAAGGGTCTCTAGTATTCTCAGTAGTCTTATCTCAAAGCATACTCTGAGAATCATTGGTTTAGAATTGGAGCCAAAAACTAATTTTTCCAGGAGGATTATTTTATTATTGACATTTGTTAGAAGTGCCTGCACATGATAGTAATAAAAATAACAATTTTAGTCAGTTTTACTATGGTTTGCAAATCCTCTATCAACAATACATCTTCTTACTGCTGTACTTGAGGTAGACCCCTCTTGCCACATCACCGTTTGTATACCACTGTGTGACTAAGACCAAATTAGACCCAAATCCATCTGATAGATAAAAGCTGACATCCTGCTTGATATAGCATGTTAAAGAATTATGTTGGTACTAAGGTCTAATGATATACTCATTCATGGTCATTTAAATTGGGAATAAAAAAAAATAAACTAGCAAGTTAAGCTTCAGCAGTACATGAACCAAGAAACTCCAGATATACAAGCTGGATTTAGAAAAGGCAGAGAAACCAGAGATCAAATTGCCAGCATATGTTGGATCATAGAAAAAAGCAAGGGAATTCCAGAAAAACATCTACTTCTACTTCTTAGCTACCCTAGAGCCTTTGACTGCGTGGATCACAAAAAACTGTGGAAAATTCTTAAAGAGATGGAAATAGCAGACTACCATACCTGCCTCCTGAGACACGTGAATGCAAGTCAGGAAGCAACAGTTAGAATTGGACATGGAGTGATGGACTGGTTCCAAATTGAGAAAGGAGTAAGTCAAGGCTATATATCTTCACCCTGCTTATTTAAGTTATATGCAGAGTACATCATGTGAAATGCCAGACTGGATGAAGCACAAACTGGAATTAAGATTGCTGGGAGAAATATCAATAACCTCAGATATGCAGGTGACACCACCCTTATGGCATAAAGTGAAGGGGAACTAAAGAACCTCTTCATGAAGGTGAAAGAAAAGAGTGAAAAAGCTGGCTTAAAACTCAACATTCAAAAACCAAAGATCATGGCATCTGGTCCCATCACTTCATGGCAAAAGATGGGAAAACAATGGAAACAGTGACAGACTTTATTTTTTTGGTCTCCAAAATCACTACAGATGATGACTGCAGCCATGAATGAAATTAAAAGATGCTTGCTCCTTGGAAGAAAAGCTATAATAAACTAGACAGCATACTAAAAACCAGAGACATCACTTTGCCAACAAAGGTCTAGTCAAAGCTATGGTTTTTTCAGTAGTCACATATGGGTGTGAGAGTTGGACCATAAAGACAGCTGAGCGCTGAAGAATTGATGCTTTCGAACTGTGGTGCTGGAGAAGATTCTTGAGAGTCCCTTGGACTGCAAGGAGATCAAAGCAGCCAATCCTAAATGAAATCAATCCTGAATATTCATCGGAAGGACTGATGTTGAAGTTGAAGCTCCAATACTTTGGCCACCTGATGCAAAGAGCCAACTCATTGGAAAAAAAACCCTGATGCTGGGAAAGTTTGAGGGCAGGAGGAGAAGCGGGTTCTAGAGGATTAGATGGTTGGATTGCGTCACTGACTCAATGGACATGAGTTTGAGGAAATTCTGGGAGGCAGTGAAGGACAGGAAAGCCTGGTGTACTACAGCCCGTGGAGTCGCAGGGTTGGACATGGCTGAGCAACTGAACATCAACAACAAAATACACACAAGCAATTCCTGTCATAGACTATGAGACAAAGTGGGGAATGAGGATGAAAATTCTAGGAAGAAAAAGAAAAAAAAAGCTGTTTTAAATCATTCTCTGTTTTTTTTTTTTTTTCATTTATTTTTATTAGTTGGAGGCTAATTACTTCACAACATTGCAGTGGGTTTTGTCATACATTGACATGAATCAGCCATGGAGTTACATGTATTCCCCATCCCGATCCCCCCTCCCACCTCCCTCTCCACCCGATTCCTCTGAGTCTTCCCAGTGCACCATTCTCTGGACTCCAAACAGAAAATTCAAACACACTCATACTAAAACAGATACAGTAAAGTTTAAGGCATTTAAATCTTTTAAAACTTGAAGATAGTTAATTATCATTCTGAGATAATTGCAGCTTAAATTCAGTCATTCAGCCTCTGTTTTTACAACCTGGCATTTTCCACCAAGAAGAATAATCTGCCCTTCTGAAGAATTTTATTTTCCAGAATCTTGCAAGGGTTCTGCCAGCACAGCCCTGACTCACCAGTTGGGGCTTCCTGACGAGGGGCAGGAGAGGAGCGAATCCCCAATGCATGTGCTCCACCAAAATTCCTGGAAGTCCCTGAGCATTTTGTCGTGAACTAGACTGTGTACCCACACAAAATATTCTAATCATCTTCATTAAGCTAGTTTGAAGGAAACTAAACTAAAAAAGATCTGTGAAAAAGAAATGTGAAATATTTCTTTCAATGTAGCTTGAAATGAGAGAGAAGAGGGTCCATGTGAAAGTCCCTTTAAAACTCAAGGAAGGTGGAGAGCAAGTAGAGTCTGATTAATGCAAATGCAGTGAATTTGGAGGCATAAATCATACATTTTGTGATGAAGAAGTAGAAATAGTGCAAAAATCCCCACAATTTAATGGATGAGGAAATAAAAAGAGAAAAGGAATGACAGGGAATATGAGTAGTATTCATCATAACACATGAAGCTCCTTAGATTACCAGATGTCAGAACCAGAATATATTTTACAGACCATCCAGACCACTCAAACCAACCCCTTTATTTTTTTCAATGGAGGAATTAAGGCCCAGAGTAGATAAAATAAAAAGACATGATATTTATAATGCTGTTACTTTTTTTATCATCTTAAAAACTATAAAAGATACATAATACCTTTTGGAATCTCCACTTTTTTAAAAAGAGCACATATTGATTATAGTTAATGCTTTTGTTACACTTTCTTTTAACAATATTTAAATATTTTAACATTTTGTAAACTGATAGAAGACTTTCCCAGTGGCTCAGTGGTAAAGAATGAGCCCAAAATGCAAGAGACACAGGTGACACAGTTTCAATCTCTGGATTGGGAAGAAAGGGGATGTAGTACTGTCCTAAGTCAAAACCAAAGCCTAATATAGTAAGGTGAGCTTTATAATTTTCCAGTAGCCACATTATTAAATAAAATACAAAAACACTGATGCATTTGATGCTTAATGTTTACAGGTACTGTTCTTAACTCTGCAGAGAAACCATCAATCAGTTCAACAGGGTTCTTGTCCTCCAATAGCTTACAGTTATCCAAATGAGATTAATTACAGGAAAGAATACAAAATTTATAGGCAAAAAATAAAATTGCCTATACATTTTAAAGGGAGGTATTGACAGAATAGGTCAAGGAGAATTTATTTCTATAAAGGGTGGTATTGACAGAATAAGTCAAGGAGAGTTTATTTCTATTTAGAGTTTGGGAACTCTTCAAGAAGTTAATTTGAGAACAGATCTTGAAAGAATAATATGACTTCAGTGGACATAGATGGAGAAAGGAGGTCATTTCAGATCAAAAGAAATATACACACAAAGGCAAAGAGATGAAATTCTGATGTGTTTTTTAGGAAAGACAAGTATATTGGCTATGTGTATTTGGGACAGGAGAAAGAAAGGGCAGTGGGCTTACTGATTGCAATTCTTGCCCAGACACAGCTGTTCTTCGAGGCCACTCAAGTACCCAAACATCACTCAGGACTTTCTCTTAAGTGGCATGATCATTATTACGTGACCATGTCTCTAAATGCCCCTCAGTGAATTAGAGCTAAGTGCTTCACAAGTTCATCAAAAACCTATACACCGACTTGACCAAAAAGATGAATGAAGCCAATCAGGTGCCATCTTTGATTAACTTAACAACATAGATTTTCAATGTAAGATAAAGATAAAGAAGACATTCTGAATATATTCTGTAAGAGAAGATATAGAAAGAAGAACTTAAGCTAGAATCAGGACTATAGCACATTCTAATTGTGAGTGGCTCTGTGAAGAGAACCCGTGAATTTAGGAGAGTCAGAGAGCGGTTTGTCTCCAGCCCTACCCCTCCTTTGATAGGCCCTTCTCATAAACCTCACCTGGGAGGAGTTCGGTTTCTCAAACCAAAAGAACCTGCCTAATCCAGAAACTAAGAACTAATGTAGAATTGGGGAACATTTTAGAGTACCTCTTATGGCTAGCTGAGCATTTTAGACTGTACTGTATATATTAATAGCTGCTGGTTCAAGAATTACCAAGAAGATTTGTTAGAAAGGTACACCAGTTCTGACTCACTAGATGGAGGAATCTACCTTTTTGCGCAAATTGCCATCAGGATTCTGAATCAGTGTTCATGGATTACATTGTGAAAAACTCTGACATAGATTTTTTTTTTAAAGTAAGGAATTCCCATAATAATTTATATTTTAATTTGTGGGACACATGCAAAGGGGTGAGACCAGGAAGTAAGCTATTGAATATTCTAGATTGGAGATAAGTATTGTGGCTATTGATAAAATAATCTTTCATAGGTTTTCTCTACTGTAATTTAGAATTATTATACTATCTCAGTTTCTCATATGTTTCCTTTGCCTTCTTCCATTATCTTCTATCTCTGTCTTATATACTCCAGGGGAATTGAGCATAATTCTATAGACTGATGTGAGAATTAGTACATCTGATATCAGGATCTAGTGATCTAACTAAAACTGGCTCAGCAGATTGCTAAGAAAATTGGAGGTTTAGCCAGAATAAGTAAGATCTCATAGTATACCTGTATACAACATCTTACTGCTGAGAAGTCATTGACATAATTAAGGGATTCTTGAGACTTAAGGTAGAAAATGGAAAAGGATGGGAAAATCTAGATGGTAAAAAGACAGCTTTTAAAATAAGAGAGATAAAATCTAGGCACAGGTAATTGTGTATTACAGCTTTACTTAGTAGAGAGAGATCTATCTTTTTGGTTTTATATAACAATAAACTAAAGCATGATTTTGGTGACTGATCAATAATGAGGAGTTGAAAATGTCATCCAAAAATGCAAAGCTCAGAATCCAGTATTTATGCTGTTCAGTTCAGTCGTGTCTGACACTTTGCGGACCCATGTACCACAGCACGCCAGGCTTCCCTGTCCACCACCAACTCCCGGAGCTTACTCAAATTCATGTCCATTGAGTCAGTGATGCCATCCAACCATCTCATCCTCTGTTGTGCCCCTTTCCTCCCAACCTCAATCTTTCCCAGCACCAGGATCTTTTCCAATGAGTCAGTTCTTCACATCAGGTGGCCAAGTATTGGAGTTTCAGCTCCAGCATCAGTCCTTCCAATGAATATTCAGGACTGATTTTCTTTAGAATGGACTGGTTGGATATCCTTGCAGTTCAAGGGACTCTCAAGAGTCTTTTCCAACACCACAGTTCAAAAGAATCAATTCTTGGTGCTCAGCTTTCTTTGTTGTCCAACTCTCACATCCATACGTGACTACTGGAAAAACCAGAGCATTGATTAGATGGACCTTTGTTGACAAAGTAATGTCTCTGTTTTTTCATATGCTGTCTAGGTTGGTCATAGCTTTTCTTCCAAGTAACAAGTGTCTTTTAACTTCATGGCTGCAGTCACCATCTTCAGTGATTATGGAGACCAAAAAAAATAAAGTCTGTCACTGTTTCCATTGTTTCCCCATCTATTTGCCATGAAGTGATGGGACTGGGGATGCCATGATCTTAGTTTTCTGAATATTGAGTTTAAAGCCAGCTTTTTTGCTCTCCTCTTTAATTTCATCAAGAGGCTCATTAGTTCTTCTTCACTTTCTGCCAAAAGGGTGGTGTTATTTGCATATCTGAGGCTATTGATATTTCTCCCAGCAATCTTGATACCAGCTTATGCTTCATCTAGCTTGGGATTACTTATTAAATGGATTTTTAAATTCAGGTCATTAATACAAGAAACTGATTTTATGATGAGTCATTGACCCAAAAAAGATGTCCTTTTCATTATAGGGGAATGGAATGCAAAAGTAGGAAGTCAAGAAACACCCGGAATAACAGGCAAATTTGGCCTTGGAGTACGAAATGAAGCAGGGCAAAGGCTAATAGAGTTTTCCAATTGAACACACTGGTTATAACAAACACCCTCTTCCAACAACACAAGAGACGACTTTACACGTGGACATCACCAGGTGGCCAACACCGAAATCAGATTGATTATATTCTTTGCAGCCAAAGATGGAGAAGCTCTATACAGCAGCAAAAATAAGACCAGGAGCTGACTGTAGCTCAGATCATGAACTCCTTATTGCCAAAATCAGACTGAAATTGAAGAGAGTGGGGAAAACCACTAGACCATTCAGGTATGACCTAAATCAAATCCCTTATGGCTATACAGTGGAAGTGAGAAATAGATTTAAGGGATTAGACCTGATAGACAGAATACCTAATGAACTTTGGACAAAGGTTCGTGACATTGTACAGGAGACAGGAATCAAAACCATCCTCAAGAAAAAGAAATGCAAAAAGAAAAATGGCTATCTGAGAAGGCCTTACAAATAGCTGTGAAAAGAAGAGAAGCAAAAAGCAAAGGAAAAAAGGAAGGATATACCCATTTGAATGCAGACCTCCAAAGGATAGCAAGGAGAGATAAGAAAGCCTTCTTCAGCAATCAATGCACAGAAATCGAGGAAAACAATAGAATGGGAAAGCCTAGAGATTTCTCCAAGAAAATTAGAGATACCAAGGGAACACGTCATGCAAAGGTGGGTTCAATAAAGAACAGAAATGGTATGGGCCTAGTAGAAGCAGAAGATATTAAGAACAGATGGCAAGAATACACAGAAGAAGTGTACAAAAAAGATTTTTGTGACCCTGATAACACGATGGTGTGATCACTCACCTAAAGCCAGACATCCTGGAATGTGAAGGCAAGTGGGCCTTAGGAAGCGCCACTACGAACAAAGCTAGTGGGGGTGATGGAATTCCAGTTGAACTATTTCAAATCCTAAAAGATGATACTGTGAAAGTGCTACACTCAATATGCCAGCAAATTTGGAAAACTCAGCAGTGGCCACAGGACTGGAAAAGGTCAGTTTTCATTCCAAGAAAGGCAATGCCAAAGAATGCTCAAACTACTGCACAACTGCACTCATCTCACACACTAGTAAAGTAATGCTTAAAATTCTCCAAGCCAGGCTTCAGCAATACATGGATCGTGAACTTCCAGATGTTCAAGCTGGTTTTAGAAAAGGCAGAGGAACCAGAGATCAAATTGCCAACATCTGTTGGATCACCAAAAAAGCAAAGAGTTCAAGAAGGCCATCTATTTCTGCTTTATTGACTATGCCAAAGCCTTTGACTGTGTGGATCACAATAAACTGTGGAAAATTCTAAAAGCAATGGGAACACCATACCACCTGACCTGTTCTTGAGAAATCTGTATGCAGGTCAGGAAGCAACAGTTAGAACTGGACATGGAACAACAGACTGGTTCCAAATAGGAAAAGGAGTACATCAAGGCTGTATATTGTCAAACCCTGTTTATTTAACTTATATGCAGAGTACATCATGAGAAACACTGGGCTGGAGGAAGCACAAGCTAGAATCAAGATTTCCGGGAGAAATATCATTAACCTCAGATATGCAGATGACACCACCCTTACAGCATAAAATGAAGTAGAACTAAAGAGCCTCTTGATAAAAGTGAAAGAGTAGAGTGAAAAAGTTGACTTAAAGCTCAACATTCAGAAAACTGAGATCATGGCATAGGGTCCCATCATTTCATGCAAATAGATGGGGAAACAGTGGAAACAGTGGCTGACTTTATTTTTTTGGACTTCAAAATCACTGCAGATGGTGATTGCAGCTATGAAATTAAAAGACACTTACTCCTTGGAAGGAAACTTATGACCAACCTAGATAGCATACTAAAAAGCAGAGACATTACTTTGACAACAAAGGTCCATCTAGTCAAGGCTATGGTTTTTCCAGTAGTCATGTTTGGATGTGAGAGTTGGACTCTAAAGAAAGCTGAACACAGAAGAATTGATGCTTTTGATCTGTGGTGTTGAAGACTCTTGAGAGTCCCTTGGACTGCAAGGAGATCCAACCAGTCCATCCTAAAGAAGATCAGTCCTGGGTGTTCATTGGAAGGACTGATGTTGAAACTGAGACTCCAATACTTGGGCCACCTGATGCAAAGAATTGACTCATTGGAAAAGATCCTGATGCTGGGAGGGATTGTGGGGAGGAGGAGAAGGGGACAACAGAGGCTGAGATGGTTGGATGGCATCGCCAAATCAACGGACATGAGTTTGTGTGAACTCCGGGCATTGTTGATGGACAGGAGCTCTGGCGTGCTGCGATTCATGGGGTCTCAATCGGACATGACTGAGTGACTGAGCTGAACTGACAGAAAGTGATTTTTGAATTATCATTTTGCATTACTTTAGGAATTTACTTTTTAAGAACTCAAGCAGCTTACTCTGTCTCTGAATGTGCCCCCAAAATACCTAAATTATCAGGTTACAAATCATTTCTAATCCAAAAGGAAAGAAAGGAAACTTAGAGGAAAAGGAAAAGACTTGATTAGTTTGAAAAGACTTTATGTTCTGCAATTAGGATTTTAATGATAAAATAGAAGACACATAGGAATCTCCCACAGCATTTTTGGCTTAAATTAGCAATATAATTTCCTGAATTCCCTACTTTTATTTCCATCAGTCTACATCATCTGTGTTGTAAATAAGAAACTGAGTAACTAGGCTCAGATGTGCTTTTGAAGGTTCCTTGTAATAGCCAATCTGCACAGGCTTCTAATTGCCTTAACTTAAAAAGGAAGTATATTTTTAAAGAACATAACTCCTTGCAAAACCAAATTGATAGCACTGCAGAACAATTACAGCTTCTGCTGGTTGCTATGATACCTCTTATACCTACGTCATTCTTTATCACAAGTGCTTTTGAGTGTTAGTAAAACAAGAGAATAGTGACATAAGATTAAAAGCATGAGGGGAAAAAAGATCTACTCATTCAAGGTGACATTATGAAATAATTTAATGTCAGTATTCTACTTAATGGAAACACAATTATCTTCATAGCAAATATTAGCACATATATCTTATGATGCAATGACTTTAAGAGCTGGTACTTGAGGGAAGGATCAAAAAAGAGTTTAAAAGTTTCTCGCAAATGTAAAATGTAAAATACAATAAATCTATATATGATAAAACTGGGGAAATGTTTGAGTTTTTCTTTAACTAACCCCTAAGTGATCTGAAGGGCCTTCCCTCGTGGCTCAGTAGTAAAGAACCTGCCTGCCAATGCAGGAGACGTGGGTTCTATCCCTGTGTCGGGAAGATACCCTGGAGAAGGAAATGGCAACCCACTCCAGTATCCTTGCTTGGGAAATCCCATGGACAGAAGAGCCTGGAGGGCTAAAGTCTCTGTGGTTGCGAAAGGGTCAGACACAACTTAGTGACTAAACAACAACAAAGTGGTCTGGAACAAATTAATGATCTTATAAAACAGCCTTGTTTCAAGAGGAAAATTCAATAGTAGAGTTCTGTGATGAAGATTTTTGTCCTCTGGCAAACCACCTTTGTGTGGGAGGCTGTCAGAGCAGGGCTTCATCCATTTGGTGGGGAAAAACTGGATGATTCTTGTTGAGGGAAAGGGAAAGGAAAAGATCAGGAAGAGAAAAGCAGTTGAGTGAATGAATGGTAATGAGTTCAGAGGAGCGCCTTAATCATTTTTCTACCATGGGCTTCTATCTGGATAGGATCAAAAGGGCTTCACTTAATGAGAAGATTTATCTTTGGTGTCTATGAAGCGAGAGTTGATCTGACATTGTTTAAACAGACAACATCAGAATGCAAGGATTTAAAGCTAGTGTATTACTAAAATGTTCAAAGAATCTCATAACAAACACATTCAAAATACACAATCTAAATCCTTTTCAAAGGGCACCTCGCATTAATCCCTCAGCTGGGGTTCCTCATTTTTATAGCATCATTTATCACTTTAATGTAACATTAGTTTAGTGGCTAAAAGGCACGGCAGAAAACCTGCACTGAATGTTGGAACATTAACGACTTAAGCAAAAAAGAAACACTTGAAAGACCAGCCAGTGCTCTAGTTCTTCCCCCTAGGTTATAATCACAGATGCAGGAAGCAATTGCTGCTATATAAATAATACTGCAATGTGGCTCATATTGGCAAGACCAGACTTATTTGTGACGCTAAAGGGTAAATAACAAAAGGTTTGACAAACTGACTCAAGGGAGAAATGTGTGTTTATGTGTGTTGGTGGGGAGTGGTAAGGGGGAGAGGAATGAGATCAAACAGTTCTTGGCTTCTAGTGCAGGTTTTTCTAAAGAAAAAAAAGATAGGGGTGGAGATGAGACAGAGGGGGTGGAGGGTGGAAATACCAGGGCATCCTAGCAGCACAGATGGCATCGGGACTTACCGCCTCCCACTACACCTGAGGCTGTGGATGCTGTGGAAAGTCGCGTATGGATGTGGGTGTGGGGAGAGTCGGGGAAGCATTGCAAACTCCATTTAGAAGAGGAATGCCCAGTATTTGTGAATTTAAATTCCCCACATTGCTTCAGCAACTTCTTTTTTGCTTTCCTGAAATACATATATCTGATTCTTTCCCTAACGGGGTCTTGGGGAAGACACTTGTGTTGAATTATTCTATCCACATTTATGAAATGGACCAGAAATGGGAATTGTAAGGATGGGACTATCTAGATAAATTCTTTAAGCCTTTCTTGAATTAATCTTTTATGGATTTGCTTTGTTATTATTAACATAGCTGATAATTTTTCAAATGATAGCCTTAGTGTTTTGATGGCATCATATCAAAAGGCTGAATTCATGGGCATACTTTTCAGAAATTCCAGAATTTCCTAAAGGTGGAGCAATCTAGAAACTTTTGAGCACCTTCAATGTCACATTACTCAGTGACAAATATTTTCTTCTTTGGGCTTCTTCTTGACTAGGCCTTACTATTAGCATATAAACATTCAAACAAAACATTAACATCATTTCTAACAGCTTAAGTGCTTCCCTAGGATGACTCTGAAAACACCTGTCTGAGAAACTCAAGGCTGCCAAGAGAATGTTTTGTTCCTTCCAGCCAACACCTAAAGATAGGGCGTCTGTCTTCCAGGCTCAGCGAGAGACCTGGAGCCTAAATTTGATAAGAGCCACTTAGCAAACACAGATGGGTTTCATAAGGAACCCTCCCTTGCTACTTTCTATAATTTCTCACTTCCCTGACTCTACTGAGCCCTCGTTCCTTATTTGTCCATGCTCCCTTTAAATGCCCAGTCACTTCTGTATAAGTCTAAATTGAATATGGCTCATGCTGCACTCTTTTCCCTATTGTGACAGTATATTACTGATTAAAATCTGTCCCAACCACTTTAACTAGTGTCCAGCTTAATCTTTGGCATTAGACAACTGCCCTCCTCATTTCAAGGTGAGTACTTCCCTAACATCTGTTTGGTTCAAAAGGGTAAAATACAAGCAAGTTTCTCATCCTGTGTTTTATATAGCCCATGGTGGGCATTTTCCATCTGCCCCACCTCTTCTGCTGTCTTTGGGGCCCATCTGGCTTTTGTTTTAATCTCAAACACAGCAGATGACATTATCTGCCAATGAGTCCTATTTTCAGCTCCTTTGGGCAAGCTACAGAAGCTGAGCCATGCTCCCAAATTTACTGCCAGTTTTAAAACACTAAAAATCTAGTACTTATTATTTCCCACTGACTTAGGCTAGGGTCTAAAAGAACTGACTCTGATTCTTCTGCAAAGCCTTGAAAGCTCATTTTTAAAGTATCTATATATCAATTGATTGCTTCAGAATGGCCCTGTATGGCTTGTGGGTCTTGGAGGAATTCTTACTAGCTAAATTGAGAGTCTTCTCCATGCCAACTGTCATCTACCAGTGTCTGGAGAGGTAGGTCAAGCTTAGATCTTTCACCCTCTCTCTCTACATTCTAAAGGTAGAGTGATCCCCATCCGCTAGTTCAGACGTGGTGTCTTCAGGATGAATCCTCATCTAAAGCAGCTCTAGGGCCTCTGGCAGCTAATCTGTTGTGACTGTTTGCTACAGAGCATTGCTACTCAGGGATTTCCCCAGGGACTCAGTGGTAAAGTATACACCTGCAATGCAGGAGACACAGGTTCAATTCCTGGTCAGGAATATTCCCTGGAAGAGGGCATCACAAGCCACTCCAGTATTCTTGCCTGAAAAATCCCATGGACAGAGGAGCCTGGTGGGCTACAGTCCATGGAGTTGCAAAGAGTTGGACAAGACTGAAGTGACTGAATGTAGCACAACATTTTGCTACTCAGGAGAAGACCATCACCAACCACAACACCTGAGGACTTATTAGAGATGCAGAATCTCAGGTCCTACCCAAGGCCCAATCAGAAACTGCATTTTTAAAAAGACCCCTTGGTGATTCAAGTGCACCTGAAAGTTTGAGACACATTGCCATTTATAGTGCTCTGACTTCGGCTTTCTCTTGGAATCCTAATTATAATTCCTGACTTCTGTCTTCCTAACATGGCCAGGAAGCTGTGGGTGTAGACTCTTCCTTATTCTTTGCAGAGTCTTCCTATATAGATTATAGTCCTGCTCTGTAACCTGAAACCCACCACAGAGGTGCCTCTCTGCCTGCCTGCTGGCACTCAAGTATCTCATGAGTGTTCTATATTCCCCTCTTAAAATACAAGGTTTACACTTGCAAGATGGTCATGCCTTAGCCCCACTACCCTCCTTACCACCTGATTCATCTTGGTTAACAAACCGGTTCGAGGTCAGCCTGTCCTCACTAGCCCTATACCATAAAGTAGACCCTTTTGTGCTCATAGGATCCAGAATACCAAGAGCAAATGCACTGAAGTGATGATTGGGGGATATTGCAAGAAGAATGGGCCTGGGGGCACAAAACACAGGATTTAGTTCCTTTTGGTAGAAAATATAATTTCACCTATCTCAGAGATTATTGTGATTTGAATAATAGTATGTACAGAAGCACTTGTTAAAGTTAAGCACTAAAGTGCTATTTGACCAAGTGGTAATTATGAGAACAAATGTCTTCTCCATGCTGCATCCCTCTTACAGATATGTTTTAAAAACTATTTCAGGACTATAATAAGTGATGGATAAGAACTTAATGGGAAAATGGGGGGGGAAAGTCCTTCTCATTGAAAGGACTTGTATTTTTTCTTTAATTTTCATTTTTGTTTAGATTGTTACATGTGTTTAATACATGTTGAAACCTTTTCTAAAAAAGAATAAGGAGGAGAAAAGAGCCTTAGTATGACATTAACTCAAGATTTCTACGATGTGACACAAAATACCCACCTTCCACATTTCTTACTTTTTTCCTCCTTTACTATCATCTCATCCCACCCCACATAACTATTCCTTCACCTACTTATCTTCCCTGAACACACTTGAGTTGCCTTTCTCTCAACCTACATGTTCCCTTCCTGCTTTAATACCTACTGGTGAAAAGATAAATTTTTGTTCATGTGCCAAATACCTCACATTTACTTATTATCCTAAATCAAATATATCTGGATTTTCTTCTACCCAGAACTATTGGCAGGAAATTTACTGCAGTCATTATTTTTAGGAGGGCAGAGGGGTCTCCTCTCTCTCTCAAAATTATGTATGAATCTGGAGGGCTTATAGAGTCCAGAAAACTTAGAAAATAGTTTTTTGGAACTTAGCCATTCATGGTTGTTTCTGCCAGGGCTAAATATACATAAAATTCCATTTTTATGAAAATTTTCTTGACTTTTCAAAGTTGGCAAATAATTTTGCATCCCTAAAAATGATATTTGTGGCCAAATTCAGCCCACAGGCTGCAAGTTGATAACCTTTGTCTTAGATATTAGGATCCAAATTGTTCCCCATCTACTTAGAGTAATGAAAACAGAGAATTTTAAAATCATTTTTATAAATTTCATTTTATAAATTCATTTTTATAAATTTCTTACAACACTGAAAATAACACAAAATTTGAAGATTACTTTGTTACGCATACTAAAACACCATGAAGTCTTCTAAACTTAGCTCAGATACCTTGCATGACTTTCCTGAAGACAACGAGGACTACCTTATGCAATGAAATTGACTGGTATCTCCTCCACACCCTAGAGTGCTTTGGATCCTTTATCCCTCCCATCCCCTCCTCTTCCTTCCTTCCTCTTTTCTTCCTGATTTCCTCTGACTAGTTTGATATCTAAGATTCAAACTCAGAGAGCAGTATAATCCAGTGACTGAGTTTTTAAACACTATTCAGTGGAACTTACAATACGGTGAAGGCACTAGTAAATTATCCAAGCTGATGATACACTTCTAGGGAAAAAAAAAAAAATCTCTTATGGACTTAAACAGGGCTGTTTCTCATTGAATTAGTTTATAGGTGTATAATTTTCCTCTACTACACTATCATTCTTTTGAATGGAAGATTTGTATCTGATTGATGTATTAGTCTCTCATAGACTATGGCACACTAACTGCCCCATAGTAAACGTTAATAATGTTTACTGAACTCACTCTCCATACCTGAACATGGCCACTCCATACGTTCTGATTTAAATGCATTCAACTATTGCCCCACCGTCTCCCAACCTTGCCTTCACCGTACTCTGCTCTCTTTACAGAGAGACTCAGAACACATTCTGTATCACCAGAGAGAATCTAATATCCTTTACAAACTTCGTGTGATGGAAAGAGTAACAGAGGAGGCATACGTCTGAGTTCTGATTCTAGGAGTCCATAGTACATATATGCTGTTTCTCAGACCTCCTTCTCTTATGAAATAGAGCGTGCACTAAACGTGCTCCTTTAAACTCTGGAAGTACATAAACGTGGCTTTAGAATTAGCAGTGCTGCTGCTGCTGCTAAGTCGCTTCAGTCGTGTCCGACTCTGTGCGATCCCATAGACGACAGCCCACCAGGCTCCCCCGTCCCTGGGATTCTCCAGGCAAGAACACTGGAGTGGGTTGCCATTTCCCTCTCCAATGCATGAAAGTGAAAAGTGAAAGTGAAGTCGCTCAGTCGTGTCCGACTCTTCGCGACCCCGTGGACTGCAGCCCACCAGGCTCCTCCGCCCATGGGATTTTCCAGGCAAGAGTACTGGAGTGGGTTGCCATTACCACAGCAGGATTCAAATCTGACGTCTCTATTTTTTCCAGCTATATGAATTTATCAAGCTACTTAATCTGTAAGATAAGTAAAGTGCTTATCACAGTGCCTGGGAAAACAGGATGTTCTCAAAATTATTAGATATTTTATTATTTTACATTTTTGATTATTATAAATCCTTTAGGGTGACTTTATCTAAGGCAAATATATATGGCAGCTCATTTTTGGTAATGGGCTAATATGTCTGCTTATAGCTTCCATAAATCCACCTCAAATTACCAGTGGTTATATAATATATAAGATGCTCATGTGGACATGGAACTGAAAAACTAAGTCATGTAAGGAGTTGTTTTGCAGCTGACATTTTCTTGATTTATTTCTCAGTCATTTGACTTGCTTTTCTTTTCAAACCTGAATTGTCCAGATTTATGATTTTGTGTAGGCATAGCTCGTGTCTGATCCTTAGTGAGGCACTGTTAAGAAAAAACAAGATCAAAAGAATGAATTCGTTATATTTATGAATCTTTCTGAAAATTAATCAAGGGTTTCACTTTCACCAACAGAAATCAGCAGAGACAGGCAATGCCCATAATTTCTCATTGCAAAAACAGTAAACTTTCTTTCCTTTGGGGAGAGCTGTAAAATTTTAGGAACTGTCTTAAAATATAAATCTACTGAAGACTCAGCTTTGTTGAATTATAGAGTGTTTAGCCTCAGCTCTATATGGATCTTTGTGGGTCTTTAGCCTATACGTATATATTTGTTATTCCTTCTAGCATCTGTTATTTGAAAGTTTAATGAATCTCTCTGTTTTTATCCAGTAGCAGAAACTCTGAACCAAATTAGACACAAGATGGATTCCTGTTTCATTCCATTAGAATATTCCCTCTAAGTTGAGATGAATACCCTACAAGCTCCTAAAGGAAGGAACTGTCCAGACAAAAACTTCCTAGCTATTGTGAGAGGTTCCTTTTGCTCCCAGTTGTTACTGTTATTTCCTACCTTTCTCTTTTCATTTCAAAATGGCTTCACAATATCAAAAATAGGGGAGGAAGGGACAGATATTTAGAATCAAAATTGAATATGCATTTTTTAAGGACCCAAATTTCTCCTCAGTCTTCTTTTAAGACTTGTCAGATCTGTCTCTGACCGTTCTCTTTTTGCTCCACTAAGTTGATTAGGATAAACCTGAAATCAATGTTTATTGAAAGTATTATTCTTTTTGATGATTAAGAGCTTCACCCTCCCTCTAATAAATATAATACTCTGTCAAAATGTGTCACACATTTAATTCAATTGATGTAACGGTCTGGACCCAGTTAAGAGATAAATAGAAACCACTCAGATTAAACTAAGGAAGTTAAGTATAAAGAACTGTCAGCCATGATGAAAAAAAAAAAAGAACTATCAGTCATGATGAAAGAATAACTGTAAAATACAAGGAAACAACCCTAGGGCTGATGGAGTGTCTAAGAAAGTACAAACTTGAAAGTGGTTCAGACTTCACTGCAGAAGGTGTGGTTCGGCCACAGGATAGCAGAGATGGTTGGGACAGGTCTGGAGCTGCCGGGCAAACAATAGGCAGCACTTTGATTGCAAATGAGGTGCAGGGGCTCAGTACACTAGTCCAGTAGTGCATGGGACAGCTGGCCTTGACAGGGCAGAAGGGCTTCAAGAGGAGACAGATCATGTTGGGGCATGGGAGAGGTTTGCAGATGAAACCACAGCAGGTTTGTGACCCTCTGGACCACAGCAGGTTGGGGATCACCCAGAGAGTCTATGTGGCTCTGGGAAGATTATCACCACACAGAGATGGAATGATCCTAGAGAGACTGTTCTGAGCCCGTGGTTGGAGCAGGCTCCACCAGATGTCCTCACACCCACAACTGTTGACCCCTAGTCCTCAGAGGAAGTTTCTTCCTTCTGCAGTGTCCCTCCAGTGACCTCTAATGAGAAAGCTTGGTGCTCACTTCGAAGAAGAAATGATTGTAAGAATTCCATTGTTGATTACCAAGTGTGCATTGAAGAAAGCATCTGAATCTGAAAGACAATGCTTTTTAAAGAAAACTATTTATTATTTATTTATTCACTTATTTTTGGCTCTGCTGGGTCTTTCTTGCTGGGCACATGCTATCTCTAATTGTAGCAAGCAAGGGGCTATTCTAGTTGTGGGGCACAGGCTTCTCATTGTGGTGGTTTCTCTTGTGTGTGTGTGTGTATGTGTGTGGGCTCAGTCACTCAGTCTTATCTGACGCTTTGCAACTTTATGGACTATAGCCCACCAGGCTCCTCTGTTCATGGAATTTTCCAGGCAAGAATACTGGAGTGGGTAGCCATTTCCTATTTCAGGGGATCTTTCCAATCCAGGATCAAACCCAAAGCTCTTGCATCTCCTGCATCAGCAAAAAGATTCTTTTCTACTGAGCCACTTGAGCCCCAGTTTCTCTTGTTGCGGAGCCTCAACTCTAGAGCATGAGGTCTTTGGTAGTTGCAGCAGACAGGATCAGTAGTTGTGGCTTGAGGGCTCTAGAGAACATGCTCAGTAGTTGTAGCGCACAGACTTTGTTGCTCTGGGACATGTGGGATCTCCTCAGACCAGGGATGGAACCTGTGTCCCCTTCATTGGCAGGTGAATTCTTAACCACTGGACCACCAGAGAAATCTGACAATAGTTATTAATGTACTAATGTAATTTTACCCTAACTCAGCTCTATTATGTTGAAAACTTCTCTATACTTAAGAATTAGACAATCAGGATTAAAATGAGAATGTTACTTACTAGTATTACTTGGTTGCCTCTATGTGGTTTGAGGTTATACATTTTGCATTCCTGAATTTTGATTTTCTTGTCCATAAGATATTCATACAACCTTCCTCAGAAGATTTTTGGGAGAATTAAATGAGATATAATAAATGAGAATTCTTTGTACTGAAAATCTAAGTGTACTTTATTTAGTCTGTCTCTTGAAATCATTACATTGTTCATAAATCACATGCTAATAGTTGCATCTGGAAACTAGTTGTTAACAAAAATAAGATAATTCCATCTCTTATTTTTAAGTAAAAAAGAGGCTTCAGAGGCCAATGAATCATCTCCTTTGACAATTGCAAAATGAGTCTCAGGAAGCAAAAGGGACTTGCCTAAGTTTGTACAAAGATGGAGTGGCAGAGATAAAGCTGAGGCTTTTACATACCACCTGCATTTTGAAATTAAAAATCAAAACCCAAACCTAAGCTCCAAACTAAAAAACAAAACCCAGCTTTTAATTTGGTTTTAATGTTATTTCCAGTGAGTGTGGTAATAAGAGCAATGAATGCAGTTAAACAGGACGGGGAGGGAAGTTTTTTGTCAATGTGTCTGTTTTGGTGTATGTGAAGAACCTCTGTAATCTGACCAGAGCATATTCCCTAATTTAGGAGATGCAAAGTTTTCCTATTAAAAAAGGTGTCGAGGTGGGGAAGGGGGTTCTTTCATCATTAGCAAGTCACGTTCAAGAGCACGCTCTTTCAGGAGCAATTGTCTGAAGCTTTTTCTCAAAAGCATTTCTTCCTAGCTATTTCGTGTACTTACCAGTTCCTGAATCTCCTCAATATTTTAGCCTTAGCATCACGCTGCCTTCCTTGAAGGAGAGAGCTTGATACAAAACGCTGTTGCTAAGCAGTGCCTATTTTTACTCCACTTGAACAGAATAGAGGCCCACTCGATGAGATTCTATCACTGAGGCTAGCTACTAAGCAGCTTTTGTAGGTTAAGCATTCACTGGTGTTTTTCTATGAAACTACACACTCCATAGTTTGGCATCCAGGATGAAAGTGTAAAACTGAGGCCAAGGACCTGTACCAGTAATGTGTTCTTAAAATAATTGGAAAAACTCAAAATATCTCAATACTTCAAGTATTTATTGAGCTCCTAATACAGTTGATGATTTTGTATTATGCTTGGGGGAGAGGGAAACTATGGAATTAAACAGATTTGGCCCCTGATTAGACTCTATAGATTAAATAGAAAAAGAGGCAGGCAAACAAAAACACCAAATGACAAGTTATAAGAAATAAACATGCTGACAAGACAGGATAACAAGGAGAAGGGGAGTTTGTTTAAACAGAGAACAAAGAAGAGAGATTTCTGAGGCTGTGATGCAAAGACTAGGAAGACATCTATCACTTGAAAGGTATTCTGGAAAGAAGGAACAGCTTGTGTATATGTCCTGGCAGAGGCAGTATCAGAATGGGAGGTGGGATAAGAAGTGTACAGGGGGGTAGGGAAGGAATGAACTAACCATGAGGAACTGAGAAAAGACCACTGCAAAAGAGGTTAGTAAGTAAGGAGATGAGGCTGATGTTATAGACAGGGATGCATTTTAGCTTCACCAGGTGAATGAAAACCATTGGGAGGACTTTATGTAGTGAATGATTTGATGCATTTACATTTTTACAAGATTGTATTCATTTTCTGGAGAGCAACTCGTAGTAAGGGGACAGGAACGAAACAGAGAGTCCATTTAGGAGGCTATGGCAAAGGTCCAGGAAAAAGCATGATAGATAATTGATGAGAGGCAGTGGAGATAGCAAAAAGGCAAATCTGAAATATATTTGGAAAGTAGAAGAAAAGAAACTTGGTGATGAACTTCTGGACTTCTGCCATAAACTTGCTCCTTTTACAATCTTCCCAAATTTAGTTGATGGCCATTCCATCCTTTCTACTATCCTTTGAAATTTATCCCTCACACTCTTCAAACACTCAGCAATCTGTTGGCTCTCCATTGAAAATGTATTCAGAATCAGCCACCCTCACCAACTTTATCTCTAAATCTTTAGCCAAAGGTACCATCATCTCTCACTTGAATTATTGCAATAGCCTCGCCTGCTTTTCTGCCTTTCCTCCTGTAGCCTATGGTCCCCCAGCTCTCAGATATCCCATTAAAAGCTTGGTCAGGTCATGTTAATTCTCTGCTCAAAATCCACCACGTCACATCTCATTTTGAAAAAGAGAAAAAATACCTTACAACAGTTAAAAGTTCCTACATGATTTGGCCAAACATTACATCTCTTTCTTACCTTTCATTCCACTATAGCAGGACTGTTATCATTGCTACTCCTCAAATATCACAAGTTTTCTCCCACCTCAGGGCCTTTACACTTGCTATTTCATCTTCTTGGAATCTTTCCCCTGTTAGCTATGTGATTTCCTGTCTTACCTTTGAAGCCTTTGTTCAAATGCCACCTTCTCAAGTAGGCTTTCTCTAGCCACTACAGATAAAATTGCATTGTATCTAGGGCTCACTACTCTTTTCTTGTTTTAATCTTTTCCATGGTATTTATTTCATCTCTCATGCTATGCATTTTACAATTATTTTTATTTGCATAAATGATAAAGAAAGTGAAAGTGAAGTCGTTCAGTCATGTCCGACTCTTTGCGACCCCATGGTCTGTAGCCCACCAGGCTCCTCCGTCCCATGGGATTTTTTCCAGGCAAGAATACTGGAGTTGGCTGCCATTTCCTTCTCCAGGGGATCTTCCTGACCCAGGGATTGAACCCATATCTCCCACATTGTAGGCAGATGCTTTACACTCTGAGCCACCAGGGAAGTTGCATAAATGATTATACCTCATTAAGTGGTGAATTTTTAAAATTGATTTTAATTTTTAGAACAGCTTTTTGTTTTCAGAAAAAAAAAAAAATTGAGAAGATAGAAGATAGTACAGAGAGTTCCTGTATATCTAGTACCCAGTTTCTCTTATTGGAGAAGGAAATGGTAACCCACTTCAGTATTCTTGCCTCAAAAATCCCATGGACAGAGCAACCTTAAGGGCTACAGTCTGTGAGATCACAAAAGAGTCGGACACGACTTTAGTAACTGTCATCATCAATTTCTCTTATTATCAACATCTTACTTTAGTATAGTAAATTTGCCACATTAATGAATGGATATTGGAAAATTATTAACTGAAGTCCATAGTTAATTTTGATTTCCTTAGTTTTTCTTTAATGTCTTTTATCTAATCCAGAATTCTATCTTGTATACTATATTATATTGTTTCCTTAGGCTGTTATTACTGAGGCTTGCCTTGTTTTTGATAGTTTTGAAGAGTAATGGTCTGATATACTTCAGGATGTCCCTATATTGGAAAATTTCTTATTTTTTCTCATGATTGCACTGAGGTTATGGCTTTTGGAGAGGAATATCACAGAGGTAAATTGCCATTTTCATCACATCATATCAAGAGTGCACACTATCAACATGACTTATGACTGATGAAGTTGACCTTGATCACCTGGCTGATCAAGGTTTCTCTACTATACTCTTACCCTCCCCCCACAATTTCCATATTGTAATCTTTGGAAGGAAGTCATTTTGCAGTCCTCAGTGAATCATTGTACACAGTACACAGTGAGTCCACACAGTCCAACTCCTTGAGGGCAGAGTATCTATGCAAATTATTTGGAATTTCTCTGCATGAGAGATTTGTTTCTTCTCCCTCATTTATTAATTTATTCAATCATTTAGCTTTATCAGTATAAATGTATATTGATTTTATTTTATGTTTTGAAGTTACAGTCCAGTACTGTCTTATTTTGTTCTTCAAGTTGCCCCATGTTTGGTCATTAGAAGTGCTTTCTGTTGCTCCTACACCCATTTGACATATTCCCATCAACTGCTTTTAGCACTTTCTTAATTTCTGGCATTATGAGATGGTCCAGGATTATCTGTATAGTTCCTGTTTCTGTCTTAGAATCAGCCATTTTTTTCAAGGAATGAAGGTGAATCTTTGTCAATTCAGTTGTTTCTATATCCCCTGCACCCAGAACAGTAACTAGCACAGAGGAGTTGCTCCATATTTGTTAAGCAAATGAATGAATGAATTGAAAGCAGGATTAAGGGATAAGGCAGTTATGGTCAGAATCCCTTCACCATATCAGACTCTTATATCATCAAGTCCTTTGGGATCTGAACACTTTGGTATAAAACCTTCTTTAGCAGAGTTGCAGAACCTAGATTTGCTCTCTTCTCAAAATTTTTAAGGAAAAATTTTTTTTAAGAAGACAGTCATCCTGAGAAAAACGTCTGAAAACATGCAATTTATTACTTTAAATTACTAAGCATTGCTTCTTTCAGTCAGAATTAAGTTCCCACCCCTCAATGCTGCCGCCTTCTCATGCCCTAATTAGAGAACAGACTTTATCTTCCTCAATTGTCTTGTCTCACTTGCAGTCATTCCCTGAGCTGTGAGCAGCTTGATGACAGGAACTGTGTCTTATTCTGTGCAGTGCATATAGTACCAAGCTGACATGCAGGAAAGTGGTTAGAGTGGATGTGTTGCCCAAAGAGAGAATATGAGAGTAAGTTAACCGTCATTGTTGAATAACCATTCAAATTACAAAGCAAGCATAATCAACTTTTTTTTTTTTTTTAGCAGTGGGACAATTGTTTACAAAAGGGTGTATTTCAGTTTTGAACACTTACAGGACAGAGGAAAATTCAAAAGAAGGTATCGACTCTTCAATAGGCTAAATAACTGTTTTCCCCCCTTTTATCTCTGTCATTTCCCATGAATTCCAGTAATCAAGAATCTTTCTATGCATCACAGAACTCTTAGGATAACCCTCAGATATAGTATACCTTCCTCATTTTAAAGCTAAAGAAACCACAACCCAGAGAAAGGAGAAATGATTTTTCCATGGTCACATAGGCTTGATATATGGATCTCAGTCTCCAAACCACCATGGTAGTCTTATTATTGCTCTAACAAGAGGTCTCCACCAATATTGTTATCTGCATACAAGTGTATCCCTAAGTTACTTACTACACTAGAAGATATACATCTGCTCAATAAAGCAACAGATAATGTAACTGAACTGATTCAAAGGTCTAATATTTTTACTCATTTAATAATCTCAAAAGTGGGAAAAAGAGTGCATATTTAAAACCCACAAAAAACAAAGTTATTTTTTCCAAATATTAAACAGCTAAAATTTGGTCAAAATAGAAAAGGAGAAAGAAAACAACATATATTGAGTACTTACCATGTAAAAATTGCCTGCACAGATTATTTGGTTTGATGCTGCAAACAACGAGGTCAGTACTGTTATGAGATATTAAATAAATTACCTCCAGTTACACAGCTATTAATAACAGAGCTGAAATTCACACCTGGGTTCTGTAACTCCTGTGTCTGGATATGTCCTTTTTCTACATCACACTTTAGAACTCCAAGACTTGAACTATTCTGATTATAGAATAATCAGAATAGGAATAATCTCATTATGCCTATGTTATATATCATATTAAAATTGCACTGATTTAATTGAATATTTGCAGTGTTCACCATTCAGTTTAATTTAGTTCAAACAATATTTACACTTAGTTCTGGGCACCGTATACCATGTTCGGGACAAATAAAAAGATGGATTCACCTGATCCTAAATAGGAAACACATGTTCGTACTTAACTGCAATTGAAAAGACTATATTGAAACTCCTCAAACAGATGGACAAAGTACTAACTAAAGAGCTGCACATGTGTGTTTGTGTGCACACATACATATATAGCAAGGGCACTGCCTGGTGTGTGTGGGATGTGTGTGTGTGTCTTTGGGCATATATGCATATGAAAAATCAGCACCACGTATACGTTTATACTTGCCCTATATACATATCATATATATGTAAGTAGATGCAAAAATGCTGCAGTTTAGTTTCAGTTGGTTCTTTATTTTCCCTTCCTGGGGCTTAAAGTACAGGCTTAAGGTGTTTATTTGCTAGTTTGTACATAACC
Source organism: Cervus canadensis (assembly GCF_019320065.1). Taxonomy (NCBI): domain Eukaryota; kingdom Metazoa; phylum Chordata; class Mammalia; order Artiodactyla; family Cervidae; genus Cervus; species Cervus canadensis. Next base: position 52,856,615 of record NC_057392.1, on the reverse strand, counting down.
CAGATAAAATTCACATCCACTTTATATGTATTTTTTTCATAGTGATGATAGTGGTGATGATGTAATCATGGCTCAACATTTGGAAACACGATAAAAACAGGAATAACAACATCAAAGAAAAAAATAGAAAAAAAGTTCTGACTGGCAAAAAATTTTTAAGAAAAGAAACTACTTTACAAGGACTTCGGATTTTCTAATAAGTTCATTTTTTATTTCAGACTTGGCACATTGTATAAGCATGCCATATTTGTCAAATTCCAAATTTATAACTCTCCTTTTCTATTCTCTAGTCTCAAATTAATTTTCTCTGTCATACCTCAAAGAAATTCAGAAAAAAATGCTCTTATGCTGCTCCATTTGTCCTGGCATATATAAATGGTGAGTTTATAACAGTCATTTTATCCATCTAATCTCTTCAGAACATTTGTTCTTTAGTCATTGTGAAATTCACATATTAGAGCAGGTCACTTGCAGTCTGACCTTTAAAACTCTCAGTAATGGGCTGCACGTTTTGCCTGTCAGATGTTGTCTCTCCTCCATTGCCCTTTGTAAGAGATGGTCCTAAGTCAGAAGTCATGAGCTTGAGTACAGACAATTGGGGAAATCCTCTTCTTCTGACTCCTTTGAAATTTTAGCTATATGAATGTCAAGACTTCCATCAGCGGAAAATAAAACATAATATTTAAAACCAATTAATGAGCAGAACCCAAACTAAAGCCAGGATTGGGAATAGGAGAGGCAAGAAGAGATCTTTAATTTCTTACAGTGATTAATTCATGAAGACCCAGCATAGGATATAAAGTGAGAGTGTGAGAGGTTAGGTTTTAACAGAATTGTTTAAAACCAAGGAATACACATGAAGAAGACTATTTTCCAGATGGAACCGATTGGAGGGATTGGTTAAGAAAGCTTCTCTGAACTCCTTTGTACTCTATAATTGTGTATAACTCTCATCTCATCTTCCTTCTGTGATATCTATTTGTGTACTCTTACCTCGTCTGAGGGGCTTCCCAGATGGCTCAGGGGTAAAGAATCCACCTGCCAATGCAGGAGCTGCAGGAGACTCAAGTTCAATCCCTGGGTGGGGAAGATTCCCTGGAGGAGGAAATGGTAACCCACCTACTCCATATTCTGGCCAGGATAATCCCATGGACAAGGATCCTGGTGGGCTATAGTCCATGGGGTCTCAAAGAATCAGATAAGGCTGAGTAACTAAGCATACATGCACACACATTCTCTGAGATTCCAAAGTTTTGTTGAAGTCAGGAAATGGGTCTGATTCAGAACATCCTTCTCCATAATGCCTTTCAAGGTGCTTTGTACATAGTAGGTGCATGGTGAACAATGACTGATAGGCTTCAGGCATGAGGAGAAATGCGAGGGTAATATTAAGGCCATGGAGATTAAAGGGTGTGGTTTGTGTACCCCTGAATTGTGTCATCAATCAGTCCCAGAGAATCACGTTTGCTCCCTATACCTTCGAATATGACATGCCGATGGAATGAGAAATGGAATGATTCAATATTGGCTTATACTTTAGGGCTTCTTATGTGATAAGACATTGTCTTGTTAAATCAGGAGGGCTGACTGGATGAAACCAAATCACCTGGCATCTGTGGTCATGTCAGGCAGCTGCCATCAAATGCCTGGGAAAGATGCTGGCAGTCTCCCTCCTGAGACGCCAACTTCATTTAATTAGTTTGCAGACTATGCAATTTTACCTACTAATTTTACACTGAAGTTCTTTTCAAAATCTCAGCTTTGAGTTTTTGATTTTCCAAGGTAAAGAACTCCAGAGGGTGATGATTATTGAATGTGAATGGAGTATGAAAAGCATTTACTGAGTCTACCATATGAAACAATAATGATGATTACCATAATTTTAATAAAATTGTCTTCTTGTGTCTTTCTCATGGGAAAGTCAAACCACAATGTGATACTAGATTGTCAGTACTAGAGTCTCAGAGTTAACACTGAGTCCTAGTGATGAAGAGACGGATTAACCCTGTGTTCCATGGGCATAGACAAATAATAAAGCCAGGGCTTTAAGGCTGCTTGGGGGCTTGTGATTGAGTAAGACTGTACCAAAGAAACATCATAAAGACGACATGGTGGCAAACCTAGGTTAAGGCCCCTTTGCTGATATTTACTATATATTTACAATCACATCAACCAATCTGAGCCTCTTATTAAAATGGGAATAACAATTCCTGCTTCTTAACTTTCTTACATAATTGTTTTGTGAATCAGGTTATAGATGATCATTCCTTGTAAGGTATATAAAGTACACAAACATAAAGAATCATAATTATTACAATTCCAGGGAAGGGCCTCTCCCTCTTCTTAAATTAAGTAGGAGGTGATTCTCCAACTACTCTCCATTTGGTAGCTCTGAATTCTCACAATATATCAGGAAAGCGTTTTAAAAATGTATCTCTTGCTGCAATGTTGATTGGGCAAAAAGTGTTTATTGAATGTTTGCATTAATCAATAAATATATATCAAGTACCTATCACGTGTAAGGAATTGTATTAGACTTTGGGGAGAATAAGAATTAGTGTCAGCTAAGCTGGTTTTAGAAAAGGCAGAGGAACCAGAGATCAAATTGCCAATATCTGCTGGATCATTGAAACAGCAAGAGAGTTCCAGAAAAACATCTATTTTTGCTTTATTGACTATGCCAAAGCCTTTGACTGTGTGGATCACAATAAACTGTGGAAAATTATGAAAGAGATGGGAATAGCAGACCAGCTGACTTGCCTCTTGAGAAACCTGTATGCAGATCAGGAAGCAACAGTTAGAACTGGACATGGAACAAGAGACTGGTTCCAAATAGGAAAAGTACGTCAAAGCTGTATATTGTCACCCTGCTTATTTAACTTATATGCAGGGTACATCATGAGAAATGCTGGGCTGGAAGAAGCACAAGCTGGAATCAAGATTGCCGGGAGAAATATCAATAACCTCAGATATGCAGATGACACCACCCTTATGGCAGAAAGTGAAGAGGAACTAAAAGCCTCTTGATGAAAGTGAAAGAGGAGAGTGAAAAAGTTGGCTTAAAGCTCAACATTCAGAAAACTAAGATCACAGAATCTGGTCCCATCACCTCATGGGAAATAGATGGGGAAACAGGGGAAACAGTGTCAGACTTTATTTTTGGGGGGCTCCAAAATCACTGCAGATGGTGACTGCAGTCATGAAATTAAAAGACTCTTACTCCTTGGAAGGAAAGTTATGACCAACCTAGACAGCATATTAAAAAGCAGAGACATTAATTTGCCAACAAATGTCCATCTTGTAGTCAACACTCTGGTTTTTCCAGTGGTCATGTATGGATGTGAGAGTTGGACCGTGAAGAAAGCTGACTGCCGAAAAATTGATGCTTTTGAACTGTGGTGTTGGAGGGAGATTCTTGAGAGTCCCTTGGACTGCAAGGAGATCCAACCAGTCCATCCTAAAGGAGATCAGTCCTGGGTGTTCATTGGAAAGACTGATGCTGAAGCTGAAACTCCAGTACTTTGGCTACCTCATGCAAAGAGTTGACTCATTGGAAAAGACCCTGATGCTGGGAGGGATTGGGGGCAGGAGGAGAAGGGGACGACAGAGGATGAGATGGCTGGATGGCATAACCGAATCGAAGGGCATGAGTTTGAGTAAACTCTGGGAGTTGGTGATGGCCAGGGAGGCCTGGCGTGCTGCGATTCCTGGGATCGCAAAGAGTCGGACACGACTGAGCAACTGAACTGACTGACTGACTGACGGTTCCCTTAGGATACACGTGGTTTCTAAGAAACAGGAGACAAGTTATTAATTCATTTTAAGTCAAGCAGTGGGGCAAGAACTCCTATTTTCTGTGCACCACAATGCACCAGCCACTGTGGTAGACACTTTAAAAGCATTGCCGCATTTAATCCTCATAGTTATTTACCTTTTGAGGTACAGGGATTTCTAATCTGCATTTTTTTTTATGTGTAAACACTGAGGCTTTATGACTTCATGTCAGATAACTTAAGAATCTGCTATCAGTCAGTCAGAAAGTTGGAAATTCAACCCAAACTGGGGTCAGGGCAAATAATGGGAAACCTTGGCCGAGTCTGGTAGGGTCTGATGGGAGTGTCTTCTCCTGTCTTGTTTTCTATGGTTCCACTCCATGTGATCACACTTTTGGAAAATGTACACCTCTCTAGCTCTCACACTCTCTTTCTCTCTCCAGGAGTCTGCTCCACAATGAACTCTTTATTTAAAGGTTAATGATTTCATATGATGTCATTTATCTTCACAAAATATTTGATTATTACAAGGAGATGAGGCTTCTGACCTCATTTTAAAGGCAGGGAAATTATAGCCTGTTAAATAACATCTCAGAAACGTCTGACATGTTTTGTAAATATCTGACTTAAATATCAGTTATCACAGATCATTTGGTGAAGAAAAGAACAAGTGTGCACTTACTGAACGAATAAACACTTAAAGCTAGTATTGCTATCTCTAAATATTATTTATTACAAAGAATATATACCAAATCATACTTTTTTGTTGCATTGTTGTTAGTCAAATCCCAAGTCATATCCAACTCTTTGTGACCCCATGAACTGCAGCACACCAGGTTTTCCTGTCCATTCCTGTCCATCCCTCTCCAGGAGTTTGCTCAAACTCATGTCCATTGAGTCAGTGATGACATCCAACCATCTCATCCTCTGCCATCCCCTTCTCTTCTTGTCCTCAGCATTAGGCATGAACAAATATAAAGAAAAGTTACTAAACTTATAAAACTATATATCTAAAGGAAAAAATCTTTTAAGTAAAATAATAATAATATCCAAAATTAATCACAAGTTAAATATCTAAAACCTAAAATGTTAAATAATATTCTCAATTTACTTGTATCTTTAGAATTTTCTGTAGTTCATGATTTAAGTTTCAGGGGTTTGTTTGTTTCCTGTTTTTTGTTTTTATCCCAAGCTGAATACTGTGTTTGGATTTTTCCTTCCAAAGGGGTTTCTCTATGTCCAAATTACTTATTTGTTAACTTCTTTCTGGGGAGAGAGAGCATTTATTTTTAATTGCTTTCCATAAAGGAAAAATATATTACACCCCCTTTTTAGAGGAGTATTACAAATTTTATTTCTTTCACAAATAACACTGTAGAATAATTTAAATAGACCATCATGAAGCTTAAATACAATTCTATCATCTTAAAACTTCCAATTCTTTTCATTTTTATATTGGACTGTATGCATGCTCTGTCATTAGATTAGGCTACAAGCCTATAAATATGAATTTTGAATTCTGTGTTTTAAAATTTAAATATCATGAGAATTTTTATACTGTGTGTAATGATAATGTCTAGTGAATACATAATACTCTATCACATGACAGTTTAAAATTGACTAAGTCATTTCCCTACTTTTTTTTTTTTACCAAAGCAAAGTTATCATTTTGTAAAATTGTGGTAAGAATACATGCAGCATAAAATTTAATATCTTAAGCATTTTTAACTTCACAGTTTGGAAGTGTTAAGTATATTTGTATTCTTGTGCATCCAATCTCCAGAACTCTTATCTCTTGCAGAATAGAAATTCTGTACCCATTAAACAGCAGCTACTCTTTCCCACATACCCCAAGCCTCTGCTAACCACCATTCTCCTTTTTGTCTCTGTGAATTTGACTACCCAAGGTACCACATGTAAATGGAGTTACAGTATTTGGTTTCTTGTGACTAGCTTATTTCACTTAGCATAATATCTTGAATGTTGATTCACATTGTATCATGTATCAGAATGTTCTTAATGTTTAAGGCTGAATAATATTTCATTGTATGAATATACCATATTTGTTTATCCACCCATCAGTCAGTGAGCACGGGTCACTTCTACATTTTGACTGTTGTAAATAATGCTGCTATGAACATGGATGTACAGATATCTGTTCAAGATCCTGCTTTTAGTTATTTTGTGTATATAATGAAAACTAGAATTGATGGATCATATGGAATTATATTTTTAATTATTTTGAGGAATTATCATATCATTTTCCAAAGAGGCTGCACCATTCACATTCTACCAACAGTGCACATTTCCCAAATTCTACATATCCTCACCCACACTTCTTCATTTCTGAGGTTAGGGGGGCATTTCTTTGTTCTTATAGTAGCCATCTTAATGGAAACAAGGTTGTATCTTGTAGTGGTTTTGATTGACATTTCTCTGGTAATTAGAGATTCTTAGCATCCTGTCATGTGCTTATTGGACTATATATCTTCTTTGCACAAATGTCTATTCAAGGTTTTTGCCTATTTCTTAGTTGGACTGTTTGTTTTTGCTCCTGAGTCATAGGAATTCTTTATTTCTGAATGTTAACTTCAGGTTACCATTCAATCTTACTATGAATACCTATGTGGATATATTTTTCTCTTTGATTAAAATATTTTTTAGGTAAATTTTCAGGATTAAAATTTTGTCTGAAAGAATATAACATTTTTAGGATCTTGACCTTAATTGCCAAATTACTTCTTCAAAGAGTTGTGCTTATTAAGCTTAGAATCATGGAAATTCAGCACTCCACCAGTAATGCCAACATTTCTATAGCAAAATTAGCTTCTTTTTTTCAATAGTAAGTGTAAAAATGTTCCTCATTGTCTACATTTGCATTTCTTTGATTATTAGTAAAGTTGAATACTGTTTCATGTTTTACATTCCCTTGTTAATTAATAGTTCAATCATGTATTTGCTGATTTAACTATTTGAATTTGGGTGTTTACCTCATGACTTTTCAAGTATTCTGCAATATTGTCTCTATGTACATTTTTTATTTGAGTCATGCTTTAGTTTTCATTATTAAAAGGTTATGGATATGCATAATAGTTAACTAAATTTTTCCGAGCTTTGACATATGATACTAGATTCTACTTCCTGCTGTATTTTTGATTGTATATTTTCTATGATTCTTTCTTTAAAGCAAGGTCAACCTGTACAATTTTTTTTCAAGGTATCTCACAATTGACAGGCTAGAGCTGTGGAATTTACACAATCTGCTGCATTCCTGAGTGGTGACCAAAATGTCAGGCTATGCTATTATGTGGCCAGCTGAACATATTTGTGGAAGGAAATGTGTCTTTTGGAAACATAGCACCAATAAATAAAATGGCCTTCAGGGGCAATGAAAGTGTCTTGGTGTCAATAGCAGCAATCAAAGCCATATCGGAAGCACTGTGGCCAAGAAAAGAAAATGAAGAGGCCTCGTCTGGGTGAGGGGAGAAGGCTGAGAAATACTATCCAATTAATTTTACAGGAACAATAAAATTAAGGCTCCGACTACAGAGGGTCTTTCAAAGATCTAGGATGAGTAGCGATATTAAATTTTGAAACCTTGCCCAAATTCCAACTTGGGTAATTGTATTCACTCAATTTTAAATTCCCTCTACACTTTCTAATGCAATGTCCTTCTGGGCTTCCTGGTGCTAAACGCTGCATGCTGCTGCTGTGCATGGATGAGTAACTGGTACCTTCCATCCTGGAGAAGGCCTTGAAGCCACCAGGGAAACAGTCATTAAAGATATCATGTTAGTCTTTCACTTCTGAAGAATCACACTTCCAAACACTTAGGCTGTTATAGAAAAATCTGGAGGTCTTTAAGTGTGATGTTTTTGGCATGGGTATTCTCCCACGACCCTAGCAATCCATTTCAATAGATGGAGTCAGTCAAAAAGATCTTGAGATTTCAGATCTGACAATTTGAATTCCAGTTTAACTCCTCTGCTCTTATTACATGTTTGACCTTAGGCAACTCACTCCCTAACTCATCAATTTTCCCAAGGTTGCAGAAAACAATGCCTCAACAAGGCCAGGCCTGCCATGACTAGTCTCTAACTAGCCTTTCCTACCATAGCTCCTACTTCTAGGGATAGAGATTATAGATAGGGAAACTGGGCCATTTCTTTTCTCCTTTCTGTGCACATTCATGTCACTAGGCCTCTGCCCTTGCTGTTTCTCTTGCCTAAGTGCCCCCAACCTTCCTCTTGTCTTGGCAAATCCTGTCCATCTTTTGGCATCCCCAGTAGCGCAGTGGTAAAGAATCCATCTGCCAATGCAAGAGATGTAGGAGACTCGGGTTTGATCCCTGGGTCAGAAAGATCCTCTGGAGTAGGAAATGGCAACTCACTCCAGTATTCTTGCCTGGAAATTTCCATGGGCAAAAGAGTCTGGTAGGCTTCATCCATGGTGTTGCAGAGAGTCAGACATGACTGAGTGGGCGTGCGTGCGCACGCGCGCACGCACGCACGCACGCACACACAGCCCTCATTCAGGAAGAATTTAAATATTATCTAAGTATTGTATACATACTGTGGAACACAATATTGGGTTTTACATTTACTAATTGTTTAAAATCTCTGAACTGTTTTAACCTTTCTTTTCATATGATAACCTTTCTGAATAACAAAGCGGGTCTCAAATAAGAAAACAATATTATAGTTTATTCCAGGTTAATAAGCATACACAACCAAATAATCTCTTAATTTGTTCCTTCTTTCCTGTGGACTTCATGTTACGGTTAATCACTAGAAATGTGCAAAGTTTACCAAACATATTTTAAATTTAATTACTTCTTGTGATAAAAATTATGGTGTCATTTTCTCAGATAAATACAATTTAAATCTGAGGTTTTTTAATGTTTCTTTTGGAGTCAGGTTAAGTGAATGTTTATGAATTTTTTTTCAAATTAATATTTGAACTAACGTATAATCTTGGAAATGTAGTTTTGAAGATAATCACTGAGGAATCATTATACCTAGTTGTTCTCTATATCAAATTTTAATTTTTAGAGTCCTTTCTGAAGTAAGGTGATTCATCTCACACAATGACCACAGCCCACAGGTTAGCGTAAGAACTGAGCATCTCTAATTATTTGCAAAAACATTCAGAAAATTATAAAACAAAGTAAAAAGCCCCAGGTGATTCACCTGCTTAGTGATAAGGGCTAATAATGACTGTTCTAGTAGAATATTGCCAAGCCCATGACCATCTTAAAGGAAAGGAGCGAAACACTCAAAAAAAAGAAGGGACTGTGTCCAGATAACACAGAAAATGAGAAGCCACGTGTAGGCTGGAGCTCAGGCCACCCAGCATCAGTCAGATGTACGATTCTGCCTCTTTACTCTGTGACAGCTTCACTCTTCCTTATCTTTTTCGGGGTTTTCTGTATCCAGGCTAACTCGCTGACTAGATTTTACAGGTTACGATTATAGCAATACAACAGACCAGCATGTTAATCACTGCCCATTTTCAAAATTTGATGCAGAAGTCTCACTATCGCTTCTTTCTGCTGCTTGGGATGCAGAGCCAGTCAGATTTGTCCCAGGTCCGACAATGCCTCTAGTGCTATTGCTTAATGGAGATAACCTCTGACTTGAGGGAACCAACATGCTCCCCAAAGAGAAGCTATCATTTACTGATTAACTCATTCTCTAGGCAGGTTATGACTCTGTAGCGCTTGAGCTCCCAGGAAGAGTGTGTGCCTACAAAGGAAATATTTTACCCCAACAGAAATGAAGATATTGACACCATATTAAGTCAAACTCTATCACCTGTGGTAATGTGATTTTCTTGGTTGTGTTTACTTTGTAAAAGTTGATCATGCTACACACATATGATTAGTGCACATTTATGTATTCGTGTTATGCTTCCATAAAGTGTTTATCATAAATAATAACAATACTAATAAAATAGCACTGCCCTAGCCAGGCAGGTAGAACAGAGCAGAGAATGAGGAAAACTACAAGCTCTAGAATCAAAGTAAAACACAGCTTTATATATTCCTAGCTCTGTGATATTGGCCAAGTCTTTACCTCTCTGAGCCTCAGATTTTGCCATATCTCTTAAATAAGAAAAACACATGCCTACCTTGTGGAGATGCTGTGATGATAATATAATATAATATTTATAAGAAGCACCAGGCTTAGAGAGTACCTGGCCCTCAGCAGATGTCAGTAACTCATTCAGTTGTTCAAACACTTTTTATGTCAAGAACCATTCTGGGATATAAAAGCCAGTAAGTCACAGTTCTTGCTCTCTAATGAGTAATTTCAGTAATAGTTTACCCATTTTTATTCCCTTTTCCCACCTCTCGGGGGCCACGTGCAAACACCTTCCTATGGGCTCACATGGAAGACTGTACTCTCTTTCCAAAGGCACATACCCCATCATGTTGTAGTTATTTTATTTATATATAAACAATAGTTAGATGGATGGATGGATGAGTGAATGCACTTCGTTTGTCCTGTAATATCTTATTTCTTCCTTCCTTATTACCATACATCTTAATTTCACCTCTCCTTCCAGTTCCTCTACCACACTGTTTCGTTCCTTGATCTGCTCCAAACAGAAGCAATGTTCCTTCCTCAATACTCCAATGACACTTTTATTTGAACTTTTTGGGAGATCTCAGTGTGGTATGGGAAAGTGTGACTTTGAGAATCTGTTAAACCTGGGGTTTGCACTGGGTTCAGCCTTAACTGACTGTGTGTTCTTAGGTAAGTAAGCTTCTTTGGCTCTATTATCTATCTCACCAGTAAAAGTGGGGAAAACTATGCCTACCTCTGAAGGTTGTTGTAAAGTTTGAAAATGATGCAATTCAAAGGACATGCCACAGAACAGTTGTTCATTGGAAAGGAGATATTATTTCAACCTTGTTTTGTATAACCTATGTAGACATTGTGTCTTTTTCTATAATGAAAGATCAACATTGACCCTATTTCAGCACTGTTCACAGTGCTCCTAAAGAGCAAATGTTCAACACATGTTTGAATAAATGAATGAATAAAAGATAAAACAAATTCCCCAATGCTGATGGTAGAGAAAGAAACCCATACACGGTTCCTGAATCCCAGATAACTAGTTGAAAATCTCTCTCTGGTGATGGATAATATAACAAGTGTCTGCCTGCTAGGGGATCATTCAGGCTTCCTATTGCTGTACACACACACACACACACACACACACACACACAACAGCTGAATGGCATAACCCTTTCATATTACTGTAAGAACAAGCAATGTTAGCATGATTTTAACTGGCACCAACTGGCTGTTATTCACCAGATGGTGACCAATTTAGATTGAGTCTGCCCTAAAGAATATTGCAGAGTTTTGACTTCTGGGATAATACAGGTGATGGTATCTATGTGAAGAGCCTGTCTTGCACTTTGATTAGATTTTTGGAGGCTGGAAGCCGGCAAATGGGCTGTTAACTACTTACAAGGCTAAGTTAGAACCATAAAGGTAAGTTTCCCCTGTTTGCGTGCAAAGCTCTTGTCTTTAAATTTCCTGCTGTAGTGAAGTGTCAACATTGCATAATAACCATCCTCCAAGACTTTATTAAAATCCTGACCTTTGCTTTAAAGCTTCTGTTTGGAAGGAGAAAGGCAAGGAGAGAAAATTAGGTCTTTTCTAATAGGCTCCAGGAGCTTTAGGCCATAGGCCAAGAAGACTCAGGCTGTCTCTTGGAAAACATGTCTTTGCCTGTCACCCTGGCACTCATCTAGATTGGTTCCCTTGGAGGTACTCGGGGAGCACCACCATGAAGACAGCATTCCCAGGGAGGAGGAGCCAGTCTTAGGAGAAGCAATGGGGAGGTTGGGGTGCTGATTCTCTCACTAGGGCTATCCTGTGAGGGGAACAACAGACCTCTAAGAGCTGCAGAATTCTTAGCACATAACAACTCCATCCAAACCCCTGCTCTAACTTGACCAGTCTCAAGCATGGCTTCTAACTGTGTGAGCTCCTGTGATGACTGCAGCCTCCCATTAAAATATCTGCCTGAGAAAACTCCAAGCTGCCAGGAAAACTTACTATTTGTTCCATCCAACATCTGATGATGGATCTTTGACTTCTCTTTCCTAGAGCGTTTACAGTGATTGACTATGTATCTGTTGCAATTCAGAAGTGTCTTTCTTGAGGACTTGAGAGCTACTTCTTTGAAATGTAGGCATCAGGAAGAATAGGGCCTCTGACCCTGGGTCTCTGTGGGAAGACCAAATCCTAACTTCAATAACTTCCAGTCACCAGTGATAGCTGGCCTAATTGGATTTACATTGACCATCCCCCTATAATTTTTCACTTCTCTGACTCTGTTGGGCCCCTACCCTTTCCCCACCTTCTTTCTCTCTATATGATACCCAGATCTCCTGTGCACAAATTGGGATGGAGCTCAGGCCTTTCCCTTCCTGTCAGGAGTTCCTGAATCTAATCTACTTCCACTGGTTTAACTAATGTGAACTGTGTTTATCTTTGACATCTCCATATGGAAGAACCCCCATTTATGGGGTTCACCTCTGTGCAAAGAGAGCTCTGGAGGGGATCCAAAGTTTACCTTTTACCTTTCTTTCATGGCTGTAGTTAACATAGCCTGCTAGGTTGAAGATATGAATGAAGAAAGCTCCCCACTCCATAGTCCAATTTCCTCTTCCAAAATACTTGAGCTTCAAATGCTTGATATGTGTGTTTGGGCACATGAGCATGGGCCTCTGATAAGACAGGGCTGAGCAGTTAGGAATCTCCACCTTAATGACTTGGTTTCATCTACTTTTTTCCCTATACCCAGTGAACCAAACTGAGGGAACACAGGCAATAAGGAAGAAGAGAGAGAGATGACTTCTAAACACAGGGAACTCAGGGAGTGACGAAAGGCATAATTGACTCCTATAAGAGGGCTGTGGACAGCTAGAGAACACCTATAGGAATTGGATTTGGATGGAAGCAAATTGGGCAGAGAAGTATAAAAAAAAAATTGAGAACTTAAAAGGATATGGAAGGTGACATAATTACTTTTTTCCCTTTTCACATTTTTATTTTTGGCTCAGTTCTTTTCAGCTCTTCACCTTCCTTCCAAAAACTTAAAGTAAAATGTCTCTGTACAGTACTTTCTTTACCCTGCTCCCAGCCAAGAAAAGTTATTTATTGTTTTTATTCCTCTCTTCCAATTACTCTGGCCTGGCCAAAAAAAAAAAAGAAAGAATCAAAATTGGGGGCAAGAAATTTGTGACTTCATATCTTTGGGTCTCAGCTTAGTAATGAGAGTTTTGAACTAGATTCATAGTTCAGCAGTTGTGAATACTGTATGCAAATACTACTCATTTACTAGGGAAACATCATTTTATCCTCTTGGAGCTTACACTCTACTGAAATAAATAGTCAGCAAACAAAGTAAAGACTGACATAATAAGATAGGGAATAAATATATTTTATGTGATTGTCAGCAAAGGCTTTGATGAGAAGGTAACAGTTGAGCAGGGATATAAATGAAGCTAGGGAGCAAGCCATGGGGAAGAGCATCCCAGGAACAGGGAACAGCAAGTGCAAAGGCCCCGTTATGGGACCATGTTAGTGTGTTTGGGCAACAGAAAGGCGCACACGGTGAGAGATTTGAGGAAGTAACTCAGTGTCAAGTCATGTATGGCCTTGTCTGGAAAATCTTCTAATCATGATGACAAGTCATTAACTATTTGAGAGCAGAGTATTATATAGTACTACCAGTAAAAATAACAAATAAATTTGCATTGCACTTCATTTGCACTTCACATGTGCCAATCTCTGATCCCAGTGTTTTACTCATGTGCTGTGCTTAGTCGCTCAGTTGTGTCCAACTCTTTGTGACCCCATGGAGGGTAGTCCACCAGGCTCCTCTGTCCATAGGGATTCTCCAGGCAAGAATACTGGAGTGGATTGCCATGCCCTCCTCCAGGGGATCTTCCCAACCCAGGGATAGAACCCAGGTCTCCCACATTGCAGGCAGATTGTTTACCATCTGAGCCATCAGGGACACATTTTACTCTTATTAACTCATTTAACTTTGCAACTCTATATTGTAGATATTATTATCATCTTTATTATTTTATAGATAATGAAACTGAAGCAAAAAATGTTAACTAACATGAATGTTTTATGTTAATATGTTATAGAATTTGAATTTGAACCCAGAAATCTGGCTCAGACCTCAACCACTAGCCTTTATTTATTCTGATTTCCATTTATAAAGATCACTCTGAAGTATGAGGAAAGACTTTGGAGGGCAAGAGTTTAAGCAGGGGGACCACTGAAGGGGGAAAAGGATGACTTGGACTCTGGTGGTTGCGGTGAGGAGAGAAATAGTGGTCAGATTTAAGATGTATTTTGAGGGTAGAGAAAACAGATTTGTTGTTAGATTCTATATGAGCTCTAAAAGAAAGAGAGGGATCAATGATGAATCCAACTTATTGCCTTAAGCAACTGGGCAAAAGTAGTGTTTTTTACAAATCTGGGTTTCCTTGGTGGCTCAGATGGTAAAGAATCTGCCTGCAATGAAGGAGACCCAAGTTTAATCCCTGGGTCAGGAAGATCCCTGCAGAAGGAAATGGCTACCCACTCCTGTATTCTTGCCTGCAGAATTCCATGAACAGAAGTGCCTGGTGGGCAACAGTCCATGGGGTCACAAATAGTCGGACATGACTGAACAACTAATACTTTCAATTTTTTCACTTTTCTTACAATTCTAGAAAAACTGGAGGAGCAGGCATACATAAAGAGCTTGTTTTGAACATGTGAAGTTTCAAGTGTGTATGACACATCTAAGAAGAGATAAGAAGGAGGCAATAGGGGAAACAGTCTGTGATTCCTATGGCATATTTAAATATGAAAGTTTTTAATCACATAAATGCCTGAGATGAGATGTCCTAGGGAGGGACTATAGGCATGCCAAAGACTGGATGGAAAACAAGGAGTCAAGTAAAAAAGAGTCTGAAGGAGAAACAACTGTATCTGATGCTTCTAAACAGTTATAGTAAGAAGGCCAAGAATTGACCGCTGAAGTTGGCAAAGTGAAAGTCATTAGTTATAGTCATGTTGCCTATGAAGTGTTAGGGACAAAAGTCAGATTGGACTGGGTTCAAGAGAAAAACAAATTCTGAGGCCCCCTTACAACTATTTGCAAAATAATTGAAAATAACTTGAAAAAAGAAGTAGAGGCTAGCAGCAGAGGGAAGAAGCAAGTAATGATGCTTTTCCAATAGTCAGTCAATTTCAAAATATTTTTCTGAGCATTTCTAATGCACCCAACACTGTTAGGCACTGACATCAGTGAGCTTGCAACCTCATTCATTCATCCACAGTTGTTCACTAAATGCCTAGTATGTGAGGTTTTCAAACATTTTCTAATTGTACAGTAACATTTGGCCATTAAGCAAAATAAAAAAGAAAAATACTTCCATAATTTTGACACATGAACATTTTCCACAGTCCTTTCAATCACTGTCCGTGTTTTCATACCTTTTACACAACATTTTTGATTATCTCTTTTCCTTTGTAGACAGAGTTTCATAATCTGTTAATTATGACAGTAAATACTTTATTGTGTGAGTATACAGCACTGGTTATTTAACCATTTTCATTCTCAGTCACTTGTTTGTCTTAAAATTACAATATTAACATTGTGATGACTTGTCTATGTAGTATAATTCTCATCAAACTAGGACTATCTCCTCAAAGTCCAAGAGTACATCTGGTTAAATTCTGAATCACCAACATGTGCCTGGCACAGAGTCAGGACTTCTAGAAAGTACATGAGACTATCTATTAAGAGCAAGAAGACTGCCTCAGTTCTCATTTTGCAGTCTCATCTTGTAGGCTAGTGGCCTTGGGCAAGATATGACTTCTCCGTCAGGTCTTCATATTGGAGATAATCTTCATATTGGAGATAATAATAGTAACTTACAGATGATTGTGAAAATTAAATTAACTGATATATATAAGCATATTATATATATCAGTATATATATATTATATATAATATAAGCATATATATATTGTATAAGCATATATAATATATAAGCATATATTATAAAAGTTTTCAATGAGCATATTATATCAGAAAAAAATATTTGATGGCCTGAAATATATTTCATGAGTGAGTGAATAATAAATCAAAGAACAGTTTTGCTTCTTCTTCATAAAATAAACTTTTAAAATTTTAGATTGTTTCGTTTTTGGTACAATGTTGTGAACAGGTACTGTGTGCCAGGTATCCAGAGACAAATGCTTTCTCAGGAGTGATTTCCATAAGCGATAGCAGTAAGTGAAACAACATGAACATGACTACAGCTTTAGTAATATTGTTATTTTACCTTAGGGAGTTCAACCATTTGAGGCAGCAGTGTCTGAGTTTTGCATTGCTGTTCATCTCCAGCTGGTACCTAGAGACTGGCACCCCTTAGTTCTACTTACTAATTCATGAGGACCTTTTTCCTTCACATCTTTTTTCTCCTTCTCTTTAATTTCTTTCTTTGGATCTCAATTTGTTGGATAAATAAATAAATAAGATTCAAATAGGTAACTTAGAACAGAAAGAAAAGTGAAAGTGAAGTCACTCAGTTGTGTCCGACTCTTTGTGACCCCATGGACTATAGCCTACCAGGCTCCTCCATCCATGGGGTTTTCCAGGCAAGAATACTGGAGTGGGTTACCATTTCCTTCTGCAGGAGATCTTCCTGACCCAGGGATTGAACCCGGGTCTTCTGCATTGTAGGCAGACGCTTTACCGTCTGAGCCACCAGGGAAGTTCTAAGAACAGAAGGTAAGTCATAAATGTGGTACAGTAAAACATGCGTGAAGAGACAAGTCAACTCGGCTTTTGTTGGGAGTCTCAGAAGTGAGGAAAGGTGTTGAAGGGCCTTGCCAGCCAGGAAGGAATGGTGATGGACTAGCAATAGAGAACAAGGTCCTTGAACAAAGAAGTCGACAGTCATTGTAAAGCTCAGGATGACTACACAGACTACCATCTAGAGTGGGAGAAGTTGGCTGAGGGCTCTTTCAGAAATCTGGAGAAAAGGGAGTGAATGAAAAGGAGTGATTCTTTTGCGATCGCTTGGTTCTATATCGATTATTTAATTCATTCACTAATTCAGTATACATGTACCGAGTGTCAACTTTACGCCAGGCACCTTGCTAGGCACACCAGTACACGCCAGTGGAAAATACAGATTTCATTTTGCTGTCATGAGCAATAGTTTGTTCCCATGACTGTTACTTGCAGCGGAGCAGGGGCTCCGGACCACCAAGGTCGAGTATGTTTCTTCCTGTAGCGCTCTGGGTTTGGCACACGATGGGGGCGCAAATTCTGCACAGACTCAGGGCTTTGGTGCAGCAGAGAGTTAAATACACAGAGCCGGGAAGAGGCAGGGTGACAGCGTTCTCGACCATGAGACCAGGATCTTGCAGTGAGCGCAAGTGTACGTCTCTTGTGTGAGGCAGAGGCACATCTACCCGAAGCGCCTGGCGTCGTGCCAAGCTGCGGGACCCACGCTCTCGCTCTCTGCGCGCTCCAGTCTGCCCAGGAGGTGGCCGGGCACCGAAGGGCCTAGCGCCGCCTCGGGTTGGCGGGCGGCGGGCCGGGCGCTGCTCCTCCTCGCCGCGGGCGGGGCTGCTGGGGGTGCCGCCCCGCGGCCTCAGCTCTGGGAAGCCCGGAGCGCGGGTGGCTGGCGAGCCGAGGAGGCGGGTGGAGCCGGAGCCGCGCGGCGGCGGCCAATCGCGCAGCGGCAGGGGAGGAGCCCCAAAGGGGGAAAAAAGAAAGTGCGGCGGAAAGTAAGAGGCTCATTGCGGGAAGACTGGCCGGATCGGGGTCCCCGGGGCTGGGCTTTGGCCAAGCGCACGGAAAGATTCGGAGCTGGGCGATCCTGCACTCGTTCCCGCCGCCTTCACCACGTCCTCTCTTCCTCCCAAGAAAGGTGAGTCTGGTGCGGTGATGAGGGCTCGTGGGATCACCGACCTACCGAATCTCAGCGTGGACGGGTTCTGACAGATCTTCTCCTTCAACCCTGTTTTACAGAAGGGCAAACTGAGGCACAGAGCGAGGCAGCGGCTGGGATAGGTCGCACAGCTGGTTAGTGCTGGGGTCAGGACTCGAACCCACTGTCCGGAGTCCCATCCTTGCTTTGTAAACATTTAAGTAACGCCGTTACGGGAGGGCTGCGCGTCGCTACACCGTTCTCGCAGCTCTGAGGGATCTACCCTGGTATACCCCCGTCTTGATTTCTCCGGAGTGCTGCTGTGAACCATGAGGAGAGATGGGGGCAGTGTATCCCAGCGTGGCCACTGGGCATCACGTCGCTTCCAGCCTGGACCTGTGACAGCCTGGGTAAAGGCTGCTTACAGCTTCCCTCCCTCTTTCCCGACCTGTTTTCTCAGAAACATGCCCCGCCGAGGGGGGTCTGTCAGACTCTTGGTGGGGTCAGTGGAGAGGTGAGGGACGTCCCAGCACCAGTCACCCCGTTTGGTACCCTGCTCTCTTCAGCCACAGGGGAAGCGGGGCCAGTGGTCCTGGGGGAAATAACGATGCTTCTCATATAGGATTAGGTGACCTCACAGAACCATAGCCACTCTCACTGCTAAGTCCTGGGAAGGAAGGAGGCAGTTGAGTTGCACAGAAAAATCACAAACATGATAGCAAACTTCTGCCGTTTCCTTTAAGAGCCGGTGCCCAGCCTGTCTTGCCTCCACCCCCTAGTTGTGAAATCCTGAAACACTGCTCTGCTCCAGGATCTCAGGTTAGCTACCAGCTGAGGAGGATTTACCTGGCTTTCTCTCCAGCTCTGCCTCGTTTTAACTGTGTGAACTTGGGCAAGTTATTCAGTCTTTTTGATACTTAGTTTCGTTTTTTCGTTTTTTGTTTTTTGTTTTGTGTGTGTGTGTGTGTGTGTGTGTGTGTGTGTGTGTGTGCCTGTTTTTGGTCCAGCCGTAAAATGGAGATTTTAATGGTCACAAAGAGTCCTTCGGTCACTTGGGAGGATGAAACGGGGTAATTCAGACCGCATGGTTATCACAGTGCCTGACTTGGCACCTGGTCAATTTGACATTGATGGCAGCAATTGTAAATATTGTTACATGTTAACCTTGGAGACAGTGGGTTTTTTAGGAAGCTGATTTTTCAGATAGAGTGACTTTTTTTTTTTTTTAATCTGGATGTTGTGGTGTTTCCTTCTTTGGAGTTTGAACAGCTCTTTTATAGTGTTTTCTGAATGCCCTCTACATGTGACTTTGATCGTAGATGCTTGACTTGGAATATAAAATGTTTCTCAGTGATGCCAATTCCCTGCTAGTTTTTAGGTCAAACCTCAGTTCTGTGAAACTTTGATCTGAGGCTGCCTTTATTGGCAAAGAGGGTCTTGAATTTGATGAGAGGTAGAAAGACAAGAGGAGAAGTTACAAGTTTCATCTATGTTGCAGACTATTCTAAACCTTTTATTCCTGCTGTCTCAGGTCAGACAAGCAGCTTTATACTTTTCAGCTAGTATAGGAAAACAAGAAGATTTACATGCATTTCTTTTGGATTATACAGTGATGCTCCTAAATTCAGTCCCTCTGGACACAAACCTCACATAAACACAAACATCCATATGTGTCCACCCTCTCTGGTCATCCTTTATTATTGGTATTATTGGTACTTTAACATGAAGTAGTGTCCCTTATATACCCCCACCTGGAATGTAACAATTGATTTTATTCTGATTGACTTCATACAGTTATTTACTATTATCTCCTGGCTGTGCTGTAAGTCCCTGAACTGAGCATCCAGTATTTATAGTTGGCTGCCTGCTTTACGCTCCATTGCATATGCCTGTAGTACTGAAGTATGCAGGGTGGGGGTGTGACACACCTGGGGGAAAGGACAGGGTTTGGTGGTCCCCTTAGGTACCTCCCACACAAGGAATTTGCAGGGGATGGGAATGCTTGCTTCTGTCAGCCTGTTCCGTGTGCATGCATTGTGATGAGCTGGCCAGGATACATCTGAACGCATGCCTGAGACCGGGGACTTGTAGGGAAAAGGAAAATGTTCAAAATAAGGTCAGAACAAGGGGATGGGAGATTGAAAGCTGACTCCTTTTAGTTCTGGTTTTTCAAAGAAAGGTTATTCAGTTATACCTTTTCTCCTTATCTAGACTGTTTTATATATATATATATATATATATATATATATATGTATATGTATATGTATATATATGCCTTTACAATTTCCAGTGTATTCCATATGTGTTAATGGGTGTAGTAATAGTGGAAGGATAATACGATGATATGATAAAGTATGAAAAAAGCCAGTTTTCTGATCAAATTCAAATTCCATCTCTAATTCCTATGTAGCTGGGTAATGCTAAGCAATTTATCTCACTGTTTAGAGTTTCTGTTTTACCCCATTCTAAAGTGAAAAAAATGCTTACCCCAAGGATTCATATAAAGAGAAAATTAAGTCAGATAATGTAAAATGAGTGTAGTGAGTAGGTGCTCATTAAATGATATCTCTTCTTAGCTGATCTCAATTTATTGAGAAGAAAATTGAATGAGAGTCAGAGAAAGAAGTTGTCAAGGGTCAGGTGGTTAGTAAATTTCAGCCTTAGAAATACAGTTCACATCTTTTGACTTCTAGTGGAGAGCTTTTCCTGTCACTTCGTGTCATCTCTCCAGTGACATCGGTAGCAATTTACTTCACTTGTTAGGGTGACCTTACTTTTTTGGTGATTTCAGGGTATCCATTTTGTCCTGAAGAGGATAGTAACTTGCTGAGAGAACTATGCTCTGTAGAGTTTGGTGGGGCAGCTGTCAGGAGAAGAAGTTTCAAAGTGATGAACCTCTAGGGCAGCCTGTCTGCTCACATGTATCTGACGCAGTACACCTTCAGTTCCTAGGCAGAAGGGTACCATGAAGATATAAAGTGCAGAGTTACGTCATGGTTTTCTTCCTGTTCTGGATGGTTTCTTCTTTCAGCCATCCTCGTGCTAATACTCAGAGCCTTAAGAAGACTAAGGAATAAATGCCATGAGTGACCACTGCATTTTTCTCTTCTTTTGTCTAATTCCAAGGATGGAAAGGGTGGGATATAGTGAACAGTATGCAGAGGCAGCATTTATAGGAAAGACCACTGCTGGCTGGTGATGCTGATCACTGGTCTGGGGTTCAGTCTTCCCGGTGGAAACTGATGGCTGCAGGCTTATGAAGGAAAATGAACAGATCTGTTTCTGGCCCAGACAGTAGGGCCATTTATCTGTTGAGACTTCAGGTTTCTTTGCTTTGCAGCAAGCAGACCGGCTGGCAAATACATTTAGGGGAGAAACACTGTGTTTCTTGCTTTTGGCATCTGGAAGCATATGTTTGCTTTAGCCAAAAGGTAGGCAGTCAGCATCATCTTACCTGGCACAGTTAGAAAAGCAGAAAGGAGCTGGAGAAAATCAGAGGAAGAAGCAGAAGAAAAAGCTAAAGGTTATCTCTGACATACACACAGTTTCATTTGTTGCTCAACTTTGTCAGGCTTTTGCTGATGACACAGATGTAGGATCTGGTGAGTCACTATTGCCTTGCCTGTGAAATATTAAAGAGAGCCACCTACTGTGCTCTACCCATTTTGGAAATTGTTCTGTGGGAGAAACAGAAACCCCAAAGAACAGGAAGGTTACAGAACATTTAGTATCTGGTATTTGGGGGGATTAAATCAGGTTAGCTACTCATTTCCTTTTTTTTATTGAAAGTGAGCATGCATGGCTTACATTGACAAGGTTGTTAGGGGACCTCCTTCTGGTCTGACCATGTTCTGACTAGCTCTAGCAGCTGTGGCAGTGTGGAGTCTTCGAGTCTTCCTGAGGCAAGTTATTATGCTGAGATGTGCCTCAGTCTCCTCAGCTAGAAAACAGGAACACTGACATTTACCTAGAAGCTTGAGTCTGTCTCAGCACCTCATTCATGAGAGGTATTTGCTATACATTAATTCTTTCTTCTGCCATCAGTTCTTTTAACTTATTAATTTGTTCAGTTGTGAAAATCAAAATTTAAGGATTTTTGATTAAATCATTTAGTGATCTGCTTTTAGTGATCCCCATATGGCTTGTACTAAGTGTTTTACCAGCATCATATCATTCAATCCTTATAGTCATCCTGTGTACTTTTGAGGCAACTGAGACTCAGAGAGGTTACATAGCAGGCTGTTGTCAAATAGCACAAAGAGGCACCGCTGCTGAGACCCATCTTTCCCTTTTACTTTAGATCTAGGAAAGACCTGAAATTCTGCAGCCTCTGGACTAGAACTGAGGACCTGAACTGAGACCCATGACCCACCCCTCCCCATCCCATCTTCTGATCCTGGTATTATCTTGCCTGTGCTGGGGGAAGCTGCATTACCTTTGGGCCTAAAGTGTGAGAGAGCTGGTCTAGTGAATCTCTAAGGCTCTTCTGCTGCAATGCATTGTTATTTTTCTCTAAGATTCCTTTCAACTCTGAAATTCTATCACCACATCTCTTTGTAAAAGTCAAGGCTAAAGATTGAAAGGGGAATGAAGAGAAAATACCCTGATTGTTTTATGCCAAGAAACCTATTTTCTGGTTAAATAGAGGAGGGCAAAGGAAATCAGCATTCATCAGTGCATGTACTTCTGTCATTTCATTTAAGCATAAAAATAACTCTCAGATCTATATTATTGTCTGCCTTTTACAGATGAAAGAACTGAGGCTCTGAGAGACTTAGAGAATTGCCTACAGTTATCCAATTAGTGAGAATTAGAACCTGTGTGTCTGAGCACACAGCTCTTTGGTCAACTCTCCAGTGTTTATTAGACACTGTACCATAAGACCTGAGGACTCACATAGCTAGATTTATCAATATCTCCTCTTGTATGTTCACACCACACCACCTTAAACTACTATCGCCTTTCCCCTACTTTTCTTTCCAAACCTGCTATTCAAATTTTTTCTTGATTTTTCCAAGTTTTGGAGACCCTTTTAAATGCTTGTAACATATTCTTTCTGTCTCTATGGTAATCATAAGTTTTTAAAAAATTTTCTTTTTATTACTGTTGGCCAATATTTTGTCCGTTAGTATTCTTGTACAAGTTCATGATGAATACCTAAACAGCTGAGGAAATGGTTTATCCTGCCTCATACCTAGGGCAGGGTCCTGTACTCAAAATGTGCAGAGTTTAATGAATGATGGATTCATGCTATATCATGTACTGTAGCATTGGTTTTCTAGTTTTCTCATACTTTATTACATGTGTTCAGTCATTCAGTCATGTCTGACTCTTTGAGACCCCATGGACTGTAGCCTGCCAGGGTCCTCTGTCCATGGGATTTCCCAGGCAAGAATACTGGAGTGGGTTGCCATTTCCTCCTCCAGGGGTTCTGCCCAACCCAGGGATTGAACCTGCATCTCCCAGGTCTCCTGCATTGCAGGCAGATTCTTTACTGCTGAGCCACACCAGGGAAGTCCATACTTTATCATATCATTCATTATTGCAAAGGCTATCTCTACAAACTAGTAAAGTAACTTTATTATTTTTTTTAATTTTGTGGTCACAAAATCACACAAAGGATGAGGAGTCACAAATTTTAATAAGGTTGAATATCACTGGCTCAGTCATGGAAAAAGAGACTTTTTTATCCCAATAATACATGGCATTTTGCAGCAAACACAGTGAACGATGACACTGAAGTTCATGCTTGCATATATTGACAGCAAGGCCAGTGTCAAGTGACATAAATGAATTACCTGCAAGAAAGTAGGAAGTTTCCAGGGAAGTGGGCAGTTGCAGCGAACTTTGATCTTGATTTCTAAGAGCGGTGAAAAAGTCCAGCTCTTACTTGATATAATTGGATGACCTTTTATGACTAGTTTACATGTAGGAGATGCCTGCGGTTTTTTCTTGTCCAGCATGTAAGCCCTTATGATTACACAGGCTTCTTCTTTGCCCAATCAATGCTAAAAGCAACAGAAAAGAGAACCAGTCATTTTATAAACTCTGATATCTGAAAATGTTCTTTTCATAGATAACACAGTTCCTTCCTTAAGCCAGTTATGGTTAGATGCTATGGTGACCTAAAATTATGGTTGTGTAAGATTCTGGGCTTTACCATCAGACCATCTGCCCTGGGTTTGACCTTGAACAACTTATGTGGTCTGTCTCTACTTTATTCTCATCATCTATGAAAGGGATAATAAACACATATCATCTAGCTTTTGGTCGGTGTCAGCCAGATGCCAAAACATTTGTTAAGATCCTGGTATGTAGGAATTTTAACCTTTATTAGAATTAACAACTGCAATGATATTCATGTGCATATCCAAATTTATACTGTATTAGAGACTAGAAGGCCTAGGTTGAAATTAACAGTTTTTGGTTTTTATAGAATTTTAAGCCCTCAAAATGCATATTTTTTTTTCTTTCTTACAATAATCTGAGGTAACCAAAGTAACTGTTTTCAGCATCATTTAACATCCTGAGTTTGAGAGGCTGAATATTTGCAGAGGTCACACAACCAGTGAATAGTGGAGCTGGGACTTGGACTCTAGCTTTCTAACTCCAAGGCTGTATTTTTTCCCCCTTGATCATTCAGTCCACCAACCCTGGTACTGGTCAGTAGCTTCTCCTTCTCTGAGAGTCCTTTTTCTCACCTCTAGAATGAGGAATTTGGATGAGGTGCTCTCCCAAGGCATGGTGTTCTGTGAGTCTGTGCCTGTAGAGTGATGACTTAGAGGCACCATGGGAAGCTAAGAGTAGAACTATACTCTTAGTTCCATGGAGGCATCCACACATATGTCATGGCACGAGGAATGTCATAAAATCCAGATACCTGGCAGCCTTCTTGACCTCAGTGAGAATCACAAGTGAGCAGATCCATACGAGGCAGATCCATAAAGATACCTTCTGTGTCCTTACGGATGTGGTTTTGCCACATTCTCACAACCTGCAACGGTTTTCCCCTTCTGGATCCAGGTTTTGGGGTGGGAGGAGTAAACAGACACCTGGATTAGGCATGTTGACATTTATTGTTTGGTAAATGAAAAGAGAGATTTTTTATATATATATATACATATATATAAAGGAAGGAAGCTCTTCCTAAAGGAAGCTCTGTAGCACCATTAATCACATAGTAGTATGTGTTAGTTGCTCAGTTGTGTCTGACTCTTTGTGACCCGACCCCATGAACTAGCCTGCCAGACTCCTCTGTACATGGGATTCTCCAGACAAGAATACTGGAGTGGGTAAGCCATTCCCTTCTACAGAGGATCTTCCTGACCCAGGGATCAAACCCCAGTCTCCTGCATTGCAGGCAGATTCTTTACCATCTGAACCACAGGAAAGTCCCTATTAACCACCATAATCTTATACAAAGGAATAAAGGAATAAAATATGTAGCTTGAATTTGGTTTGTCACATTATGAGCATATTTTCTGCTTTCTTCTTGGCTAATTTAGTGCCCATTTGAAGAAGCTTGGCTGTCACTGAAATAGATATAGGAGTTCATTCAGCTTATAGAAATGATGGACACTTGTGAGTGTAATACATACTAAAGAGCACTTTTCTGGAAGATTATACTTCTGTTTTCCAATTCCAGTGTAAGACAATGGCAGGGTTGGGCTTTGAATGGATAAAGTGGGTAATGAAAAGCTGGCTGGCTTTGAAGTCAGAGTTGGATTTGAATCCTAAATACTGATTGTTTAGCCTGCCCAGACTTGGTTTTGTCATCTGTGAAATGGTAAAAAAGTCTGTTCTAGCCATCTGCTAGTTAGACAGACATCTATATTTATATCTACACTTATATCTATATATTTACTTACAGAGGTTAAAGTAAGATGAAATATATTAAGTCCATGGCTCTTAATATCTGGCTCCTAAAAGGCCTTCTTTATCTTTTCCTCCCTCTTAACTCAGCACTACTGTTACTCCAAAACCTTTCCCCAGTCTTTTTTAAAAGTCTGTATTGAGTTTGCTACAATATTATTTCTGTTTTGTGTTTTGGTTTTTTGGTCGAGAGACATGTGAGGTTCTTAGCTCCCCTACCAGGGATTGAAGCTGCACCCCACGGGTTGGAAAGTGAAGTCTTAACCAATGGATCACCAGGGAAGTCCCAGCCTCTCCCCTTTGATGAAACTCAGATAAAACCATGCTGAAGCTGAAGCTCCGATACTTTGGCCACCTGATGCAAGGAGCTGATTCATTGGAAAAGACCCTGATGCTGGGGAAGATCGAAGGCAGGAGGAGAAGGGGACAAGAGAGGACGAGATGGTTGGATGGCATTAATGACTCAAGGGACATGAGTTTGAGCAAACTCTGGGAGACAGTGAAGGACAGAAAAGCCTGGCGTGCTGCAGTCCATGGGGTCACAAAGAGTCAGACACAACTGAGCAACTGAACAACAACAACTTCAACAGATAAAACCAGATAAAAAGTGGGAATATATCAAGTAGGTACTTCAGCTGGTCTGAGAAAATCTTTCCCAGTTTGGCCATCAGTGGAGATGGTAAACGCCAGGAAGTAAATGTGATAATTTACTTTAAAACATTTAGAAAGTTTTCAGATGGAGGAGGAATTAGACTAGTGATAAATTGTGGAGTGTGGACCATCTACATCTGAATCATCTGGATAGTTTGTTAAAGTAGCAGGTACCTAGGGCCTCTGTACTGAAGTCTGGGAATTGATAGATTAAAATTTTCTATACTGAGAAGCAGTGTATTCTAAGAGTCCACAGTCATTTTGCATAGGTTCAAATTCTGGCTCCATCTGTGTAACACAGGACAAGTTATATAACTTCTCCATATAAAATGAGATAAACAAAGTAGATTACTCATTGGGTGGTTAAAACTAAATAAGTTAATATCTAAGAAGTACCCATAAGACAGACCAGCATAAGTAACCACCCTTTATTTTTCTCAGTGTATAAGGCAGTCTTTAAGATACCTTGCAAGGCCTCCTATGATTTCCATTCTGTTTCCTCTCGGACTCGGGGTCCCAGATAACTACATGGCTAGCTCCTTCATCTCCTTGAAGTCTTTGCTCAGTATCTGGTCAGTGAAGGATATTTTGACTGTTTTATTTTTTATTTTTAAAATATTTATTTTATTTATTTATTTGACTTCTCTGGGCCTTAGTTGCAGCACTCGAACTCATAGTTGTGTCATGTGGGATCTAGTTCCCTGATCA
This sequence comes from Cervus canadensis, assembly GCF_019320065.1. Classification (NCBI taxonomy): domain Eukaryota; kingdom Metazoa; phylum Chordata; class Mammalia; order Artiodactyla; family Cervidae; genus Cervus; species Cervus canadensis. Next base: position 52,829,633 of record NC_057392.1, on the reverse strand, counting down.
GGGATTGAACCCAGGCCCCATGTATTGGGAGTCCTAGCCACTAGACCATCAGAGAAGTTCATTGACTGCTTTATATCATTAAAAAATTCCCCCTCATCCTGCTTCCTGTTCCCACTCCTGGCATTCCTGATGTTACTTACCCTGCTCAACTTTTTCTTTAGTCCATAATAGTTATCACCTTATTGGCTTCCACATGCTATTTAATATATTGTCTATTGTTTAGTGATTAGTGTACGTCCACCTGAGTAAAATCCACAAAGGCAGAGACCTTTATTTTTCTCACTTCTGTATCCTGGGTACCTAGCAAATAGCATCTGCCTAAATGATGCAAATAGCATCATGAGTAAATGATGAATGAATAAATTATAGTTGTTAGTATTATTTATCCCCATAGAGTAAAAAGAGGTAGATGGAAATGGATAAGTAAATGAATTACAAACTCAGGTTCAATCCCTGGATCAAAAAGGACACTTGGAGAAGGAAATGGCAACCCACTCCAGTATTCTTGCCTGAAAAGCCCCTTGGACAGAGAAGCCTGGCAGATTACAGTTCATGTGGTCATAAAGAGTCGGCCATGAGTGAGTGACTGAACAACAACAAAACAAATATAAAATAATGAAATAACCAGTTCTCTCTATATACATACACTTATACATATTCGCCTATGTATGTGTACATGTATATTAGCATATCGACTATATATTTAGAATATTGAAATATAAATTTATATGTGTGCAAAATATGTGTGTATACATAAGTGTGTATATACGTGCATTTAGAAATTATCCAAAATTGCCTTGGAAAGCAGAGGTGATTGAGGTGATTCCTTGATGTTAGCGTTACTATGAATAGCTTGAGAGAGATATCAAAGGAAAAATATATATGTGTGTGTGTAAATATATACACACACACATAAACAGATAACAAATAAGTAAACAGAAAAAATACAAATAATTTCAGGATAAGAAATAAGGGGAAATAGGGCCTGAGATGAAAATAATGACAACAACAATGTTGGAGGCTGTTGGAGAAGGGCAGTTTTAAGTAGAGTAGTCAGGGGTAACATCTCTGAGAAAGTGATGTTTGAGCTAGGAAAAAGATTGAGAAGGAGCCAGGATTGTTCTGGTCATGGTTAAAGTGGCAGGGCCTGATGAGAGGAAAAGAAGGGCTGGGGATGAGGTCCTCAGATCAGCAGGGAGTAGATCAGAGTGGCCTTAGAAGCCGAGGTGAGGGGTTTGGATTGTATGCCAAATGCTGCAGGAAGTTACTGAAAGGGCTAAGGTTTGACATATTTGAAACCAACAGAGAGTGAAGGAAAATGGAAGAATTTATTTCTAAGGTGAAGAAACAAATTGTTCTGATCTCAGGTAGGTTCCTAGAACAAACGAGGATACAATTTACTTTCACTGATGAGTCATTCATAGCCTTTCTTTCCCATTTTAATGTCCAGCAAAACAACAAAAGAAGCAGGTTAAATAGGCAAAATCAGTTTCCTTTTCTTTTTCTCAAAGGGTATCATTATTTTTTCCAAATACACTAAGTAATCAATGGATATGTATGCACTGTTGCTCAATTCAATTCAGCTGGAAATTTTGCAGTTCTTGTGTAGGTGTTTTATGTAATCAGTCCCCCAAGACATTGGACCTAGAGCTCTTTCTTTATGAGATTTTAGGTACCATTTTCTGAAATCTGCTCTCCTAAAGGCTGAACATGTGAAAGGCAAATTTAATTCTACCCGAGATCAATTTCTTCTTGCTGGTCTAAAAGTCTAAATGGTACCTAACTCTTCTCTCAAAAAGTAGAACTTCTCCATGAAGTCTTTACTGACACATGCATCCATAGGCTCATACATGTCTCCTAATAATGTAAACTTTACAAGTATTAATTTATCAAAGCCTCAGAATTAGTTTAAGAGGTAGGTGCTATTATAATCACCATTTTACAGAAGAGAAAACTGAGGCCAAGGTCACTGAGTTAGTCAGCTGTAGAGTCAAGTTTGAGCTGGGGCAAGCTTAACCATTGTTCCATATTCCTTGCCCTTGATTGTAAGAAGTGACCCTCAATGTTTTATTTATCTCTGCTTGTTCCACTTCACGATGTTTCCTATGAAGGAATAGTTCAATAAATGTATTGAATCAGTGAACAAATGTGTGACCTTTTAAACTGTATTATTTTATTAGCATAGAGTAATAAACATGTGTGTTTCAGACTGCAACAACCTGGGCAGGGTAATGTACTTAATCTCCCTGAGATATGGTAAAATTACTTCACATCTCTAACCCTGTTTCCTCATTTGTGTTATTGGCATAAGGATGTAGAACTTTTTTTAGGATTAAATACATTTATAAAGTGCTTAGCAGAGTACCTGCAACATAATTAGTACTTAGTCCACTTAAGCTGCTTTTATTATTTTTTGAGCTAAAACAACCTCTCCAAACATGCTTACACATACCATTTAGTTCTTCAGTTGCACTAGTTTTATTAACTTCATTTAAAAATCAAAGCCCCAAATCCAATCATATAATCAGTGTATAATTTTGTTCCAGGACCCATTCTGGTACCTTGCCCTCAGCAAGACACGTCAGTAGGTAGAAGGGCCAGTCATGAGGAACAATATGGGGTAAAGGTGATGTAGGTTGCCTTGATTCTATCCTCCAAACATCCCTGCAGGCAGCACTTCTAATCCTGCCCATCTCCAGCCAAACCTGGCTTGATGTAAAATTATTTTATCTTCCAGTGATGGCCCCAGAGCGTTCTGGGTGACTTAGGAAAAACAGCCAAAGACTCAAATTTTGCCCCAGATAACACTTAATGAGGCTAATTTATACAACTTGCCAGGCGTTTAGGACCTCTTGCTAATCATTATCACTAATATTGATCCAATGCTTCTTGTGTGCCAGGAGCTGTGCTGAGTGCTTTATTTCCATGATCTCATTCAATCCTTTCTCAAACGCATGTGAGTTTTAAATTTTAGTTGTGAACTACAGGAAAAAATTTTCAAGTGCCACAGTTGCCTCCTTGTGTGTATTGGGAGCTGTGATGATAAAAACAAATATTTCTTACAAATGTTTTTTGCAACATTTTTCTTCCAAGGCAAACTGAGCAAGGTTGTAACACCTTTAGAGTCTCCTGGGACCTTCCCTGCAGTGAAGAGGTGTTTGGCAGAGAAATGAGGCAACGGCTGTGGGGGAAGGCGAGAAGCTTCATTCTAGTTGACAGTTTATTTCACCCTGGAAGAAGCTGGCAACAATGAACTCCGTCCTATTTTGTTGGCTGCCTTTACTTGCTTCTTGGTAGGAAACCAATGTGGTGGGGATATATAATGACTTTCTTTTCTGCTTTCTTTATGAGATATTTTAAAAGGTGTGATTTTTATGGTCCCACGTCTCCCAAATTTGATGACTTCCTTGGAGCAAAGGTACACAAACACTAGAGAACAGTACCTGAATCATAGTTGACACTCATTACACATGTGTTGAATAAATGCATGACAAAATAAAAATAAAAAATCCTTTTTTTTTTCTGAGAATGGGTGCTACTATGGGATTTTTTTTTTCTTTTTTCTTTTTATTAGTTGGAGGCTAATTACTTCACAACATTTCAGTGGGTTTTGTCATACATTGATATGAATCAGCCATAGGTTTACACGTATTCCCCATCCCGATCCCCCCTCCCACCTCCCTCTCCACCCGATTCCTCTGGGTCTTCCCAGTGCACCAGGCCCGAGCACTTGTCTCATGCATCCCACCTGGGCTGGTGATCTGTTTCACCATAGATAGTATACATGCTGTTCTTTTGAAATATCCCACCCTCACCTTCTCCCACAGAGTTCAAAAGTCTGTTTTGTATTTCTGTGTCTCTTTTTCTGTTTTGCATATAGGGTTATCGTTACCATCTTTCTAAATTCCATATAAATGTGTTAGTATGCTGTAATGTTCTTTATCTTTCTGGCTTACTTCACTCTGTATAAGGGGCTCCAGTTTCATCCATCTCATTAGGACTGATTCAAATGAATTCTTTTTAACGGTTGAGTAATATTCCATGGTGTATATGTACCACAGCTTCCTTATCCATTCATCTGCTGATTGGCATCTAGGTTGCTTCCATGTCCTGGCTATTATAAACAGTGCTGCGATGAACACTGGGGTGCATGTGTCTCTAAATCTCAATAGCTATTATATTTTTTGTTTTTGTTTTAAAAGTAATTTCAAAAGAAGATTATTCTAAAATATGTAACATTACTTAATATTGGTGATTCAGGACAGTTTATTGGATGGACTGTAATTCCTTTAGAATTTAGTGAGGTGAGATCATTTACTTGTATACTAAATGGCCTCAAACTGGTATCCTTTAAATTTGTATAATCTGATTTTCATAAATTTTCTCTTTCATTGTCTGCTATTATTTCTTGTTTTTAGCATGTCTTACTCTACCAGTTATCTTTCTATGCTCTGTACAGTTAGCTCTTTCTGCTTTTCTATAGGCTAGGGAGCCAACTAATGAGTTTTACTAGAACCATGTATAAGATAAGAATAAATAGTGTTGGATTCAGACTGGAGAGGCTCTTTAAGGGAAAAGAATGGAAAGGTAAGGTGGCTTAGAAATAATCTCCATATAAGTGAGAGAATGCCATACACAGTAGCATTAGTTCTTCCTTGCCCATGTTATTAGAAAGGGATTGGTTGTATGGATAAGTCATTTACTCTTTTGAATACTAAGCAGTGTTTGAGATCCTTCTGTAGTTAAAACCTTGATGAGATTTGAAGATTCAATTGCAACTGCATAAGCACAACTCCAGAAGAATAAGAATTTATAGATCATTATGAAAGAAAGATGCACGAGAGGTTGTATTGATGATGTAACTTGTATAATAGTTTAGCCTAAGGGTCTATAATGTAACTTTTAAAAGATATGTGGTAAAATATTTTGATGTTTTGACGGAAGAAGCAGCTGTGTCACTCAGGAAGGGGTTTATGAGGAAGTGGTATTTGAAGTGAATCTTGAAGTGATGGACAGGTTTTGGACACAGAGAGATTGGTGAGGAGGAATGACGAATGACGTATGTGTTAGGGACGGACCAGGGAAGCAGAAATGATATGGATGAATGGTATGGAATATGGAATTTATCATAAGGATTAGCCTCACAATGGTGGGAGAAGCGGGGCAAAGAAAGCCCCCAAAGAAGATGGTTGGGGGGTCACTAGGGACCCTGCTAAGGAGCCAGTAAAGTAATCTGTTGCCTCTGCCTGTGATAGGCAGGCAGTCAGGAAGAAATGCCGTGAAATGGAAGAAAGCCACCTGGAGCCCATGGGACAAACCACACTGCAGCCCTTAACTGTCTTGCTGCATATCTAACTATACTGTGTGGGTGCCCTGCAGACGGACCTGATACTCTTATCCTTGGAGCTTCATAAATACCTGGCCTTGGGCAGGAAGAAATTGAAGGAGGGATCTGGCAGGAGCGGAGGGAGCAGTGGACCTGTCTGCAGCGCCCACCTAGGAGGTGACGTACAGTAACTTGCATGAGACGCAGTAGTACCCAGGTACCTAGACAGAGCCTCCCAAAGCAACTTCTGCTGCTTTACTTCTCCCCTGCAAATCCCATGCACATTTCCTTTTGGCCAGCCCTAATTCACAACCATACAGAGAAGATGATTCTGAAAAACTTAATTTCAGTTGAACTAATCTGATGAAATTAAAAACCACAAATGATACTACAGATAAAGGAAACATGATGAAAACATAAAGCAAAGGAAGGAATCGGGCACCTTACTGGTCAGAGCCCAGTTTGACCAGGAGATGGATATATGCACATTGGGGTCACTGGAGATCAGACTTAAAAAAGGTGAGTAGAGGCTATGTTTTCAGGACTTTGCATACTCAGTTGAGGAATTTGTGTTTAATCCTGTGAGTCAGGGAGAAGCACTGAATATTCTTGAGCAAGAGAGGGAAATAATCAGACCTGTGTTTTAGATTGGTCTGGCAATTAGTGTCAAAGCATTGGACCTTAGAAAGGGAATAGGTGGGGCAATGAATGAAGATTCTATTATAATAATCCAAGCAAGAAAATTTACATTCCCAGAGCTCTCTTCTGTTCTCACCAAAAGAGGTGACTCAGAGTCATCATAAGAGGCTGTTCAGGACCATCCTGAGAATAAAAAGTCTTTGTGTACATTGCAAGCCAAGCCAGTTTGATCTATGGCTAATATTGTCAACTATAATGTCCTTGTGGCATACAAGATAACTGTCCTTTAAAACTCCCTAATGCTTCTGCTGTGGTGTGTGAAGAGCAAGAGAACATGTGTATGTAGTTGAAAATGAAATTGACTTAGCAACCACATCAGTGTCATTTTGAGAGGAAGATGCTATAATTTATTTATTTTCACTTAGTAAAATAATGCTTTTCGGTTTTACCGAGTGGTAATAGGAGTGTTCCCATGTGTCGGTCCAGTGCCTAACAATTTGCAAACCACTTACATGTCCATTATCTCATTTGATTTGACAACAACTCTGCAAGGTCAGTTTGGTCTGAATTAGTATAAGTGAGAAAACTGAAGCTCAGAGTTGGTGATGACCATCAAGTGACCTCTTAGCCCTTGATGATTCAAGAGCACTCACTGCAGGTCCATAGATTCAATAGACACCTTTCTGTCGCTCATCCTTTCATTTCACCCTGTGCACCACTGCCTGCTAATCTTCTTCGGACACATCTCTGGTTTGACTGTGTCTCTGTTCTAAATCTGTCCAGAGTTTTTGCACTTCATTGACTTCAAGGTCTGTTTCCATCTGGAGAGCAGGCTCCTTGTAACCCAGGTGTTACAGTTCCAGCTGTCTGACACCTCACCCTCCTGCAGGATTTTTACTGTCTTCCCCTCAAAGCACAGAACAACCAAACATAGGGCAAAGAGGAAAGCCTCCTTTACAAAGCTATACCTGAGCAGGTACCTTAGCATCCTGAGGAGATGCACACAATTTGAATTAGGCCATTCCATAAATCTTCCCTAACAGTGGTTCCAAGCACATATTCCTGCATGTTTAACAATATCTCCTGGCTTTTTACTTGTCAAAACACAGCAGATCTCAGTCACTTATCTTGACATTTAAAACACACAGTTACACTCAGTACTGTATGACTGAGATTTCAACAGTGAGCAGCAAGTGCATACAAAAGCTATAACCTCCATCAGTGTACCTTTGCAGTGTTCTGTTCTCCTCGAGGGGTCCCTATGGCATAGGGTGACAACTTCAGGTCCTATACTTCAGGTCATCTAGGGTTGTTGCTGTTATTAATGCCCAGGCATTAATAACACACCAGGGAGCAGGAGGAGGTGTACAGAAATCAAGCTTTCTAGCTGTCATTAAAAGGAATACTTGCAGGAGCTCTCTGAGAATACTGAATCATACAGTCAGAGAGACTAAACCTCTGGCTTTGCAAATAGGCTGGAAAAGGATGTCCCTGGTTTAGAGTCGATCAAACCTGTCTATACCTGGCCTTCCGAGTTCTAGTCCAGTGTACTTTCTGCTCTAATATACGGCTTCTCCTGCTTTGGTTCTCCCACGTGAGCATTGCCCTCATTTCTCTCTGCCCAACAGGTGGGTTTTCTGCTTCCTGAATTTGCTACACTATGTAGGGGAACATTTAGGAGAATTGAAAGCTAGACTCCTAGTAATGAGAAAAAAATAATTATAGCTAAGGAATTGGAATGCTTACTATGTGCTGGGTGCCTTATAAAATTATCTCAGGTGATCCTCATACCTCTAATTCCATGAGCTATCTCACTGACCCCGCCCACAGATAAGGAAATTGAGACTCAGCCTGGCTAAGAAGCTTATACAGCCATTGGGGATTGCAGGCCTGGTCTCTGGGATTCCAAAGCCCATGCTGAAGCCAGATGCTTTGTCCCACTGTGATGCAGTGTCCCCTCTATCCTGGGACCTCATCACATTGCTTATGCACACATGAGCATCTTGTAAATGATGTTTAATTGCTACACTGATCAGTCTGACAATTTCCTAGATATCCAGCTTGGGTGAGCTAGTTCACTGGTCATTTCTGGCCTCTTATTGCTTTCCATTCTCCTTTTTCAATTTCTTTTCAAGTCCGGGTAGCATAGAAAGTGCCTTAATGAGTTGATGCCACTTCTTCCTGTTTTAAAGGCATTTTCATTTCCTCAGTATGCTTTTCTCACTTTGAGGTTTGGAGAGGTGAGTAGGGGAATAAGAACTTTCCAAAAGCCCTAGTCTCCCACCTTTGGGAGCTCTGTGGAGGCTTGAAAATGATGCTTTCAGATACTGGAAATACTGGGTTAAATGTCCAAAGGTTTCTATCGAAGAGAGAGGCACGTTCCTGACATGGCTCCAGAGACTTAACCAGGACAGGTAGGTAGAAATTCCAGGGGATCAGAGTCTTTTATTTTTTTTTTTAAGGGAATCAGAGTCTTGCTTGACATAACGAGATGCATGTACCATTCAGGTCACATGAAAAGTGAACTGGTAACGATTTCACCATCACTAGAGATATTTAACCATCACCCCCTACCCCCACATCCACTTGGCAAGGATATTACAGGGAGAATTGAATATCGGAAAAAGAAGTTTGAATTGAAATGACATTTGAGGGCCTTTCCGGCTTTGAGATTCTGTCTTGAATTCACTTAGAAACTATCTTGGGAATAAAGGTTTGTCCTTGTTATAATGAACACCATCTAGTGATATCGCCTCCTCCCTCCCCACTGTGCTTCCCCCGTCTGAACAACTACTCGATTTAAGAAGGGGACTCAGGATGAGGAAGGATGTGGTTTCCTCCCGCTTGGCAGCACTTCGTGTCAGAATGGAAGCTTGTGTCTGTGCCTGGCACGGATCCGTGGGGCCCTCTTACCAGCCCGGCCGTGTCTGTGACCAGAACACGTGGGAGATGCACTTCCGTGTAGAAAAATCTCCCCCTGGCTGCCAGCTCTGGATTTTTGTTTCTCAATTACTAATGAATGCGGTCTTGCCTAGGGCAGACCTCTTGGAAGAACTAAGACACACCCTGAAACAAGTCTGAATCAGATCAGACAAGCTTCCCCTGCAAAAGAATCCCTCTGCAGTTGGCAGCATGTGAGAAAGTGTCTTTGAGAGCCTTTTCTTCTTGTCATTTCAAAGGAGAGCCGCTTGCAGGCCGGGATGACCGGCGTGCAAGACTCCTGCCCCCACCCCCATTTTCTTTTATTTAAATTTTTTTAATTGGCTTACTACTAATCTGAAAGTTGTGCCGTTCAGAATGGATAATTGATTTAATGTCAGAATTGAGACAGTACCTCTGTTCTTGAAAGGAGTGTTAGAATGATAGAAAGTGTCCAGGAGTTGATTAACAGATTGGATTTGAAAGAATAAGAAGAGAGTTACCAAAACTGGCAGTGGGTCATTCAGACGGGTACTGTGTGTAAGAATGGACAGTGCTTTTCAATTAAATGAGATGATCTTTCCCCTCAGGACTTAAAAAGACTTTACCAATGTCCAACCCAGTTCAGCTTTTTTTTTCCTCAAAGAATTGCTATAGCTAAGTATGCTTTGAGCTTTCCTGGTGGCTCAGATGGTAAAGAATACACCTGCAGTGCAGGAAACCCAGGTTCAAGCCCTAGGTCAGGAGGATCCCCTGGAGAAGGGCATGGCTACCTACTCCAGTATTCTTGCCTGGAGAATTCCATGGACAGAGGAGCCTGGTGAGCTACAGTCCATTGGGTCACAAGCAGTTGGACACAGCTTAGAGAGTAACACTGTTTTCAAGTATGCTTTGCTGAAATCTATTATAATTGGGTATCTCACACTATGAAGTCATATCCCTTAAGGGGAGGCTTCAGGAACTCTCAGCTGTCTGTTCAGGCCAACCCCACTGTCCTTAGGAAATAAACACATTGAAAACGTCATAGCTGCGAGAGTATCTTGGGATCTGATCCAACACTGCCTGGGGGTAGCTTGGCCAAGATTCATGCATACACCATACATCTTAACAAAGTTATGGGAAGAAAACACAACTTCAGCTCCCCTGGCAGTGGGCTCATGGCTCCTGGGCCCAAGTAGCTGTCGTCCTTTGACATAGGACCATTGCTTGATTAGAAATGACATTTCCTGGGATATAAATGAGATATTATTTTATGGGATGGTGATGTTTCTTAGTAATTTTTCAGAATTGGAAGGCAGCATGGCTTCACCAGAGAAAGGCTTGAATTGGGAATCAAAAGCCATCTTTTCACATTTCACAAGTGAACTATTGACCTCAGGAAGGTCATCTCTCCTTTCTGGGCTTCTGCTTCCTGAATAGTATCCCAAATAAAATTGTTTGACTTCCAAGGCCCTTTCTAACTTTCTAGAAGTCACCTTGATAAGAAGATAGATAAGGAGGGGGATAATTAAAAAAAGAAACAATTAAGAATAGGGTAAGGCTTAGGAAAATCTGTCCTCTATTTGAAATAGAGAAACTCTTTGTTGCAACATGCATTTACTGCAAATACAGGAAACTTCATCTGTACAGGTATTGGATAATACGGGTATTCGGATTTCCCCTTTGCTGAGACCTGACTAGAAATATGAATCATAGCCACAGGAAAGCTTAGAAATCATCAAGTTTAAGTTATTCGTTTTACACGTAAGTAACCCTAAGGCCCTCATCCAGAGTTACAGGGAGACCTGAACTACTTCCTTCTTGGGCAGTTCCCTTTCAAATGCATTGCCTGTTCGGTTTATTTAGCAATGATAAGTCTTTAGAAAAAGAATCAGGCCAGATTCTCAAAGTTGATTTCTTCCAAATAATAGTTTGGGGACTGGAAGAACATGCTGACAAAGAGATTTGATTTATGTGTATGACTTATTTCTCCCATGATAAACATCTTGTACATAAGTTGCCTTTTATGCAACTCTCTGGCTGACATATAACACCTTTCTTTCTCTTAGGTTTAGAAGGTCTCTTTTCCTTGGAAAACTATACCTTATAACTCATCTTCAGTTCCCTACGAGGGCCATTCACCTTGAAAATTCTGATTATAGTGTTTCTTAAGGTAGAACCTCAGCTCTGAAAAAAACTCAGTTTTTTCTAGGATGTGAAGCATTATGAAAAGTTAAGTTTTCAAGTCCTAATTACGAATATTTTAATCATGAGATAGCCACAAACGTGGGATGAGATTCAGTCTATCCTGGATTACTTTGGCCACCTGATGCCAAGAGTGACTCTGCAAAAGACCCTGATGCTGGGAAAGATTGAAGGCAAAAGGAGAAGGGAGTGGCAGAGGATGAGATGGTTAGATAGCCTCACTGACTCAGTGGACATGTGTGAGAGAGTGCTTAGTTGCTCAGTTGTATCCGACTCTTTGTTACCCCATGGATAGTAGCATGCCAGCTCCTCTTTCCATGGAGATTCTCCAGATAAGAATACTGGGGTGGGTTTGAGCAAACTCTGGGAGATAGTGAAGGACAGGGAAGCCTGGCTTGCTGCAGTCCATGGGGTCGCAAAGAGTTGGACACAACTTGGCAACTGAACACACACACATTCTGGATTATAGATCTGATTATCTAACAGGCTGGCCTTGGATCAATCATGTTATCTTTGTATTTTTGTTTTTCTGCCTGTCACGTGAGGTGGTTGCCCCAAGATCTTCCACAGGTCTTCTAGGATCAAAGATCTTATAACTTTTAATATTAATGGTATGTTTTTCTAAAGTGTATTCCATACAACACAGTTAGCTGTCTTATAATGAGTATCCTGAGAAATTACACTTCTAATTAATAAGTCAAGACCATCATTTGTGCATCAATTATTTTTTACCATGCATAATGATGTCCCCAGAACCTACTGAAATATTTAAGGCTCCAACCCTGTGTGGCCTCAGACTTCCATAACACTATTTTTTATATTTCTTTTTGCTTTTTAGTTCTTTTGTTTGCATTTTTTTGTAATCCTTTGGTAATTTAATGGTAACATTTTGAAGGAAAACTGTATTTATTTATTTTGGCTGCACCTTCTGGCTTGCAGGATTTCAGTTCCCTAGCCAGGGACTGAACATGCATTCCCTCAGCAGTGAAAGGTTGGAGTCCTAACCCACTGGATGGCCAGGGAATTCCTCCTTTTTTTTTTAATACCTCAACTTTCTCACTGCCATTAACATGCCTACTTATAAAAAGATTTGCCTTCCATCCAAATTTGCTACTCTCTGTGCTTTGGCCTAAAGACTCAGGTAACCAAGTTGTTAGAATGAAGATAAGAGGAATGTACTATAAGCAAAGTTGACTGTGTTTTTTTTGGTTGATGCAGAACTGTTTCTGGTTGTTATCTAGAGCACCGTTACTGGTTCTGGAGTGTTTACTTGGTGGCTGATACTGAGTTACCAACTGCTGAGGTATAATTATATGCCTTTGATCCTGTGTGTTTTGCTTTCCTCCTCTTTTAGAGATTATGTTTCTTAGCCATTGGAATCATTTCAGATTTTTACTGTGGTCTTCTGGGTAGAAGCTAGGGACCTTATGGACTTTTTTTTTTTTCCATTAATACTAAAATCACCATAAGCCTAAGTATGGTATGAGAAGAGCAAATTTTTTTAAAAATAATCAAAATGTCATCAATAGGAAAATGGTTAAATAACCCATGGTATAACTGGTTAATAAAATTGTATCTAGCCATTAAAAGGAACAAAGTATAATTTTATAAACTGGTGTGGAAAATGGGAATGATATATTGTTAAATAAAGAAGCAATTTGTGGGCCCACAAGATTTGACTTTTGTAAAAAAGAAGCGTTATATATGAAAAAATGGAAAAATCTGGATCTAGGAGTTACAAGTGAATGTGTTGGCAGTGGGTTTAATTAAAGCTGAAAAGAAAAGAGAAGGGGACGTAATGTTTTTCTTCCTATCCAATATAATTTTTTAAAAGGTTATAGCAAGGACTTCCCTGGTGGCTCAGACAGTAAAAGTGTCTGCCTACAATGAGGGAGACCTGAGTTTGATCCCTCGGTCAAGAAGATACCCTGGAGAAGGAAATGGCAACCCAACCCAGTACTTTTGCATGGAAAATCCCATGGACGGAGGAGCCTGGTAGGCTACAGTTCATGGGGTCACAAACAGTCAGACATGACTGAGCGACTTCACTTCACTAATAGGATTATAGATCAATTCATCGTCAACATTGTAGTATTATGAAAATTTAAAAGCATATAGCACAGTTGAAAATATTACAGTAAACACTCATATAACCACCGCCTAGATTATGTGGTTAGTAATATATAGTCTCTGCCTTATTACTTACCTATCCATTTATGCAGGCTTCCCAGGTGGCTCAGTGGTAAAGAATCCGCCTGTCAATGAAGGAGATGCAGGAGACGTGGGCTCGATCCCTGGGTTGGGAAATCCCCTGGAGGAGGAAATGGCAACCCACTCCACTATTCTTACCTGGGAAATCCCATGGACAGAGGAGCCTGGTGGGTTAGAGCCCATGTGGTTGCAGAGAGTTGGACACAACTGAGCGACTGAGCAAAAACACACATCCATTTATATATTTATGGTGATATTTATGTGTTCCAGTATCTTCAGACTTATTTAAGGAGTTGACCTCTTACTAAATGAGATTCATTGTCTATCCCACAGAGCCACAATGCCATATTCACAGATTTTACTGATTTGGACAGACACAGATACAAATACTGATAGAGGATTTATTAGACACCCTTACCTTAGGTACCTTTATCTTCTTTTTTTATTAGTAATAATGTTGGCAGAAGAAGCAAGGAATTTGCCCATTAGGGTTAGGCAACTTGTTTGAATATCCTAGGCATCCTGTGGATTCCCTTGCCCTGAGTGACCATGCATTGACTGTGTGCTATGCCTTTCCATGCAGGCATCTGTGCAAACCCTACCCATTCTTCTAGCCCCATTTAGTTTCTTTTTCCAGCACAGTATATTATGAAATATTTCTGGAAATTGTCAGTTTTTAAAAAATAAGTACAAATTATTTGTGATTCCACTGATCCACTGCTTAATTGTATAGTTTTGAATGCCTGTCCTGTAAGAAGCTTGGGGCAGATAACATTTAGTTTTGGTTCTACACAAACTCATTTGATGAAAAAGCATTCAGCTGCTGATGGGCTAGGATTTGCAGAAGGCAGTTACATTAAAAAAAACAATAATGATTTATTATATTTTATTTTTATTATATTTAATTTTAATTTTATTTTTTATTTTATTTTTAGTATATATATTTATTATATTTTATTATTTATATTTTAATTATAAATATAAAATATGGAATATGAATAACATTAGACCAGACCTAACTTCTAGAATGTATCATTCTGTGTGCTTTATTTTAACAGGTAGAATTTGCCTTATTGGTGATTAAATGTATGCACCCTACCCAAAAAATGGGCTTCCTTGGTGACTCAGTGGTAAAGAATCTGCCTACAATGCAGGAGATCTGGGTTCAATCCCTGGGTCAGGAAGAGCCACTGGAGAAGGAAATGGCAACCCGCTCTAGTATTCTTGCCTGGAAAATTCTACGGACAGAGGAGCCTGGCAGGCTACCGTCCACTGGGTCTCAAAAGAGCCAGAAATGACCTAACGACTAAACAACAAAAAACACCCAAAAGGGGAAATCCATATAAGAACTCCATCATTTTCCCCTGGCTTGTCATAAATGGCCCACTTCCCATAATTCCTTGTCTGCTCCCCTTCAGATTACCCTCTAGTCTTATAGATATCTTGTATTCTTCTAAATAACTCTTGCACTTTTTGCTTTCAGAACTTTGCCCAACTTATTTTGTTCTTTTACAATTCCTTCTCCTCTTTCCTTCTGTCCCTTCCTCTCCACTCCCCAACTCTCCTCTGTGTGATCTCTCTGGTCCCCACCACCTACAAAGACACATCTCTTCCCTCTGCCTCTCCACCTGTTTCAGCTCAGGGTCTTCTATATGAAACTTCTCTAAACCTATGAGCTAGAAGGAATCACATCTAACTTCAGGTTCACGTAGTTCTTTATTTACAATTACATTTTATGCCTTACGCTGTTGCTTCTCAATCTACATGTGGTCTAGGGAGCAGCGGCATCAGCAGCCTCTGGAGGTGAACTAGAAAGATAGAATTTTGGGTCCTACCTATCCTAAACTTGCTGATTCAGAGTCTCTATTTTACTAATATCTGCAGATCATTTTTATACACATTACTATTTGAGAAATAGCTTCTCCGAACATATATCTAGCTTTGCTTTTCACTTGATTGTTTTCAAGTAGTGAATTCTGAGAGATTCAGTCTTGGGATCAGGGACTGTGTCTTCCTCCTCTCTCATCTGCAGGGCACGAGGGATGGCTTTGCATGCAGGAGTGTCCCTTCAGTGTGGATTGTTGAATGAAAGCCTGTGATTTCAATGAGGAGGGTATGTGAGGGAAATATGTATGTGAATGCAGGGTATTTTCATGATTCTTGTCAGTGAGATGTCTTTCAAACTGTCTCATTCTTGTCATTGCCATGGTTGGGTTTTACAACCCTTGGTCCAAAGGGGCTTACTCCATTATCAGACCTGTTTCCTCCTTTCACTTCTTTCAGAACTGCCACAATGACATGGGGTATTGGAGCTTTCAGAAGCTCATGGGAATTTACTGCTCAAGGAATTGCTTTTAAAGCACAGAGAAACACTTTGTATCTGTATTTTATTAATAGAGCTGTATCTGTACAACTGACATAATTGTGTATTTGTGTCAAGAATTGGAAGCCTGATCACAGGCTAGAGTAAGGTTCAGAATCAGATTTTGGTGTATCTGGTCTCAGGAAAATAATGTGTCAGTTGATTATATTTGCTTTATGAAAATTTAGAAAAGGAGAAGCTTCATAATTTCAAAAGGGCCTTTTACACCTCCTTTTATAGATTCTCTTCAGATGTTTCTCCCACTGTCACCATTCTTCCCCCTTTGCCTAGAGTTATTATTTTTCTTCTTGTCTGTCATTTCTGTCTTCTCTTCTAGTCACAATAGATTTGTTTTGTGGTTCTCTCATTCATTCCACTCATTATTTCCATACTGAAAACTTCTGAGTTGTATAACTCTGATGAAGTCTCTGGTCCTTCACAAAAATGTAATTAATAAAATTATAAAAATATAAATATATAAAATAAACAAAAATATACAAAGGTAAACCAAATAAAAATATTAATTATGTAATAACAAAATTAAATAAAATAGTATAATAAAATAAGTACAAATAACATAATTATAAATAATATAAATATAAATAATATTACTATAAATTAAATAAGATAAAGTAAAAATAAAATAAATTACTAAATAGTACATTTTTTTGACTCATGTAAGAACAAACCCAGTAAAAATCTGCCTTTTTTCTCCTGCTATTAAAAAATAATCTTGAATACATTTTTTTTATATCATTAAGATGAAATTGTTTGAACACTTCTTTTGACTTATAGTCATTAATTTATTTAGGGGATATTTTCTAAGTCTGTGCTCTCTATATGGCATTGTAATTAATGAAAAATGAATTATAAAAGAGAAAACAAAATTTGCTTTTCCTTCAAGTCTTTAAAGTGCTCATGATAAATAGAAGTGAGACGTGTTTAAGAATAACCATAATACAATATACAATAAGATAGATATTAACAAATGTTTAACAAAATTGTCATAGAACTTTTATTTAGAGAAATCCAGAAGGTATTGGATATGCGGAAATGGCAGAAAGTTTTTTAGACTAATGAGGGACTAACTTCTATGAATTATGATTATTATTATTCACTTTCATATTCTCATTCTCCCTCTTTCTCTCATTCTTTTCTTTCTATCTCACTGTCTCCTTCCAACTCTCCCTTACTTCTTCCCTCCTTCACAAGGTCTCTTTTTACCTTTCTTAACTTTTGTCTTTACAGTTTTTTGTCTTTGGTGGACCAGTGTCTGTTTGATATCTGTTATGAAGTTGAAAGCCTCAAAAGTCACAGAGTTCTTGTTTTGGAAACCATTACACAACCCTTTTCACGAGCTGATCTATAAGGAAATTCCTACCTGTCTTGGATGTACAGTTAATCATTTATTTGTTTTCACAGATATGAATGTGTGTGTGTGTTAATCTGTGACCCCTTAGGCTCCTCTGTCCATGGGATTCTCCAGGCAAGAACACTGGAGTGGGTTGTCATTCCCTTCTCCAGGGGATCTTCCTGATCCAGGGATCAAACCCAGATCTCTGACATTGCAAGCTTCCCTGAGCCACCAGGGAAGCCCATTGATATGAATATTCTTTTGTTATTTTAAGATCTGCTTGTCTTTTCTTCCAGAAGTCCAACTGGCTCTTTCTTCAGGTTTTCCTGCCAGTTTGTAGGAATCCTCTATCTTTTATGTTTGTGTTTTAGGGTTTCTTCCTTATTTTAGCGAAAATTATGCTATTGGTTTAGGAGATGTTGGGAGAATATAATTAAAAACAAAGCCTCTCAACTCAGAAATCCTCTCCACAAAGGTAAGAAAGAAAGAAAACACTCTTATAACTGAATAAGCATTAAAAATAGATGAATCTCATGCTATCCACTAAGAGACTGCAAAAACAGAAAGAAAGAAATCTCAAACATTTATATAATCAAGTGGTCTATTGTGTGTATGTTTTCAGGATAAACAATGCTTTGTTCTCAAGTAAGAGGACTTCATAGTATCATTTGTTACACACAGTTCATCCTGACATTACTTGGTAATGGGACTGACTGTTAATTAATTGGCTTTATTCAAAGGAAAACATTCTCATATCTTTAATTTTTAAATTATCATTTATTGTGGTAAGAAGACTTAGCATAAGATCTACACCCTTGACAAAAATTTAAGTCTGCAACACATTATTGTTGACTATAGTTCAATAATATACAGCCAGTCTCTAGAACTGATACATCTCTCTCTTAACTGAAATGGTTTGCCCATTGATTATGGACTCCCATTTCCCCACCCCCCAAGGCCATGGCTACTACCATTCCACTCTTTGGTTGTATGAATTTAACTATTTTAGATAACTCACATAAGTGGAGTCATACAATATTTGTCTTTCTATGACTGGGTTATTTCACTTAGCATAATGTCCTCAAAGCTCATCCAAGTTATCATCTATTGCAGAATTGTCTTTTTTAAGGCTGAATAGGATTCCATTGTTTGTATTTATACAACAATTTTCTTTATCCATTCATCTGTAGATGGACATTTAGTTTTTTTCCACATTGTGGCTATTGTGAATCCTGTTGCAGTGAGTATGAGAGTGAGCTGATTTCAGTGTGTTTGGATCAATACCCAGAAGTGGGATTGCTGGGTCTGACAAGGAGTGGTTTTGCAACCCTAGTGCAGCTGAGAAGGGATTAATCTCCAAAGCTACAAACAGCTTTCCATAGAGTTAGTCACTCAGTTGTGTCTGACTCTTTGCCCCCCAATGGACTTTAGCCCACCAGGCTCCTCTGTCCATGGAATTCTCCAAGCAAGAATACTGGAGTGGGCGGCCCTTCCCTTCTCCAGGGGATCTTCCTGACCCAGGGATCAGACTTAGGGATGGAACCCCTGTCTCCTGCATTGCAGGCAGATTCTTTACTGTCTGAGCCGTTAGGGAAACTCCACAGCTTATGTAGTACAATAAATTAAAAATAATAATCCAATTAAAAAAATGGGCAGAAGACCTAAATAGACATTTCTCCAAAGAAAACATACAGATGACCAAGAACACATGAAAAGATTCTCAACATCACTAATTATTAAAGAATGACAAATCAAACCTACAATGAGGTATCACCTCATACCAGTCAGAATGGCCATCATCAAATTCTACAAACAGTAAATGCTAGAGAGGGTGTGGAGTAAAGGGGACACTTCTACACACTGTTGGAATGTAAACTGGTACAGCCACTACAGAGAACAGAATGGAGGTTCCTTAAAAGACTGAAATATAGAGCTACCATATGATTCAGCAGTCCCACTCCTGCGCATATATTCTGAGAAAATCATGGTTCAAAGTACATATACATTTTAATGTTCATTGCTGCACTGTTTACCATAGCTAAGGCATGGAAACAGCCTAAATGTCAATCAGCAGAAGAATGGATAAAAAGAGAAATGCTACATATATACAATGGAATATTACTCATCCATTAAAAGGAATGAAATAATGCCATTTGCACCAACATGGATGGGTCTGGAGATTACCATACCAAAGTTAAGTAAGCCAGACAAAGACAAATATCATATATCACATATATAGAATCTAAAAAAAATGATACAAATGAACTCATTTAGAAAATAGAAACAGACTCACAGACTTAGAAAACAATCTTATGGTTACCAAAGGGGAAAGATGGAGGGGAAGGCATAAATTGGGAGTTTGAGATTGGCATATACACACTACTATATTTAAAATAGATAATCAGCAAGGATCAACTGAATAGCACAGGCCTGCTCAATACTCTGTAGTAACCTAAATGGGGAAAGAATTTGGAAAAGAATAGCTATATGTATTAACTGAATCACTTTGCTGTATACCTAAAACTAACACAACATGGTTAATCAAATATACCCCAATATAAAATTAAAATTAATAAAGGAAATAAATCTCCTTCCTTATTCTCAACAAGGAGAATAAAGCCTCTTATCTTTAATTTGTATTTGTTTAATTTGTATTTGTAAAGATAAAGCCTCTTATCTTTAATTTGGACATATGTTAGTATGTTTAGTTAATTCAGTTTAGAATTAAAGTTATTTTTTTCTGAGTTTGTGATCAATTACAGAGTTGAAGTTTGTCTTTAACCTTGTGTAACAAATTATATCATTTCACAATGGAATCTGATTTGAAAATTCATTAGCATTTTTAACTTTAAAAATTTTTTCTATTATGGTAAAATACACATAAAATTTAAAATTTACCATTTTAGCCATTTTGAAAGGGTACATTTTGAAAGTGAAATGTTAAGTACATTTACATTGTTGTGTAGCCATCACCACTATCCATCTCCAGAACTTTTTCATCTTCCTCAACATAAATCATACCCTTTAAACATTGACTCCCTATTCCCTCCTCCTCTAGCCCCTGGCAACCACCGTTATTAGCATTTTCACCTACCTATTAAAAACTGCTCGTAAAATTTCAATATCCTGCCCCTGGGCGATAAGTGGAGTTCTGTTTGGCCTGGATTTGAAACACAAAGGTATTTCCTTGGGAAACTGACTAGGAAAAACAACTTTAAAACCTTTGAATGTGGGGCCCTCATTTATACAAGTGATGCTACACTAATTACAAATAATCTAAGTCTGTGCAGTTCCCAGAAACATCTCATTTGTGCCACTCCATTACTTTTAAAGTAATAAAAATCACTTTCCCAATGAAAATATTTTTTGCTTATAACTCAAGGAGTTTGCTAATGTAGATTGGTATTTTTTACAACCTTTGCTCCAGTGAATCTTTTTCTAAGTTGATATTTGGGGTTATTTTGTGAAATATAGCAAACTAAATATTGACTACTTTTTTTGACTCTTTTATTTGTAGCCTGCCATGGGCATTGGGTGGGGGGATGATGTAAAAGAACCAGGAGAAATACTCTGCTGCAATCAGAGTTCCCTGTTTAAAACCAAACTCTGCTATTTGATTGCTGTGAGATCTTGAGTAAGACACTTCACTTTTTTGCACCTAATTTCTTCATCTGTAAAACAGAAAAATTACATTCCTTTCTGAATAAGGGTTGCAAATGTCAAATAAAATAAGACTGGAAAGAAATATTGTGTATACTGTCAAAGCATGGGTTATTTCAGTGGAGTAAGGCACCTAGCATATATAAGGATTTGGAAGATGTTTGTTGAGTGAATAAAAGATTACAAAGTTCTCAGAGTTAAATTTCCTCCCTCTTGAAACTCACTCCCATCTCCCTTCCCACCATATTGATGTATGGTGGAGACCAACACAAAATTGTAAAGCAAATAACTTGCAATAAAAAAATTTAAAAAGCTAAATTTTCAAGGTTTACCTTCTCTTCACATGTACTCTTGGCTTGGCTTTGAAGTGAAGTGAAGTCACGTCACTCAGTTGTATCCAACTCTTTGCGACCTCATGGCCTGTGGCCTACCAGGCTCCTCAGTCCGTAGGATTTTCCAGGCAAGACTACTGGAGTGGGTTGCCATTTCCTCGATTTTCCAGGCAAGAGTACTGGAGTGGCTTGCCATTTCCTTCTCCAGGGGATCTTCCCCACCCAGGGATTGAACCCAGGTCTCCCACAGTGTAGGCAGACACTTTACCGTCTGAGCCACCAGGGAAGTCTTGGCTTATTACCGCTCAACTCTGCTTTCCTCTGGTTCCTGATCATGAGACAAGCCTGGGACCTCGTACCTTTGGCTGCAGTACTGCAATGCTTGCCCTTGGGCACACATCTCCTCAAGCACCAAAATACCAAGAAACTGTATGAGACTAAAAACAACTGTTTTCATGCACAGTTGGGGCAAATTTGGACCTAAAAGCTACAAAGAGAACAGAAAACCCAATAGCTGCTTCTAAGGTGCCTGGAGCAATAGCAGAGTACTGCGCTTGTCCCACACAACACTGCCCAAGGGGTGGGCAAAACACCTCAGTCACTCCCTCAGTCTGACCCCTGGACACATCTCTACCCTCACCCCATATAAGGAACAAGCTTACCCTTCTTGGGGAGCAAGCAAACAAGGGAACCTGTTGCTTGTTCTCACTCTCTCACGCTGCAGCAGGGGCCCCAGTGAAGCCATGTCTAAATTTGTTGTCTGGCCTCTAGTCAATTTCTGTGGATTGGGGGAAGTTCAAGAACCCTGGTTGGTAAGAGTTACATCCCCCTCTCCTGACAGAAATCATGTTTCAGGTTTTAAGAATTCCAGAGTGCAGGATTTGGGGAGTGGTACAAAGCGGTCAAGGAAGGTTTGTTACCTCCTTCCATCGTCTTATCTTTTCTAAGTCGAGATACTGCCTCAAAGCTTTTGAGGTGTTAGAAATGGCAGGTAGAAACACACTCATCCACTGGAACACATACAGTTAGGAAGAAGGGAATTTTCTTCTTGCCCAGCACCAGCACACTCAAGGGGTTTCACCCTGGCCAAAAAATAATGAGCCATAGTATCATTAAACCAGACACTGTAAATCCAAATTAAGCAATATTCCAGGGTTAGTCCCAGGAGTTCTCTATATGGACACATGGGCAGGAGCTCTCTCTGGGTCTTTCTCAGTGTAAATTATGCACAGAATAAATGCAAGTATGTGTCTTATAAGGCATAACCAGGTCTCACACTGACGAGACAGATGACAGTCTCAGGGTATTCCTATAAACTGTCTCTGGATTTTAGTGAGGAAACACCCGTCTTAAAGATAACCTGAAGAAAGAAATGACTGTTGAGAGGCCAGAGGTGTGGAAAACAAATAAAAGAGTTTTAGTATTTTCCTGGGCTGAGAAACAGCTTGTAAAATCTCTGTGTTCAGACAGTGACAATCATTCAGTCCTCAGGACGGAGCCCTTTTGTGCGCTAAGCTTCTTGTGAGACTCTGTGAGACAGACATTCATCAGAGGTAGACCCTGTTCTCAAGGGTCTCAAGATAGAAGACATATGCATTTAACTATAGTACAAAGCAAAGGATTGCATTACTGTAACCAGATGGAAAAGTTGTAAGGAGAAGGAATAAATTACATCTGGCTAAAGGAAGCAGGGGGAGTTTCATGAATGAAAGGTTTTTGGAAATAGATCTTGAAGGATGAGCAGTGTTTGTACATGTGAAGCGGGGAAGGCAGGGCATTCCAGGCAGAAGGGATGATTAAAAGGGAAGGGAGGAGTGGGGTTGATTTATAGCACCGTCCATGTGTGTACCTGTGGCCGGAGTCTGGGTTGTATGAAGAGTGATGTGGAAAAGCATTTTGCCGCCAGATCCTAGAGGAGCCAGAATGTCATATGAAGGACATCAGGGAAATAGAAT
The DNA here is from genome assembly GCF_019320065.1 of Cervus canadensis. Classification (NCBI taxonomy): domain Eukaryota; kingdom Metazoa; phylum Chordata; class Mammalia; order Artiodactyla; family Cervidae; genus Cervus; species Cervus canadensis. The sequence goes on along the minus strand of NC_057392.1, from coordinate 52,806,691 downwards.
TAAGATGTGTTGTGTGGGAAAACTGATTTAGTCCTTGTCATTAGTCAGCCTTTACAGGTGTCCTCATAGCACCCAAAACTTACCTAAGGCTTTTATATCCTTCTTGTTTGTGATGTGGTAAACATCTCTTCTTTTGACTTTGGAGAACAAGATTTCAGTCTGTTTTTTTTTAAGCATCGGTGGATAGAAAGAATATTTACATGCAAAAAGCCACTGATTTTTAGGTCAGCCTAATGAATACACATTTTCTCATCTTTCTCTTGTTAGGAATAAGGCAGCCCAATTAAAAATAATAGCACTTTTAATGTTTCTAGCGTATTTTAAGGTTGCAGAGGTGACAGGGTTATATTCCTGGTCTCTTCATGTATGCTGACTCCTTTTATAATTGGAGAAATAAGAGCCCCCCACCCCCCATTTTCTGACACTTTCTCTGTGGAATCTTACGTTCTAATTTGGCAACAGCATCAAAAATGCGGAAGAAGTGAAATCAAAATCAACTCCAATCAGCTATACCAGCCGAGCACAGCATTATTGTACCTAAATCCGCTAACACGTCCTGTGTCTCACTTTAGCTGGTCACTATGCTCCTGTTTCTGCATTCTTGCTTGCCACAGGGATGGCTTCCCAAATTAGAAAATTGATTTGAATTTCCCACTTTTTTTTTTCCACTTAAGAATTCATGACCCTTACCTTACTAAGAGTTTTCTCTAACACACCTCCTGGGAGAATTAGCAGGAATTTCTCAAAGCTTGGTTTATTACTGGATGCCTTATGCAGATGAAACCCCTGTTTTTTTGAAAGAACTTTAGTCAACCTTTATAAACTGTGCCCAGAATCCTCCTGCTTATAGAGATATTTTAAACAAGGATCCTAAAGTCAATCGAGTTTGTGGAGCCCAGAATCCTCCTGCTTATAGAGTTATTTTAAACAAGGATCCTAAAGTCAATCGAGTTTGTGGAGCACTGTTAATGATTCCTAAGTAATTTGGTTTCACAGTGTGCATTCTGAAGGCCCAGAGAAGTCATGTAGAAAAAAGATAGCTTTTTAACTTAATATTTCACCTAATATTAACAACCTCATGTTTCTCTAAAATGTGGGCACAATACCAAAAATGTAATTTCTTGAAATCACTTTGTAGAAGCCCAAGCTGGACAATATGGATCAATATGTGGTCTTTAGAGGCTCCAAGTTAATCTGAGAAGAAAATACAAATATGTATCAAGAACCTTGAATTTAGAAGGTGTATTAGGACCATGTGTCGAATTTATCCTGTTTACCCATCAGGATTTATGTGAGGGTTTTTTTTTTTTTCATTTTTTTTTTTTTCTTTATGATTTGGTGATCTTTTAAAACCCTGTGTCAACAGAGATGCTGCATCTGATATTATTTTCCTGAATCCAAAGAAACACCAAAGGGACTAAAATAATGAAACATTAATTTCGGCTGCAGAATGCCAATGTTGCTGACCCTGCTGGGTTATTGCAGAGCGAGATTAATTATGCAGATGTGCCCCCCTAGGCTTTGGAGTAGAAGTGCCGTGTTGTAATTCACTGCAAGATCATTCATGTAGCCAGCATATTGATATGATTATTATTCCACCAAGGTTTTATCCGCCCCTAGACAGTTACAGAACCACTTACCAGCATCTCTCATTGACTTCTTATTTAAAATTCCCAGGGCCACAGCAGGCATTCAGATCCTTTTGTTGGAGACAGTTACAAATCAATGGCATGAAGCAACATGGGATTTTCTTTAGGTCATGAAGAATGCTGAGACTTTGCTAAGCAGAAGGTAGACATTCAGACTATAGTAGAAAATGATGCTTCTGTGGCCCTGTGTCTCTAACACACATATTTTAAATGACAAGAGCAGAGAGGGAGCATGTAGTGGAAAGATCATGAGATTTGGTAACATGGTATCTCAGTTTGAATACTGGGATCACATTTATTGCCTTCCCTGGTGGTTCAGACGGTAAAGTATCTGCCTGCAATGTGGAAGACCTGGGTTAAGTCCCAGGATGGGGAAGATGCCCTGGAGAAGGGAACGGCTACCCACTCCAGTATTCTTGCCTGGAGAATTCCATGGACAAAGGAGCCTGGCAAGCTATAGTCCATGGGGTTGCACAAAGTCAGACATGGCTGAGTGACTTAACACTTTCACATTTATTATCTGCGTAACTTTGGAAAAATCACTACTTCTGTAGAATGGGATTGACATTAAATACCATACTCTACGCAGTCTTCAGAGGTTTAAATGAATATATGTGTGGAGAAAAGAAAAAAAAACAAACAACTTTTTGAATGGCAATGTGTTTTAAAAATATTTTTGTGCTGATGAGAAAGGCTTCCATTCTTGAACTGGCAGTGTCGGCATAATTGAACATGCGTTTTATGGCCCCAGTGCTTGGGTAATGTCCAATTAACTCCTATTATCACCAATACTGCTACCTAGGGCAGAATGTGGTAACCACGCATTGATATGATTAGTGGCTCCAAGGAGTATATGGCCTTGAAATGATGTGCAGAATAAAATTCTTATTCTGAATCACTGTTCTCTAGTACATGGTTTTAGGGACTTAATAACTGCAAGATAATATTCATCTAATTAGAATCTTTGAAGTTTTCCTTTCTGTTCTATGCTCGGTGGTAAAAAGTAAGTCTTGTTTTAATTTTGCCCTAAATGCCCATCTTTCTATGCATGATTGCATTTCAGAGTGTTACCTGTCTTCAGAATCCAACTGTAAGGCCATCCAGTTAAACCACACCCACCCAACTTACTCCCAACATTAAAACACAAGGAATCAAGTAATTCCTTCCTTAGAGCATGTTCTTTGGACTTACATGATTAATAATAGCATGGATATACACAGCTAAACTTTTGTACAGTTAAAAAAATAACAGTAGTTTAGTCGCTAAGTCTTGTCTGACTCTTGTGACCCCATGGACTGTAGCCCGCCAGGCTCCTCTGTCCATAGGATTTTCCAGGCATTTCCTTCTCCAGGGGATTTTCTTGACCCAGGGATCGAACCCAGGTCTGCTGCACAGTAGGCAGATTCTTTACCAACTGAGCTGCTGTTATTCTCCCCATTTTACAGTTGAGAAAACTAAGGCACAGACAGATTAAGTGAGTAACTTGACCAGTATTCCATGAGTATTAAGTGGCAGAGCCAAGGTTTGGAACTTTTGACTAAATGTGTAAGCTTTTAACTTTTTTTAAGCTTTTTATTTATTTATTTTATTTTTATTTTATTTTTTTCTGTTTACTGTCTTAATTTTTTTCCCAATTATTTTTATTAGTTGGAGGCTAATTACTTTACAATATTGTAGTGGTTTTTGCCATACATTGACATGAATCAGCCATGGATTTACATGTGTTCCCCATCCAATTTAACTACAAGGTTAAATTAGCAAAGTGTATGCTGGAGATCACTGCTAGGTTGTGATTTTCCTGATGTCTGAGATATATCATTAGTAAAATCTGTTTCATTCTTTAGCATTTAGTACAGAAGGTCCACATAGTGAATATTCAGGTACTGTTTATTAGCTTTGCATTGGAAAAGGATACTCATAAAAGGCTTATGGTGCAGCCATGAAACGCCCCCTCTTATACTCTGACAATATTTTTTTTAGTATATGTTCTGCTGCCTTGCTCTATTTTCTTGTCAAAACATTTTAAAATCTCGTATTAAGTAATCCCCGAGCACCTCTCTGTGAGGACACTTTTTTTTCCCTAAGTAGCTGTATAGTGAAGATAAGGCATACTTGTTGAAATTAGGGTCACTTGAGTCTTTAGTGGTTTATAGATCAGTGCATAATAGCCCTATAAAATTCCAGCTAACTCTCATTCTGATGAAAGGGGGATTGCATGGTCTTACTTTATTTGCAATAAAGTCACCAAATGTCAAATGCACATATAAAGAATTATTGCCAGAACTCCCCCACCTTTTCCCTCCATCCAGAGTGACCTGGTTGACTGAGGTCACATCCCAGACTATGGGACTGGTGGGTACACATTACCATCTGTCAGGATGATCCTGGTGTCCAAAAATCAGTGAAAGAAGCCATAGAATTTTCTCAACAGGGACACAGACTCACACAGACCTCCTCAGTGTTAGTTCATAAGGGGATTTTCTTTAACGCTTTAGATACAGAGTGAGAAGATTTTCTTCAGTGCTCTCTAGTGTTGGCTTACGTGAGTTCCCAGGAAGACTTGGAACGTGCTCTTTGTGTTTCAGGGACAGGTTGAGGATGGGGAAGGGGTGGATGCCTGGTGGGCTGTGTGCCCCAGTAGACAGAATGCTTGATGCGAGAGGCGTCCTGAAGCCCCTCTGCACAGTGTCAATCTGGTATGTGGGGCATCTTCTATGAATGTTCTGCTTTAGCTTTTGATTTTAACTCTTCTTAACAAAGCCAGCTGTGGAAACTGAGGCACAAGGACAGCTTAGTGCATAGACAAAGTCACACAACTCATTCATGCCGAAGCAGGACCTGGGACTTATCCCACCTGTATCTCTGTGTACATGACAATGAGGAGGCCTCGAGAGCTGCAGGGTCTGTTTTAGTAGCTGAAGCTATGGAAACATACAGGTCCCTGAACACAGGGGCAAGTGAAGCTCCATTCTTACACGTGATCTCTAGGAAGCCGATATTTTTTTTTTTTTCCTCTAATGGGAGCAGGGGAATGACACAGGGACAAGCTCTTGTGAAAGGACGACTAACTTGATGGGGGGTCAATTAGACCCATTCAGGTCTAATTGCTGAAACGTGTTTCTTGATAGGAGTCACAGAACTCATAGCGACATCTATGTATACCCACTCCTGGAGGAGACTTCATTCTCTGCATGACCTTTAGCCTTACGGAAAAACCCAACATTCATGTGAATATGTGTGACAAATAGAAACATCGGCACTTCTTATTTGCATCATAATTCACCATTTATGGCTTCCCTGATAGCTCAGTTGGTGAAGAATCTGTCTGTAATGCAGGAGACCCTGGTTCAATTCATGGGTCGAGAAGATCCCCTGGAGAAGAAATAGGTTACCCACTCCAGTATTCTTGGACTTCACTTATTTCTCAGCTTGTAAAGAATCCGCCTGCAATGCAGGAGACATGGGTTCAATCCCTGGGTTGGGAAGATCCCCTGGAGAAGGGAAAGGCTACCCACTCCAGTATTCTGGTCTGGAGACTTCCAGAGGCCAAATTGTCCATGGGGTTGCAAAAAGTCAGACACGACTGAGTGACTCACTTCACTCACCATTTATAAGACTTTTCATAAATATTATCTAGTTTGATCTTTATAAGAGCCTATGAAGTAAGTATTTGTTATGCTATTTTATGAATAAGAATATCTGGGCCCACAGGGATTAAGTAAAGTATCCAAGGGAGCACAGTTAAAAAGTGACCAACAGCTAACTAGAACAGAGTTGACTGTATCCTGGGAGATGCTCTTTCTACCACCCAGCAGTTGCCTTATGATTATATATGTTCATTATGTGACAGCATTGAACTATTATACAGTGGGCACAAACTTGGAGTCGTAGCCCCAAAAGAGAGGTAAAAAGAGCAAAACCTAAATAAAACAGATTAGGACAAAAATTTCTCAGAGCTCTAAGGGAGATATAGATATCTGAACTGAGTTTTCAGAGAAAGCATACATAGTTTAATTCCAACCAGTGGCAAAAAAAGAGAGAAGCAGGAAGGACTACAGAGGTGAGGTAGAGCTTTAGAAAAGCTAGGATTCATTTCTTTCCCTGGTTTAGTTTCAGATGGAGTTAGATGATTATGAAAGGCAACTGCATCTTGTGGACTGAAGATTAATATGGAGGTTAAGGCTGGGGCTCTCCTTCTTCTAATTAGGATTCCTCCTTCTTCTAATTATGTATTTCAGTATTTTCAGTGGAGGCCTAAGAGTTTTAATGTGTCATAAAGGAGTTCATGGTGAGATAACTTTGGTTAATGCTGGGTTAAAACAACTCAACCACAATATTTGCTTGGTAAATAACCCGAGCCTTTAAAATGTTAATGTATACTGTGAATCTCCAAGAAAGAGATACACGACATATTACTTTTTAAAATCATATGGTCACATGATCCTTTGGCAGAATGTTCACCATAGAATATGATAGTTTTCATCATGCATTTCGGTGTGCTTATATTGTATTTGATCACTTACTCGTTCTTGTCTTTACTTTTCTTTCTGTTTATTTTGTGTTTAGAAGTCTGACTTTGCTCTCAAACTATGAGATCCATGATTATAAGAGCTGTGTGTTTATTTCTGTATACTGCACAGTTCCTATTAAAGTATATGAAATGGGAGTTCAATGAACACTTCTGGGTTTGGACAAAATTCAATTCTGTATACTCAGAAGCTGGAGCTTGCAGTTTTTACGGAGAAATCTATGAAAACTTGGCTGCAGTTTTGTTCTTTGTGGCCTCTTTAACAGTGTGTAGATGAGGTCTCTCTCTAGACAGCCTCCCAGACAGGATCGTGATCTTCAGACCACCCCTTTGAATTAAAGAGGTTATTAGTGGCAATGAAATTTAAGGGGGGAAAAACCTCAGATGGTTAAGAAGTTTTTCTATACTGAGAAAATTAATGAATTTCCTAACCTGGAGGTGACTAGATCTTAGCCTATAAGGTGATGTGACTGTATTTTGTCGGTGGTGGTTTAAATTTCACCTAATTCTGTACTTGAACTTCAAAAAACATCACCTTTCCCCAGTGAGCTGCTTCCCTCTCTAGACTTTCACATGCTATGAAATGCTTCTGCTGCAGCCCTGTTCTTTAGACTCTAGCAGTTTATATGCCTCAGAACTGCAGGCTCCGCATAAGCACAGGGGACATTTCCATTTTCTTCTCCTTCAGACTGTGTCCAGAGCTTGATAAATATTTGCCAAGTGAATTAGCACAAATGTTTGATTCATCATAAATATTTCCCTCCTCTCCATGGCTTTGAGGTTCCCTGAGATGCCTCTCTGTCATATTCTGTGTTGGATTTTAAGCTGCTTTGTTGATTTAAAAACTTATATTGTTATCCTATGCGTTTCTCCAACCTCTCCCTGTTGTTATAAATCTCACCTTTAACTTCAATCAAGTGAAGGTTTTTTTTTCCATATGTATAATTTATTAACACTAAAGTACAGAAATATTAAATGCACAAATTGCTGAATTTTTATAAATAAATGTACAAATTGCTGAATTTTTATCAATCCCCTTCTCCAGAGAATCTTCCCAACCTAGGGATCGAACCCAGGGTCTCCCACATTGCAGGAGGATTCTTTACCAGCTGAGCAACAAGGGAAGTTCAAGAATACTGGAGTGGGTAGCCTATCCCTTCTCCTGAGGATCTTCCCAACCCAGGAATTGAACTGGGGTCACCTGCATTGGGATCACAAGAATTGGTGGGTTCTTTACCAAATGAGCTCTCGGGGAAGCCCTAACATTAAAGTACATAAATATTAAATGTGCAAATTGCTGAATTTTTGCAAATGCATCATCATGTAATTGGGCTTCCCTGCTGGCTCAAGAATCCATCTGCGAATGCATGAGACATGAGTTAAATCCCCGGGTCAGAAAGATCCCCTAGAGAAGGAAACGGCCACCCGCTCCAGGATCCTTGCCTGGGAAATCCCTCGGGCGAAGGAGACTGGCGGGCTACAGTTCTTGGGGTCACAAAAGTCGGACATGACTTAGTGACTAAACCACAACAGCATCATGTAACCATCACCTGACTAAGGAATAAAACATTACCAGACCTTGGATGCCTCACTCTTCCTCCTCCCTGTTAATATAGCCAAAGGCTATCCATATTCTGATTTGCCGCTGCTGCTGCTGCTGCTAAGTCGCTTCAGTTGTGTCCGAAATTGTGCGACCCCATAGATGGCAGCTCACCAGGCTCCCTCATCCCTGGGATTCTCCAGGCAAGAACGCTGGAGTGGGTTGCCATTTCCTTCTCCAAGGCATGAAAGTGAAAAGTGAGAGTGAAGTCGCTCAGTCGTGTCCGACTCAGCGACCCCATGGACTGCAGCCTACCAGGCTCCTCTGTCCATGGGATTTTCCAGGCAAGAGTACTGGAGTGGGGTGCCATTGTCTTCTCTGATTCTGATTTGAATTAAGTCATTTAATAGACTTTTAGACTTTAATATCTCCACTCCTTCAAATTCTTCAAAATCTAAGCAAAACAAAAATCCCATCTTATCATAATGAAAACCAGTGTTGGTATACTTTTATAATAGTATGAAGTAAAGTAAAGTGAAAATAACTCAGTCATGTCCGACTTCTTGCAGTCCCATGGACCGTAGCCTGCCAGGCTCCCCTGTCAATGGATTCTCCAGGCAAGAATACCAGAGGGGTAGCCATTCCCTTCTCCAGGGGATCTTCCTGACCCAGGGATCAAACCTGGGTCTCCTGCATTGCAGGTGGATTCTTTACTGTCTGAGCCACCCCAGAAGCCCCTTATAATAGTATAATACTTTACAATTAAAGTTTTCCACTTGTCACATCATTTGATCCTCTACAGCTGCCCTATGAGTTACCAAGGCAGAGGTTTTCACTTCATTTTGAAAGAGAGATTTGAGGTCTAGAGCAGGTAACCATCTGAACTATGATTTTTCCAGGTTCAAGTTTTTTGTAGAGTGATTTGTTACAATCGTGGCTTATCTGTATGTTACAGAGGCCCGACTTACAATCATGACTGTTTTTTCTGAAATATTTTGGAAACTAAACTTGCACCTGGTATGTGCAAAAAGTAGGACATGGCACATTTTGCCTAATGGTCAATGATCAACTTGAACCAAGTAATTCGGTCTGTTCTTTGTAAACACTGCGAAAGATAGCTCACCTGTCTCCTGCTCCACAGTTTCTGAAGTGTTTTTCATATATTGCCTCATTTAATAAGAGTTAATTATAACTGAAATTTGCTGAGAGTTATTTATGTTCCTGGACGGTGCTAAGTACTCTACAGGAGTTATGAAGTACACTACTCCCAACAAACTGATGAGGTAGGTATTATTAATAGCTCTTTCACCTCATGTAAAACTCAAGCCTCAGTATCCGTAAATACAGAAAAGCTATCAAATTGTTCACCTACTGGGGAGAAGGTACACTGGAATGCTCTTCCTGCCCTAAGAAATGTCCACAGATGTTAAATTAGTCATTAAGACAGTGACCAGGTTATAACTTTAAGTGTTTGCTGTGAATAATTCTCTTGTCCCAGGCCATCCACGATCATACAGTGAAACCTAGTACACCAAGTTCAGGGCACTTTCACCTCCTTCTGACTGAAAACCTAGTTATAGTTCTCTTTTGTAAAGGGTGAGTCTTAATGATGATATTTCTTCCCTCATCCCATGGAGCATGTTGCTATTCAAAATATTAAAGAACAAAAGGAAATCAACCTGCTCACCTTCTATTCCAAGCTTCTAAAGGTGGCAGGTGGTATATTATGTTATATATGTCCTCTCAGAGTTCCAAACACTTTGAAGCTATTTAGTTAGAAAGAAGAAGGCGGTATCTAAGAGGAGTGTGCTCATGTTTTCTGAACTTTGACTCTGCTGTTGTATCGAGGTTACCAACACTGGTTTGATGTGCTGAAAGTTGGAAGTTTCATTGATCTCTCCATGTGCCTCTACTGCTAGGCTTTTTTGGGAACATTTCATGCTTAACGATAGGATTGTGTTATTTTCAAAGTGAAATTTGAAAATAGAAACCAAATTTGGGTTAAAACAGCTTTCATTTATTTAAATTATCTAAAGGGGTTCACAAATCATTTGTGAAGCTTTTTAAAAATAAAAATCATGTGACTTAACACATATTTTATCAAATTAATATGCAATAAATTTGGCTTTTTTGGAAGTACGACTCTATGAATTTTAACTCATGGATAGACTCGTTTAATCATTGCCCCAATCAGGACGTAAAACTCTTCTGTGTCCCAAACAATATCCTTGTGCTGTCTGTAGCAGGGGCTACTGCCTCTAGCCCCCGATCTGTTCTATGTCACTTTAGTTTTGTCTTTGGGAAATGTCATTTAAATATGGATGGTGGATAACCTATTGAAACTGGTTAAAAAACTTTTTTTTTTAAATTCACCCAGCCTAATGCCTTTGACACTCACCTGTTATCAACAGCTTGTTGTTATGCACCCATGACAGGGAGTCCGTTTGGGGTTGTACCAGTTTGTTTGGATTTCCCAGGTGGCTCAGTGGTGAAGAATCTGCCTGCTCTGCATGAGATACAGAAGATTTCTAGTTTGGGAAGAGCCCCTGGAGGAGGAAATGGCAACCCATCCAGTATTCTTGCCTGGAAGATCCCATGGACACAGGAGCCTGGTGGGCTATAGTCCATAGGGTCACAAAGAATTGGACACGACTGAGTAGCTGAGCACACACACACACACACACACACGGATTTGTTTACCTGTTTCCCAGCTGAAGGACCTTTGAGTTGTTTCTAGTTTATAGCAATTAATAATGGAGCCACTGTAATCATTCATGTATAGGTTTTTGTCTGAACATAGGTTTCCATTTCTCTGGCGTAAGTAGCTAGGAGTAGGATTGCTAGGTTCTATGGTATATGTGTGTTTACTGGCTTCCCTGATGGCTCAGATGGTAATCTGCCTGCAATGCCGGAGACCTGGGTTTGATCCCTGGGTTGGGAAAATCCCATGGAGGAGGACTTGGCAACCCACTCCAGTATTCTTGCCTCGAGAATCCCCATGGACAGAGAACCCTGGCGGGGCTACCGTCTGTGGGGTCATAAAGAGTTGGACATGACTGAGTGACTAAGCAGACAAAACTGAATAAGAAACTGGCAAGTTGTTTTCTTAAGAGGCTGTACCATTTTGTAGTCTGAGCAGTAGGAGAGTTCCAGTTGTTCTGTATTCTCTTCAGTATTTAGTATTGTCAGTATTTCTTTTTTCTTTTTAAGATTCGTTATTTTTATTTTCTGATGTGGACCATTTTTCAAAAGTCTTTATTGCACTTGTTACAGCATTTCTTCTGTTTTATGTTTTGGATTTTTCGGCCACGAGGCATGTGGGATCTTAGCTCCCGCACCAGGGATCAGACCTGCATGCTCTACTCTGGAAGACAAATTCTTAACCACTAGACTGCTAGGGAAGTTCCTGCTGTCAGTATTTCTTACTTTAGTTTTTCTGAAAGGTGTTTAGTGGCATCTCATTTTGTGGTTGTAATTTTCACCTCCTTATAGCTAATAATGTTGAATTTTGATAATGTGCCTCTTTAAGACTTTTGACATTTTAAAATTGGGTTGTTTGTAGTGTGATTCCTATAACTTTATTCTTCTTTGTCCAAATGGTTTCCTATATTTAAAGTATTTCTCTTTCCATATAAATTTTAGAATCAACTAGTGTATATCTGTAAAGAGATCTTTCTAGAATTTTTGATTGGAATTTCATTAAGTCTGTCAAATAATGTGGGGGAGAATTGGCATCTTTTTTATGTGGAGTCTTATGATCCATGAGCATGATATATCTCTTGTATTATTTTCTGTTACCAATGTAGTAAATACCAGAAACTTAGTGGCTTAAAACAACATCCAAAATTAATTAATTAATTAAAAGATAATTTATTAACACCAGAGAGTCAATGAGTCACAAGTGCAGGTTAGTATGGTTTAGCTGGTTCTCTGCTTAGGGCCTTACATGGCTAAAATCAAAGGGATCAAGGTTGTCAACAAGGTGGTGTTCCTTTCTGGAGGTGCTTGGAAAAATGACTCTTCAAAGTTGTTGACCAAATTCCACGCACTTGGCTACAGGCCTGAGGTTCTTGTTTCCTTACTGGTTGTCAGGTGAAAGTGAAGAGGAACTTTAAAGAGTCTCTTGATAAAAGTGAAAGAAGAGAGGGAAAATGCTGACTAAAAACTCAATATTCAAAAAACTAATATCATGGCATCCATCCCATCACTTCATGGAAAATATATGGGGAAACAGTGAGAGACTTTATTTTCTTGGGCTCTAAAATCATTGTAAATGGTGAATGCAGCCATGAAATTAAAAGATACTTGCTCCTTGGAAGAAAAGCTATGACAAACCTAGACACCACATTAAAAAGCACAGATATTACTTTGTTGTCTAAGGTCTGTCTAGTCAAGGCTATGGTTTTTCGAGTAGTCATGTACTGATTTGAGAATTGGACTATAAAGAAAGCTGAGCACTGAAGATTTGATGCTTTTGAACTGTGGTGTTGGAGAAGTGCTTTTGAGAGTCCTTTCAATTGCAAGAGATCAAACAAGTTAGTCCTAAAGGAAGTCAGTCCTGAATATTCATTGGAAAGACTGATGCTGAAGCTGAAGCTCCAATACTTTGGCCACCTGATGTGAAGAGCTGACTCATTGGAAAACACCTTGATGCTGGGAAAGATTGAAGGTAGGAGGAGAAAGGGATGACAGAGGATGAGATGGATGGATGGCATCACTGACTCGATGGACATGAGTTTGAGTAAGCTCCGAGAGTTTTGTGATGGACAGGGAAGCTTGACGTGCTGCAGTCCATGGGGTCACAAAGAGTCGGACACGACTGAGTGACTAAACTGACTGTCAGCTGAAGATTTCTCCAATTCTTTAATGTCACTCGCATTCCATGGCATGTTTCTATATTTATCTTTCAACATCAAAAGCCTATAGTGTTCTTCTCTTACTTCCCATTTCTTTTGCTCATCATTTCCTGCATTTCTCTGGCTTTTAAGGGCTCATAATGCAGAGTTCCAAAGAATAGCAGGGAGAGCTAAGAAAGCTTTCCTCAGTGATCAGTGCAAAGAAATAGAAGAAAACAGTAAGAATGGGAAAGACTAGAGATCTCTTCAAGAAAATTAGTGATACTAAGCGAACATTTCATGCAAAGATGGGCTCAATAAAGAACGGAAATGGTATGGACCTAACAGAAGCAGAAGGTACAAAGAGGAGGTGGCAAGAATACACAGAAGAACTGTACAAAAAAGATCTTCATGACCCAGATAATCACGATGGTGCGATCACTCACCTAGAGCCAGACATCCTGGACGGTGAAGTCAAGTGGACCTTAGAAAGCATCACTACGAACATAGCTAGTGGAGGTGATGGAATTCCAGTTGAACTATTTCAAATCCTAAAAATGATGCTGTGAAAGTGCTGCACTCAATATACCAGCAAATTTGGAAAACACAGCAGTGGCCACAGGACTAGAAAAGGTCAGTTTTCATTCCAACCCCAAAGAAAAGCAATGCCAAAGAATGCTCAAACTACCGCACAATTGCATCTCTCATGCTAGTAAAGTAATGCTCAAAATTATCCAAGTCAGGCCATAGCAGTATGCAAACCATGAACTTCCAGATGTTCAAGCTGGATTTAGAAAAAGCAGAGGAACCAGAGATCAAATTGCCAATATCTGCTGGGCCATCAAAAAAGCAAGAGAGTTCCAGAAAAACATCTATTTCTGCTTTATTGACTATGCCAAAGCCTTTGACTGTGTGGATCACAATAAACTGTGGAAAATCCTGAAAGAGATGGGAATACCAAACCACCTGACCTGCCTCTTGAGAAATCATTTGCAGGCCAGGAAGCAACAGTTAGAACTGGACATAGAACAACTGTCTGGTTCCCAATAGGAAAAGGAGTACGTCAAGGCTGTATATTGTCCCTGCTTATTTAACTTATATGCAGAGTACATCATGAGAAACAACTGGACTGGATGAAGCACAAGCTGGAATCAAGATTGCCAGGAGAAATACTGATAACCTCAGATAGGCAGATAATACCACCCTTATGGCAGAAAATGAAAAACTAAAGAGACTTCTGATGAAAGTGAAAGAGGAGAGTGCAAAGGTTGGCTTAAAGTTCAACATTCAGAAAACTAAGATCATGGCATCTGGTCCCATCACTTCATGGCAAATAGATGGGGAAACAGTGGCAGAATTTATTTATTTATTTATTTATTTATTTATTTTGGGGGTGGGGCTCCAAAACCACTGTAGATAGTGACTGCAGCCATGAAATTAAAAGACACTTACTCCTTGGAAGGAAAGTTATGACCAACCTAGACAGAGACATTACTTTGCCAACAAAGGTCTGTCTAGTCAAGGTTATGGTTTTTTCAGTAGTCATGTATGGATGTGAGAGTTGGACTATAAAGAAAGCTGAGTGCCGAAGAATTGATGCTATTGAACTGTGGTTTTGGAGAAGACTCTTAAGGGTCCTTTGGACTGCAAGGAGACCCAACCAGTCCATCCTAAAGGAGTTCAGTCCTGAGTGTTCATTGGAAGGACTGATGTTAAAGCTGAAACTCCAATGCTTTAGCCACCTGATGTGAAGAGCTGACTCATTTGAAAAGACCCTGATGCTGGGAAAGATTGAAAGTAGGAGAAGAAGGGGATGACAGGATGAGATGGTTGGATGGCATCACCAACTCAATGTACATTAGTTTGAGTAAACTCTGGAAGTTGGTGATGGACAGGGAGGCCTGGCATGCTGCAGTCTATGGGGTCGCAAAGAGTCGAACATGACTAAGCAACTGAACTGAACTGAATAGTTAGATCAAACCCATATGAATAATCCAATATAATGTCTGTATTTTAAGCTCTATAATCTTAATTACATTTGTAAAGTTACTTTTGCCAAGTTAAGTAACATTACAGGTTCCAGAGATTAGGGCATGAAGGCCATCTTGACAACCATGTATTTAGTTCCTTTGGTTTTCTTATCAATGTTATGTAAATTTCAGCGTATGGCATCACTGACTCAATGGACATGGGTTTGAGTGGACTCTGGGAGTTGGTGATGGACAAGGAGGCCTAACGTGTTGGGGTCGCAAAGAATCGGACACCACTGAGCCATTGAACTAAACTGAACTGATTAAGCTTTTTAGCTGAACATTTTTTTTCTTTGTGTTATTGTAACCAGTATTAAAATAATCTTTATAGTTGTTCACTGCTAGTTTATAGTAATATGTTTAATTTTTGTGTGTTGACTGCAGATTATGTAATCTTGCTAACCATATTTAGTTCTATTTATAAATAGATTCCTTAGGACTTTCTGTGTTGAAAATCATGTCATCTGTGTATAGCCTTATTGCACTGGGTAAGGCTTCTAGAATAATGTTGTATAGTACTAAGAATATCCTTTCCTTTCTCCTTAAAGCATTCAGTCTTTTAACATTAGATGTAATGTTAGTTGTAGGTTTTTTTATTAGATGTTCTTTTGCTATTTGTGTAAGTTCCCTCCTATACTTACATTCCTGAGAATTTGTATCCTGAATGGGTATTGAATTTTGTCAAGGACTTTTCCTGCATCAATTGATATGATGTGGTTTTTCTTCTTTAAATCTATGAAAATACTGAAACCAAACTTGAATTCCTGGGATAAACTCTGCTTGATTGTAGAATATCTGTAAATCTGTTTTCTTGTGCTGTCTATGGTAGGTTTTGTGATGAGAGTAATATTGATGCCATTAAATGAATTGGGAACAGTTTTGTCCTCTTTAATTTTCTGGAAGAAATTTTGTAGAATTGATGTTATTAATTCTTTAAATATTTGGTAGAATTCACCAGTGAAACCACCGATGCTTAAATATTTATATTTTGGAAGATTTCTACCTACACATGTAATTTCTTTTTAATAATTATAGGACCATTCAGATTGTCCATTTAATTTTGGGTGAACTTTGGTAACTTGTGGTTTTTGAGATGTTGGTCCATTTTATCTAAATTGTGGCATTTGCATGCCTAGAGTTTTTAGTTTTGCCTTATTACAATTTTAATGCTGTGTAATCAGTAGTGAAATACCCTCTTTTATTCCTAGTATTAGTGATATGTGTTTTACTTTCCTTGTTGATTCTCCTGGCTAAAGGTTTAGCAATTTTATTGTTCTTTTCAAAGAACCAGCTTTTGGTTTTGTTATTTTTTCTATGCATATTATTATTTCTGGTCTAAAAATCTTTGAGCAAGAGAAAAAGGAGGCAACAAAGGAGGAAATGGTTGGATGGCATCACCAACTCAATGGGCATGAGTTTGAGCAAATTCCCAAAGATAGTGAAGGACAGGGAAGCCTGGCATACTGCAGTCCATGGGGTCTCAAAGAGTCGGACACAGCTTAGCGACCGAACAACTGCAGAAGTCTTTATCTCCATTCTTTATTATTTCCCCCATTTTGCTTGCTTGGTGTAGTTTTCTCTTCTTTTTGTAGGTTCTTAAGGTGAAATATTAGATTATTTTCTTGGGGTCTTTATTCTTTTTTTATTGTGAGCTTTTAATACAGAAAATTATTCTCTAAGCACTGACTTAACTGCATCCCATACATTTTGGTATGTTGGATTTTCACTTTTGTTCAGTTCAAAATATTTTCTAATTTCCCTCAAGACTTTCTCTTTGTCCCGTGTATTACTTAGAAGTATATATTTTAATTTTTAAATCTTTGGAGATTTTTCTTATTTATTTTTTTATATTTATGGTTTAATCCTATGGTTAGAGAGTATACTTTGAATTCCTTTAAATTTGTTTAATTTGATTTATGGTACATGATATTGTGGTGAATGCTTATGCATACTTGAAAAGAATGTGCTATTGCTTCCAATTTAGAGTCTTCAAAAAGTTGTTCCATGTACTCTCCGCACGTTTATAGCTACATTCATTAAGAAAGACAAAGTGGAATATGCTAACTTCTTTATCCCCAGATTCAGAGCCTAAAGTTTTTGAAGCAAGACCTGCTCAAACGTTATCAGTATATTAGAAAAAGGAAAAGAAAAATCTAGATGGAATTCATGCTCAAGGAAATAATTGGGCTGCAGGGCTGATCCTGCATGTGGATGACCATCTAGGTTCTGTGACTTGGTGTTAACGTCCAAGTATTCAGTGGACAGGTCAAAGCACAGAGTATCTATCAACCACAAATGAAGCAGATAAAGCTTCATGGTTAGATGAGATTTATCCAACTTAGAGTAACATATTACAGGGGAAAAAATTGCAGGCTCCTAGAACAGAGTGCTAATAAGAACCAAGTTGAAGGACCATGTCCCAACCAGGTTGCTGAGATTCAGAGAGTGACTATGGTCTGATTATGGAGCTGTATATGGAATTAAGGAAACTGATGGATGAATTTAGTCTGTGGTCTTGTAAAATACTGTTGTATAGAAGAAAGAATGAGAAAATGAAGATTCAGAGATAATCTGAATTATTATCTAGGTGTAGATAGCCTAGTTTCAGGCTATCTCCTGGCCAGTGAGAAAATCCAGTGATCAGGGCAAACTCAGAGGTAAGGAAATTTTGAAGCTTAATGTCCCTAGAGAAGGCAGACACTAGAAAGATTAATTTGCATGGATAGATGTTAAAGTGAATATGTAATAACAATCTTTATTATTATGGTGATTACATAAAACTAGGTACATACTTGAAACTTCTTGCTAGGTGATGTAGACATTATACTAGGAAACAATGGCATTGAATATGAGATAAGTACTAATATCTAAGAGGGGAAGTGTGCAATGATCATATAGTAAACAAAATGCAGGGAAGGATGACTAGGAATTTATTGTATGTAGGTTCTAGTCGTCTGAAGCAAAGGCAGAAGCTATTAAACCCCATCACAATAATGTAAACCTAGGTTGTACTTCAGACCATGAGAAACCCTTCATTTTTAGATAGATTCCTTTTCTTTTCTGATTGTTTCTCCAGGTCTAAAAAAACTCAATCCCATTCTCCACAAGACATGAGAATCAAAAGCATATTACTGGACTTCCCTGGTGGTCCAGTGGTTAAGATCCCAAGCTTCCACTGCAGGGGGTGTGGCAGGTTTGATCCTTGATCTGGAAAGTTCTGCATGCTTCAGAATGCAGAAAAAACAAGAAAAGAAAGAAAAGAAAAAAAAAATGGTATTACTTGTAACAATAGTAAACTTCTGAGGCTGAATGCAAGTCTATGTTAAATGAATCAATCTTCTCAGAAACGTTTCAGACCATTGGTACCTTTAGTCTTTTAAAACCAGCCTGCACAATCATATTTTCTTTTCAGTCTGATTTATTCTGATTCATCATAGGGCAGGACTGACCCTGGATTTGTATTTGCACACATTAGATTAAGTTTACCTTGGTAACCTGACTCCTTGTTGCCTCCAGAATAATCCAGTTGCTCCTGGAATTATCAATTTAGACTCTCAATCACACACTAATTAGAATGTCTTCAAAGTGTTGCCATAGGAACTCAGCAGCTTATAAACAGGCAAATTGTGAAAGTATAGAGGTGTGAGGCTTTTTTTTTTTTAATAGCCAAAAACAATTTGGGAGGTTAGAATCCTTTATCATAGCTGAGTATTGGAACTGAGATTACTTTGCCTTATATCAGCAATTAAATGTCTACTTGCTCTCTGTTGACAAGGACTATACAGAATTATTAATTACTTTTGTTAATGTCTTGGATGAGGACATAGGTGGAATGTTCATCAAGTTTATGGATGACACAAAACTAGGAGCATAACAGTTATTGTGATGATCGACTCAGGAATCAAATTGATTTCAAGACAGAATTTAGTGGCAATCCATCCAATATATGCCTGGAGGAATGACCTCCATATAGCATAAATTGATCACCAAATCATTCCTCTGATCAGAAAATGTCAGTGATTCCCTCTTTGCCATTTAAATTAAATCCCAAGTTCTTAGCCTACTGTTCAAGATCGTGCAATATTCTGATCCTAAAACCCCATGCTTTCTACCAAAATCTTTATAGTTCTTTTCCTAATACCCTGTGCTTGAGTCAAACTGAATTATTTATAGATGATTTCCTATTTATGTTCCATGCTTTCCTCTGAGCATTATTCTCCACTGAGTTTCTTTCCCGCACACTTTCCTTCTGCCTCAATTCTAAATTTCCAAACCACTTCTTTCAGTTTAAAGCTACCTCTTCTATTTAGTCTTCTTTGACTGCCTTAGCTGGAGTAATCTCTTTCTTTTGCTAATCTTCAATAACACTTATCAGCGCCTCTCTATTTTTATCACTTTACTTTGTATTGCAGCTATTTCTTGTACATACTTTAAGTTTCTGTTAGACTCTGCTTAGTGCTCAAACTTCCGTCTGATAAATCTTTGAATATCTTGTAGTGCCTCTGCATGTCTATTGTTCAAAGTTGATGATGCTGAAGTGGTTTGCATGTGGTTTATTTCCTCTACTGGGGATAAGTGCCTTTAGAGAAGGCCCTACATTTTGCTTGAGAGAGGTCTCTGCAATTATAGGCTAGTGACTTGTAAATAGAAAGTGTTCAATACATGTTTTATTGAATTAAAGAATGCTGAAAGGAAAACTCCCTAAGGTAATGGTATAAGGATTAGAAGGGAGTGGTGGTGTTAAGAAACAGACATTTAATTTCTGAGATAAAATGTTGTTTAAGATATAATAAACTCTCCTGTGATTTGTGTTGCTGTTGTTCAGTTGCCAAGTCATGTCTAACTCTTTGCAACCCCATGAACTTCATGCAAGTCCAGCATGCCAAGCTTCCCTGTCCCTCGCCATCTCCTGTAGTTTGCCCAAGTTCATGTTCAATGAATCGGTGATGCCATCCAACCATCTCATCCTCTCTTGTACCCTTTTCCTCCTGCCATCGATCTTTCCGAGCATCAGGATCTTTTCCAGTGAGTTGGCTCTTCATGTTAGGTGGCCAAAGTATGAAGCTTCAGCTTCAGCATCAGTCCTTCCAAAGAGTATTCAGGGTTGATTTCCTTTAAGATTGACTGGTTTGATCTCCTTGCTTTCCGAGGGACTCTGATGTACAGTCATGCTAAGAAAGAAGCACATTAGAGATTTTTGGTGATGTGTGGCCAATAGAGGTGACAAGTGTATGAAACTTGCATCCTCCTTTAAAATGAACACACATTCTGGATGGCTTGAACAATACTGGTTTATACGTTTTGTTTCAGTGTAGCACCCTTATAAATGTCCCGTTTCAAATGCTGTTAGTAGGTCACCCTATTTATTAAATACTTCTGTGATTTTTAGACTACTGTGTTACTGTGAAACTTGTGGCATAGGCTAATATTTGGGATAATAGATGTAGTTTGTCAGGTGTGGATATAAATCTCATCTCTGCCACCTTCTAGAAGTATGATCTGGACAAGTTACCAAGACCTCTGTAATTACCCCCGTATGGCTGTTATGTTCAAAACAGAGAGTGGAGGTCCTTGATATGGAATTTCTCAGTAATATTCAGGTTTCAGTATTTATAACCCCACAGAGGTTTTATCAGGGGCCAGATATGTCTAGAGTAGAGGGGAAAGAAATAGTTAACAGAGTTGTTATACCTCCAGCCCTTCTGCATCAAAGATCACACAACCAAATAAAAGGGCATCTTTCTTGCTAGTGAACTGTTTCAGCTGGTTACCAGCAGAAGGGCTAAAGATCACAGAAACTGGAATCCAGCTTCATCATTTGTCTCTTGACTAGGAAGAGTAGAACAGGCACAGTAAGACATGAGGGTTATACATTTCCCTTTGCTATAAATTCAGAGTATGGTGGACTGCAAACCAAGTCTGAATCTAGGATTTCTAGACTTTCTGTTCCTCACTAAGAAGAAAAAGTGTCTAGATAATAAAACATTTCCAAGTGGAAATAAACCAAGACAATATGATGAAGGGTAAGAAGAACAAACTTATCTGCCGGAAATTCAACTCTGATGAAAAAAAAAATCTAAAAAAATATTTTTAAGTAGGCAGAGTTCAGTGATTAAGAGACCATTCTAGAGCCAGGCTGTTGTAATTTAATCATTACCCTACCACTTTCTGGGATTTCTCAGGTGCTACCAGTGGTAAAGAATCTGCCTGCTAAGGCAGGAGACTCAAGAGATGAGAGTTTGTTCGCTGGGACTTCAGGAAGATCCCCTGGAGAAGGGAATGGCAACCCACTCCAGTATTCTTGCCTGGAAAATTCCATGGACAGAGGAGCCTGGCAGACTACAGTCCATGGGGTTGCAAAGAGTTGGATGTGACTGAGCATGCACAAGCTAGATGCACCAGTTACCCTTTTCTAGCCAAAGTATCTTTTATGTTATTTACACTTGTCTCAGTTTTCTTATCTGTAATATGGTGACATAAAAAAAGCCTATTTTCCTGGTTGGTTCTGACAATATTAACATTGTAAAATTGTTATAATTTTATGGTTGTGTTATATTTTTTATAAATATAAAAATGTGTTATTATAAATATAATTGTATTTTTGTGTTAATATTGTAAAAGTCTTAAAGCAGTTCCTAGTCAATAGTCAGGCTATATATGCACTAGTATTATTTAAGCACTTGAGGGTAATAAGTTCTCTCCTTACCTTTATGTTTGCATTGACAGGATGGGACTTCTGTGGTGTATAATGAGTCTGTACTTCTATGGGATCCTGCAAAGCGATGCCTCAGGTAAGTGAATGTCTTTTAACAATCTATTAAGATGCAGAGAACATGTAGGGTAATGTTGTATGTCTGAAAATGGGTTAAGAAAACATAATGTTGCTTATTTCCACTGACTTCTGTGGTAATATAAAATCTTATATTTGACAGAATCATATAATTGTGATGGTGGCAAGAACTACTGAAATCTTTAGTCTTTATGGGGCAAAGTACACTGGGAGGACTGGTTGGGTGTGTTTACTTATAGGAATTTTTCCTCACCTTCACGTCTAAGGCAACTAGAATCGTATTTCTTCCCCTTACCTCAGGTCCTATGGGAAAAGAAATGACAGTGATAGTGGATGACTTCTGAGTTCCAAACTTGAGCTAGTGGCAGAGAAAGCCTTGGTGGTAACAGCCCATTGATACCTTATAAAAACAAATAAATAAGGATAGTTTTGCTCTGATGACTCCTGCAATGCAGGGGACACAAGAGACACAGGTTCAGTCCTTCAGTTGGGAAGATCCTCTGGAGAAGGAAATGACAATCTTGCCTGAAAAATCCCA
The DNA here is from genome assembly GCF_019320065.1 of Cervus canadensis. Taxonomy (NCBI): domain Eukaryota; kingdom Metazoa; phylum Chordata; class Mammalia; order Artiodactyla; family Cervidae; genus Cervus; species Cervus canadensis. Next base: position 52,784,781 of record NC_057392.1, on the reverse strand, counting down.
TGGACAGAGGAGCCTGGAGGCCTACAGTCCAAAGGGTCACAGAGAGTTGGACATGGCTGAACAGCTAAGCACACGGAGAACACACATATAGGAAGGAAAGAACCTATCGTTAGGCTCATTCTTTCTTTGGATGTTGCTTCACAAGCATAAGAAGATGCAGCCAAAATATTTATTGAGTTTAAATAACCAAACTCAGCTATCTTGGACATGGATCATATGACATCAGAGTTACAGGGGACTTGAAAGTCTGTCTTCGTAGATCTCATCTCATCTGTAGAAGTACTTCTCAGAACTATTTGATGGTACCTCTAACTAGTGATCATCTCATTTTGGCCCATGATGTCTTTGGACTGATCACATTATTAGAAAAATTTTAGTACGTGTAACTGAAATTTGTCTTTTGTCACATCCATACATTTTTTTTGGTTCAACTGCTTGATTTAAATGGAAAATACCTCATTCCATGAGTCTCTACTTTTAATTCAAGGAACAGAGTTATCTTCATTTAAAAAAAAACAAAAAACCTTCCCATGTATAATTTCCCTGAAGATCATGGATCATACTTTGAATCTCATTGATTTAATTCTTCTTCTATGTGAGAGGCCATCAGAGATGTTCAACAGAGGTCACCAAACCATGGCCATGTTCTCCAGTATATACCTTCAACTGTTCTTCATGTGGCGTGGATTTAAGCCTTCCTATCATCTTGATTACTTTTCCTTTGTGTGTTTTGGTTTTGCTACATCACTTAAGGCATTTTATTGGAAACCAAAAACAGCACTAAAGGAGTGGTATAACTTGGACAGAGTACAGCTCAAAGCCAAGAGAAGGAGAGATAACTTCTAACCTCGTTGGCCCTTAGAGGCTTTACAGAGGAGAGGATATATTATAAGCAGGACTGATATTCAACTGGGATGCTCTAGTATAGAGCTCTACTGCCTGTTTAAACCAGCGTCTACCCTGCTTAATTGAGTGTCCCATTTGACTGGACAGTTCCCTGATGTCCTGATTTTAAATATGCTGAGTATAACCCCTGATTGTAGTTTCTTATTTCATTTAGTTCTATCCTTGAATGGTATCTTCTTACAGAAGCAATCCTTAACCATCTTAACTAAAATAGCCCAGTCAATCACTCCAGTCCTCTATCCTTCTTTAGTTTTCTTCTTAACACTCATTTTTTTTGTCACTATATCAATCATTCTCATCCTTCTCTTCTCCTCCTGCTCTTTTTTCATTTTCTTTTTCCTTTCCAATCCCTGTTTTCTTCTCCTTTCTTTCTTTCTCTCTCTCTCTTCCTCTGTTCCTTCCTATTTCTCTGCTTTTAAGGTCCCCAAGGACAGGGACTTGTCCATTTTGTCTGTTAACCCATACACTTGGAGTAAAGATTGACACAGACACATAGTAGGAACTCAATGTTTATATATATATACGGATAGATATATGATGGGCATAGATATATATATATATATATATATATATATATATATATATATATATATATATAAAATGAATGAAAAGCTGTCCCTTCATATTGTTTTTTTGGCCCAAGTTGGTCAACTATATAATTGGTCAGTTATAAAGTTTATAATAGAACTTGTTTGTATTCATACTAGCAATTCGTCAATGTGGTTTTATGTCCTCACCTTGAAGGGAAATGGAAAAATGACCTTGTTAACCTTGTTAGAGATCAATGAATTCTCAGGAGTTAGTGGCTCATTAGTGCTGGTGCCTCCCCACTGGTCCTGGCAGAGTTGCTTTTCTGAATGACCTTTACTGTAATCCATCCAAAGAGCACCCCCCACCACCCCCTCAGATGTTGTTGGAGAGTGAGCTTTTTACCCAGGAACTGACTCATAATTCTGCCAGGGAAGCTGACTTCTTGAATAAAACACGTTCTCATACCAGCCCCATTGAGTCACCATGGGAGCAGGAAACATGTTGTAATGCCCTCGGCCCATCTGGCCCATATTCATTTGCCTTCCTTATGAAAAGGTATATTGTGTCTGTGTCAGTGATGCACTTCCTAATTGGAAGGAGAGGAACAAAAAGTAAGTGTTATTGACAAAAATAAAAGGGGAACCGGCTCTGAGCTGTGAGAGGGAGAAAGGGATCCGATGAAGCAACCTCTCGTGCATCATGCCTTTTACAACAGTGTAGATGACAGCAGATGGTTAGTCTTTCGTAAGGTCCTTCCTATGCTTCAGGTACCCATGTTAACGGGACCACAGGATTGATGTAAACAAAGAGAGATCTCTTGAAAACCCTAGAGCTCTGTCCATGTTTGTGATATTTGTTTTATCTTGTTCCTCTGGACCCCTTCATGTGGACCCTTCTCTAAAGGAAAGTACCAAATTTTAAAAAGAAATCACAACCACACAACAACTTTATTTCTGTGTAGTGCATTTCAAATAAAGTCAACTGGACTTTAAGGTACACGATTCTGACTAGAAAACATAGTCTTTCTATACCAATCCTGTGATTTCCAGCTTCACTGGGGAGTGTGGGGTCAACATTTCATTTCTGATGGTAATAAAAGCAAATAATCAAAGATCAGTATTTACTCTCTTCTAAGGAATTAAAGCTTGAAATGATTTTAATAGTGATAATATAATGTAACAGTTATAAAGGTGATAATAAAGCTCCCTTTGCTGAAATACAATTTTGTTTGAAGTTTACATATTCTTTGTCATTTAGTTCTCACACCTAAAACACAGCAGTCAAGGTATTTTAACTCCCTTTTAGGGGTCAGAAAATTAGAATCAAAGTGGCTGAGAGAACTATCCAAAGTCATACAGCTAATACGTAACAAAACTGTGACTGCAACTATTTTCTCGGTTCCTAAGATAGGTATTATTTTTACTAAATACATTCCCCTTGGACTCTACTAGCATATAAATAATTTAGAAAAATATATTAAGATCCCAGGGGTCATGAGTTTTGTTAATTATTAAAGGACCACCCTATAATAGATTGCTATGTTTTTCATTAACACATGGGAATTATTTTTACCCCTCCCCCTTCACCCTCATTTGAGATGTTTTCCACCCACAAGGAAGAAAATCAATGTAATGTAAGCCCAAGACTCAATATTCCCATTTTTGCTTATCATACAATTAAATATTTCCAATACTATATGCAAAGAAGTTCTCCTTTGCAAGAATTCTAAAAGCAAACTGATTTGCCACACACTTCTCTTTTGGTGTGTTTCTTTGGCAGCAGGTTAGAAAGTTGAACTGTTAAAGTCACCTTTAGAGTAGAAGTAAATATTTGGAAATTGTGATTCCAAGTTGGGAAGGTAGTTAGAATGGTACCATATATAATCTGATGAATTTGAAAAATACTGCCATCTCAAAATTATTTGCTGCAGACCATATGAAAAATGATAACCATGAATTTTCTTCCTCAAATGCACGCGCGCGTGCACACACACACATCTTTAAATACAGCTTTTTCTTTCAGAGTCAGCAAACTGTTGACTGTGTGCCAGGTGCAGGGCTAGATTTTTCACACATTATCATTAGCTTCAGAGATGGGGTGTAGAGATTCTTACAACCCTCTTATAGATTAGGAAATATAGAGCCAGGGTGGGGGCCGAGTAGGGAGGAAAAGGTGAGAAGGGAGGGTGGGGTTGGCCTCAGTTAGCAGTTTCAAAGGCCATCTTTCCTCCAAAAGCCAAGCTCTTTCTTTTGGACCACATTGCCTAACCTTAAGGCTTTCTTATGCTAACAGAGGTAAGAGTCCCTGATTTTTTAATCATTATTTTTAAGAAATATGCAGAGAGTGGAAATAATAGTGTGACTTATTGGGAATGAATTACACTATGTAAAATAAATAAATAAGTAAAAGCATTGTGGCTTAGCAGGAATCAAGATATTGATTCAGGTTCTGACTGTTTCACTTAATGAGCTGTTTAATGACATTAAAGACATTTAATCATGCTGTTTCTCTGTGTCCTTACATATAAACCAAAGCAACCAACCTATTAGCAACAGAAGAGCTAACCATCCAGCCAACTAGACCAACTGACAATAGCAAAATCTCAACCAATTCTTCATTATTGCTTTTTTATTAAAGAACATTGTGGGTCTTACAATAAACCATGGACATATCCAGGATACACCATTCCTATTATTTAATTACTTCTAATGACAAATGTTTATCTTACAATGATTTCACTTTATTCTGAATATCATGTGTTTGACCATTTCATATTGTTAGAATCCAGGGTAAATAAAGAAAAGTTCTTATTGTAAGAATCTTAGTCAAGTCTGAGAGAAAGAAGAAAAACTAAATACCAAACAAAATTGCATGAGAGAGCAGAGATAGTTATTAATCCTGTAGGGCAGTATTGAAGATTTCTCAATCAAAGAACAACTGTTCTTTTCTAGGAGAAAATACATCTCTTATTTGGGAACAGAATAGTTCAGTTTTGCTGAAGGGATAGTGTGAAGGTGTTTAGAAGCCAAGCCAGAAAGGCAGGTTGGGAACAGATTGTGGAGGACAGGAATCCCTGCAGGTGAAGGAAATATTTGTGTTTAATGTATTTTAGATACACTTGGGTAGTTCTTTGTTGTTGTTTTTCTTCTACAGGGATCTATTGTATTTTAGTGCCAAGCAATGGGTCCTTCAGTTTGGGGCAAAGATTCAATTTGTTGCCAGCTCCCGTGGTCTCATATTATTTGAATGTGCTTTTTGAAAAACTCCTTACTTGGGTGTACTTGTGACATTCAGTCCTATCTCTGTTGCTCATGGCTGGTCATCCTGAACACATTTTGTTTCTATGCAATTTAGTCCAAACATTTAAAGAATGTGAGAAGAATATGGTTCATTTTATTCTTAGACCTAAAGGTCATTGGAATTATAACATTCACCCTGATGTCCTTTAAATGTTTCTTCTTGGGAGCAGGTATCTTCACTCTTCGTTTATTTTTCTTTTAAAGGCTTTGAAAGATTGATGTTTATGTTTAGTTACTTGTACTTCCCAAAGGTGGGTATTGAAAAGATATTAGGGTACCACAATTTATTGGTGTGATGCTGACTTTGTAGTTATAAAGTCTCTAGAAAGGCTTCTTGTAATACAGTGATAATTCTATGTTTAGAAAAATGACCTGATTTTTCCTTCACATGTATGAATTAAGAGAAGACTCTATTTTTGCAGGGGATATGTGAGTATATATGGTTCTCAGTGACAATGTCTGGCTTATAAGACCTTCTTCTGCCCTTTGAATCACCTTTGTTTCTGCAGGCCCATCCCACCCCTCACCCTGTAACATTTGTTTCTGCCATATTTAGATGAGCTTTAGAGAACCAAATCACCATCTGATTACCACTGACTCACTACTGGGCCAGTCCTCACCCATTTTACTTCACTATTTTTAAAAAAGCTTTTCTATTTAATAGATGAATTTCTTTAAAAAATAAAATATACTTCTATCCTCAATATTAAAAAAAAAAAAACCCCAAAGATTGCTTTATTCTAAAATCCACTGGGTTTTGCAATTGTTCATTTATTTTTGAGGGTCAGGGAGAAAATAGATAAATTTTATAAATAATATGAGAACCTTGGTCATAATTTCAAATACCTGCCATACAAACCTATAAAAGCAATGTACAGAATTGCCTTCTTTTGTCTTTCTCTGTTTTAGAGGCAGTAGGAACAATGAAAATACAAGATGGTTGAGAAAATCAGAGAAAAGAGACAAAACAATCACATACTTGATCATCTAGACTTGGCTGAGTTCTGTTATTTTCATGAATTTCTTTTCTCCTTCTGCCATCAGAATCAAAACTCCTGGCAAAATTTTACATTATTAGGAAATAAATACCCTTTCCTACAGTGTTCATAAAGTCTGTAGTAATAGTTTAAGGCTCTTTGCCATCATTATTATTTTTTTTTTTTTTTAACTTCCAAGATACTTTCCTATTTTTTGAAGTACTCCTTAAGCTAGGCAGGCGTATGCATTTAAAAAAAAATATTGGAGTTTGGTTGATTTACAGTGTATGCACAGCAAAGTGAGTCAGCTATACATATACATATATCCATTCTTTCTTAGATTCTTTTCCCATAGAGGTCATTACTGTGCATTTTGATATATACTACACTGTACTGATGTTTGCATTTTTCCCGTAACTTATATAACAGAACATTGTGGTCCCTTTAAAGTTTGGGCTTTCCATGCCAGGGAGAGGGATGAACTGAAGAGTATTTGCCAACTATGCTTCCTTCAAGGAACTTATACAGATACTCAAAAGAAATAGAAAGAGAGGTCATCCATCAGTCACTGGTAGCTTTTTCTATATAAATATAGCTCTTTATTAATATAATACTGTGGGTTTTATTTGATTCTTAGTTGAAATAAAGATCTCTATTAGTGTTAAGGCTAACACAGATATACAAATTATTGTTCTCAAGCAGTTCTCAACCATTGTTGACCATTATTTACTCTAGCTTTGTTTACCCTTTTTCACTTTGGGAAGACACCTCTAATCATTCATTGTGGACTAGTTTGCTGTTCAGACATTTTATACTTAATAGATTAAATTGATGCACCAGAGTTAATTCTGTCCTTCCCTAGATCTTTGGGACTTCAGATGGCCCCAGAACTCTTAATGAAGTAATTTTTGCTTTTCACTTAGAAAGCCTTAATTTTATCCTCATATTTTCTAATTTGCTTTGGACTTTTTGATCTATCTAGTCTTCTGGGGAAAACTGAATTACTCTTACACAGGACTTTTTGACATCCATGGCTTGCTTCTAAATGTCTTTTCAGTGGTTTTTTATTGTCCACTAAAGATAAAGGAAAACAAAGAGGAGTGGGGGTGAGGAGAGAAGAGGAAAGAAAAAGGAGAGATGAAGAAAGAGAAGAGATAGTGATAGAGACAGAGACACATAGAGAGAGATACAAAGACAAAGAGCTACAGAGAGTCTTTCCATAGAGGAACGTTGCTGTATTTGATGCAATCTCAGTTATATACTTTTTCAGGTCATTAAAAAAAAAAAAAACACTTTTAACAGAAATACCACACTTAAATACTCTCCCTTTCTAACTGAACTTTACATTGGATGGTATCATTTCAGAATAGCTCAGCTTCTGTTGTTTATCTCTACATTCTTTTTCCTTTCTTCTTTGTATTTTAAAATGATGAGATGAAATAGAAGCCTTAAATATTATAGGAGTTTCCTTGTATCTAGTGTTCTTCTAGTCAAGAGTGCCATTAGCATCTTCAAGATACTTGTATTGTGAAGGCAGAATACGGCAGAGATGATAGAGGCATCGAACTGCACACTGCCGGCATGGTAATGAAGGAAGAGGAGACGGCAGGCAAGGGTGTTCCCTTATGCACTCTGCATACATAAGGTCTAGGGCAGAAACAATCTGCTATTTACAATTGACACTGAGATGTAACACGTATTTTCTATTAGCAGTGTATTGCTTGAGGCTCAGTAGAAACCCAGCTTGTATTTAGGTCTAAGAGGAAGGTATTGCTTTGTTTGGAGGATGGTTGAAATAATGGAAATTGTGAATAAAGCAGTTAGTAAATGGAAGTGTTGGAGGAGTCCCTCCCATGGCATGCACTATTCTAAGTGAGATGCTAAGGGGAATTTCAGGAAGAAAGTAAAGTCAGGGTCTTTGTTTCTGATTACTTATTAAAGCTAGCTCTTAGCTATTTCACCTTTATTACTCTAAATATCCTATTATTAAAAATGTTCTTCCTCTCATCTACAATGCAATGATAACTTATGACTGCAAAAATGGCCATGAAGCATTATGTAATATTGGATTTTTTAATCATAAAGGAAGATCTTGTTAAACTAAGCGTGATTTTAAATATCTTTTATTCTAATTCTCTGTAAATTGGTAATAACTATATAGTGGAATGTGTGTGTTTAATAAAAAAGAAGGAAGGTGAGGGGGATAACATTAATTGAATTAGAGAGTTGTGTATGTGTATGTATTAACACAAAATATTACATAAATTTCTAAATAACCTCATAAGATAGCGATAAATGTTTTCATCTGTCTTTACCAGTGAGGAACTCCAGATTCAGAAAAGTGAATTTAAAAAGTTCAATTAACTTAAAAGCCCTATTATTAGGGCTTCCCAGGTGGCTCAGTGGTGAAGAATCTGCCTGCCAATGCAGGAGACTTCAGTTCAGTCCCTGGGTTGGGAAGATACCCTGAAGAAGGAAATGGCAACCCACTCCAGTATTCTTGCTGGGAAATCCCAAGGACAGAGGAGCCTGGCAGACTACAGTCCATGGCGTCTGAGAGTCGGACACAGTTTAGCAACTAAACAACATAACTATTACTCAGTGGTAAAACTTGTCTACATGACTGACTTTAAAATGCACACTGTTTGCTCAGTACCATGCTACCACTGAATTCTTTATGATTAAAACTTCATTTTCTAAATATGCCAACCCAAACTGTCTGTCAATAATTGATACATAGCACACACATTTGAAAGGAAACATTCAGCCAATTAAAAAAACAGAGAACATAGGATATGAATTTTTCATGGTGCAAATACTATGTCAAAATTGATTTGTTGCTTCCTGAAGCATATACAGTGCACTCAGTTGAGTTCAGTTCAGTCACTCAGTCGTGTCCGACTCTTTGCAACCCCATGAATCGCAGCACGCCAGGCCTCCCTGGCCATCAACAACTCCCAGTTTACTCAAACTCATGTCCATTGAGTTGGTGATGCCATCCAACCATCTCATCCTCTTTTGTCCCCTTCTCCTGCACCCAATCCCTCCCAGCATCAGGGTCTTTTCCAATGAGTCAACTTGTTGCATGAGGGGGGCAAAGTATTGGAGTTTCAGCTTCAGCATCAGTCCTTCCAATGAACACCCAGGACTGATCTCCTTTAGGAGGGACTGGTTGGATCTCCTTGCAGTCCAAGGGACCCTCAAGAGGCTTCTCCAACACCACAGTTCAAAAGCATCAATTCTTCGGTTCTCAGCTTTCTTCACAGTCCAACTCTCACATCCATACATGACTACTGGAAAAATCATAGCCTTGACTAGACGGACCTCTGTTGGTTAAGTAATGTCTCTGCTTTTTAATATGCTGTCTAGGTTGATCATAACTTTCCTTCTAAGGAATAAGTGTCTTTTAATTTCAAGGCTGCAGTCACCATCTGCAGTGATTTTGGAGCCCCAAAAAATAAACTCTGTCACTGTTTCCACTGTTTCCCCATCTATTTCCCATGAAGTGATGGGACCAGATGCCGTGATCTTGGTTTTCTGAATGTTGAGCTTTAAGCCAACTTTTGCACTCTCCTCTTTCACTTTCATCAAGAGACTTTTTAGTTCCTCTTTACTTTCTGCCGTAAGGGTGGTGTAATCTGCATATCCGAGGTTATTGATATTTCTCCCAGTAATCTTGATTCCAGCTTGTGCTTCTTCCAGCCCAGTGTTTCTCATGATGTACTCTGCATATGTTAAATAAGCAGGATGACAATACACAGCCTTGATGTACTCCTTTTCCTATTTGGAACCAGTCTGTTGTTCCACGTCCAGTTCTAACTGTTGCTTCCTGGACTGCACACAGGTTTCTCAGAAGTCAGGTCAGGTGGTCTGGTATTCCCATCTCTTTCAGGATTTTCCACAGTTTATTGTGATTCACACAGTCAACGGCTTTGGCATAGTCAATAAAGCAGAAATAGATGTTTTCCTGAACTCTCTTGCTTTTTTCATGATCCAGTGGATGTTGGCAATTTGATCTCTGGTTCCTCTGCCTTTTCTAAAACCAGCTTGAACATCTGGAAGTTCTCGGTTCATGTATTGCTGTGACAGAATGATCTCTGTTCGTTTCCAAGGCAAACCATTCAATATCAAGGTATTCAAGGTTAAGTTGGCATTATTCATTTGGCTTCCCATGTCACTAACTCTGAAATGTTAGTTGGAACTCGTTGTCTTTTCCTTCTGGCCCAAGTACAGCAGGCTCTTTCCCTCCTCTTAAGTGTTTTGGAACTTGGCAAATTATGTTTTCATGTGGCTCAGACATTTTTAGATATATACCACCACAACTTAGCTCAGTTGTGTCTGACTCTTGGCAACTCCATGAACACATAGCTCACCAGGCTCTTATGTTGATGAGAATTTCCCGGCAAGAATACTGGAGTGGCTTGCCATTTCCTACTCCAGATCATCTTCCTGACCCAGGTATCGAATCTGAGTCTCTTGTGTCTCCTGAATTGGCAGGCAGATTCTTTACCAACTATACCACCTGGGACACATTTTAGATGTATAGTCTTAGAAAATAATTTTCAGTCTAAAAATGCCAGTTTTTTTCCTGCTAGGCTTTAGTGGTGTTTGGGTATGAATTTTGAAATTTGGTGGTAGAGTCACTCCGAGTTCCATTTTATTCCTGGCGGGCCTGGAATATTTTATCTTTTTTCATTATAGAAACCGTTACTTTTTGTGTATGTGAGTGAGTGAGTGACTGTGTGTGTATTGAAGGACAGAGGGAGCAAATGTACCCACTGAACTGAGAAGCATCTTGAGGCTGAAAAATAAGGCAGGTGGCTCATTATAGTCAATGGATCAGTTTCTTATGTGTAACTTACAGGGTGGGATCTGGATTGGGTAGACAAGTATTCAGAAGCATTTGCAGCTGCTCTCTGTGCCACCAAGGGGCCATGGGGACAATTTTATAGTTCACCAAGGGTAGGAAGGTAGGTACTTGGAAATAGGACATGCATCTCTAAGTCAAAATTCATGAATGAGTAACTAGTCTTGTGGGTGCTGGGAATATGTCAGCAAAGGCTTTCATCATTTTGTGGGGACTAACAGAGCATAGAGGCCACCTGACCCTAGTAATTATTAAGCAGTATCTGTTAACTACAAAGCCCTTGATGACAAAGCAGGGGCACACTGCTCAGTACAGTCCTGGGTAGGGTCGGTGAAGGACAGGAGAAACTGTAAAGGCCAGGATGGTGTCACTTAGACCAACAGCCATATGGGCTCAGTCACCCAGTCATGTACTATTCTTTGTGACCCCATGGACTGTAGCCCACCAGGCTCCTCTGTCCATGTGATTTCACAGGCAAGAATACTGGAGTGGGTTGTCATTTCCTTCTCCAAAGGATCTTCCTGATCCAGGGATCAAACCCACATCCGCTGCATTGCAGGTAGATTCTTTAACAGCTGAGCTACCATTTTAAAGCCTGTTATACTTTTAATCACAAAAGGATAAGTATTTCCCTCCTGTTTTGAAAATATACCTCTGTGATGTGATAAAAACAAGTCAAAGATCTGTATTATACCCACATCTAGGGGAACTGGTCCTTCATGACTAGATGTGGAACCCAGCTCAGCAGATGTTTCCTGGGCACCTGTCAATGTTCCCTTTACCACAGGGGATGTAAAAAAAAAAAAAATTAAGACACTTTGCATCCATTCATAGTATAGCAGTGTGTGCCAAATACTCTGCTTGTCTGTATTTGTTGGTACACAAAACACAGATGATATCTGCCTTCATGAAGCTTAATTCTTGCAAAAGGTCTAAGGCAGAAGAAAATAAGTAAATAAATACATTTTTTAAAAGTTCTGAGAAGATAATCTATAGGACATTATATTGATGGAAAGTAATAGGACAATACTCTCATTGTCAGATGGTTGGGAAGATCTATTTGAGAAGATAGCTGGGAGAAGGCAGTGGATGGCATGTGTGAAGGCTTGAGACACAAGGATCATAATGCCAGTGTTGCTGGAACTTCAAGGACTTGGGGGAACTTTCAAATACATGTTTCAGTTTTATTAACTATAGTTCTCCTGCTATGCATTACATCCCCATGACTCATTTTGTAACTGAAAGTTTGTAACCTGTTTTACCCACCTTTGCATCTCTCACCTCTGGCCACTACCAATCTGTTCTCTATATCTATGGACTCAGGTTTTTGTTAATTTTATTTTATTTAGATTCCACATATGAGATCATGTGGTGTTTGTCTTTGATGTATATCACTTAAGATAATTTCTCAAGGTCCATCCATGTTGTTACAAATGGCAAGACTTCCTTTTTTTAACTGAATAATACTGTACTAATATTACATCTTCTTTATCTATTTATCCATTGAAATTTGCTAAGTGAGTAAATCTTAAAAGTCTTCATCCCAAGGGGGAAAAAAGTAGCTAGGTATGGTGACGAATGTTAACTAGACTTCCTGTGGTGAACATTTCACCATATATGCAAGTATCAAATCATTATGCTGTATGCCTGAAACTAACATAATGTTATATTATACCTCAATAAAAATATTTTTAAATTCACACAAAATAAATAAAAAAGAAAAGAACTCTGGAGGAAGAGGCCTGAGATGAGGAGGAAGAGATAATCAGGGTCCAGGGCCTAGTAGGGATGCTGTTGCAACTGTCTTCACTATCACAAAAGGTTATTGGAAGGACTTGTATAGGTCCCTGACATTATCTATTTCTTGAATGTTCATGCTAGCCAGCACATCAGAAATAGATTGGAGAAGATTTCAGTTTCTCTCAGTATGGTGGACCATGTCTGCTAAACAACCCTTTTCCTGTAAAGCAGCTAGAAATTCTGCATTTAAAAATAAATGTCATTTAAAATGAATTGCTGAATTGGTAAGAAATTCTCCAAGGACAAAATTGAAGTGAAAACAGAAATCCAGAAAAGAAAGTAAGCCAGCCCTGCAGCTGGCGGATGCCCAAGGTAGCATCCAGAGTCAGTGGAAAAGATGTATTTAAATACTAGGACATTTGGATAATTTCTATAAAAATAAAGTTAAATTTTTTACCTCATTCCTTACTTCCCAACCAATCACAGTTGAAATAAATATTTAAATGTTAAAAAAATAAATTAAGCCCTAAAAGTACTAGAAGAAAATATATGTAAATGTTTTCACAAGGTTGAAATAAAAGCCTTTCTAGATATATCTTCAAGGATAGGGGCCATTAAAGAAAATATGATGTGTTTTATTATATAAAGATTGACATTAGTGGAGCATCACAATATTATAAGTTAAAGGGCAAATGAAAACTTGGGAAAATATAGGTATATGGCAATGGTTAGTACCATCCCAACACAAGGAGCTCTTGCACACAAAAGAAATCCATTCAATAAAAATATATTCTTCGAAAAATGAGAAAAGATTTTTAACTGGAAGTTCAGGTAGTTCAAAAAGAAAGAAACAAGTTCATCCTAAAAAGAAGCTCAAATTCATGAGTAAGAAGACAGATACAAATTAAGCCAACAATGAGATGTCACTTTCCACCCATTAGATTAGCAAGAATTAAGGGGAACAGCCCTGTCTAGTGCTGGACAGACATGTGATCTAACGCCCAGGTGTGGTGTTCCGGTACCCTGTGTGTAGGAGTGTACCTGGAGTAGGTTCTGTGGAGGACACCGTGACTGTTTCAAAGACACAAAAGTGCCTCCCTTTCACCTTTTAATGAAATTTGCACACATATATCCTGAGGAAATAATCAGAGAAATGCATAAAGACATATTCACAATTTTACTTTTCACACTTCTGTTCAAATAGGTAATGTTGAAAAAAGCAATGTAATCATTCATTGATGGAGGATTCAAAAAAAAAAAGGAGAATACGGTTGAGTCTTTAAAAGTAATTTTATATTTGTTGACTGTAGCCTGCCAGGCTCCTCTGTCCATGGGGTTTTCCAGGCAAGAATACTGGAGTGGATTGCCATTTCCTTCTACCAGGGGTCGTTCCCACCTAGGGATTGAACCTTGGTCTCCTGCATTGCAGGTGGATTCTTTACCAACTGAGCCACCAGAGAAATGATAAGGAAATGAGTTTATGATAGATATTTCTGTTTAAAAACAGGTACCATGGATTTACATGTATTCCCCATCCCGATCCCCCCTCCCACCTCCCTCTCCACCCGATTCTTCTGGGTCTTCCCAGTGCACCAGGCCCGAGCACTTGTCTCATGCATCCAGCCTGGGCTGGTGATCTGTTTCACCCTAGATAATATACATGTTTCGATGCTGTTCTCTCGAAACATCCCACCCTCGCCTTCTCCCACAGAGTCCAAAAGTCTGTTCTGTACATCTGTGTCTCTTTTTTTGTTTTGCATATAGGGTTATCATTACCATCTTTCTAAATTCCATATATATGCGTTAGTATACTGTATTGGTCTTTATCTTTCTGGCTTACTTCACTCTGTATAATGGTCTCCAGTTTCATCCATTTCATTAGAACTGATTCAAATGAATTCTTTTTAATGGCTGAGTAATATTCCATGGTGTATATGTACCACAGCTTCCTTATCCATTCGTCTGCTGATGGGCATAGGTTGCTTCCATGTCATGTCAATGTATGACAAAAACCACTACAATATTGTAAAGTAATTAGCCTCCAACTAATAAAAATAAATGAAAAACAAAACAAAACAAAAAACGGGTACCATACAGCATAAAGTCTTCAAAGTCTGAATTCTTTAAAACAGTGGCAGTTGTTTGCTGACATTTAGATTGCAGGACTTTTGAGAGCTTTTTATTCAATTTTCAGGAATTATGTGAGCCAGCTATTAAACCATTGGTAGTTTGAAACTGGCTATGGTAAGAGTATTTACCCAAGGGGAAAATAATAATTGCTACAAATCAGACCCCATCCCAACTCCATCACTGGTTTACCACACACCACTGTGTGCATGTGTGTGTGAGCACATGTATGCAGATACAGAAAACTTTTGGTAGAATGCACCCAAATTTTAATAGTGATTATTGTATGAAAGCAAAAATATGTTTGAGTTTGTTTCTACCCTTTTAAAATAATTTTGTATAATCTGAGTATATTATAATCTACTTATATTTATAGTTATAAATAAGGAGTAAAAATTTTTGGAAATAAAAAAGAATGAAGTCAACATCTGTTTACACTATATGATGTTGTTCACCCACTGTAATGATTAGTTGATATAATGATATTAATAACATGAACTGTATCTGGCACATTCTGTGAGCCCAATAGTGTATATGTTTATTGTTAGAGAAATGAAGGAATGCTGACAGATGAAGGAAGAAATTTAAAAATATTTGTATTATTTGATCATCAGAAAAACAGTAAATTACATTATTATCCTTATTTGCAGATAAGGAAACAGAAACTTAGAGAAACTAGACTACTTAACCATAGTCATAAAACAGTAAACAGATGAACCAGGGAACCAGAACACAAACCCTTGTCTTTTACTCTCAACCTATTATTCTTTTTCCTGATGTATCCAGGGAATTCTAACCCTTTCACTACTGAAGACATTGTTTATTTCATATTTTCTTTCTGAAGACTCCATGTGTTGAAAGCAGTAGCAACTCATGTTAGCAGCCATCACCAAATCTAAGGACATATTCATCCCTTGAAATAGAAACTCTATTCATTAGCTGCCAATTCACATCCCTTCTTCCCCTTTCCATCATTCCTAAACCACCATTAGGCTACTTCCTTTTGCCATAGATTTGTTTGTTCTGGACATTTCCTATAAATGGAATCATATGACGTTTTTCATGACTGGCTTAGAATAATGTTTTCACTTAATGTTTTCAAGGTACATCCATGTTACAGCATGTTATGAGTATTTTGCTAACTTCTATTGGTGAATAGTCCCCTTGTTTATCCACCCATCATCAATGGGCATTTGATTGTTTTCATTTCTTCTCTATTATGGATAATGCTACGTGAACATTTATGTACAAGTTTTGTATGTACATGTTTTTTCCATTTCTGTTGGGTATATACATAGAACTGGAATTTCTGGGTCATATGGGAACTCTGCAGGAGACCCAGGTTCAGTTCCTGGGTTGGAAAGATCCCCCGGAGAAGGAAATGGCAATCTGCCCCAGTATTCTTGCCTGGGAGATCCCATG
Source organism: Cervus canadensis (assembly GCF_019320065.1). Lineage (NCBI taxonomy): Eukaryota > Metazoa > Chordata > Mammalia > Artiodactyla > Cervidae > Cervus > Cervus canadensis. Next base: position 52,768,912 of record NC_057392.1, on the reverse strand, counting down.
GACAAATAAGCCTGGCAAGCTACAGTTCATGAGGTCTCAAAGAGTTGGACATAACTGAGTGACTTTCACTTTCACTTATTGGAACTCTATGTGTAAAGTTTTGAAAGACTTCCAAACTATTTTCAAAAGTCACTGTAAATGTCTTTTGAAGTATACAGTAGCAGATAAATTTCAGGTTGTGTATGATAGATACCATAGCACTTTCTAGAATGGTTCCTTAAAGTAAAATACACTGCATCAAAAAAGAAGAGATCATAGTGAATTCAGAGGTTTTCCCAGGACATACCCCCCTAATCTGTGATCTTGGAGAGGAACATTTGAGCATTTTCTTTTTTATTAGTGTAGTAAACTTAAATCTTATTGCTATGGGAGTTTGGAAAAAGTCCTGAATAACTCTCAGTATGTGATGCAGAGAAAAAGTATCCTGGACTCAAGTTACATCTTGTGTCCATGTGATTCTCTGTCTTTATAAAATGAAGATGATCATATTGGCCCTACCGACCTTGCAGAGTTGTTCTGGAGATTCAGTGAGATAATCCACTGCAAAGTTTTCCTGTAATTAGCAAAAGCAAATACGTAAGCAGATACTCACTTGAAAAAACTTGAAAACTAACACCATGCACTTGGCATATGGGTAAACACTACTGATTTTCTTTCATATATTATGAGAGTAGGACTGAGATTTTGCACTTGAAGGTGAATGTTTACCCATAAGAATCCACATTTTCAAATGCAGGTAAACTCTTGTCAAGAAAGAATTTCATTTGCTTCAGATATTTGTTTATTTACAAATTTTCTGAACATTAAAAGGCCTGTAGTTGCCTACTCTTCAAAACCAGTTGCTTGAAAACAAGCCTATGGTCCTATGATTCTCTGCCACTTACTTTGGCTTTGATGACTGTAAACTATTTGCAATTTGTATTATTTTTCAATTGTATTTTTCAATATAGTGGCAAAAGCAAGTGTATCCATTCATTAAGGAGTGTTTTATTAAGACAACTTAATGAACCTGGCATTTGCTAAGCTTTAGGATACAGTGGTGAACAAATTTTCCACTAGTCATGTATGGATGTGAGAGTTTGACTATAAAGAAAGCTGAGCACCGAAGAATTGATGCTTTTGAATTGTGGTGTTGGAGAAGACTCTTGAGAGTCCCTTGGGCTGCAAGGAGATCCAACCAGTCCATCCTAAAAGAGATCAGTCCTGGATGTTCATTGGAAGGACTAATGTTGAAGCTGAAACTCCATTGCTTTGGCCACCTGATGCACAGAGCTGACTCATTTGAAAAGACCCTGATGCTGGGAAAGATTAAAGGCAGGAGGAGAAGGGGACAACAGAGGATGAGATGGTTGGATGGCATCACCAACTCAATGGACATGAGTTTGGGTGGACTCCGGGAGTTGGTGATGGACAGGGAGGCCTGGCGTGCTGTGATTCATGGGGTTGCAAAGTGTCGGACACGACTGAGCGACTGAACTGAACGGAACTGAGTGCACTGTATATGTTTCAGGAAGCAACAAATCAATTTTGACGCAGTATTTGCATCATGAAAAATTCACATCCTATGTTCTCTGTTTTTTTAATTGGCTGAATGTTTCCTTTCAAATGTGTGTGCTATGTATCAATTATTGGCAGTTTTGGTTGACATATTTAGAAAATGAAGTTTTAATCATAAAGAACTCAGTGGTAGCATGGTACTGAACAAACAGCGTGCATTTTAAAGTCAGTCGTGTAGACAAGTTTGTGTGGGAGAGCATGCTATGTGTATTAAGAAGTTCTGAGGAAGCATAGCTTTTTATCTCTATGCAGTTCTTGATCTCTGATTTTGCAGTGCGCTGACACTGTGCTGGGTGATAAGGATCTAAACCCTCACAGTTGGGTTCACAATCTAGCAGGGGATCTGTCATAATCTTAAATAACAATTTTACATTGGTTGATGTCATAAGTGAGGTTCAGAGAAACTGCTATTGTGGTTTTGAGGTGAGAGACATGACTTTGAAATGAGAGTAGCCAGTTGTATCTAGAGGAGTTGTGCCCAGGTTAAGTCATTAGGATTCCTGTGATTTGACTACTTGGAGATGGATAAGAAAAGGCCCTGTAGAGTGGGTCCATCATTGAACTCTTGCCCCCTGCCAGATAGAGCCAAATCTCTAATCAAGAGGCTGGAATTATTTGGATCAATTTTTACTTTAAACAACTCAACCATTTAAAAAAATAAATAAATTATTGAAATATAGTTGATTTATATGTTATGTTAGTTTCAGCTGTACAGCAGAGTGATTCAGTTGTACATATGAAATATATCCACTCTTTTTATTAATAAATTATATTCTCTTATAGGTACTCTTGACCTTTTAAAATTTATTTTTAATTCACTTCATTTACATAATAAAATTCAGTTTTGGGTGTGTGAAATAAATGAATTTTGGCAACTACATACAGCCACGTAACAACCACCACAACAATTAAGACACAGAAAAGTCCCATTACCCTCCAAAATTTATCTCATGTCTTCCCCCACCCCAAGCCCCTAGACAATCATCAATCTGTTTTCTGTTTCTATAATTCTGCCTTTTCGAGAATTTTATACAGGTGGAATCATATGAAACTGGGCTTTCTTCACTTAGCATAATGCATTTGAGATACGTTCACATTGTCAAGCATATGAGAAATTCATTCCTTATTGCTGAGATGTATTACATTGTAAAGATAATACAATAGTTTGTTTATTCATCAACAAGTTGAAGTTCATTTGGCTGCTTCAAGGTTTTGAAAATGCTGATTAAGTCTGCTATAAACACCTGTGTATAGGCTTTTGTTTGAACATGAGTTTTCATTTATCTTTGTTAAATACCTAGAACTAATATTGCTAGATCATATTTTAAGTATATATTTAACTTAATAGGAAAATTTCAAGCTGTTTTCTAAAGTGGTTGTACTTCATTTTGCTTTTGCATCAGCAGTGAATGGGAGTTCTGGCTTATCCTTGTTAACACTTGATATTTTCTGTGCCATTCCTTATTAACACTTAGTATTTTCCCCTTAAAAAATAAAAGTTAGTCATTCTAATGGGTGTGTGGTAGTATCCTTTGTGATTTTTAATTGAAATTTATCTAATGACTATGATGTGGGACATTTTTTCATATGTTTATTTGCTATTTATATAGTTTCTTTGATAAAATGTTGAAATCTTTTATCCCTTTTTAAATTGTTATCTCATTGAATTTTGAGAGTTCTTTACATATCTGTTTATATTCTTTATCAGATGTGTGACTTTTTAAATTTTTTTCCTTATCTGTAACTTGTATTTTGCTAACCTTGAATTTTTCCTGTTATCTTCAAGTCCTGTTGGCCTATCATTGAATCTACCACTATTCTCTTTTTCACTCTGCATGTTTACAGAGCTTCTTGGCTTGTTCAGGCACAATGTGGGGTGTAAAGCTGAAAAACTCAGTTGTCCTGTGAAAAGGAAACTTTGGTAGTTGGAAAGAGAGTCCCTGTATTCAGTGGTCTAGAACCCATGGGCTAATGTTCTGAGTACTATGGGGGATGTACTATAGCACTAGACAGTGTGCTATACTACAGAGCAGTGCCATTCATTGAAGTTTCTATTTATTAAAGTATTTTGAGCATAGAATCCACAAGAGAGAAGCAATATAGGTCTTGAATAATTAAGTTCCAGAAATTATAGTAAAGTGGCTGCTTCATGTATGATCAGTGATGATAATATTGGGGGTTGGGGTAGAAAAGAAACAGGCAGTGGGCAATGTCTTTCTCATCCTGACAAGTCATAGTTTGTCTTTCTCATCTTAATAAATCATAGTTCTCTAATCCAACAATTGCGGAGTGAGACGACCGCTTCAGAAGAGACTAGCTTCACTGTCCGCCCTCCCTGAGCCCAGGTTACTGTAATTGCTTCTTTTGCGATCATTTGTAGTTTGTGTAAGTAAACACAGAAATAACAAATGGATAACTTCCCTGGTGGCTCAGTGATGAAGAATCCACCTGCAATGCAGGAGATGCAGGTTTGATCCCTAGATTGGGAAGATCCCCTGGAGAAGGGAATGGCAACCCACTCCAGTATTCCTGTTTGGGAAGCCCCATGGACAAAGGAGCCTGTGGCAGGCTACAGGCCATGAGGTTGCAAAGAGTTGCACATGACTCAGTGACTAAACAAAAGACATTCCATTCTTGACACATCCGGAGATGCACGTGTGTGAGCCATGAAATAATCCCAGGGAGCAAACGTATTTCCCAATCCAGTCTTCATCTCTACCATAGTCATCATTAATATACGTCACTCTTAAGTCAGTTTCTTACCCTGTATAAACCTAGTCTCCCACCCTCATGCTTAACTAAATCATCCCACACCCTATAATCCAGTCCCAGCTGATTTATAGACTAGTCATGCCTCCCTCGCCTTCTCTGCCTTTACTTACATGTTCCACCAGCCTGGACTCCTCCCTTTGTGTCTTTCAGTGCACATTTTATTCATTTTTCAGGCTTAAACCAGATGCTGTCTCTTCTGTGAAGGCTTCATTGAACTCCCCACCCTCCCCTACAGTCGGAATTAAGAGCTCCTTCTGCCCTCTAATGACATGGTGCATCTTTCTTCTTTTTAGCATTTACTTTATTTTGCTTTGCATTGAAATTAATTATTTGCCTGTCTACCTTCTTGAGATAGTGAGACCTTTGAAGGCAGAAACTGTATCTTCCCTTTGTCTTTATCCCTCCATCAGAGCCGATTAGAAACTATTGCATGTAGTAGTTTCTCACTGAGGGTTTATTGATTAAAAGACATGGCATAACCCACAGTTCCCTTTGCTTTGTGACCCAGACAGAAGAGGTGTCTGAGTGGCTGGTAGTTGTAACTGGAGGTGACAGTATGATCCGATGTGTTCAAAGCAAATGCAGTCTGTATCCCTACTGGCTGTGATCATGCTTTACTGTCTAGAATAAGAAAAGGATGATTTGATTTTGAGTAATAAGCAACCCAGTTTTAACTGTGTACCTTAAATGCCTTCCATTGTTCTGCTTAAGGTGATTTTCTACCAGCATGAAATGTTCTCCTTCCCAGATAGTTGATGGAGGAGCTGAGTCATGCCTGACTATACTTAATAAGACAGAGGCAGTCAATGCCCGAGGGAGCCGCCTTCGAGGACGAGCTGACTTTTCTGATTCCTCTGCTTTTTAAAAGTGGGTGTTTGAGAGAAAGTTGAGCATGAAGATAGCTTCGAAGTCTCCACTAGAAACAAGACTACATGATGACACTCTGATTCAGGCAGGTGTGATCTGCCCGCTGCTCTTGGCTATGACATGTGCCTTCTGACACTGGAAACTGCTAATCACTAATTTTTTTCTCCTCAGTAAAGAGACTCACTCAGTTTGGTCAGCTTTCTATTAACAAGTGCCCACCTACTCCCATCCATATCCCTGAAAAACAGGCTTGATTTTACATTTTCAAGATTCAGGCTAGAAAACACTCTTGATAAACCCATCACGTTACAGAGATGGAAAGGGTTAGAGATCGTCTGGTTTTACATCTTTGTAGTATCCGTGAGAAAACAAAATCCAAGAGAAGTTATTTGGCCACAGTCATGATTAAATTTTAGACTCTGGGATAGGGCAGATCTGGGGTAGAATTCTCTCACTTACTTGCTATTGTTAAAAGATAAATTCAGGCATATTAAAATTTTAAGAGTTTATTTGAGCAAGAATCAGTTCAAACTGGGCAGTGCCAAACTGGATGTGGTTAGGAGCACTTCACAGAGGGCAGCTAGGGGCAAGACTTCTATAGAGAAGATGTGGGAGCAAGACAAGGAATTTATTTGCTTGGCCAGAGCTTAAGTGGTTGCATTAGTTGAAAAAGTTCGGTTGGCTCTTTGTGACTGATTGTCCTTAGATTTCGACTTTCTTTACCTTGAAGCGTCCCAGGCTTAGGTTTTGTATTGCTTAGGTAGGATTCCAAGACGTTACAACCACCTCAGTCTGATGGCCTCCTTTTTTAACTAATTTCACACCATGTAATCCTGCAAGTACTCTTTTACTTACTAAAGCTCTCATTCCTCACTTGTTAAATGGGGACAATAATAAAATCATCTGAAAGAGTTGTTATGAGAATTAAAAGAGATAATAAATGTAAAGCACTTAATACTTGGCATATAGAAAATATTCAATACTAGGTGGCCATAGTGGTAACTATTATAGTAACGGTGTTGTCACTGGTAGAGTTAGTGCCAGAAATCAGGTCTGCTGACCCTATATTATTATTCCCTATAAAGAGTACTATTAGATGTACCTCAGGAACTATATTTAATGGCAAGGAAGTTTAAAGATATGTTGGAAAATGAATTTGTATATTCAAAGAAAAAGCTCGGCAGTTTACTATAGGACTTCCCTGGTGGCTCAGTGGTAAAAAATCTGCCTATAAGGCAGGAGACACGGGAGATATGGGTTCGATCCCTGAGTCAGGAGATCCCAAAGAAAGTCAATGCCAAAGAATGTTCAAACTACCACACAATTACACTCATCTCAGATACTATCAAAATAATGCTCAAAATCCTCCAAGCCAGGCTTCAACAATACATGAACTGTGAACTTCCAGATGTTCAAGCTGGATTTAGAAAAGGCAGAGGAACCAGAGATCAAATTGCGAACATCTATTGGCTCATCGAAAAAGCAAGAGAGTTCCAGAAAAAAACATCTGCTTCTGCTTTATTGACTATGCCAAAGCGTTTGACTGTGTAGATCTCAACAAACTGTGGAAAATTCTGAAAGAGATGGGAATACCAGACCACCTTACCTGCCTCCTGAGAAATCTGTATGCAGGTTAAGAAGCAACAGTTAGAATTGGATCTAGAGCAACAAACTGGTTCCAAATCAGGAAAGGAGTATGTCAAGGCTCTATATTGTCACCCTGCTTATTTAACTTATATTCAGAGTACATCATGCAAAATGGCGGGCTGGATGAAGCACAAGCTGGAATCAAGATTGCCAGGAGAAATTTCAATAACCTCAGATATGCAGATGACACCACCCTTATGGCAGAAAGTGAAGAAAAACTAAAGAGCCTCTTGATGAAAGTGAGAGAGGAGAGTGAAAAAGTTGGCTTAAAACTCAACATTCAGAAAACTAAGATCATGGCATCTGCTCCCATCACTTCATGGCAAATAGATGGGGAAACAATGGAAACAGTGACAGACTTTATTTTTGGGGGCTCCAAAATCACTGCAGATGGTGACTGCAGTCACGAAATTAAAAGACTCTTGCTCCTTGAAAGAAAAGCTATGACCAACCTAGACACCATATTGAAAAACAGAGATATTACTTTGCCAACAAATGTCCATCTAGTCAAAACTATGGTTTTTCCAGGAGTCATGTATGGATGTGAGAGTTGGACTATAAAGAAAGCTGAGTGCCGAAGAATTGATGCTATTGAACTGTGGTGTTGGAGAAGACGCTTGAGAGTCCCTTAGACTGCAAGGAGATCCAACCAGTCAATCCTAAAGGAAATCAGTCCTGATTATTCATTGGAAGGACTGATGGTGAAGCTGAAACTCCAATACTTTGGCCACCTGATGTGAAGAACTGACTCATTTGAAAAGACCCTGATGCTAGGAAAGATTGAAGGTGGGAGGAGAAGGGGACAACAGAGGATGAGATGGTTGGATGGCCTCACTGACTCGATGGACATGAGTTTGAGTAAGCTCCAGGAGTTGGTGATGGACAGGGAAGCCTGGTGTGCTTCAGTCCATGGGGTCACAAAGAGTCAGACATGGCTGAGCAACTGAACTGAACTGAACTCTTTTTAAAATTCTTTTCCCATATAGGTCATTACAGAGTTTCTAATCCACCACCTCTGTTGTCACTTTCTCCACAAGGCAGGGAGCCACAGCATTGAGAGGCGGAAATTACCCAGAGACGAGTGTCCTGGACACTCGTCTTAATAGTTTTGCCTTTGGATATATACTTTGAGTGGACACACAGAAACACAAACAGAGATATATACAATGGCAGTCAAAGTTGTGTGCTCCCGAAAGCCTTCTTGGTATGACTGCAGACCCCTTTCTTGATCTAGCATGTATTTCTCTTGTTTTCATTTTTCTTCTGTATCATAATTATTTGCTTTTTTCAGTGGCAGAACATTGGCATATAGCGCTTCATGAGTGTCGATGGAAAATGTGTGTACTGTGTGAAAGAGGGCTGATAAAAGGGTTATTAGCTAAAAACTTCTGCATTTGATTTCTTTGGAGTGTTTGCTTTTGCTTTCTATATTAAAAGTTTATTCTTCTGTTTTGCTTCCTATGTTTCAAGAGCTCTGGTGTTTAGAAAAGTTGGTTTGTGTTTTCTGCTTTCTCTTTGGCAATGAACATATGAGACAAATGTTCTAAACCCTACAGTGAGTTCAAGAAGCTGAGCATAAATATAAGCATAAAATTTCAAACTTTGATATACCAGGAGTAAAGAAAAACAAAAATTGATGGAAGTGTGGTATAAATTATATTTTGTAATTGGTTTTATAGGCAGAAGTCCTGCATGACATGGGGCAGATAACTAGGAATCTGGAAGATTCCATTCAGCCTCTACTCCTAACTCAGTCTTTTTTTCAGTCATTCCTTCACCCCTCTAGTCCCAGAGTCTAGTCAGTATAACGTGTCCTGGAACAAGATAATTTGTAATCTTCCAGCTCCAATGCATAGTGGTTTTCTTAGAAGCACAGTGGGTTAGAAGTGTCTTAAACATTCAGAAACTTGAATCGTGATTTAGTCTTGGCATTTATCTTTCCAAGACCCTGCTCCTCCCTTAGGAAGCTGATTAGATGAGGAACCACTGGAAGCCCAGTCACTCGGAAATGTGTACTTTATGAATTCTTCCTGTACCCTCCATCATCATTCACACCTAGACATTTCCCAGACCTTTAGTGCTCAGCTTTGTTGCTTGCTTCACCTGATTTTCTCTCAGAATCTTTTGTTTTCTGCCTGTCACTACCAGCTTTCAAGAAAAATCTACATGCTTGACACATTATTAAAATTGAATGAAACTGCACTTGCATTTTATAGGTGATGCCTCTCTTAAATGTACTGGGAGGATTGTAACCCATGTCTCTTCCTCTGGCAGGTGATGAAGATCTCAAACACCCTTTTACTCCAGGCAGTTTCCTGAGAATTTATGGGGAGATTGCTGGCAAAACTCACAAGATGCTTCTTTTTTTTTTTCCTTCAGCTTCATAGGTGTTTATAAAATATGATTGCCGATCTTGAAGCACGGGAATCATATAGCTTTTAATTAAAAATTGAAGGCCTCTGATGTACTTTGCACTGAGCACACCTCCCTGGACCTCCAACTGGGATGTAAGATGTGAGGAGGGAGGGTATAGAGACCAGTTGAGTATATGGAGGGCTTTACATTTCCATCACAGGGAAAAGTGATCACTTGGCTATCATTGCTAATTAGAAAGTAGGTTTATGCTTAATCTGCTTTCTACATTTTAAGACTCAACTCTTAATTTTGGATTTTCTGCCCTGACTCTGGTAAAATGCAGTAAAAACTTGCAAACAAATGCACGTAGTATTTTTCCCTGCTATCTTTCTAGTTTTTATTTCCCTCATCTGTGAAATTCAACATAATAATTTTAGCTAAAATTTGTTAAGTTACTAGGCATCCAAGCATGTGGTATTTTCATGTGTGATCTTTTTTACCCCTGTCAGCAGTTCCAAGAGGTAGGAACTTTTATTTGGTCCACGAGGTAGGAACTTTCATTAGCTTCATATTTTGCTTCGTGTGTTATTACATATGAGGAAGCTGGGGTACGAAATCTTTCTTTCCAAGTGCCACACCTATGGGCAGTGCTGTCACTTGTTTTAATATCAGCCTCAACGATAAGACCCATATGCCACCTGTAAAATGAGAGGGAGCACTGGGTGGCTTTATTACACAGAACACATGGAGAGTTCCCTCCTGTGCTCCACTATTACTTTTTTCTGTTTCAGTCTTCCTGGATTGGCTTTCTTGCCCATTTTGACCTCTGTTTTCTAGGAGAATATGCTATTGTACTATTGCTAATACCAACTGGGAATGTTTGCACAGACCTGTATTTCACCAGAATGATGGAGTAGAAGGAACATGACACTTGCCTTGAAAAAAAAAACAGTTTCTATGCTTGCCCATGAGCTCTGAGTCATTCATCAAGTTAGCTCTCTGGGCTTAGCTACTTCATATGTAAAATAGGAGGGTTGTTCTAGATGTTTCAAAAACTCCCTTGTAGTCTAACACTCTCAAACACCATGTTAGAGGGGAGTCCCCATAGGTTAAATGTTAACAATATTTGTCAGGCTATATTTAGTTTGAAATTACCCATACTCTGTTTGGAATCAAGAAAGAGAGGAATATAACATTAAGAATAGTGAGGACTACTGAAGAGCTCTCTGTTGAACACATTAAAAAGGAGTGTCTGTTTAGCCTTAAAACCAGCCTTCTTTGACACATGGGAATATTTACTTTATTTGCACATGCCCCCATGGCTAGCAGGTAGCAGAATAAGGATTCAAACTGGAATTGACAGGCTCCAGAAACTCCACAGGTGGCTCAGTGGTGAATTCACCTACCAATGCAGGAGATTCAGGAGACTGAGTTCGATTCCTGGGTAAGAAAAATTCCCAGGAGAAGGAAATGGCAACCCACTCCAGTGTTCTTGCCTGGAGAATGCCATGGATGGAGGAGCCTGGCAGGCTATAGTCCATAGTGTCACAGAGTCAGAAATGACTGAGAAAGCACATGCGGAGGCTCTGCAGGAAAAGCCATGTCAGGATGTGAGATCTGTTCGGTCCCTCCCCACCTCTATCATATATAAGTAGCCCATCTCTCAGATATGTCTTTTATCTTCTCTTAGCTTCATTCACCTCATCTGTGAAATGGGGCTATTACCCGATATCCTACTGGAATAGAAGGCTACAACCAAATCTAAGACCCATGTGTTTTGGGATTCTATGATGATGTCCAAAATGTCTTTACTTCCAATACTGAGTGGAAATTTGAAAGCAAATTTGAATGGAATTTTGAAAGCAAAGACCTTGCTTTTTGCTACATTTTGTTTGTATCCCCTAGCACTCATAGGATCCAAGCAAATATTGAGTAATAATGAAAATAATGAGAGCGAAGGCTGCTTATTTTATGTGAATAGTAATTGGATATTTACATCTTAATCATGGATTAGAAAAAATTGCTTGGGGAAAAAACATAAAAACCAGCTAATGACTGCTTAGAGTTTCCCCAGTGCACTGTGTCACACTTGACATAAGCCAGTTTATTTATTGTCACAACAGCCCTGCAAAGAAAATCACTCCCTTCAGCCACATGAGGATGCTCATTACAGTGATTTTTTTTTTTAAGAAAATAATGGAACCATGGTAAAGAGGCAGCACACCCATTCTTTAGCCTGCTCACCCCTGCTGCAACTTTGATGAGAGAAGCAGAGCCTTTTCTAGGCGGCTGTTAGATAATGCTATTCCATATTTCTCCTTGTTATACACAGCATGGGCCTTTCTGGGACATTAACTCACGATGATGAAGGCTCTCTTTGTTGGTGCTCCAAACACCAGTTGGGGGATGACTTGATGGAGACCAAGAGTGAGCCTGGAGACCTTCAGCAGCTCCCCTAGACCTGAGAACTGTAAACATTTCTAGAGCACCAGGGTTTTTTCCTCAAGTCCTCTGTCACAAGGAAAGCTCTGTAGAAAGTGACACCCATGTTCACAGACTGGGAGAGAAACAGCCACATGGCAGGTATTGAATAAAAACCAAACTGTTCAGAGACCCTAGAGTGCTGGTGCTGTAACAATCATTAGACTTAGAAAGATCCTAACTCTGTGATCCTTCAGATGGTTTGATTTTGTTACTATATCACCTACTTTGGTGTATGTTTTAGATCTAAACATCGCTGGTTTCATTGTTTTCAACCAATTGTGAGATTTCATTGTTTTTCTTCACCTATTATTTTTATTTTCATGTTTGCCTGGTAATGACTTTCTCTACTTTTTTGTTGTTTTACTTGTAAGGACTACCACTCTGATTGATGTAAAATAGCAGCCTTTAGGTCAGTGTAAAGGTAAGTGCTCAGAGTGTTGAGGAAGAGTTATATACTATCTGGAATAATACTCTTTCTAGCAGCAAACTCTAAACTGCAAAACTGAAGCTGTAACTTGTGGATCCTCACCCTCCCCCAATCCACTTTCTGAATTTGGCATTCTTTTCTTAACTGGCAAATCTTATCCTCTTGGAGCTAGTTCTTTTTTTTTTTTTTTTTTTCAAATTACTCAATCAAGAAAACTCCCTTCTTTGGTGGGAGTAAGGTATGTCTAATTATCTGGTCCAGGAAAGCCATCTGCCAGTTATTAGCTGAGTATTTATTGAACAGTACAAGTATTCTGAGATGTCTGATGGGTGCTCACAGCCTCTCCAGCTTTCCTCCCCCATCAGGAACGTGTCTCTCTCCTTGTGATGACTTAGATGACAACTATTAAATTTCAGCAACATCCTAGACCTTTGAGTAGTTCTGCTCTGAATCAAAATTATCTAAGTTTTAATCATCTTTTTTCTTCACTTAAATCATGCTCTAGGAAATGTAGTTTATAGATTTTATTTTTTGAAAACTGGTGGTTTATAATAAGACACTGCTAAAAAAAATCTGGATGGTTTAAATATTTTTTTTTCCACTGAGGAACAAAAGAAAATATATTTTTAAATGCAAATGTTAATCGGAGTCATAGACTCACAGGGTGGATACAACCTCAGAAATAGTTCAACAACCTACTTATTATAAGAGATGCAATAGGACATTGTTATCAATTAGGATAATGATCAGCTGTGAATAAGAAGATTCAAAATAAATTAATACTTCCATAGAGATCACCTAGGGATCTTGCTCAACTGTAGATTCTGATATAGTGAGTGTAAGTGGGGCCTGGAAGTCTGCAATTTTGACAAATTCCCAAGGGGTACTAATGAGATAGTGGTCATGGATCACACTTCTAGTAGCAAGGATATTAAAAGATACATATTTCTTATGTAAAATCTAGAGGTAGAATATTCAGGTTTGATAAAGCAGCTCCATACTTCATTCAAGGCCCCATCTCCCCTCACTTTTACCTTCCTCTATCTTTAGGGTGTGGCCTTTATTCTTATGGTCAATCACGTAGTTTCAGCTGTCACTTTCAAGTTTCCAGCAGCAAGATGGAAGAAGTAGGATAGTAGCAGAACCCAGGAAACATCCAGTATGTCAGTGTTTCTCAAGGCAACTTTCTGAGATCTCCCACATGACTATTTCAAGCATATCCCATTGGCCAGAACTTAGTCCCCCGACTCTGTCCTGGTGAGAGTGAAGCTGGAAAATGTAGCCTTTATTCTGAATGGCTGTATGCCCAAGTAGAAATTCCCAAATGCTAAAAAAAGGAAGGGTACAGAGGCATGGTAAATGAGACACATTTAACAGTTTCTGCCACAGACCTGGAGAGAAGAATCACTTTCCACAGGCCACAGAGAGAATGGCAGTCTACATAGGAATTGCAACTGGTACATATATAGAGCTTTATAGTTTCTATAGTACTTTTTATCCCCACCTCACTCTGTTTTTCTTAAGTACTCTGTACTATTATAGTCTTCATGTTTTGGATGTGGAAACTGAGGTTCATTATAGTTGGATGACTTACCCTGCCTATCTTCTTTAAAATTTCATACTTCTGACACTCTTCTCTCCTCAACTCCCTCATTCTTGATCCCTCTCATGAGATTCAGTGTTTTTCTTTGTTTCATTGGCTTATTACCTTCCAGTGTACTCTATGCTTTTCTTACTTAGCATGTTTATTGTCAGTCTCCCTTGTGAGAAGGTGTACTCTGTGAGACCTTTATTTCATTCACCAATGAATTCTAAGTACCTGCTTCAGTACTTGGCTTAGGTGGCGCTAGTGGTAAAGAAGCTGCCTGCCAATGCAGGAGACTTTAGAGACTCAGGTTCCATCCCTGGGTCGGGAAGATTCCCTGAAGGAGGGCTTAGCAATCTACTCCAGCATTCTTGCCTGGAGAATCCCATGGACAGAGGAGCCTGATGGGCTATAGTACGTACAGTCGCAGAGTCAGACATGACTGAAGTGACACTCACACGCAGGATGGATTGCTCAGTAGTTATTGTTAATTGAATTAATACAGTCAGTGGGTATTAAAGTCTGCTTCTGAATCATGTTTGTTAGCCCCAGTGTTAATGCTCTGTGCCACATGTCTTCTCTCTCACAGTTCTTGCTAAGGGTTTTGTGTCTGACACTTCTCTATCTTACCTCAGAGACTTGCCTACACTTAATTTGTTGATTTACTTCTTGTCTTCATGCCACTCATTCAGTGTTGCTTCCCAGCCTAACCAGCTTGCTCACACCTTAGATTCTCTCTGGATCACAGTACCAGGGTAATATTTCCTGAGGAGCCAAGTATACTACTAGAAAAACAAAACTATTCAAAATTACCAAGATGGTTGTAAAACCAGCCTTCCGTTAGACTGAGTCTCTGCCCTCCGACATAGGACTACTAGAACGGGCTGACAGGAGTTTTTAAGGTGACTTCATCTACGTCGCATTCCAAGAAGGGATGTTAAAAGGGCCTGGTTCTCATCTAAACTCAATCTCAGGATTGTTACTTCTTCCTGTCCCATGTATATACTATACTATACCATACTATACTATACTACACTACATGATATACTATACTACACTATACTGTACTATACTATACTAATATAATGACTACAGTCCTGCTTAGAAGCGTGTTTTAACAGTTGGTTCATTCATTTTACCAAGTTATTTTCTTTTAATTAATTTTGTGTCTATATCTTTCTTTTTCCAAAATTATAACCTCTTGCTGGACACTCAGATTTATCATGTAGACCCAGCTAATATGTACTGAGCTCTTTACATATCCCTAGACCTCCGCTTTCCATACAGCACTATATAATAGGCATATGACACATGAATCTGAGAGGGAAACATTTTGTCCAAGGTTGTAAGTAAGTGGCACAGGGCAAATAATTACATATAGACATTAATTCCACCTTAGTTCTTCCAATATTTAAAACTTTCCCCCCTTTTTTTTCTTCCTGTACTTGAGCTTCTTGATTTCTTAAATTTACATGTCTCTTTGCTGTAGCGCCCAACATAGCAGGCTTCCAGTAAATATTTAATAAATACAAATATATGAGTAGCTTTCCTGTGGGAAATATCTTGCTTTGTATGTGTGAGCATAGCTTTGGAACAAGCCTCCCAGAGCTATGTTCAGGCAGCTTTTATTTGTGCTACCACTCAGGCAAAAGTAAGTCAATTAATCTTTCTGTCTTCGTTTCCTGGCATGTAATGTGGGAATGGGCATGAAAGCCCAAGAGGGTGTTGTGAGATTAATTAGTTAAAATGTATACCCTGCTATATAAATGCTAATTGCTGTCAGGAGCGTGGGTTGGATTTTCCAGTGACTTGGCTTTGCACATTCCCATTAGTCCTCTGTGCCACCAAGCCCCAGCCTTAAGAAATACTTTGACTGAGGGAAATGCTGACTTTATAGTCCTCCCGTGTTGAGGGACCAACTTAGAGAGGACTTCCACTATGGAGTGCACTGGATGGGAAGGGACATTTTAAACAAAAAAGTAATTCTCTGTGCCAGTAATTCATTAAATTTCCTTTGCTGTTATTAGAGGTATATCTATTTGCATAACAGCCATTTCCCCAGTATCTTCTTTGCCTGGTGCCTGCAGTGAATCATATAATTAATTTGGTATTGCATGACACTCCAGCCTATTGTCATAGATTTTAGTTTTATTTGCTCATTGAATAATTTAAAAATCTCTGACAAAGTTCCCTCAGGTGGCTGGCTAGGGAAAGTTAAAGAACTCACAGAACTAATTTCAAAAGGGGTAAATGCCCCAGAAAAAAAACTCAATAATAATATCATTTTTACTAATGCTTACAAATACTAATATGTGTGTCTTTGGTCCCTATTGTAAAGGAGTCTGATTCACTCTATAGATATATTCATTTGACCCATGAAATATTCTGTAAGGGAGATACATTGCAGGTATAAGATGTCTTTTCCCCTTGACACTGTATTGCATTTAATTTGGTTGAAAAGATATTCAGTGAATAAACCAGAAATTTTTGTTAACCTGTGTTTAAATTTTAGTATGTAAGGGCCTTTAACATATGCTGTTTTAAAATAAGTCTGTTTGCTCTTGATTTGTTATTATATTATGAAAGGAAAATTCTGGCTTCCTTTATTAGTCAATACTAGTTGCTATAACAAATTAATGCCCTACATCTCAGTGGCTTAATTGATAGAGATTTGGCTTAACTCTTCGAAAGTGAGAAGCTTTCAAAGAAGTTTTCCTGAGAAGCTCTGCTTTGACTGATGGCAGGAATCCAGGCTCCTTCCATGTTGTCATGATGCACTTTTCACAAATTTCTGGTCTTCAAGGACTCCATGGAGGGGAAAGAGAAAGCACCAAAGATTATGCTGAGAGTTTCAAGTTGTACAGTATTTCTGGTCCCTCATTGGCCAGAACCAAGTCACACGTCCTAACCCAATTGCCAAGGATGTGCAGGTTTCATACGGACCAAGAAGAGAAAACAGAACTAATGAACATTTACCCAGACTCTGCCACAGTCTGCCCCAGTGAACACCAAAATTCCATTTCAGCTTTGTTCTAAATTCGTCTGCCTGAGTACATGCTTCTGGTTTTGATGTCTCTTTTTCCATTTCCCTTTCACAATCAGCATTCTCTTATCTTTAAAAAAAAAAAAATCCACCTGTCACTTGTCATCTGTCTTGCTATTAATTATTGTTCAGGGTCATAAAGACTTCTTCAGGCTGGAACTTCTGCAGCAGTCCAGTGGTTAAGACTTTGCCTTCCAATGCACTGGGTGTGGGTTGTGTCCCTGGTGTGGGGCTAAGATCCCACATGCCTTGCAGCCAAATATCCAAAACATAAAACAGAAGCAATATTGTAACAAGTTCAATAAAGACTTTAAAAATGGTCCACATTAAAACAAAACAAAGCAAAAAACCCTAGCCAAAATAACAATTTAAGAAAGGATGTGGGGAAAAAAAAAAGTATGTGGGATCAATTTAAATTATGCAGGATCTTAGTTCATCATGTGGGATCTTAGTTCTCCGACCAGGGATTGAACCTGCAACCCATGCAATGAAAATAGGGAGTCTTAACCATTGGGCCACCAGAGAAATCCCTAATTAGTATCTTTTGGTAACTTTTTTTATACTTTTCAATTGCCCTTCAGCATAATTGTTCACTGTGATAATCTAATCAGATGACCCATCAGTTATAGTTTTTTTTTTTTTCCTTTATTGGGGATCTTCATTTTTCTTCTATCTGTACTGATTTACCAGCAAACCCTAATGTATAGCTGCTTTCCTTAGGATGTTCTGCATTGTTATCCTGGGAATCCCTTCCCCTCTCTCTTTAGTTGGATCCCCCTAGTCCTTGATCTCATTTTTCTCTCTCTTGTTTTTTTCTCTCATTTTTTTGGACACAAATTCCCCAGAAGCTTCTTGAAAAATAGTATAGGAAGAAAAATTACTGAGTCTTTATGTGTCTGAAAATGTCACTTTCACATGTGATTTTTTTGTTGGGTTTAAGATTCAAGATTAATAATACATTTCCATAAGATGCATTGAGTCATTATCTTCTAGCTTCTAGTCTTGTTTTTGAGAGTTGCAAAGCCATTCTGATTCCTAGTCTTCCTAGTATGTGTCTATTTTTTTTCTTCTTCTTCTTACATGCCAGTAGTTTGTATAATCTTTTCTTTTTTCAGTTTTAAAAAATATTTTTGTGGTGTAAGTCTGTTTTCATCCACAGAGCTGGAGCAATTGACAGCTCTTTTTAATTTAGAAGGTTATGTACTTTAGTTCTGAGATTTGTTTTTTCTTTGAATTATTTAATTGAGAGTTTTCTCCTTTTTTTTTTTCTTTCGAGGATTCTATTATGGAGATGTTAAGACTCCTGGACTAGTCTTCTAACTTTCTTGTCTATTTTCTATTTATTTTTCTTTGTATTCTACTCTTTAGAAAATTCTCAATTTCAACTTCCAAATAAGCTATTTATTAAAATTTACCTCTCTTCAATCTTGTTTTTAATTTTAATGAGCTTTTTGTTTTTCTCTGAATATTCCTTTGTTGTATCATCCTGTTCTCGCTTGATGAATGTAGAAGTTTCTTTATCTCTCTGAGAATGTTAATGATAGCTTTGTTTTCAAAGATTTCCTTTATTTGAATAATTTTGATTTTATCAATTTTTTTTTACAATGTTTCTTTGGGTGTTACTGTTAATAGTAGAGATTTTTCTCAGATGTCTCCTAGGGCTGTTTGTCTTTAAGAAGAAGTTATTAGGAAGCTGATTAGAAATTCTAAGTGTGTGTGTGGGGTTTGTTAATCTTGAGCTTTTTATGTTAAATGATATGGCTGTACAAGTTTAAAAAAATTCTCTCTTAGTAAGATTGTTAGATCTTTTCTCTGGAAGTAGTCAGGTTTCCTAGAGAACATTCATTCATTCTCCTGCCTAGAGTGTAAAGACTGTTTACACTCTCCTGGCTGTTCCAATCCTTGGACCTCGGTGAGAAAGGTTACTGAGTGCTGGGAGAGTGGGGTTGGAACAAAAAATGTCACATTTTGACATAGGCTTCATCCACTTCTCCTTATTTTACTATTTCATATATGTGCTTATTTTTAAGGTATGTGATTGCATTTGCCAGGATAATATAGATTATTCATATTGGTAATAAGCAATCCTAATTCTCTATGACTTAAAATAGTAAAGCTTTGCCATATGCCATCTATATCAAGGGAAATAAGCTAAAGGAGTCTCAATGTCTATGTTTTCAAATATGCTAAGGCAGAAGAAAAGGAAGCATAGTGAAACATATTCTTACTGTTAAAACACTCACCATAGGTGACACTTGGTATATCATTTTGGCAAAAGTGAGTCACATGGCATCCTCTTATTTCAGGACATAAAAGTACAATCTTACAATGTGCCTAGGAAGAGAACCCAGAAATATTAGGTGTTAAGGTAGTAGTGATTACTTATCTTGATACTGAGTTTCTCCTCCTGATGTTTTTTGCATTCTACTTTGCAGGTTGGTTTGTTCTACAGCTTTCTTCTCCTCATTTAGGACTTTTCATTTAAATGGGCCAAACTGGTCACCATTTTGTCTGTTATGATCTTGCTATTGTCTTTTCTCTTATTATTGCTATTACTTGGGATAATGTCTTGAAAACTTAGTTTTAGTGAAGTTTCACTAAGGGATGAAATTAGATGCATGTATTCAATCTGACTTACTTATCTGAAAAAAAAGAAAAAAGAAAAAAAAAAAACTGTGGTTACAATTTCCTATAAACTAAAGGACCTAATTCTACAACTTTGCAGTGTGAATGAAAATATATTTAAAGAACATTATGATATATGTTTAATTAAAATATTTTAATATCAATTTGTCTTAATGTGAATAAAATTTTGGTCTTTCCAGTTCTTTTTTTGTATATTGGATTTTAAAAAGTGTTTCTAAATGAAGCATTACAGTTGTAAATAGTACTGATTTGTTGAGTCTTAGAAAAGTCAGCTTGTTAAATTTCCCAGAGATCTATTGTTTATTTAGAGATTTATTACTTACTTACAAAACATTTTGCATGTCATAAATCTTCAAATTCTTTGCTTTTATCAACATTAGTCACTGTTAGTTGTTTCATTAGCTATCTGTTACCCCCAAGATGTTGCCTAACAAATGATCACAAACCTCTTTTAATTTATTACTCATGTATTATTGCTCATGAGTCTGTAAGTTGTCTGGGAAGTTCTAGTAAGATAAGTTCAACTCAGTTGATGCAAGCTGGCTCTGTTCTTGCATCTTTGATCAGCTGTGAAAAGGTCTGACTGTCCTGCTTCTGTAGGGTGTAGCTACCAGCAGGGTGCCTAAGCTCTACTGTATGTATCTCTTTTTTACTAGAAAGCTTTCCTCTGTATTGTAGATGGTCTGATATGTGCAACAAGTGTAAAGTATATTGAATTTTGAAGATTTATTACAAAAAAGAATGTAAGTATAAAATATTAATATTTGCGGTTTTAGATGTATCAAGTTTAATAAAATATAAACATTAACTTTACCTGCTTCTTTTTATTTCTTTAATGTGGCAATCAAGACATCTAAAATTAAATATGTGGCAGGCATTTTACTGCTATTGGACAGTGAAGATCTAGCCCCCAAATTCAGAGACCAGGGGAGAACTAGGAGGCTTCTCTTTCCAGTTATGATCTTATCCTTAGAATTGCCTTTGTCCCCAAAGGAGTGAAAGAGCACTTGATTTTCTTGTCCAGGTGAGAGTCTCCCTCATACCTTGTTGGGTTCAACAGGATCAAACTATCAGATCACACTGTTATCCAAGAGATAGTCAAAAGATGAAGGAATGAGAAGAAGTCATCTCTTCACAGCACAGCTGTCTATTGTAAGCATTTATTAGAAAGAGGCTAATTAATATGACAAAAGAAAAGGGTCCTGAAAAAGGTTGAGGGTATCCTAAGGAGAAGGTATGTTCTTTGGAGGTGAGATGATTCAGCTGCCTTTTCTTTTGTTTTGTTTATTCCAGAACGCTGCGATGACTGGGGGCTAGATACCATGAGGCAGATCCAAGTGTATGAGGATGAACCGGCTCGTATCAAGTGCCCACTCTTTGAACACTTCTTGAAATATAACTACAGCACAGCCCATTCAGCAGGCCTTACTCTCATCTGGTATTGGACAAGGCAGGACCGGGACCTGGAGGAGCCAATTAACTTCCGCCTCCCTGAGAACCGCATTAGTAAGGAGAAAGACGTGCTCTGGTTCCGGCCCACGCTTCTCAATGACACGGGAAACTATACCTGCATGCTGAGGTAGGCTGACCCTTGTGGTGTCTTTCCCTTTTTGCTTTGTTCCTGAACCCTTACCCAAATGATGTGAAGCTGGGGAGGAGAAGGACGCATTTATCCAGAAAGAGTTACTCTTCACCTCATTGGCTTAGCTGAGATTAGCTGAAAGAGATGAGCAGAGAAAAAGGTTGAGCTTCTGAGAACATTCTCCACTGGTGGTTCCTTTTCAAACCAGACATACATTCAGAGTTGTCTAGAGATGGAGGTTTATTCATATGTTCCTTTTCCCTGACACTGGAATCTATCTCCACTTCTGAGTAACTTGGAGATGTATCTGTTTCCCTAGACAGTGAACAGGGCTGGCAGTAGAACCCATTCATGTCTGTTATTCTTGGCAGTTTTTTAAGTGCCTAGCACAGAGTAAGGGCTTCTTTGGTGGCTCAGCTGGTAAAGAATCTGCCTGCAATGCGGGAGACCTGGGTTCGATCCCTGGGTTGGGAAGATCCTCTAGAGAAGGGAACAGTTACCCACTCCAGTATTCTGACCTGGAGAATTCCATGGACTGTATAGTCCATGGGGTCACAAAGAACCGGACACAAATGAACAAAAGCCTTGGTGTGCCATATAGATGAAAGAATATTTGACAAGCATCAAATGCACTTAAAACAGTGCTTTTCAAACTTTTCACCAAAGTTTCCGTATAAAGCAAATGAACACCAGATCTCTGGGAATCTAAGAATATAATCTAAAGCATTCTACTACCATTACTGCAAGATTTATTACAAACCCACTTTTTCTTCTTCTGAAGGTTCATGTAGATTCTGCATTTTACTTCATAGTATACCAAGTTTTCTTTTACAACAGATTAATATTGTTTTTGCTCTGAAAAAAAATCTTGAAAAAACTGAGGTTCCTCTGAAAATTAACCATTTTAAGGCTTAGTTCTTTGACTCCCTGAGGTCCCCTTTTAGCTTTCAGGCTTTACTTTGTTTTTTAAACTCCCATCTAGGTTATGGATATTTTAAAACATTGTTTCCTACCATTTAATAAGTATATTGGTTTTTCTAGGGCTCCCATTACAAAATACTGCAGATTGGTGGCTTGAACCATGGAAATATGATCTCTTATAGTTCTAGAGGCTAGAATTCCCAGATCAAGGTGCCAGCATGGTTGTTTCATTCATCTCCGCTTGGCTTGTAGAGGGACATCTTTTCTCCAGGTCTTAGCATCTTTTCCCCCCATGTCTTCTGTGTCCCAGTCCTCTCTTCTTTTAAGAGCATCAGTTATATTGGATTAGGGTCCACACATATCAGCTTTCTTTGACTTAATTTCAAGACCTATCTCCAAATACAGTCTCATTCTGAAGTACTCAACTTCAACATATGAATTTGGAGTGGAGGACACAACCTAGCCCATAATAGTAGAGCTGGATGACATAACAATAACAGAAGAATAGGTAATCCCACACCTTTTGAAGGCTCTTTGTCTCTCATGGATGTTAACTATTCTCTGATGAAGAACCATAATTATATTTTGATAAATTTAGCCAATGTTGTGATTTAGTGAAAAAGCACTTCTTTATCACCAAAAAACCCACATGTTAACCAATGTGACCTTGGAAGTCTCTTGTTACCTCTTAAGTCCATTGAGGCTTTCACCCCTTCTGTTTCATTTTATTGGATTGAACTCTAGACTGGGGTTTAGACTTCCAAGGAGCTCATGTGTCCATTGTTTATGTTCTAACACAGCTTTGGTATCTATACCCACAAAATGAAAAAGTTTGCCTAAATGTTCTTTGAGCCCCTTATTATCTTTGACAATTAATAATCTAGTAACATTCCATACATGGACCTCAGCAAATACCTGGGAACAGGCTGTCAGTAGCTTTCTGGTTGACCTTTGTCTCTGATGCATTCTAGTGTTTCAGTACCTCTATTTCTTTTTCCTTACCAACCTACTACTTCTCTAGAGCTCTCTCTCAAACGTTTTCAGCCTTCTTTTCATTGTAGGAGCAGGGCTCATGATCCTCAATGTGTGAGTATATCTTTACTGTTATTGATCAGTTTCCAGGTTGCCATCTCTTCAATTCACCTTCTGCCTGTCTTCTACATCTCTAAAGAAAATTTGAATTGAACTTATCTGGTGGGGGCATCAAAAGCCCCCTGTAATCCTGTGGTGATTCTTAAACAGAGAATGACCTTAAGCTGATCATGTGAAATCATAGGCTTGATGTCATTAACACCATAAAGCTCAGGTTCATCCTCTAGGATTTTACTGCTTGTATTCTTGCTTCAATACCTCTACTAAGATAACATTAATATTTGACTTATGAAGCTGGAAAAGTTAGTCTAACCATTGTTCATCACTTTATTTTTATAGTCAGAAAATGTATCTTATTAAGCTGAAGTTTGCCTTCTGTAATATCCACCTATGGAATACTTTTTCTTCTTGGAAGACCTTTTGTTATTTATAGGCAAAGATCATGCTTGCCACTCACCCTTTCCACCTTATTACCATTGTCATAAGTCATCTTTAAATGCTGTTTCCTCCCATCTTGGGAAGGGTAATAAATTCTCCCACACCTTCCTTTGGGGTTAGTCTTAGTTCATGAGTTACTGAGTATATAAGATGTTTTAAATATTGAGAGAAATCACAAAACAGGGTGAACAATTAATGACCCATTTACATATCACCCTAAAAAATCACTTATTGTTATTATCTATGTTCTTTTCATTGTTTTCCTATATGTAATACAATTTTATATCTATCCCATGTAGCTAACAAATATTTATTCAGTGCCAACTGAGAATTTAGGTATTGTGCTAGATGCAAGAAATAAAAGAAAACACATATGGCCATGCCATGTAATAAATTCAACCAAAGAATTGTCCAACATGCTGAGAGGATGAAAGTCTTAATTGAAAGGTAGGGTGACATAAACCTCTGAGTGAAAGGTAGGGTGATGGGAGAAGAAGAATCCTCCAGGCAGATGAAATGACTTATATACACATTAAAGACATAAATACAGTTCCCCAGTCATCTTAACACATTTTATGCATTTGTTAGTTTTTCCCTTCGTGCTTGATTTTATATATATATGTGTGTGTACAACAACTTTGGATGGTTGTACCATGGTTTTTTTACAGGCTTCCTTTTCATATGTGTTTCTAGTGATTCCAATATCTTCCTTGCTGACACAGCAAAGGATGGACATTTTTGATCCTGTGCTCCCTCTTTTCTCACTTTTCCTACTTCTGTCATGTGAAAAAGTCTTCAAAAATAGGCTGACTAGAGCAAAGATTAAGGCTTTTAAAAATGCTTTTGGAAACATTTCTTTTCCAAAACTCGTTTATACCATTATCAACCATGAGTTAATATGCTGTTCTTACCTTTGCCTTTCCAGTAGTAGTGTTATTAAGAGTGTTTTAAGGGCAAAATTAAACATTTTATATCCCAGGTGACTCAGTGGTAAAGAATCCACCTGCCAATGCAGGAAACACAGGAGATGCAGGTTTGATCCCTGGGTCGGTAAAAATCCCCTGGAGGCGGGAGAGCAACCCACTCCTGTATTCTTGCCTAGAAAAATCTTGTGGATCAAGAAGCCTGGTGAGCTGCGATCCATGGGGTCACAAAGAGTTGGACACAACTGAGCATGAAAGACTGAAGGCAGTGGGCAGGAGAAGAAGGGGACGACAGAGGACAAGGTGGTTGGATGGCTGCACCGAATCAATGGACATGAGTTTGAACAAGCTCTGGGAGGTGGTGAAGGACAGGCAAGCCTGGAGAGCTCCAGTCCATAGGGGTCACAAAGAGTCAGACACGACTGAGCAATGGAACAGCAGATATATATGTATACATACATACATACATATATATATATACACATACATACATATATATACATATATATATGTATATATACACATATGAAAGTGAAAGGCGCTCAGTCGTGTCCGACTCTTTGTGACTCCTTGGACTACACAGTTCATGGAATTCTCTAGCCTAGAATACTGGAGTGGGTAGCCTTTCCCTTCTCCAGGGGATCTTCCCAATCCAGGGATGGAACCCAGGTCTCCAGCGCTGCAGGTAGATTCCTTCCCAGGTGAGCCACAAGGGAAGCCCAAAAATACATATACACACACATATGTGTATTTAGGAGTATATCTAAAAATGTAAGTAGTTTATCAATAGTAGTTAATTGTGTCTGTCTTTATTTTGTTATGTCAATTGTTCTAGGAAATACCTCCATAACACATTTAATTGCTACATGAACTTAACATATAAAGTCTCAGTATATAGGAGTACTTCACTTCACTCATTTCAATGTGTTTGCAGCATGAAAACAAATGAAACTGCCCATTCACTGCATATTTTTCTTTTCAGGAATACTACCTATTGCAGCAAAGTTGCATTCCCTCTGGAAGTGGTTCAAAAAGATAACTGCTTCAATTCTCCCATGAAACTTCCAGTGCATAAACTGTATTTAGAATATGGTGTTCAGAAGATCTCTTGTCCAAACATAGATGGATTTTTTCCTTCTAATATCAAACCAAACATCACTTGGTATATGGTAAGCAAACCAGAAGTCATTTACCCTCTCTAAAACAATAATGACTATTTGTTGAATTGAATTAATATAGAAACTGAGATTTTTCTCATCACAATTTCTTCCTTAATAACTTTACACAAATTTTTTACTGCTTCCTCACTTTGTAACATTTTAAAGGAAGTGGTGGAGACTTTACCTCAACTCACCATGTCTTAACTTATAATCTCTGGGCTGCCAGAACTATCTTATTTCTATTAACTTCTTATGAAATACAATTTGAGAAATATTGCCAACGTATACTTACTGCTGAGTGAAGTCAGAAGCTTCACCAGAAATTCCTCTGGTGAATTTCTACTCTTTAGTTAATCAGTACTGTATTTAATACTTGAATGTGTTTTCATGGTTGCTCTCCTTTGTGGGCACATTCGATCTGTGATCTATTTGACCTCTGAAACCTTAGGAAAATATTTAATCAAAAGTGAAAATATTGGGAGATGGCATTTGTGGCGGCAGCATAGTTTTCTTATCTCTTCAAATGTCCGCCTGAGCCAAATCCCCAAACTCCTGAACAACATTTAAAACAAAACTCAATGACAAATTATCCTTAAGAATCACTTTCAGTAAAGCAAGTGATATAATCACTAATATGACCCATATAGATTCAGCATCTATAGAGAAGGAAGCAGATGGAAATGGAAATAATATGGTATCTGGTAAGCTCTAGAACATGAGAATCCCAAAAAGGCAGTGGATGAATTTGAGAATAGCAGTTGGGAAATTGGGAGGGGGTTTGCCCTCTATAGAGGGTAGGTCTGAAAAGCCTATAGCTAGACATTCTGAAGGAATTGAAATAGTTTTTGTGCTTCAGAACTCTGTAAAACAACCACTCACACTGAGGAAAAACTGCTGGGAGTAAGATCAAAATAAACAGGGTCAGGGCAATGTAGAGGATGGAAAGAGAACTGCCTGAGAATGGAAGAGCAGAACAGAATCAGGAATCTCAAGAGCATAGTTTTGAAGAAGGATCTCTGTGAAGTTGAAAACTTCAACTAAATCCTAAAGCTCAGGAAAAACTAGTTTTACATAATAATGAGTAACAAGAATAATCAAGAAACTGCTCTGGCAGTTCAGTGGTTAAGACTTTGCCTTCCAGAGCAAGAGGCGAAGGTTCCATCCCTGGTTGGGGAGCTAAGATTCCACATGGCTCATGTCCAAAAAAATCAAAACATAAAACAGAAACAATATTGTAAGAAATTCAATAAAGACTTTAAACATGGTCCACATAAAAAAAGTCTTTACAAAAAGAAGGATAAAGGTAAAATCCTATTCAAAGCTATAAGAAAAAAAGGAGAATAAGAAGCAGAATAACATTTCTATAGAAAAAAAATGAACGCATGCAGGAAGGACATATTTGTAACTTGTTTCAAAAATTGGCAAAAAGACATTAAGAAGTGATGAAAGATAAGAAAGAATAAC
Source organism: Cervus canadensis (assembly GCF_019320065.1). NCBI lineage: Eukaryota > Metazoa > Chordata > Mammalia > Artiodactyla > Cervidae > Cervus > Cervus canadensis. The sequence goes on along the minus strand of NC_057392.1, from coordinate 52,741,949 downwards.
AAATAAGAATAAAAACTTCCAGAAATTATATAACTCAATAAAAGCTTGGAAAAAAATAATTTCAAAAATAATGCTAAACTAAAAGGAACATAACAGAAAATGAACACAATAAATAATACCTGAAGATTAAAAAAGGTGGAAGATAGAAAATTTTGATCAAAAAATGATTAGTAAAAATAGAAAGGTTAGAATGGATATACCAATATCACGTAAACTGTAAGATGACTGATATTATGAGATATAAAGAAGACTTTTTAGAATAATAAAAGGGTGAACTCATCAAGAAGGCATAAAAATAATAAAAATATATATATATGCTTGGTAACAGTGTTTCAAAATATACAAAGGAAAAAGTGAAAAAATTAAAAGAAGAAACAGGGAATTCTATAATCCTAGTTGAAAACTTAGTATCTGTCTCTGTTTAAGTCATTAATGAAGCGACTTAGGGAGCCAAATTTAAGAGTTTTTCATTGGCCAAAGATGGAGTAATTTGAACTTTAGTAAAGATATGATGCTGGGAGGGATTGGGGGCAGGAAGAGAAGGGGACGACAGAAGATGAGATGGCTGGATGGCATCACTGACTTGATGGAGATGAGTTTGGGTAAACTCCGGGAGTTGGTAATGGACAGGGAGGCCTGACGTGCTGTGACTCATGGGGTCGCAAAGAGTCGGGCACGACTGAGCGACTGAACTGAACTGAAGGATATTAACAGGTTGCATCTCATGAATTAAGTTTAAAATCCATAAATTTATAGTGATATTTCAAAATATGGCTGCATTTGAATGTTAAGGAAATAAAAGCATTACCTTGAAAAGTGGTAAATAAACAGGAAAAAAAATCAAGATTTTATCCTGCTTTTTCTATAAGAAATGTACACTGAGTAATGAAATGATGCAGGGAAGTATATTTTTATAAAAGTATATAATCACTTTGCAAACCCCAATGAATTACTAAATCTAAGCATTATACATCAATGAGTGCTACTATCATAAGAAGAGAAACAGCCATACTCCTTTTAATGACAGAATACAGTATTACCTGTATTTGTGCCAAATGGGTTAAATCTGAGTCTGATAAAACCTTTGGCTCCTGCTGCCATTTTTCAGGAAATATAGAGAACAGAAGGATGTATTGATCTGCACCATGAGTTTGCAGTCAGCAAAATCTAAATAGTGAGAAGCTCTATAGGCCAAATGTTTTATGTTCATCAACAAATAAATTGCCAAAAAAAGAAGCATAGAGTGGGAATGAACAGATTAAAAGAAACAAAATACATTTAAAATGCTTTAGTGATTGAGACTATAGTATCTAAGGATACACATATGAATAATAAAATTGTAAATGAAAACAAGGAATAATTTCACTATGCAAAAACAGATAGTTGCTACTTTGGGAGGTAGTAAAGAAAGTCCAGGTGACATTGAGCATGTGATCACTTTCAAAACTGTCAATGTTCTATTCCTGGACCTGAGTGGTGATTATAAAAGTATTTGCTTTATACTAATTCATTAACTCATACATATGTTTTGAGTGTTTTTCATATATGCTTTATTCTGTAATCAATACAAGAAAAGGAGACAGGAAAGGAATGGGAGGTGGAAAAGACTGATTTAAGATACATAACAACCAATTGCAATGTATGGACATTAAGTGGATCATGGTTTATTCAAAAAAAGTTGTAAAACAAGTTAGGAGAAGTTCAGGGAAATATAAACACAGGCAGAATGTTGATGACATCGATGAATTACTATTACTTTTTAAATTATGATAATGGCTATGTTTGCAGAAGGGATCTTGTCATTTAGAGGTACACACAGAAATATCTATGAATTGAATTGTATAATGTCTGTGATCTGTTTTGAAATAATATTTGGATGCAGTGAGTAGGTATAGATGAAATAAGACATGGTACTTTTAACACTAGATACAAGTAAAGGGATCATTGTATATTCTCTCTCTGATTGTACTTTTCCATGGTAAAAAGGATTAAAAGAAGTATATTAACAATTTTACATTAATAAGTATATCTTCCAGTTTAAAAGAATATATTTATCTATTTATCTGTAGTAAGGTCTCTCATTTCTAATGAGACCCGATTCACTTTCTGTATATTTTGAATACTTTATTGTCTGAATAAATAATTTTACTTTTATACATATTCTATTATTTTCTCCTCTTTTTCCTCACCCGGAACATCCTTCTGCCTGGAACGTCATCTTTTTCTCCTTTAGAACATATGAAATTCTACACCTTCACAAAATGTTCCCTATTCTTTCTAGTTGAAATAATTTTCCCTCATATACCCTTATATAGCTATTTATTTGTGACTACTTCAGTGTTACTTTTAGCTTCCTTTATTGTTTTATAGTCATTTATTCATGCATATATTCAACACCTACTTGTTGAACATCAGCTGTATTCAATGCAATATGTCAGCAGTCTGGGGAGGACATGGTAATGAATGTGATATATGTCCTTCTCAGCGTAGTTTCAAAGGATTTCAGTTTAATTCAAAAAAGTTTATAAGTAAGAATTCCTATTCTTATCAAAAAGTAGAATTATGAGTTCTATAAGAGAATTTATTATTGGTTTTAAAAAGAGAGGTTTGCATATAGGCATTCTATGAGTTTGACTGTTTATTGAGGGCAAAATTGTGCCATGTCCATCTCTGTATCTCTGACAATTCCCAGATCTCTGGCTTTCCTGATTGGACAAGTGTCAGTGCTATTAATCAAGATATGAAATAGCAGAGGAGGAACAGATTTGGGGGACAAGTAATGAATTTAGATCCTGTCATATGAGTTGAACTTATCCATGTGACATCTAGATGGCAGTGGCTAATACTGGCTACATGTGTATGGGTCTGGAGCTTATTAAAAAAGAACTCAAAGCTGGAGGCAGAGAACTGGATGCATTTATGTGATAGTTGAAGCCCTTAAGTAGGAAAAATAAAGTGAGAAAAGGGCTAAGATACAAATCTGGAGGGAATGTTCATGGAGTAAATAAAGCCTGAAAGCCTGGAAAGAAGACTAAGAAATAAAATCATGGTGATAAAATCATGACCATGGCAGATACCCAACAATGTGCAGGTGACTAAAGAAGATAACCAGTAACCATCCATCCTTTCTATTCTCTGATTATGAAAAAAGCTGCTATTGATGTGTTTTATACTGCCTTTAATTTCTTTACATTTTGGTAATTGATCGACAGCTTTACTCCTAAGAGTGCTTCCATCCTGGGAATAAAATCAAGTCTCTTGGTAACTGCATTCTCCAATCACATGCTGCTACTTTTTTTGTCTATGTTGCTTTCTACTTTCAATAGTCACTCCCTGCATCCACCAAGGTATCTTGGCCCTCCTATAATAGTCCTCTTTGTTGTTTCCAACTGAATTCCTTACCTTGACATCATAGAAATTGTCTCATTTAGCAATACAAATAACTCTATAGTAGTTAAAAGACACATTCATCAATTCCAGCAAATTTGCTTCCCTGTTAGCGGAAGGATGAAAGCTAATGAATTGAAAAAAGGAAACTAATGTTTCTTTCATTTTACTCAACATTCGAAAAACTAAGATCATGGCATCCGGTCCCATCATTTCATGGCAAATAGATGGGGAAACAACAGAAACAGTGAGAGACTATTTTCTTGGGTTTCAAAATCACTGCAGATTGTAACTGCAGTCATGAAATTAAAAGATGCTTGCTCCTTGGAAGAAAAGCTGTGACAAATCTACACAGCATATTAAAAAGCGGAGACACTACTTTGCCAACAAAGGTCCATCTAGTCAAAGCTATGTTTTTTCCAGTAGTCATGCATGAATGTGAGAGTTGGGCCATAAAGAAAGCTGAGCACCGAAGAATTGATGCTTTTGAACTGTGATGTTGGAGAAGACTCTTGAAAGTCCCTTGTACTGCAACGAGATCAAACCAGTAAATCCTAAAGGAAATCAGTCCTAAACATTCATTGGAAGGACTGATGCTGAAGTCGAAACTCCAATACTTCGGCCACCTGATGTGAAGAATAGACTCATTGGAACACACCTTGATGCTGGGAAAGATTGAAGGCAGAAGAAGAAGGGGATGACAGAGAATGAGATGGTTGGATGTCATCACTGACTCAATGGACATGAGTTTAAGCACGCTCTGGGAGTTGGTGTTGGACAGGGAAGCCTGGCATGCTATAGTATGTGGGGTTGTGGAGAGTCAGACACGACTGAGTGACTGAACTGAACTGAACTGAACTGAATATTTCTTTCATTCCACTAGGGCAATACATTGTGCTATGTACTTTAAATACCATCATACATGATACTCATCACAATCCTTCAAGGTAGATATTATCCTTATGTAGATTAGGAAACAGATGTTTGGAGATACAAACAATAATCACTAACCTTTATTGAGCACAGGAATTCTAAATGCTTTAATAATTTCACTCAGTTATCTCAGCTCAAAGTAGACTCTATTTTCTCCATTTGATAGTCAAGGAAACTGGAGTGTGGAGTGGTTGAGTGATTTGTCCAAAATTCAACGCTATGCAATCTGTATCAAGAGCCCAGACTTTTACATTATCTTACATAATCTACTCAAAGCAATCCCCCTGATAAGATGCAAATCTGGAATTGCCGGCCAGTTCTGTGTGGTTCCAGGCCTGTGCTCTCCAGAAAGGCCACAGAGAAGGTTGGTCCAGTCTTTACTTCTGGGACACAGGGCACTTTGAAGGGGAAGACTATCTTTGAACACAGACTGGGCTGTAGACTGGACTGTGAGACATAAGGAAACCTATGAAAAGAGGACCCTGGGAAATCAGGAGCTCAGAAAAACTGAGATCGGAAGGAATAGAAAATCCAACATTTCTGTCTTGGAGTCTTAGGGAAATGGGGCAGGATTTTGCTTTCTTCCTCCACATGTCTTCCCTTCTCTCCTTGTCTTCAGCATGGCACAGTTTTCTTCATCCAGGGCCCAGAATTCACAGTTCTCTAATTCAACAGTCTTGTAAGTGAAATCAATGTTCAGCAAATGTTGAGTAAGTCAGTATTTGTAACTAACCTGGAAAAGCAAACTGCAGTTTGTAAGTCATTTATTGAATTTCAAATAGCCAGCTTCTGAAAGAACTTCTGAAACACAACATGTATATAAATTGGAGGCTGCCTGTTTATTCACAGAGCCTACCAGATATATAGTGGTCATGGCACAGGTAAGTATGATCTTGTTGTTTTCACTATTATTGTTAAATGTTTTGGACACATGAGCTTTAAAATAAGACAAGTCATTTTGATGTTCATATTAATGGGTAGTTACTCTTCCTCGTTGTTATAATTGGATATTTGAATTTTTTTTCCCCAAAGACACTTTATGAAAACAAAGTCAGTGTTCCCTTTCTTCCTGAGAATTGGAGAGACCACTTTATTGAATTCTTTGGGTGTTACATTTATAGCAGCTGCTGAAATGCTCTCAATTGCGATATAACAGTATAGATACCATTCTGGATATCAATTTTCAAAAAAAGCTTGTTGTCCGTGTCCTTGGTATAATCATTAAAATTGGCATTTTATATCCACCTTTAATTTTCAGTATGAAATTGTTCACAATTGGTTGGATATTGTTTAGAAACCTGTTAGGGAATAGGAAAATCTTTGGAAAGACCCATCAGTAAAGCGCATTTCTGAAACAGTGCCAGGGTTGGCCTTCTTGTTGGCATAGCAAATATTATCAGGAAGTTAGTGCAAGGTCTATGTAATAGATGTTATTTTTAAAGTGCTCATTTCAGTTTGATCTGACAACTTAGTTTGGTCGGTTCTTTATCTCTTTCCTTTCCCTACAGTCCCTATATAGTGATATTTAACCTTTGGTATAAAGAAAGTATGGTTTCCCAGGTGGTTCAGTGGTAAAGAATCCACCTGCCAATGCAGGAAATGCAGCAGACATGGGTTTGATCCCTGTGTCAGGAAGATCCTCTGGAAGAGGAAATGGCAAGCCACTCCAGTATTCTTGCCTGGAAAATCCCATAGGCAGAGGAGCCTCGTAGGCTACAGTCTATGCAGTCGCAGAGTATGACACAACTTAGCATAGTACAGCACTTACTTAGTCTATTATATAAAGAAATTATGTATCATATTTTCTTTCCAAATTATACCTATTTAATTCCATGCAGAGGAACCTAGCAGGCCACAGTCCATAGGATCTCAAAGAGTTGGGCACACACATATGCACAATTCCATATATGCATATATACACGCAGCATTTTACATATAGTTTTAGAGCTTCTGAGGACCTAAAGGTTCATCTTTTAAACTTAAACTCAGTTCAAATATCTGTGACGCTTTCAGGGTGAATTAGGCTGGATGAATCACCCACTCTGTTTTCATGGCACTTCATTTATATCTCATCTTTGTTACTGTAATGATTGTATTCCTCTCTTCTGTATGAAGTAGTGTCTTCTCTCTTTTGCTTTCCCTTGATTATCAAGCACATATCACAAAACTGAATCAACGTACTTTGTATTTAGGAATTGATTAAAAATTGAATGAGTTAGTTTGGACTAGAAGATATCATGGAAATAAGGGCCATTTCTGTTTTTACTGGCTACTGAATGCCTACCTTCTAACTCAATGGCTGACACCTAGAGGGGATTTTGTCAATTTTTATTGCACAAATATTGCGTGACATAGTTCTGCTCACTGAAAGTGACTGGTGTATAAAACTCTTATGAGCCTTTTTGAACAAGTGTGGTGTATTTTATAACAACTTAATTTTGGGAGCAAAAATGTCAGTAGATATTTTTGACTCTTCTATCCTCGTATCTCAGCTTAACTCTTTTTATCCTTTCTTCTACTTCCCCACTCATCCTATAACTCACCCATCCCATATCTTTATAAGTCTGTATATTCACCATCTTATTATCATTTGCATTCCATGTGAGCTTGCAGCTCCATGTATTGTGTCTTTGCTTCTCTGGTTCAGTTTATAATTTTGATCATGCAACACCGATATATTGAGCATTTACTGTGTGTCCAGCATTGAGCAGTTGCTGGCTGTGCAGGTGAAGTACTAATCTGCCTGCCCCCCACTTTATTCCACAGAAGTAAATTTTCTGAGAAAGAGATAAGATAAATGAAAAGGGATGATTATGTTGAAGTTAGTTAAGTGCTAACATGGATAGCAAAATGCTATAAGAGTAGTAAAGGGAGGTTGTTTGTACTTTTTTCTGTCCTTGGAGGGTACCTCTCCATGTCTTCTCTCTTCCTGATTGATTTAATAATCTACCTGTCCTTTAAGATCCAGTTCAGATCTTCTTTTTCCATGCAGATTTTCTAAATGTTTTCTGTTCGGTCTTCTTCCTCCACTTCCCCATCCCAGTATGCCTTTCATAGTATTTGTTGCAGTCTTCCACTAGACTACATATCTCCATCTGTAGGTTAAGAACTGTGTCTTTTCCATCATTGTTCTTAACAGAGTTCTTTGAAAACTGTAGGCTTACTGAATGGAAATATTTGTTCTTATATAGTCATGCCATATGCCCACCCACACCCCATACCTCACACATGATTTATTTCCTCTTAAGGATCTCAAAGTCATTTCTTGTGCTTATCTTTACCTATATACTGCTGTAGGTTGCCAAGGCTACCATTACGTGGTTGAAGAGTTGCTCTCCTATTTAACTTCTCTTTCAAATGCAGAATGAGGAACTGATGGCTCAACTCAGTGAATGACTTGTCTTCTAGTCAGATGTCTCCTTTATAGTGGAATCCACATGTTGTTAACCTATTTCTTATATTTGGAAATGTATTTTTATTATTTTTTGAGTATCAAGATCTCTGTTCATAGTTTTTTTTTTTCTGGATTCCAAGTGAATGATTTTGAAATCACCAAAAATATGAAGGATTTATTTTCAGGAATAATGCATTATGTTCAAAAATTCCCTTTATGTCTTAGGTCCATGAAGGGCCTCGAGAAGCAGATGCTTATAAAAAGCAGAGCTCATCAGATACTACAGGCTAAAGTTAATGGGTGTTTTTAGTTCAACAATGCCCTTAAGCTACCCCCACTACATACATAAAAACCTATAATGTATATAATATTTTATTCATTTCCTCTTCTAACATGTTATAGGTTTAATAGCTTTTTATTGTTTTTGTTGTTAATTTAATTTTGAATGATCCGATTTTTCTGAATGGTAGATTAGACTCCAAAAGTTTTCCACTCCTTTGTATGGAATGTTCCTCAATTTGAAATATTTTTCCAATCAAATCAGCTCCAAGAAAACCTGTCCTTGGCTTACATTTTTATATTACCTTATGGAAAGAAGAGAAAATCCCAGAGAACTTGACTTACAATACTGGTACATAGAACCAATGATAGTCAGGCATATTCAGCCCAAATTTCAAGTTCATCCTCAAGAGATGGAATAAGGTGAAGAGAAAGAGGACTCTAGCAAGAGATCAATACACACTTGTTTTGTAACATTTTCCTTGCAATTTAGATGTGTCAGGTTCCATTTCTCTGTTAATGAGAAGTCCATGAGGCCTGACTCTTGTTCTCTTCAGTGCTGTACACTCAGAACCTGGAAAAGTGCCTGGCATGCAGTTTATTGATTAATATTCACGGGTGAAGGAATGAATGAGAAGACTTTGATTCTGAAGCATTTCTTTATAATTGTAGCACATACTATATCTCCTAAAGCAATATGTTTTTAAATAGTTTTTACAGAAATGATATTTGGTGAGTTAAAAAAAATTTTGTGTGTGTTTTTGTTTTACTGATTTGAAAAATATGAAATATTTTTAACCTTTTGACTGTCTTGGATTTTCTTTTATTAGAGTATAATTGCTTTACAATATTGTGTTATAGTTTCTTCTATTGACATATATATGCATATATATATATGTGTATATATATATACTACAGTGTGTAAAAAATATTTTTTAACATTTTTTTAAGGAGTGCTGTTGACAAGTTTAGTATTAATAGCTAACTTCTCATGCCAAAAACTATGTTTTTCCAGATTACCACTAATTGTAAGAATTAAGCTCATGTAAGAACCACATCACACTATTAATACTGGGACTGGTCCCAGGTGGGTCAGAACCACAGTGGGTGGGGAGATAGTGTCTGAAGGGATTAAGAGCAAGACCCTCAAAACATGTAGATCTAGACTTAAATTCCAGCTCTGATACTGCCTGGCTCTATGATAATGGCAATCACTTAACCTTTATAGGCCTTTGTATTTTCATCTATAAAATGGGCATAAGAACATTCTAGACTTGCTAAATTTGGACTAAGGATACAATGATGCAGTACATCTAAGCACAGTTCAGTTCCATTCAGTCGTTCAGTCGTGTCTGACTCTTTGCGACCCCATGGACTGCAGCACGCCAGGCTTCCCTGTCCATCACCAACTCCCAGAGTTTACTCAGATTCATGCCCATTGAGTCAGTGATGCCATCCAACCATCTCATCCTCTGTCATCCTCTTCTCCTCCTGCCTTCAATCTTTCCCAGCATCAGGGTCTTTTCAAATGAGTCAGTTCTTTGCATCAGGTGGCCAAATTATTGAAGTTTCAGCTTCAGCATCAGTCCTTCCAATGCACAGGTCTCAGTATAATTTTTTTCAGCCTCAACTAATGGATCAAGATTGGTATTCATTCTCCATTAAGAAGCTAGTGAAAGACCTTTACTCAGCTGTCTAAAAAAAATGGGTTTTAGCTCTGCACTGTGTTATCTAGAATATCTCTTTATCTATCTCATTGTTTTCCACCTGTAAAACTAAGGCATATTTAATCTGATTTATCTACTTCACATGGACTTAAGAACAGCTAAGCTAACACATGAAAGAGGAAAATAACTTTGAACTGTTTAACCAAAAGTTTCTAGAAAAATTAAATAGTTCTATAGATAGTATAAACTCAATTTAAACCAAATATGACATAAATTTATTATAAGAATACAGGGTTTTGTTGCCTTATAGTTTGTGATAACTTTAGAGTGTTGAAATACTGTGCTGAGGTGACAATTGTCTAAAGGCACTGCTTATCAAAACAGGATAAATTGTATTCATATTCAGGAAGATAACTGAGTATATGTCATCTTCCTCTTGATGATCATCACCATGAGTCAGAAGTTTAGTACTGTTCTTAAAAAATGTTATTTCTTGTGACAGAGAATTACAAAATGTGCCACTTAGTGTAACTGTCATATTTCAAAACATATGCTCCAGGAATTGAAGTAAGAAAAACTCGAAGATACAAGAATTAAAGTTAAATGTATGAACATAGGAAATTGAAAGTACAAGCTGGTAATAGACTCTGAGACTTTTAAAGATCTGGAGTACCTTAAGGATGCCCAATTCTTTTTGTCATAAATAAAGTATTGATTTCTAAAAGAAAAACACAAGTTTTTCTAAAAGTAAATGTTCAATGCATATTTTTGTCACATACGATGTATTGGTTCTCTTCTTTAAAGGAAAACAGTAAAACAATACAGCCAATTAGCGGGGATGAGAGATCTGAAACAGGATTCTAGTTATGTTGAATGAGATATTTCAACATCAAAATTTTAAAAAGCAACTGAGTTATGTGAAAATATGAATTAGAGTACAAATAAACTCTTAACTTTTGCTAAAACTCATGAAATATATTCTACTTTTAAATTCTGGACTCTATACTATTCAAATTAAGAAATAGGATAAACAGAAGAAAAACAAAGAAGTTTGGAAATAACTGATCTGGTGATTCAACAGAATGATCAAGAATGCCAAAACCAGACATCTAAAGCAGAGCCTAGCTTGTCATCATGACTGTACTCTGAGTTAACATAATCAGTGAAGAAATATTGAAAAATAATTGTTTTTTTAAGTAGCAGTGTATGCATTTGCTTAAGCTTCCTTAACCATTTTTTTTTGAAACTTTGACCTTGCTTTACTATTAATTTGAAATTCCCAGAATTTGAATACTAGGTCTTGAGACAGGAACCTTGTGCTTTTGAATTCATATTTCAGTTTAAGAATATTAATTTTCCTTTTACAGAAAGGGTAATAAAAATTACTGCACTCTTTCTTAGCAGAAAATCATCAAATATAGGACCAAAATAGTTTTGTAAAAAGTGTAGCCAGCATAGATATGTCTGTGTTCCGTGCAAAGTTAGATGTGCATATATGTGTTTGTATATTTTCTATGCATGTATCTCAATAGTAAACATATTTTACTTTACTTCCTCTTAGGGCTGTCGTAAAATACATAACTTTAATAATGTACTACCGGAAGGCATGAACTTGAGCTTTATCATAGCCATGGTTTCCAATAACGGAGATTACACATGTGTGGTCACATATCCAGAAAACGGACGAACCTTCACTCTCACCAGAACTCAGACTGTGAAGGTGGTGGGTAAGCACGATTTGTATTAAGTGCACACAGCAAAGTGCAGTAATTTTGTTCAGGCTCTTAATATTTTGTTATAAAGAAGTATGTAAATTCTGAAAGAAAAGAAGCTTAGCTTTTATGTTTACTGTACTATTCCAAGGTCTCAGCAACTCCACATGCATAGCAGGCATATAACAACTATTGTTCTACTGAATGAATATGTGGATGAGTGAAGTAAAGACAGCTTGGGGAGTGAAAAGAGTGCCAGACTTATCTGTTCTCAAATTATACCATTGCCATTTTTTAGCAATATGACTTTCCTATACTCTGGGACAGCCTAACATTTGGTAGAGCTCAGAATATTAGAAATAATATACACAATATGCTAGTGCTGTATGTATTAAGTCAGTTTCAGGCAAACAGTAGAAGCTTAATGACTAATGGTTAATATTGTAAAAAAGAAAAAACAGTTTTTTACTTGAATTAAGCAAACTATGAATTTTGGGGGTACTAGAACTTCTGTAGCTAGTGCTGAAGATATTTGTTAGCAGTGTTCAACCATTGCTTTCTTTGTGGATGAGAAACTAGAGAAATGGGAAAGACAGTGTACAAACAGAGTCAACAGGCTCCTAGCAGACCTAGAAATCAATATAACCAGTCTCAGGATAGATAACATTTAGAGGAGAGCCCTAAATATAATACTACTATGCTCACTGTAGGCTTCCCTCGTGGCTCAGAGGGTAAAGAATCTGCCTGCAATGCAGGAGACCTGGAATTGATCCCTTTTGGTCTGGAAGATCTCCTGGAGGAGGGCATGGAAACCCACTCCAGTATTCTTGCCTGGAGAGTCCCCATGGACAGAAGAGCCTGGGGGTCTACAGCCCATGGGGTCTCAAAGAGTCAGACATGACTGAGCGACCAAGCACAGCATGCCCACTATATCGTTAATAAAAATGACACCATATCAGAGTGAGTTTTTTCATACCCTATATTTTAATAGATGGAACCATAGAGGCCCAACAACAGAAACTAACCCACTTAGAGAAGCCCCCTGTGTTAGTGGAGAAGTAATTCTAAATCCCAGGCTTCTGCCTTTTTTGTTTAGGACTTTCTGTATAGTCTGACACCAAGTTCAGCATAATGTATGAAAGGGCTTTAACACAGTGCAGATAAAATTCAAATCAAATAATTTTGTAATCACGCCTCCTTTTGTGCTTACCTTTGAAATACTACTGAGTTGAGAACTAATACAGAAGAAAAATAAGACTAAATTTAATGTTATAAAAAGTGGCAGTCCTACAAATGAACATTCAACTGATAACTAGATAACAGGTAGACTTCCGTGCTGACCTCACAATTGTGATTTTGAATTTTCCATTTGTTCATTCATTAATGAGCTTACTTATTTAACCAATTTCCAAGCTAGACACTCAGAGCATACTGAAGAGAAATATGTAGAAAAGAAACAATTGAGGAAGACTTGCAATCGATTAATTGCTAAGTAGTATGAGAAAGAAATCTACCTCATATAGGCTTTGGAAAGCAAAAACACTGGATAAAATAGTTCTATCTGAAACATGAAGGATACTTAATGTATTGTTTTCTCTTTGTTTGCTTGTTCTAAGTGAAAGAAGTGTTGTAATTGATTGTACATGGAACTGTGGGTCCTTTCAAGAATGGACAAATTGTGCCAGGAAGTTGGGCAATCTTCACAGAAGAGCAGATTTTTGAAATAGGTTATGTGAAATTAAAGGTCCATGATTTGACATCATCTCCCTTGGTTCCTTCCTCTCTCCCACAGGCTCCCCAAATGATGCAATGCCTCCCCACATCTATTCACCTGATGATCATGTGGTCTACGAGAAAGAACCAGGTAATTACAGATGTGCCTCTGAATATCAGTTAGATTCTCTTAATTACAATGACTAAAATGTCACTTAATGCAAGAGCATAGAGAGCTGTTGTAGAGAAACACATGAATTGAAAGAGAAGTGTTATCAGAAACCAAATCAGCTCTGGGGATGAGCTCCTTTTTTGATCTCTTGGGCAGCTCAGGGATATTCTCTGCTTCTCTCAGGGCAGATGCTCCCTTTTCCCTCTGTGAGCAGTTTTCCTCTCCTGATTAGTGACTTCTGTTTGATGCAAACTTTAGCCTGTGCAGGGTTCTGGTTTACCGAGACTTCAACATGAGCAAAAGACTTCCTTAAACTTCTACCCCACTACAAAGGAGTGGGGAGTGGAACTGGAGGCAGAACTGGGAATTCAACAGGTAACAATAAAACTAGTAGTACCTCTTGATTTGAACACTGTCAAATGTTTACACTGGCTATCTTGGTCTCCTTTTAGTTTTCATATTTTTTCATTCTATACAAGAATTATTTGGAACTGACCAGTTAAGGTATAATATGTTATTCTTCTGATACAAAGCCTCTCAAGTTAACTTGAAAACCATAGAAAAATTTAACATCCTCTGTATCATATCCTTCCCAATATATGGGCTTCCCTGGTGGCTCAGAGGTTAAAGCATCTGCCTCCAATGTGGGAGACACAGGTTTGATCCCTGGGTCGGGAAGATCCCCTGGAGAAGGAAATGGTAACCCACTTCAGTATTCTTGCCTGGAGAATCCCATGGATGGAGGAGCCTGGTAGGCTACAGTCCACGGGGTCACAAAGAGTTGGACACGACTGAGCGACTTCACTATATCATATCCTTCCCAATATATTCAATTCCAACCCAATGAAAGATAGAAAATTTGTTTAAAATGTACTAAAGATAATAGAAGCAGTGTTCAATCCAGATGGAGGACAACAATCCCCTCAAATTAAGGTACAGTTTCACATAGTGATCTGCCTTGTGAAAAGAAACAAGACCACGCTGAGGGAGTCTGCTAACCCTGGTTGGACCAGATTTTCTAAACTCAGTTTTATATATTAATATGAACATTCTTTCTGACATCAGGGTAAACCCATATTAGTCATCTAAATGCCTTTCCTCTGTCTGTCATATTATGGTTACAAAAGCATGCCTGAATCCGTGGTCACTTTATCTTTCTACATATTGTTATAGGCAACTGTCTAGAGAATGGCATGAGAACCTTGCATTGGAAGAGAGGCTAGAATATGACCACTCAGTGAGACAAACGAGTTCAAATTGGGATGACAATATAATTTATCATCTCAACCTGGACACCTTTTGAGAATGAAAGTAGTCGATATTAATAACTAACTAGGAAAGCAAGCATAAAACAGAACTGTTCTGGGGAAACAAAAACAGAAGGTCAGTCTGGGTGAAATCCTGGTCTGCCACTTATTTGCAATTTGACCTTGGGACAGCATTTATGCTTCAACTTTTGCATCTGTAAAACATTAATTTAAAAAATAATTCATAATATCTTATTAAAATTAAGTGCATCTATTGATAAGTAGCCAAAACATTTAGCACAGGAAATCATTCAAAATCCTCAATGAGTCTGCTGCTGTTGTTACAATTATTATTACCATGTTTTGCCTAGAGACTCCCCCTGTCTTCACCATGTTCCATCTCAGAAGGGTAACATAGCATTTCTATTTGTAAGTTGTCTTTAAGCTCATTGACTGAACCGTGATAACCTGAATATTTCAAGATGCAGCCTGCCTGGTCAGTCCTCTCAGCGATGGCGTTGCCCCATCTTCTCTGGGCCAAGGACCAAATATCTGGATAACCATTCCTCAATCTCTCATTGTTGGTGAGGGAAATAACAAAGGAGAAGAGTAGTCCATGGAGGTTTAGGGCTAAAAAAAGAAACATTATCAGAGCCTTTTTGAACAAATACTGTCATTTTAAGACTTATACCGGCTCTATTAAAAGATGGGCATTCTAATAATTTTACATAAAAAACTGCTGTCCTTTTCCTGGTTTGTTTGTTTTGCAATGAAGTATGGTACATTATCTTTTAGTCCACTTGAAAATTAGTCAGAAGTAAGCTTGCAGGCACATAAAACTTTTATAACTTCTGATTAATCACAAAATACAACCAATATAACCAAGTGACGGTTACAAACTGATGAGTTAACTTGTTTTTTTTTTTTTTAGGAGAAGAGCTACTCATTCCCTGTAAAGTCTATTTTAGTTACCTGAAGGACTCTCGCAATGAGATTTGGTGGACCATTGATGGGAAAAAGCCAGAGGACACCACTATTGACGTATCTGTTAATGAAAGGTAACGTTGACACTGACAAGGGGGTGACTAACCCTTGTTCCTCAACCTAATGCCTTCTGGTTTTTGCTGGTTGATGAAAATTCTAATTTTTGCCTGTCAGTAACAAAAATCAGCCTAATTTTCAAGTCTTTAGTAGCTATATCCCAAAACAGGATTCTCGGACTTGTAATCCAAGCCCCAGATACTACCTGATGATTATATCTTTATGATACCCACTTGAAAGTAGTTGGAATGAATATCCTATATGAATGAAAAGGGCAGGATTTCGAGTTGTAGATAGATGAAAGCTTGCCAGCATGGCCCTATTCTGTTTCTCAAGTCTGGAGTCTGGGCCTATGTTTTTGTGCCTCAGATAGTTGTGTTAGTTCTTATCTCACAGTAAGCATATATTTCCTATCTCCTTCCTCTCCTTTCTTAATTTTCATAGCATATATATCACATTTATAAGTGATAATTTTTAATATTGACTAAAAACATTAATGTTCTTTGAATTTTATTTTTTAAGTGGATGAGGTGGTAATATAACTCACTTTTAAAATAACAATCTGGGTCATGACATAAATAAACATGACATTTTTTGAAGTAGCTTGATTTGGCAAGGAAGACTGCAACAATAAATAAAAATGAGCAGCTAACTGCATAACAAAGTAGTTCTGAAAACTTACACCTTATCATCTCTGTGCTGATAGATCTTGGGTTACTTGAATTCAAGGAGTTAAAAGATATTTATTCCCTAGTAGTAAACTCAGACTTTATACAGAAATTATAAAGTATCATCGGGTAACATGCAAGATACTTAGTTCCTAACTGAGTAGATTTTACAGGTATAGCAATGATACAACAGAGATGTTAGTATAATGTGATAAATGCAGTAAAAGGGAAGTATTGGATATTAGGAAAGATTTAGTTGGAAGTTCCAGTCAGCTTTAGGGAGTTAGGTAATACTTCTCAGATGATACATGGCCTAAATAAAGATTTGAAGGATAAGTAGAAATACACTGGAAAAAGAAATAAAAGCATGTTCCTGGTAAAAAGAAAAAAGAACATCATTTTTTTTTTTTACATCGTGCACAAAGGTGTAGAGGTTCAAGGAACAGAACATATTTAATGATACAGAAGGAGTTTCCTGAAATTGGAGCAGTTTTTGCTAAAGGAATTGATGAAAGATGTGACTGAATGCACAGAAGGAGAGTTATTGACCATTTCAGGAATTCTGAACGTTGTGCTTCCAACCCTTATAAAAATACGGGATGAATAGTAATGACAATCGCTGTTCCTCCTTGCTGCTATTGAAACACAAGTCACTGTTCATTGTTGAGCAGTGCAGTTCAACTTAGGTTAACTCCATCACAGCCCTTAACCAAGTTTTCATGACTGACAGTAAACCTCATAAGAACCTGGATGTCAGTCAACTGTAAGAGAGAGAATTTTTATTTATTTTTTTCCTTTTGAGCACAGTAGTTCAGAGAGATCTTCAGTCTTGATCTTAGACCCAAAGCGCTTGATCTCTGACTTGCAGAGAATTGGACATACTTATTTTCACAAAGTTTACTTGCTCTGTGAAGTTTTTTCTTTCTTTAAGATATAACCAAGAGGTTTCAGAATTTTGACCAAAATGTTCTATCTGTGTGCAAAATCCAAGTTTTGGAAATCCCTGAAATGCATCAACTATTACTGTGAGATAATAATAATAGCTTATATGAATATTTATTAAGCATTGTTCTAATGATTCCCAGGTGACGCTAGTGGGTAAAGAACCTACCTCCCAGTGCAGGAGACATAAGAGACATGGGTTCAATCCCTGGGTCGGGAAGATCCTAGAGAAGGGAATAGCAACCCACTCCAGCATTCTTGCCTGGAGAATCCCATAGACAGAGGAGCCTGGCAGGCTAAAGTCCATAGGGTTGCAAAGAGTCAGACATGACTGAAGTGACCTAGAATGCACGCATGCATTGTTCTAATACTTATGAATTAACATACTCAATCCTCAGAATTCTTGAGTAAGTTAATACATGCAATGCACTATGTAGGTATTGTCAGTTTCCTCCTTTTCAAAGGAGGAACTAAGACATGGAAAGATTACTTACCATGCTCAAAGTACATAACCAGTAAATGCAAAACCTCAGTCAAAATTCAAAGGTGTCAGGCCTCAGAAGCCTCTCACTGAATCAATGCTGCATCCTGCCTCATATATTTGAGGAAAGGAGACCCTTCACTTTGCAGAGTGACCTGTAGTATGATGCTAATGCTGGGTGTTGAATCTAGATATTGGGACTTTGTGTAGTATAGATGGTAAAAAATGATATTAGAATCCAGAGATTAGTCTCCTTTTGTATCTTCAGGATAATGAGCAACACAGCTTATTGACATTCTGTCTGTCCTCACCTGGGAGATCTATGATTGTCTACTTTTCTGATTTACATACAGCCTTTGGCCTTTGAATCTCACTAATGCTTTAATTTTCTTTCTCCTACTCCTAGTGTAATTCTGAAAGTAACAGAAGACGAGACAAGAACTCAGCTTTTGAGCATCAAGAAAGTTACTGCTGAGGATCTGAAGCGCAACTATGTCTGTCATGCCAGAAATGCCAAAGGGGAGGTTGACAGACCAGCCAATGTGAAACAGAAAGGTAATGGATGCACTCAGCAGATGAATGTGTGAAGTCCAAATGCAACCCTCCAGTGAATAAAGAAAAAGGAGAAATTGACAACAAGAGCTCTATCACTTAGCACATTCTGACACGTAGTGATAAATGAAACTTGAATGAAAAATCTTGTGAGTTTCCATTTATATAATGATACTGAAAATATGTCTTATGGTTTTAGTATTTAATGCCCATATGTGACTTAAAAATTTCATATGATTATGATAATGAGGCACAGCATCATATCTATAAAGGAAAATGCAAACTAAAGAATAGTCCCTGTTCTCAGAGATATAATAAAACTGGTAGAACCACATATCATTGGTGAATTGTAAAGACCGTTTTAGAAATCATTGATGGCAGAGTTCAGAAGTCGTAAATACTGGTCATACCATATGACTTAATACTTTTGGAATTTTTCTTGAACAAGTAACTTAACAGAAAGAGAATTATGTCCCTATTGATATTCTTAGAAGCATTATCTATAATAATGAAACATTATAAATAGCAATCATCTAATTGCATGCAAATAGTTAAGTAAGATATAAAATATCCACAAAATTATAATTTAAAAATGATAATTTTAAATACTCTTTGCCAATATTTCAAGCAGGTTTTTTCATATATCACTAGCCACAATTGCTAAAATGAAAATTAATAAAACTATTACTTAAAGTGATGTGAAATGATTTCTATGTTGATATTACTATATTTTCCTACAATAAATAAAAATTATAAAGCTTTCTTGTGTGAGCGGTTGCTCCTGAAACATATTGTGTCTAAGATTTTCTTTAGGTCTCTCACCTAACAAAGAACCCTAGATAATGAATCCTTTCATGAATGTTTTTCAGTGATTTAGATAATAATAAGGATGATTCATCACACATGAAGTCAACCCATTCAGAATCATTTTGGACCTATGTCAGAGTCAGAGCCTTTAATATATATACAAAAAAAATTAAAAATGTTAATTTTAAACTACTGCATTTTGCAATAGGATTTAAACCTCTTTTAAAACTGATTAAAAAAAAAAAACAGGCTTCACTTTAGCATTTTATTACAACTTAGGAAGTAAAGAGCAAAAGCCTGAAATATATGCCTTTTAAGGCGACTTAGTGGATGGGTTCTGAATAGTTAATTGCTTCTGGTCCTCAGAAGGCAGTGTAAAAAGAGAAGACTGAACTGCATGTTGTAAGACAATGTTTCCCAAAGTAAGTTCCTAAGAATACTACTAAGCCTCTTCATAGTACTGCAATTCATTATTTGTACTCTAGACACAGATGGCCTATGTTGGAGTACTGTCCAATTCTATGACCTTGGAAAAGTCACTTAACCTCTCTGAGCTTCAGTTTCTATTTAAAGTAGGCAAAATATTAATAATAGCACTCCTTCACAAAGTTGTTTTAAAGTACTCAGCATGGTTACTGGCATATAAACATATATAAATATTAAATGCTCAATGAATGTTAGATCTTATTATTACTTGCACAAGATTTTTGTAGGTATTATTTGACAAAGGCTCTTATACTCAAGTATAATTAAGGTCTGTGATAAGTGAAATCGATCAAGTTACTTTAGTTCAGAGCCTCATGGTTCTTTCATATGTCAATATTTGATATGAATATCAAATTGGAATATAGTGGAGTTGAAATGTAGTAGTATGAAATTGACTTGATTCCAGATTCTTTAGGTATGGAACATTTTTGTGGGTTTCATCTTCTAAGGCATGTGTTTTGGGAAACAATTATGGAGGAAAACATAAATTAATAACTTAGTGTCAGATGGATAGAATCAAAACAATCAACTGAAATCATGTTGAATCTAGGAGTGATATGGAAGTGTGTCCACCAGAGCTGCTTTGAGTAACTCTTCTTTCACAGAAGGCTGTGTTCCCAATGGTTTAATGTGAATGGCTTTAGGAATATGGAGCTACTAGTGCGTCTACTGGAGAAGGCAATGGCAGCCCACTCCAGTACTCTTGCCTGGAAAATTCCATGGACAGAGGAGCCTGGTGGGCTGCAGTCTATGGGGTGGAGAAACGTCGGACACGACTGAGTGACTTCACCTTCACTTTCATGAACTGGAGAAGGAAATGGCAACCCACTCCAGTGTTCTTGCCTGGAGAATCCCAGGGACAGCGGAGCCTAGTGGGCTGCTGTCTATGGGGTCACACAGTCCGACATGACTGACGCGACTTAGCAGCAGCAGCAGCAGTGTGTCTACTAGACCAGATGATCTCTGCTGAAATTATATTAGTATTACATATAACATGGTTGGTTCTCTGTGCACTTAGTAGTACCAGAACTGTGTGTTTGCTTCTGTGGATTCTATTCTGGGCCGGCTAATGCTGAGATTCATAGGTGATATCTGTGTTCATGTTCATATACTATATGTAGGGGTCCATCTCTGAATTCCTTGACAAAGAAGTCCATTTATTAATTTCTTCTATTATAGTTGGTACTTTTCTAAACCCTATATTAACAATGTTTCATTTATGAGGACTTTTATACTTAGGCTTATGACCATGTCTTTTTTTCCTCCATACAGAAACCACATTGAAAGATCTCGCTTTTTCTTTTTTTTGTTGAGTTGATTTTACAACTTGGCCAAAAAAAGGACTCTCTTAATGTTAGTCTATTTATGAATTCCCTAGTGTGTTCTATTAATCTGTTTGTCTGTCTTTAGTCCAATACTACTTAGTCTTGACCGACAGCTTTAAAGTAAGTCATGAAATCATATGCTCATATACTTTATGTCCTTTCCTCCATATTTTCTTTTCCAAGATGGATTCAGGGACCATGTAGTTTTTCATGTAGGTTTTACTATCAGCTTATCTATGTCTACATTAAAGGCTCCTGTGATTTGATTGGAATTGCAAATTAATTTATAAATAGATTCAATGGGAATTGAAATTTTAGCAATATTGAGTTTTTAAATTCATTAACATGATATCTCAATTTATTTAGCACTAACTGAATATTCTCAGCAATGCTGGTCTTTCACAATACAATGCAAGTCTTTCACACATATTGTTAAATTTATCTCTATTATGTTGTTGATGCTATTATATATAATATTTAAATTTTTTCATTTTCAAATTTCACATTTGTGAAAAAAATGGAATTAATTTTTATGGCCCTTTGACTTTTCAAAATTCACTAATTAAATAGGGTTTCTGTTTGGTTTATTTATTTATTTATTTATTTATTTATTTATTGGTGTCTTAGCATTTTCTATACACTTGATCGTGATGTGCATGCTAAGTCGCTTTAGTCATGTCTGATTCTTTGCAACTCCGTGGACTGTAGCCTTCCAGGCTTCTCTGTCCCTGGGATTTTCCAGGCAAGAATACTGGAGTGGGCTGCCATGCCCTCCTCCAGGGGCTCTTCCTGACCCAGGGATGGAACCCATGTCTCTTATGTTTCCTGTATTGTCAAGAAGTTCTTTCCACTAGTGCCACCTGGAAAGCCCACAAATAAACAGACTTTTACTGCTTTTCCAAACTTCCTACTTTTGGTTTCTTTTTCCTGACTGTTTCACTCTTTTGGACCTCCTGTAGCATGATCAGAAAAAAATTGAGAACAGCCATGTTTGCATTGCTTTCTATCTTAGATGGCAAACATTCAGTTTTCATAATAAGTATGATGCTACTTGCAAGTTTTTGTAGACGACCTTCATCTACATGAAGTATTAAGCTTATATTTTTAGTTTGCTGAGAGTTTTGTTTTGTTTTATTTTTATAATGAATGTATCTTGAAATTTTTCAGACTTTTATCCATTCAGATGATCATATTATTTTACTCTTTTATTCTATTAATATTATACTTTACATTGACTGATTTCAAAATGTTGATATAATCTTTCATTTCTGAGATAAACCCCAACATCATCAGGATTTATTACCCTTTTTATATAGCTGTATTTGATTTGTTAATATCTTAGAAGATTTCTGTTAGGGAATTTGCTCATATATTTGTTCATGAGCGATATTGGTCTGAGATTTTCTTTCCTTGCAATGACGTGGTAACAAAGTCATGCTGACCTTATAATATGAATTGGATGATGACCCCTTCTTTGCTATTATCTGAAAGCTTATGTATAAAATTGATATTACATCTTAGTCAAATATTTAAAAGGGTTACCCATGAAACTATCTAGGCCTGGCATTTTCTTTATGGGAAAGCTTTTAATTATGAATTCAGTTTCTTTAGTAGCTATTTGGATATTCTGTTTCTTCATGTGTCAGTTTGAAGAATTTGTCTCAAATTCATTTTTCATGCTTTATCTACATTGTCACATTTTTGGCATAAAAAGTTGTTACATCATTTTGTTATTTTTGCTTTATCTACATTGTCACATTTTTGGCATAAAAAGTTGTTACATCATTTTGTTATTTTTTTAATGCATGCAGGGTTTATAGTGATTCTCCCTCCATCATTCCTGATAGTAGCGATTTATATTTTCATCCAATCTGTTTATCAATCAAGAAAGAGGTTTTCCAGTTTTATTGACATTTTTCAATGAACAAAAGTGTTTTCATTTATTTTTCTCTGTTTTGTATTTTATTCATTTTACTCTGTATTTTTTTTTTGCTTGTTTTACATTTAATATGTTCTTCTTTTCTATCATCTGAAGTTGAAAGCTACATCACTGATTTTTAAATAATTCTTTTTTTCCTTTAAGCATTGAGCTATAAACTTCCCTCATTAGACTATGTTAGCTTAAACAAGCAAATGATGAAATGTTGAATTTTCATTACCATTCAATTCAAATTATTTTCTAATTTTCTATAATTATTTTTTGACCCATGATTTATTTAGAGATGTGTTACTTAATTTATACATGTTTTGGAATTTTCCAGATAACCTTTTTTGTCATGTTATGTATTAAAATGTAATTGAATTTTAGAAATGACTGTTTCCACTCTTTATCTTGATAATTTTTGATATTTCATATTGTCATTTAAGCCTAGGTAATTTAAAAATTCAGCAATGAATATTAAAAGCAGGGAGAGGGTACCTGTGACTTAGAACTACTTGGGAAGACTATAGAGTGAAGTGGAAGGAACATGGGATTTGGTGCTAGACAGGCTTCAGCTCAGGTTGTGGTTCTGGTGCAAACTGTATATATGAACTGGTTTAAGCTTTCCATTTGTCATTCTTTCGATTTCAACTCTCAGAATGTCTGTGAGACTGGATGAAGCAAGTAACAAGTACTTAGCATGGTGCAGCACAGTTGATTCTAAATTCTAATTTAATTCTGTTATGGCCAGAAAATATATACTCTGCATCATTTCATTTCCTTTATTGGTGTCTCTTTAAAGTCACAGCAGATTGTCTATCTTGGTAAATGTTTCACATGCACTTAAAAAGGGTGTATATTCTGCAGTTTTGATGTTCTATAAATGTCAGCTAAGTCAATTGATGTCAGTGATGTTCAAGTCTTCAATATATTTATTGATTTTTTTTTAAATCTGCTAAACTTTCATCTTCTGAGAGAGCGGTGTTGAAATTTTTACATAGAATTATGTATTTTTCTAATTCTCTCTTCAGTTCTGCTGTGTACTTCATATATTTTAGAACTGTGTTTTTAGATACATATACATTTAGGACTATTATGTCTTTTTGATGAATTGACTCTTTTAAATTATGACATGTCTTTTTTTTGGTTAATATTCTGTTGATATTAATTTAGCCACTCCATCTTTCCTGTAGTTAGTATTTGTATGGTATATCTTTTTGTCATTCTGTTTTATCTATCAATTTCTTCATATTTAATGTATATCTCTTCTAGATAGCATATTATTGGCTTTTTATTTTTACTATAACATAATAATTTCTGTCTTTTCATTTATATGTTTAATCCATTTATCTTTAATGTAATTATTAGCATTATTGACTTCAAGTCTACCATCTTCCTACTTATTATCTAGGAATTGCACCTGTTCTTTGCTTTTCTCCTCCTTTCCTGCCTTCTTGTGGATTAATTTGATAATTTCTTGGTATTCTATTTTATCACCTCTTTTGGCCTATTGACTTTACTTCCATGTTATTTAAAATTTTTTTTTATGGTATTTACAATATTTATCTTGAACTTATTACAATCTACCTTGAATTAATCACTTCACATATTTTATAAGAACCTTAAAATGGTAAAGTTACTTTTTTTCTCTCTTTGTTTTATTGTTACAATGCATTTCAATTTGCATTTAAATGCCACAATACATTGCTATTATTTTTGCTTTAAGTAAGTATTCTTTAAATACATTAAGAACTGAGAAAAAATTATTTTTATATTTATTTGCATATTTTCCATTTCTGGCACTATTCATTCTTGGTAACATTTTAGCTGGAAAACCATTTAATATTTCTAGTGGCATACATCTGCTGGTGACAAATTCTCTCAGCTTTGTTTTAATCTGCAGGTTTATTTCATCTTAATTTTTATATTTTGATATTTTATTGACAATTTTCAAATACATGGAAAATTTGAAAGAATTATACAATGAACAATTATATAACCTGCATAGATTCTATCATTTTGCTATCCTTGCTTTATCACATATCTACCTATCAATCCATTCTGCTATGCATACATTAATATACCTTATTTTTTATACCTTTAAAGTAGTTACAGACATTAGTAAAAGTTATCACCTAAACATGTAAGCATCTTGTATTATCCAAATTTTAATATTTATTAATAGTTCTCTTGGGTTTTTTTTTAGGTAAAGTTTGTATACAGTGACAAATTACAAATCACAGTTATATGAACTTTGATAATACTTAAGAAATGTGTATATATTCATGGTGTAACTTAAAATCAAATATAGAATATTATCATCACTATAGACAGTAACCTCCCACTCCTTCCCCTTATCAATCAATCCTGCTACTCCTATCTTCTCCACCACTGTCAAAGCAACTCTTCTGATTTTCCTTATCAGAATGTACTATTTTTTTTTTCCTCTTCTGGAACTTCATATACCTAGACCTCTACAGAATGCACTCTTTTATAAAGCTTCTTTCACTCAGAAAATAATCTTAATAATCATGCTGTTGCATCAGTCGTTAGTTGCTTTTGTTTGCCAAGTAGTGTTTTTTTGTTTGTTTGATTTTTTAAAGAATTCATTGCAGCTTGTTTATTCTTTCTCTGGGTGGAGTACATTTGGGTTGTTCACAGCTTTGAAGAACTTCTGTTAACATTCTTATCCAAGCCTCTTTGTGGACTTTTATTTTTACTTCTCTGATGTGAGTACCTATGAGTAGAATTACCAGCTTAGTTTTATGGGAAACTCTCAGAGCTTTCTTCCCAAGTGGTAGCATCATTCTCCCCTCTCACTGAAACAGTGTATTTACATCTTTGTCATTTAGTGTTGTTACTCTTAGTTTTGGGCTTCCTTGGTGGCCCAGCAGTAAAGAATCCACTTGCCAATGAAGGAGTCATGGGTTCAATCCCGGGTCAGGAGGAGCCCCAGGGGAAGGAAATGACAACCCACTGCAGAATTCTTGCCTGGGAAATCCCATGGACAGAGGGGCCTGTCGGGCTACAGTCCATGGGGTCACAGAGTCAAACACGACTTGGTGACTAAAACAACAGCAAACAGCAATCTTAGTTTTAGCCATTTTGGTGAGTGTGTGGTGGTACCTCATTTTGTAGTTTTTGTTTCACTGATGACTAAGATACTGAGCACCTTTTCATATGCTTGTTAGTTGTTGGTCTTCTTTTGTGTTATGAGTGTTCAAATACCTCGTCCATTTTATAGGTAGATTGTATTTTCATTATCAGATCTGAGCAATTCTCTTTTCTACCCTAGATACCAGTTCCTTATTGGATAGATATTTTGCAAATACTTTCTCCCAATCTGTATCTTGCCAGTTCCTTTCTTCAGTGGTATATTTTATTGATGAGGTGCAATTTATTAATGTTTTAATGGTTATTGTTTTCTTTGTTCTAAGAAATCTTTGCATGCCCCTAAATCATCATAATATTTTAGATGTTATGGAGAGAAGGCTGCCCCTGTCACTTCTGTAAGACCAGAAGCTGATTTTCAAAATGCACAAGTTTGAACTAAAATAGCCAAACAAATAAGGTCTGAAGGTTAATTCAGTCATAAATCTCTGATTTACTATCAGGTGATACTAGTGGTAAAGAACCTGACTACTAGTGCAGGAGATATAAGAGACTTCAGTTCGATTCCTGGGTCAGGAAGATCCCCTGGAGAAGGGCATGGCAATCCACTTCAGTATTCTTGCCTGGAGAATCCCATGGACAGAGGAGTCTGGTGGGCTACAGCCCATAGGGTTGCAAAGAATCGGACGCAACTGAAAGGACTTAGTGCATGCACGCACATGCACACATTCTCTTTGTTATTCAGGCAAGTGACCATAATTGTAGTACCAATAATTGTCAAGTAGTCCCAACAATTTAACAAAGAGTAGACAAATATTCTGTGGCAGGGAATACTTGGAAATTCAAGCAGCTGGTATTTGGTTGGGAGATTCAGTGGATAACCAGGCCCCTACTATGATAATGAAGATGAAGAAAATAAATTTAAGTTTTCAAGGAGAAACAAGATTGTAGACTGATAGCTTGAAACAAGCAAAAAGACTAGAGCTTTTGTACTAGCTTAACCAAGGGTAGTTAGCTGGAAATTTGGGCTCTGGAAAAAGGATAGAGGGAATTCTGATTCAGAAAGAAACAGTAGAGCAAGTCACTAAATTTGTCTCCATCCTGTTTAGATTATCAGTGAGAACAAAGATAGAAGTAGTTTAGGAGTCAAGTTTGGTCAGTTATATCACCCTTTTTGACTGGAAACCTTTTGGTCTGGGATTGCATCACAGTAAAATCTTTATGCCTAAACATCAGAGACTTGAGGTGGGGCAGACGGAAAATGTGGACTAAGGATCAGCCTTTCAAACAAACCAGCAAAGCTAAATTTGGAAGCTTTTTAGAGCACTTCCTAAATGTGACTCAAACCATTTAGAAAATCAGGCTTGTGGATTATTTATCTTGAGTTCAATTAGTTAAATATCATTAGGAACTTCTTGAAATCATCAAGGTGGCCCAACAAAATGCAGTCTGTAAATATGACATATGTAATTGTATAACACAAAATTAAAAAGCTCTAGTAGAAATAAAACAGGCAGTAGTAAAATGAATGTGGCAGAGGGAAAGCCATGAGTGTAATTGATACCTTGATCACTAAACAAGGTAACTATTGATGTTTTTTAAGAAAAATCCATTTCAGGTAAGTGGATCCACTGACCTTTTTTCATTTTTTCTTATTGTGAAATGTCCATCCAGAGGGAGCCAAAATAGCTGAGCAAATAATCAGGATGACAGTGGGAATTAGCCCAGTGTGTCTTTAACATAACATGTATTCAGAAATACCAAGGATACAGCAATTTTCATGCCAGCTACTCAAACTGATCTTAATAAATTCTCATCAAGTGCACTGACATACCTTTATGGCATTTATTATCTTATTTTAAAGCACTGTTGTTCATGGGTTGAGTACAAGCCTGTGTGTGTGCATGCTCAATCGCTTAGTTGTATCTGACTCTTTGCAACGCCATGAACTGTAGCCCGCCAGGTTCCTCTGTCCATGGGATTATCCAGACAAGAATACTGGAGTGGGTTGCCATTTTCTACTTCTGGGAATCTTCCAGACCCAGGGATTTATTGAACCCGAGTCTCCTGCATTTGAGAGGAAGATTCTTTACCACTGCGCCACCTGGAAATCATGAGTATTAGAGTCCATGGTAATTCTGTACAGCTGAGTCCCAGGCTGTATCTGTAGCAGGATTAGTACCCTGAGTTTAGGATAATGAATGCAAAACTCAATGATTTTTCCTTTTAATTAGAGAATTTCAGATTTAGCTCTAGGCTACTCACCATTTTCCCCTTAGAATAGCTACCTGTTTTAAAAGGGATTTTTCACTGGTATGATCAATAATTGAACTTCATGGTAGTGTTGTGCAAAGATCTCTGAACTTTGAAGTCAGGAAGCCTTGATAACAGTTCCAGATTGAAGAACATTTTTCTGTGCCTTGTCCTGGCAAACAATACACACGATGTTCAGGTGTTTAAAAAGGCTTTTTCTCACCTCTGCCTAAAATACCTCTCCTGCCCCATCTCCTCCCCTCAGCTACCTCCATCATATTACCCTGGTTTATTTCCTTCATAACATGGATCACTCTCTAACAGTAACTGTCTTATTTATTTCCTTATTTACTTCCCTGCATTAGACTCTGAGCCCTAAGAGGGCAGAGACCCTTCCTATTTTATCTGCCATTATAACCTCAACAACTTCTAGCAAATGGTAGATGCCAATAAGTAATTGTCAAATTAACTAATATATAATTTAAGCCACTTCTTCTTCAGATCCAGAAATATTTTGTTCCATCTCAAACTCTTAAGTTTCACTAGTAAAGTTAATAAAGCAGCCACATGAAGTTACAAATACATAGTATAGTACTGGACTTATTTTGGGGCTTCCCTGTTGGCTCAGTTGGTAAAGAATACACCTGCAATGCAGGAGACCCAGGTTCGATTCCTGGGTCAGGAAGATCTGCTGGAGAAGGGATAGGCTACCCACTCCAGTATTTTGGGCTTTTCTTGTGGTTCAGCTGGTAAAGAATCTGCCTGCAGTGTGGGAGGCCCGGGCTTGATCCCTGAGTTGGGAAGATCCCCTGCAGAAGGGAAAGGGTACCCACTCCAGTAAAGAGTCGGACACGACTGAGTGACTTTCACTTTCAGACTTATTTTAAATATCACATAGTATTAGACTTATTTTAAATAATGCTACTTAGAAGTCTGTAGTGTTATATCCAGAAATGTTCATTCAGTTCCCAGAGTTCTCAAGATAGGATGGATGAAGAAGACAGTCTCTACCTAGACGACTGTAACAATGTATGGTTTAATGGTGAGTGAGAAAGACTGGAGAAGCAGGCTTGTAGAATGTATATCCTACAACTGTCCACCAGAGAGATACTTTCAGAGCCAAGCATACTGAGCATTAGGTGGATACCCTCATTTTCTGTTCAATGATAATAAAATTGTTGAGGCCTATTGCCAAATATAAAGAATAAGGAATTAAATTTCTCCCATATGGCTCTGGACAAGTGGATGAAACTAAGACTGATATAAACACATTACAATTAGTGCTCAGTTAGCTGCTACAACAATTAAAATTCTACCAGTGTCATCAGCTGGTCTAGTTAAGAGCTGGACATAGGATGGAGTTAACACTTTCCAAAAATATTTTTGAGAAGATTTAGTTGTCAGTTTGTGAGTCAGTTTAGATGAACTTTTAAATTGTTCCCAATAAGATCTGTCTTAATTTGTATTGTCATCGAAGTGTATTCAAATCATGTAATTGTTAAGAAGCACCTTCTATGCCAGTTTCTGGAAACAAAATGATAAATAGGCCACAATTTAGTATTAGAACATAGTGCTTAACCTCTACCAGGTGGCCTCTGCTTTTTCACACATATAGGTTAGGTTCATGACTCAGCTGCTTGGTTTAACCAGCTATTTGCAGAATGATGGGTCACCATGACTATCATGCACAAATCAATTTGTTTCTTTGTTGGTCTCTCCGGTAATAGCTCCAAGGTACACAGTGGAACTGGCGTGTGGTTTTGGAGCCACAGTCCTCCTCGTGGTGATTCTCATCGTTATTTACCATGTTTACTGGCTGGAGATGGTCTTATTTTACCGGGCTCATTTTGGAACAGATGAAACCATTTTAGGTGAGTAATGAAAATTTCATGTATATCTCCCAACTGCCATCTTGAGAAAACATATTGGCTGGATAAAACCTGAATTAATTGGAAGATATAATTAAACTAACTTTGGTTTCAGCCCTTACTATTGAAAATCTTTCTAATGCATATTATTCTGCTTTCTTGGGTCAGTATATGATTTAGTCGGGAGTGGCACTATTTAAATAGAAATACAATATGAACCACATATGTAATTTAATATTTTTCTAGTGGTCACATAAGGAAAAAGAAAAGAAAAACTGAAAATAATTTTAATAATTATGTTATCTAACATATTCAAAAGACTATCATTTTGGCTTGTAATTTAATATTATGTTAATAGAGATATTTTAGTCTTATTTTTGGTACTAAAAAATCTTCAAAGTTCAGCATGTATTGTATTTTACACTTGCAGCATACCTCCATTCAGACCAGATACATTTCAAGTGCTTACTAGCCACTTGTGGCTTGTGGTTATTGTACTAGACAGTGCATGTCCAAACTTTGTGCTCACAGGTTATCTGTGTACCAGAAGAATCACATGGGAGCTTACTAAAAGGAGCATCTAAAGGCTGGTCCCTGTTATGGATCAGCATCTACATTTCAACAGTATCCCGAAATGATTCGTGTACACATTACAGTTTAAGAAACACTGTTTTAGTGCCTCTATGCCAGGTGACAAGAATGAAACATTTATTTACTAATCCTAACACCCATCCCATAGAGTCTCATTGAGTGGCTTGTAGAAGAGATAGGCACCTGTATTTTTAACAAGAGATGATTTTTATACTTAGGCAACTGGGAGAAAAATTGGTTCATCAAATCTAAGCATATTTTAATTGTAGGTATTTTCAGGTATACATGATTTAGACATTTCTCAAGGTTTTGCTCAATTTATTATTCTTATATATTAGTGAGTGACATATGAGGGCAGGAATTAGAAATGTTCTGCATGGTATTTTTGCCAGCATCTATGACTGAGTAACTATTTGCTTCCTGATTCCGTCAGTTCATAGCCGAATGAGCCAAACCTCACTCATTCTCTACTACAAAATCTGAACTCAGTGAGATGAGAGTAGAAGACACATCAAATAAAATTTGCAATTACACCTTAAAATAGTCATTTTGCCTGGAGACCTGTCATAGGTGGGGAATCACACTGAAATCTGTCAGCTAATTCACATGTGTGAAAAATGAAAATGTCTAATATCCAAAAGTTTGATTTAAGAAAAAATACAGTACTATTGAGAAACTTTCCTAATTTATATTGGATCTGTGTTTTGTGTCTTTTATTAAATTTTTGCTAGATGGAAAGGAATATGATATTTATGTATCCTATGCAAGGAATGCTGAAGAAGAAGAATTTGTATTACTGACCCTCCGTGGAGTCTTGGAGAATGAATTTGGATACAAGCTGTGCATCTTTGACCGAGACAGTCTGCCTGGGGGAAGTAGGTATTTCAGATGGGTACAGGTGATGCTACACTGAATGGCAGAGTAGACCCGTAGCTTCAGGTCACATGTAAAAGTCATGGCACAGTTCTATGTTGACATCTTTGGACATTTAAATGCCCAATTCTTTTTGTAATAGATAGAGACTCTCTAGGAATAAATCTGGTCTTCCCAGATGTCTCAGTGGTAAAGAATCTGCCTGCCAATGCAGGAAACACAGGAGATGTGCGTTCTATCCCTGGCTCGGAAAGATCCCATAGGGAAGGAAATGCCAATCCACTCCAGTATTCTTACCTGAGAAGTCCCATGGACAAAGGAGCTTGGCAGGGTACAGTCCATGGGTCACAAAGAGTCGGACACAACTTAGCAACTAAACAATAACAACAGGAATAATTCTACATTGTAAGATGTAGATTCAGTTCAGTTCAGTTCAGTCACTCAGTCGTGTCCGACTCTGTGACCCCATGAATCGCAGCACGCCAGGCCTCCCTGTCCATCACCAACTCCCGGAGTTTACCCAAACTCATGTCCATCAATGTAGATTATTCAAGTGCAATTTATGGTTTTAAAATATTTCCCCAGTAAGCTTCAAAAGCAATGTCAGAAAAGTGTAGATGCAGAGTGCATTGGAGCTCTGCTAAGAGCCACAGCTTTAAACATTTTGTTTATTCACATTTAGATTTTTAGAAGGTTTAACTAATTTGCACTAATTTGCCTAGAATTTTTTCATAAAGAGTGAGTTTAAAACATTTTTATACAGATGAGATTTACTCAATTTTACAAAAAGTGAGGTGCAGAAGAGAATGCATGGAATCCTCCATTATATTACTTACTGGTAGTAATTAGGATATTTTCCTTCCTTTTTTTTCATTTTTGTTTTCTAGCAAACCAGTGCTACTCAAATGCCTTCTTTCCTTGTGTCTGTTTCTTCTTTCATATCAAATTACACATTTGAAATGAGTTTAACATTTTACAAAGGCCAGTATATTCTAATAGGTATAAAAAGATTGAAATGCTGAATGATTTAAAATAAAGTGTACCTCTAATTTTCAGATCCAGACAGTAACACATAAAGTGATGCTACATTTGAGTCTCTTTTATAGATGCATAATAGCACTCGTAAACCCACTGTTAAACTCTGTACTGTTAAAATGCATTAATATCTCTAATCTTTACAACAAACTAATTTATTTTCTTCCCCTAAATCCTGTGTACATTACTCACTTAGCATATTTTTTAGTTATATTGATAATTTGAGAGACAGAATAGACATTAATGTTTATTTTTATTTTGAATTAGCTGGATCACTTACTTTACGTACAAAATCATCATCCAAAAGTCCATCATGTTTCTGTTCTGTAGGAGATATCTCTTTCAGCATAATTTTACCAGAAAATGCTGACTTGACTATAGAGATAAAGGACAAATCCCACTCATTTTGAAGCTTAAAATCTTAAATAATTTATTCATCTAATTACTCATTCATAAGTCATTCAACTGATATTTACTACTATCTGAACAGTCATGCGAAGACATACAGTATAACCACAATGTAAGACTCCAGCAGGGATTGATAGTTCTTTGAAGAATTCAAGTTCTATGTAATTACTCTTGCGTTTTGCTTTTGCTGACTGACCTTTGTGACCTTTTGCATTCCCCCTGCTTCTTTTACTCAGTCCTCTTTGCCTCTAGGTCTCTTTCCTGCCTACACACAGCCAACCAGCAACATTGCTTGGAGTGGACAATTACTTATTCCTGGATTCTCCTCTAGGCTGCACATGCTTTTTAATTTCAACTATTTCCCCATTGCCTCTGTACCTGTGAAGATTGAAGGGCAAAATGACTGCCCAGGGGAGTGGGGAGTATGGTAAACCTTGAGATGGCTTTCCACAACACTGGTACATTCCCTGGAGTTGCCTTCTATCTGAACCCCAGGAAAAGGATTATTCAGTCCTTGATAAGCAGCCTCGAGGAGATGGATTATTCCCAAGAATTTAGTGACAGGAACTAATCAGAACCCTTGACAACAGAATAAAATTATACAGCATTTCCATTTTCCCCTGCTGCTGCTTCTTTTTCAACCTGAAGAAACCATTTGCTTGCCAGGGAAGGCACACGCATCAGCTAGCAACTGCTGAAACACATGGCTTCATAGTAATGACAGGAGTTTAAGGAGAAAGATTCAGGGACTAATTTAGGCTCCAGAGCAGAGCAGAATAGAAAGCTGAGCTGAGAATGTGATTCCAGTCAAAATACCATTCAGTTGGCTAGATTTTCTTAAGTTCCTATTCCAATGATATAGAATAGTCTGTGTCTGGGAGGTGCCTGACAGTAGAGAGGGACTACCAAAAAATGAAGCGTTTTACTCTTGCTGTTCTATGTTAGTGAAAAATTAATTTCCATGATTTAGCACTATATGTTTTTTTAATACTCACTAGCAGTAGAGAGTTAATACATGGATATCTTTGGGGAGAAAGGGCTCAAGACCTGATTTTGCTGGGCCAAAATATGCCGCACAGTTTGAAGAAATTGATTTCAGTACTACCCACTCATTCTTCAAGTCCCAAATGATGCTTCTGAAGACCAAGGTCATAGGAATACATTTTGGCTTTGCCTGTTTGGAATTCCTTCAGGATTGGAATATGTGCATTCAGTCTCTATTGTCCCTGAAGAGAGTGACATTTTCTGAACAGAGCAATTGGGTCTAAGGATTAAGTGTTGTTGATCAAAGTTTCACTCCAATTCTCAAACTATGATGCTAATTTCTTTTCACTTGCTCCTCAAGCCCCATACCTTGAGGGAGTTCTTAGCCATCACTAATCCCCATGGTGTTTTCTTTCCCAGTTGTCACAGATGAGACCTTGAGCTTCATTCAGAAAAGCAGACGCCTCCTGGTTGTCCTAAGCCCCAACTACGTGCTCCAGGGAACCCAAGCCCTCCTGGAGCTCAAGGCTGGCCTAGAAAACATGGCCTCTCGAGGCAGCATCAACGTCATTTTAGTGCAGTACAAAGCTGTGAAGGAAACGAAGGTGAAAGAGTTGAAGAGGGCTAAGACGGTGCTCACGGTCATTAAATGGAAAGGGGAGAAATCCAAGTATCCACAGGGCAGGTTCTGGAAGCAGCTGCAGGTGGCCATGCCAGTGAAGAAAAGTCACAGGTGGTCTAGAAGTGGTGAGCAGGGTCTCACTTATTCATCCTTGAAAAATGTATGAAAGAGCCAGTGAATGATGGATGAAAAGATCCAGCAATACTCCAGGAAGGGAGGATTCCCCTGCTTTATTCCCAGTGTGTTGTTCATGGACAGAAACAAATTCTATGGAAGCCTCCCCATAGAGATAAATTCAGGGTTACTGTAGAAGAACTGTTCTGCTTCCTCAGGCAATACCAAGGCTTAGAATGACTGTGCCACCACCTGTCTCCAATGCCTGAGGTCACTCAATTTTTTGCAAGACCTGGTGATGCAAAATTCCCCTGTTGCATCCTCCATTCCTGTTCCTACTCCTCTCTATTCACTCACTCTGGCTCTCTCTCTCTCTCTCTTTTTTTTTTTTTTTTTTTGAATAATCTTAATATTATGGGGCAGCCTTTGTTATTGATTTAAAGACCCCTTAAAGATGAGTCATCTGTTAATAGGGTCATTAAGAGTTTCAAGTATAGTTTTCTTTTCTTTTTATTCATCCCTTAAAAGATAATCAGGGCCTAAATTTATCTTCACTAAGGAAAATAAACTCTTTTGCTCATCCTACTATACTAGACACCCTCACAGCGTGACTGACACCACTTATGATGCTATAAAGCAGGGTGACTGTAAATGTTCCTTATGATTGGCTTAAAGGGCTTTCCCACATTGTCTCCTGTCATCTCGCCCCACCACCCCATGCACTCCATCTCAGGTAGTTGGTTTCATATTTGTCAGCTTGAAAACTATGTAATACTATTTTATTGCAGTAAACTCCCAATTATCTGTAGGTTGACCCATAGCCATCACTCCATCTCCCTACCTCCTGCATTTTGGGTCGGTCATTCAGAGCATGCAGGTGGCTCCACACTTGATTCATTGGAGAGGAAGCTTCTCTTACTGGTGCTAATATTGAGTAAAAGAAGAGCAAAAAGCTTTCAAGGGCATTTTCTCTCTTATAAGAAAAGCACAGAACAGGGTGTTTGTCAGTTTGTCTTTTAACCTTAGCTTTTTTAAATATTTGGAAAAGAATTTCTCTTCACTTGTTTCTATCTCCCCATTGTAAAGTGTTAAAGTTAGACTTAGGGACCTTGAGAGTGCTTTTAGCATTAATACTCTAAAAGTATTAACTGGACTCTGAGTAGTTTTCATATTTTATTCACTGATAAGTTAATAACACTCACTTCAAACAAGTTAGACTGAAAAGTCACTGTCAACTAAACATGTTTTAGTTTGTATAAGTAAAACTTTACTGTTCTTAAGACTTGGAAAAGTGAAAACAAAGTCCAGGGTTTACAGAGTGCTGAATATCTATGTTACATGTAGATTTTTAAAATATATATGTATATACACACTATATATATATATTGCATATATACACATGAAATACATATACACATACATACACACATGAATTGTATATATATATACACACACACACACTACACATACATATGTGTATATATATATCCACATATGACTTTAAATAGTCATTGGCACAACATTACAAATTACTGGAACTCTTATCCAGTTTTTAAATTATGTTTTTTACTGTAATATTTTTATGTCACTGTTTTCTGCACATTAATAATATTTGTGAATTTACGCTCACAGAGTAGTTGTTGTTAACCCCTGCCCTCCCTAGATGAGTAACAATAACTTACTACTGCCACAGTTGATCCGGGTGCAGTGGGTTCTGTTCTGCTCAGAGCTTCCATGGTCACTGCTAAGCAGTAGCCAGCCCTCTGGCATTAATTGACCATCTACTATATTCTGAGCACACATACTTAGAAATTACATTAATCTTAGTGCTCAACTCTTGGGGAGATAAATCTCTATTTGGACTTTTAAGTAATAAAGAAAAAGAAAATAAAAATACCTTTAATGAGCCTGGGTATCCTATGAAACATGATAATTCATAATTTAAGGAAACTCTTATCTTAGTAGTATGAATGTTGATAAACTATTCTTAAATTATCTCTTATATTTGTGTCCTTCTGAGTTACTAAAGTCTATTTAATAAATCATTTTTCTATGGAGGAGTTATTTTAAATAAAACAAAAGCTTCATGAATCATTGACTATAAAACTATGGTTTGGGGGTCATCTTGGATCTAATGTTTTTAGCCTTGTTAATGCTTTTCTTTATTACAAAGTATAATTATTCCTTCTATTAACCATTTCATCAAAAGACCAGAGGAGAACTGACCCCAGATAAGATTTGAATTTCAATTCAAGAATGAGCTCTAGATAGATGAGAGACAGCCCCATTATCAAGGGGCCATTCTCTTGCCAATGCAGCATCTTTTTGCACTTTTGG
This sequence comes from Cervus canadensis, assembly GCF_019320065.1. Lineage (NCBI taxonomy): Eukaryota > Metazoa > Chordata > Mammalia > Artiodactyla > Cervidae > Cervus > Cervus canadensis. The sequence goes on along the minus strand of NC_057392.1, from coordinate 52,705,026 downwards.
TTTCATATTTATGCTAAATGATGTTTGGTACCCCTAAAAACTTATAGATACTTTTTGTTCTATTTATATTACTGTATTTGCTACTGAACGTTTCCAAATGCTAAAAATCTAAAGCAACTCAAATCGAAATGATATCTCATCCTAGGATAATTCTGTTTCAAGAGTTCTTTTTTGTTTGTTTGTTTTATGATCCAGAAGATGCCCAGTACAGAATATTTGAGAGAAGGAGAAACATACATTGGAGAGCAAGGAGAAATCACTCTCTAATATTAAGAATAAAAATATCCAATGTTAAAAAGAAAAATCTCAAAGGTTTTATATATATGGTATAAAGACCTTCTGCACCCAATTAAACAAACAAACAAACAAAAAAACATGATATATAGAGTGTCCAATTATACAATCATATAAAATAATTTAATTTTTTCTGCATTGTAGTTTAGATGATTCCCTAGTATTCTAATAAACAAGTACTCCATTGTATTGGGGAACAAAATTTCACTCCACTTGTTAATTATTGATTTTCTTTCCATAGGTTTTTCATATTTTAAGACTATCTTTTTTATTTTATTCATAAATGTTTGTATTTTCCATTTTCCATTTGATTTGTAAATTTGTTTATTTTAAAAATAAACCATTTATTTTCACCTTTGAATTTTATTTTGTGCATGTGTTTTATGTATTTTTCATGTTTGGGCATAAGAAATGAGAAGAAAAAGAATGATACACTTAGAAAAAGAAGTGTTTTAAGGGACATTAGTTTTCTCTTTCTGTGAAAAATCTGAAGAAAACTGGGAACTTCAACTCAACACTTTCTTTACCTCTTAGTAAAAGAGTTACTTAAGTAAAATGGATTGATCTAATATACCAGACATCTGTATGTGTTTGTGTGTGTGCATGTGCACACGTGAATGAGTGTGGAGAGAGACTCAAAAGAGAGAATGAGATGGAGAAAAAGATGAGGAATAGATACAAAGGGAGAATAGAGAAAGGCAGAGAGAGAGGAGAGAGTTTTAAGATAGAGACAAACACCTATTTCTTTTTGTTCAACTTGAAACTTGGACAGTTAACGGTAATAGCTTACCTTTTATAGGTTTTCAACTCAAAAGCAGTTGCCTTAAAAAGATCAACTAACAATGTCGTGCCTTTAGTTAACTGGTGATCATTTGAATCAAATATGCATTTCTATTTCAAACAAATCAGTGATAAATATTTGAAAAAGCATTTTCTTTTGAGTTAATATTAAGTCTGTAGTAACAGGGGAGCTTTCTTGCTTTTTAAAAATAAATCTTATTTATTCCAAGAATATTTGTTGGGCCTCTATAACTTAACTGGTTTGCTTAGTAAAAATTTTTCCTCCAAAAAAGTTCCCTGTTTCAAACCAGTCTTCAAAGAGTAGACTTAGGATCAATGCATGGAAGTTTCAAAAAAAGCAATCCTGAAATCCTAAAGCAGAGCTGAAACATAATGTATATCACTGTCTTTGGAGATATAAGCAGCCAGGTGATGCAGTGGTAAGGAACCCTCCTGCCAATGCAAGAGATGCAGGTTCAATCCCTGGGTCAGGAAGATCGCCTAGAGAAGGAAATGACAACCTATTCCAGCCTATTCTTGCCTGGAAAATTTCATGGACAGAGGAGGCTGGCAGACTATACTCCATTGTGTTGCAAAGAGTTGGACACGACTGAGTGACTTAAACAAAAACTGAGGTTATTAGGTCTTTGATACAAGTAAACATGCAGTGTAACAAGAGACACATTCAGCAGCTTATCTATTTCTCTGTTTCTAGTCAAGGGATATGAAGTAGTCTTAGCAATGGGCTAAGTATTCCAGTAGTATATTATCCACTTTTATTTTAAACTGAATAGACAGAATTTGAAAACTTTGAAACCACATTTTAAGTCAGTCCTCTGAAGTTCCCATTAGGGATTAATTTAGAATCAATATTAGTCAATACATTATTTTAATATTGTGCTTAGTGAACACTGAATGATAATACTTTAATCAAGGTGATTAATTCAAAAGCATACCATGCAGTAGACATTGACCTATAGGTATTGATAAATTGTCCAGCAACCCTACAAATTGGCTCTCATTATATGCATTTTATAGATGGATGAATTCAACTTTAAAGATACTAAAATAAATGATTATACTATTAAGATAAATGGAGAAACCAGTATTTGAATTCAGATTCATCTTTCAAATTAGATGCCCCTATTTTTTAAAATCTGTACTTCAAGTTTTAAGAGAAAGAGAGGTTTAACACACTCTCATATACCAGTAATCTAGCTAAAGAACAAAATTACAGTCCTAGTTTTCTTTTAGTTTTCTTTCTACTCCCAAGTTAATACCAAGGATATTGTAACTATTATAGGCAGGACTATTCTAGAGTAGTGAAGAGTTCTAGATCAGAAACTGTCACTTCAAACCCAATTTATTACCACACACAAAAAAACTGGTCTTATCAATCTATGGCCACATCTCAGGTTTTCTTTTTTTTTTTGAGCCAAACAGAATAAATGACCTAATTTAAGATGCCCTCTCCAAATAATATTCATCATTAAAAAAAAGTAATAATTAACATCCTCAAATATGAAATTCAACAGTTTGGAAGATATTAAAATAGGCCATAAAAGAGGCAGTTTCCTTCAAAGTACTATATGAAGACGCTGAGGTATAGACCAACTCTTATCTGAAAACCATCTTCTAATCTATTCCTCAATGTCTGGAATTCCACCATTCATATTTATTTATTTTTTTGCATTACCCTCTCTAAAAGGCAAATCCTCCACTTTCAAGTGGATTACCAAAATTAAAAAAAAAAAAAAAAGCCATAGGCTTTAAAGTCAATTTTTTTAGAGGGTCTAAGACAATGTTTTATTTTCAACAATGGTACCCCCTTTTGACAGAACAAATATTTTCCTAAAGTGACTATTTAGAAATGAATCACCCACACCCACAGTTACACACCTCCTCCCTACACGCATACAATTTGAGTGCACAAGTTCCTTTTGTTGAAAACCTATCCATGTTATCTTAGGGTCATATCATATTCATCATGATACAAGAGAAACAGTAAACTTCCTAAACTCACATCCTTGGTTTTATGAAAGGTAGAAACATAAGATTCTGAATAAGACAGGAAATAAAAGGAGTTACCAAGACACACAAATACACACACACACAAACACAAATACAGACACACACACACACACAAACAGGCTTTGAAGATAAGTGATTGAAGCAAAAAGATAAGATTGAAGCAAAAAGTAACTAAAATACTTTGTGCTCTTGATAGAGCCAGTCAGAAGTTCTTGAACACTGAGCACATCTCTTGGTTTTCCTTCAAATTCATGTTCAATTCAACAGCTGGAAAGAAATAATATGGTAGAGAGCAAAGCTCCTTCATTCCCTGTCAAATTCATGATCCAATTCACTGCAAACTTTCAGCTTGTCTTCACAGACTGAAAAGTTTCTCCCTCAGTGCTTCACTCCTGGCCTGAAAAGCATAGGTGCTCAATCTCATGGTCTGTTCACAGCATGTGTTTTTGGAGTTGTCAACAGCTGCAACTTACAAGTTTGGAATTTGCTTCAGAAAATCTGTTTAAGCTCCTAAATCTCACAATGAGTTTAGCACTGCGTTTATCTCAAGAAGCATCCATTAGGTTTTGCACAAATTCACCACAATAACTGTTAGAACTGAATGCTTTGTGAGAGGTCTCAACTAATTGGCTGATTTTTACCAGTTATTGTTGTCATTGTTGTTGCCTCTTTAATTGTTATTCAGATCAATTCTTGACATAGAAAAAGAAAGGGAATTTTGGTTGACATCACAGTCAATACTATGAGCTGTCTGATAAGTCCAAAAATTTTAAGTATCAAGAGCAATAACTGTGTGGATCTTAGGAGCTAGTAATGCCCTGTAGATCTTAGCTGATAAGACTGTGTCTGGAGCATTATGTTCAGTCCTGTTCATGATACTACTCTTAGGTGACATATACATAAACTGAATGTTACTAAGAAAAAAAAATCAATAAAAGTAGGAAAGAGACTTGATACCAATTCATATGGAGAATAAGATACAAAATTCATGAAAGCTATTTAATCTAGAGACGAGGAAAAAAATACAATGAGATCACAATAATTATGAGATACTTAAAGTATTTTAAAATGTTAGATCTAAGACCACTAAAGTGGAAGGAAACGACTTTTCAAAACAAGAAATTATTTACAAGTAGAGCTGAAATTAGCTGCTTTTAGAGGTGGTTACTTCCTCATCCTTGAAGGTAGCAGACACTGCAACTATAAGAGTAGTATAGATGAGATTCCTTACCTGCGTAGATGATTTAACACTTCGATCTTATATTCTCAAGTGTTCATTGCCTGTCCTCCCTGGGATTGTCAACGATGAACTGAAGCTTGTATGTTTTCACTAGGCACTGTCCTATCTTTCATTCTCCTATAGATACAGTGGAAGCAGTTTTTGACTTCATTCAAAGGAGCCGGAGGATGATTGTTGTGCTGAGCCCAGATTATGTGACCGAAAAGAGCATCAGCATGCTAGAGTTCAAACTGGGTGTCATGTGCCAGAACTCCATTGCCACCAAGCTCATTGTGGTTGAGTACCGTCCACTTGAGCAGCCACACCCAAGCATCTTACAGCTGAAGGAGTCTGTGTCTTTTGTGAGCTGGAAGGGGGAAAAGTCCAAACATTCTGGCTCTAAATTCTGGAAGGCCTTGAGACTGGCTCTTCCACTGAGAAGTCTGAGTGCTAGCTCTGGCTGGAATGAGAGCTGTTCCTCCCAGTCTGACATCAGTCTGGACCACGTGCAAAGGCGGAAAAGCCGTTTGAAAGAGCCTCCAGAGCCCCAGAGCTCGGGGAGAGCTGCAGGCGCCTCTCCGGGCCCAGACACCGCGTCCAAGCACAGAGGGAAGCCCTCCGCGGCCTGCCGCTGCTGTGTCACCTACTGTGAAGGCGAGAGTCAGCTTAGGAGCAAGAGCCGGGCGGAGATCCACACCCAGCCCCAGTGGGAGACGCACCTCTGTAAGCCTGCTCCCCAAGAGTCAGACACTCAGTGGATACAAAATGGCACCAGATTGGAACCCCCTACTCCCCAGATTTCAGCCCTTGCTCTTCACCATTTCACGGACTTATCCAATAACAATGACTTTTATATCCTCTAATTACTGTGTGGTGGGTGGTGGCTGCTATTTCTACCAGCCCATTATGTGTCATGAACCTGTGGGAATAATTGACATTTTTATCATCTAATGGACTGTCAGGTTGTGTCCCCTTTATTGATTTTTAAAAACTATTTATTTCTAGGAGACAAAAGACCCGAAGGACCTGAATCCAGATTTATTGCCTCTAATGGCCTCAGAAGAGCACACTCTTCTTGGGCCCTAGAAGGTCAGTATGTGCAAGTTGCCTGAAGTCTGATCCTCTCTCTTACCCCATGGTTTTAAACAGAGCAAAGAATTTCAGGGCTTCCTTTGAGTTTGTTGACCAACCTCAAACTGTAAGTCAGTCAGGTATACTTGGGCTATGACACTTAACAGGGTATGTGCATCTCAAGGGAGCATTATGGAAAGATGTCAGTTTCAATTTTGGTGGAAGCTGTAGGAATAAGCTCAATGGGAAACCTACAGAACATTTTCCCAGGAAGAACCGAGTACTCCCACCCAGGGGTACACAGTGTTCTGTCTCACTGTAAACTAGTGTTCTCTAAACTGCCTAAAGTTGTTAGCATCAATAAAGTTATATTTTTATGTGATTTCATTTGTACTAACAAGTTTTTACCTCTCTCTTTCCCTTCTACTTTTTATGGCTTTTAAATTCATATCTGAAGAATATTCTCTTTAAGGAAATTGAGATTTGGTTTGGGTACTAGGATAGCTGAGATGTATCTTTAGTTTCTTTCTAGGAATGATCTAGGAAAGGGCCAAAAGAGACTGAGAAAATGTCTCAAAGGAAATGAAGGGCTATATAAAAATATCATTATAATTTTAGAAAATGACAGCTGAAAAATTCAGTATGGTTAGGGGTTAGGGTAGAGGTTGGTCCATCAATCCCTTCTTCTCATTTGAAATTCTGAGGATAGTCATTCAAGTGCCTATAAGGATCAAAAAGTAAGAAAAAGGAGAAAAGAGGGCCACATATAAGTATCATATAATACTCTTCATCTAGTACTCATGTGTATATGGACATAGAGATAAAAGACACATAGCATTTGATTTCCAAGTCAGAGAGAAAATAGAGATAATTAAGCCTGGAGGTGAAGTGTTTATTTCTTTAAAAAGGAGCATCCTTCACTCTGTTTCACTTGATTCCTGTCAATGATTAAGCCCCAGAGTTGAAAGAGTGTTATTTTTCAAATAAATCTGAAAATCCAGATTTTTAAGTAATCTGTCAATTATGAAATGACATTTTAAAAAAAGGAAACAACCTGAACACATGGGCATATATTCACCCAAAGGGCCACTAATTTGTAATTTCAGAGCTAAAGTATTCACTCAAAAAGCATATGTTGAATGGGTATCCAAATAACCATGGTGATATTGAGACTGGAGAACACAGACTGGCCCTAAGGAAATAACAGAAAACATTTATTCCCTCCCCAAATTAAAGACATCCAGACCCGCAGAATAGGGCTGAACTGACCCAACACTCCATTAAGGAGAGAAAGCTGGAAATAGCATGTCTTCCATCTAGTCTATAAAGGGTCCCTGCATGGTGGTTTTACTGTAAGAAAATTAGAAGCACAGTCTAATTTTGCTCATACTTTGCTCATGAACAGGAGCAAAGTAAAAGGAGGCAAAGGTGGTACCAGACAGTAGCACTCATTTCAGCACATAAACCTGACTCCTCATGAGTTATGGCCCAGTGGGTGTCAGCCTTTCTCGGTTATTAATAATGAATGAGAGCTGGAGAAAGAAACCAGAGTTTTCATCCCACTCCTCCCCTTGGGAAGAAATACAGAACTCTCTGTTGAAACAAGAAGCGATTAGATCCTTTTCATGCAGAAATAAGATGAGGGATTAGGCCCTCCAGAGTAAATGGGACTCAACAGGAAACTTGTAATTAGGAAAGGACGGGCCACTCTACCTGAACCCGGAAGTAAATGACCGTGTGCAACTCATGCTCTACATTGCTTAAAGAGATTGATCCATTCTTGATGGATATTCAGGAATCTTCACTTGGAAGACAGATAGTAGTTTCTCTCTAAATCTGTTAAATAGTGGCTAATGTAAGTTGCTCCAAATCCCAAGTAGAGAGAGAATGCAGTTATCCATAATCAGTCTTATTCCTTATTAGCACAGTGTTTCAAACCATAAAATATGTTTGGGAAAACTGATAGACTACTTTTGTCATTTATAAATTATTTCCTAAATGAAGAAGGTAAATGAAAAGACTAGTGGCAGAAGCATGGAAAATTAAACATGAACTCTTATTATGAATGTGTAGCTGGATGATCATGGTATTCTCAAAAGTTCAATTTTGGTCAGTATCAACTTCCATTGACAATATAAGTACAATATAACCAATAAAATGTCATGATTTTTGGCATATAGCCAAAATCAGAAAGATATTCAGACAGATGATAGACCATACTTGTACTGTATGGAGAAAAGCAAGGAGGTTATATCATTATTTCCTGACCCAACATGGTACAATTGAATGTACTGTTCAGTACAATATATTTCAGTGGGCTGAATAATGAGAAAAATATTTCCTCATGGGTCATGCAGATTCATAACTCAATTGATATGGCTGTAGGTTAAATGGATATCACTTACACAGGAATATTGCCTTTTTAGGAATAAGTTTCAAGTTAAGTAGAGATAAATATGAGATCTCCTTCTCTCCTGTGTTTTACCATGGGCTCTAAGGGTCTCCATCTCCTGTGAGCTAAAATGGAGATAATATTATTAAACTTATTGGACTTTGTGAGGATTAAATTGTATAACTCATGTAGGTTCATATCACAGTGCCTGGCACATTGTAAGTGCTCAATAATTATTGGCCAATTTTATATCCATAGTAAAATCACTCTTGTGATTGCATAAACTTCCATTTGTATAACTATTTATGGCTTACAAATTGATTTTATTACATCATTTTTTTAACACAAAAGCAGTACAGAACAGGAACATATTATACAGATAAAGTGACTTTACTAATGACACTCAGTCAATTAGCAAGGGTTGGGCTTCTAATCTGGGCTTCTGACACCTGACCCAGTGCCGATTGTAGAACTACTCTTGTAAGATTCAAGTGGAAGTATTCCTATTACAAAGTCACCTAATTAGAACTATTTAATTCGAACCGTTATACATTTCAATCAAAAAAGCAGTTAATGTTAACCCACATACATATGAATTAAATATCATATCAAGTATGCGATGTGACAACTGACCTTGTCATATTATGGTTTTATATAATTTCACTTTAAAATATTACAACATTTAAATATTAAAAAGTGGAATCATTTTGTCTTCTAGAATCTATAATCATATTATAATTTCCCCTCAAATAGATAATTTGTATTTTTCTTCATGGAAAATAAAAATATGTTCACCATTCATCTTGAAAATCAAATATAATATTTTAGGAACTATCATTTACACCATGGGTTACAATTACTTCTTATAATTAATAAAAACTCTAGTAATAATATATTTACTTCCTCTGTGAAGATCTGAGGTGGTTGGTAAACTAATGTTCCTAAACTAATGTTTTTTAAAAAGTCATGAATAATAAATTGAACTATTCATAAAGATGTGTACAGAAGGACAAATAATCCCTATGGCAATTGTTTCAAACCCTGTTGTGTCTAAAAATTGTTTGGGGGGGGGAGCATCTTACATGTGAAGATCTCAGGTGAAACCCCTACTCCAGAGAGTCTGATTTATTAAGTACTGGACACTGTCCAGGCCCTTGATAATTCAAATAAGCTATGCCATGCATCAAATAAACAACTACCTATGGTAATTCTGTCTAACCCCATCATATTTTTATACTATTCAGGCTAAAAGAGGAGACAGCCTTTATTAGAGTCTACTCTAAAGTTTCTTAAAGTGTATTCCTAGATACATCCACATGAGAGCCAATTTTGGTTTCATATTAAAATGCATATTTCTTGATCCCATGCAATATGAGGATCTCTTGAGTAGAGCAGATTTGCACTCAGAATAAACTTTCCAGGTGATTCTGAGTTACAAAAATGCTTAAGAAACAATAATTTTTATCTCTCTTTAACTCTTTTACCCTTGTAGGCTCTGATTTTATCCAGCCAAGGAGGACTACGGATCATCCTTATAACAAGTTGTTTACAGGCTATAGATGAAAATATAGGGCAAGTTTAACCCTTGGAGTTGCCTCAGCACGAGGAGATATTGAATAGATGAGTAGCTAATAGAGTATATTTCTAATATATGAAACATCAAACACTGACATTTGAAATCTGATAGGATTGCTGTAGCTTATAATATATAATTATCAGAATCACATAAGCAATGCTATGCTAACAAATAACCTCAGAATTTTAGTAGCTTCATATAATAAGACATTTCTTATATATGCTACTTGTCCAGGCATAAATGCTTACTTTCTTTAGCATTGCCACCTGAAATGTGTGGCATCCTGTTATTCTATACTTCAGACTAATTATTATACTTAGTACTTTCACAGTTCATTGGCCAGAACTAGCTACACATACTGATCTAGTCATAGAGAAGGCTGGAAAATGCAGTCTTCCTGTGTTCCTAGAAAGAAGAATGAATTAGAACTTGGAAAACACATAACATTATCTGTGGCTAAGAATATGATACTGAGATTGCCTGAAGAGCCAAGAGACCTAAAAACTGAGATATGTCACATACTTTGGTAATGAAGGAATAGAAGGACTTTGCTGCCAACACCCTACCGCAGGTTGCCAACCTATCAAGTCAGATTTCTTTGGGAAAAAAACAGAAAAACAAACAAAAACAATGTACAGAAAAGGGTAGACCTTGCATTTAAATGTTCCCTGAAGAAAAATCATTGAAGAAATGCACAATAAATATAGCTTCTGGTTAAGGGGAAGCATTCTTAAAAATTGAAAAATTTTAAGTTTCTGTATTTGGTTAATTTCCATTCAGTTAGCTCTCTAAGAATGTGACGCTCAAACTATCTGCCAATGAGCCATTTCATTTTTGAATATTCAGGAACCCTCAGAAGAATTAAAGACATTTAGAACACAGCAGAGCATGTAACATGTCCATTAGAAAGCATCACTTATCCATTTATCTGAAAAGCTAAATAGGGAATTCAAACTGAACATGTTAAAGCTCAGATGAAGGAAGAGACGAATGCTAATGTGTGCTTTATGAAGTCTACTATTATCTAGGCATCTGTTCTACGATTTGGAGACTCTGTACTAAAATCTGAATGTTCATATGACTCTTCTAATATCATGAAATAGCATTTTATCATGAGAAAAAATGCTATTTTGGGGGTGGTAAAGATGGGTGCTCAAGGAACTTTTTTCCTACATTTAAACATAGTTGGTTTTAGGCTTCCTGGGTGGCTCCCTGGTGAAGCATCTGCAATTAGGAACCATGGGTTCAATTCCTGGGTCAGGAAGATCCTTTGGAGAAGGAAATTGCAACCCACTCCAATATTCTTGCCTGGGAAATCCCGTGGACAGAGTAGTCTGGTGGGCTACAGTCCATGGAATCACAAGACTCGGATATGAATCAGCGACTAAACCACTGCCACCATACTTGGTTTACAATGTTGTGTTAATTTCTGCTGTACACTGAAGTGATCATTATACATGTATGGGTGTGTATGTATATATATATATAATTTGGTTATATGTTATAATATTGAACAAAGAGGTTTTATGCCCTAGTGAGGTGAGGACACTATTGACACATTTCAAATCTTCAGAGAATAATTTACAAGATTTTTATTTTGGTCAATTAAAAACACTTAAAAATATTTAAATGAAAAGAATGCTCTTTGAAATGGGTTCATGGAAAGGAAGCAAAAAGATTCAAAATAAACTGAACTTGGATCATGAGCTATTTTTATCCTACTCCAGGTAATGAGAACATTAACACTCTATTGCCATATAGAAAAAAATAAAAAGAAAAACTCAAGATACAATCTTAGATGTATTTTTCATTTAAGACACAAAGGTATACATAACAACTTATTGCTTTTCTACTGTCTAAAACTGTGTCATACACTTGCAATTAATTTGTATTTGGGCTTCCCTGGTAGCTCAGTCAGTAAAGAATCTGCCTGCAATGCAGAAGATATAAGTTTGAATCCCCATGTCAGGAAGATCCCCTGGAGAAGGAAATGGCAACCCACTCCAGTATTCTTCCCTGGGAAATCCCATGGACAAAGGAGCCTAGTGGGTTATAGCCCATGGGGTCACAAGAGTCGGGATATAGCTGAAGCACTGAGCACCAAGCTCAATTTGTAATTTGTGTCATATTTTGAAACATACCTTGGACAATGGTTCTGAACCAGAATTGAACATCTTTTTAAAAACTGAACTTACTCCAGACTGATACATCTACCAAAATGATTTATACACACACATATAAATATATAATCTTGTCAAGGATGACTGCCTCAAGTTGTCCATACAATATTTGCAAATATTTCAATGAAAAGTCAATAGTGACATATTACAAATTTGGAGTAAAGAGGTTAAAAAATCCTAATACACTAGACAATTTTTTCCCTTAAAATGCAAAACTTAAAACTCAGTCTCACATACTAAGATTTGAGTCTTTTATTTTTATATCTTAATATGAAATTACATAATATATGAGGAAAACCAATGCAGATGATAACTTTATACTTAAGTGCATAGTCAAAGGCCAGGACATGTGGTCTGTCACCTAGAACAGGAAAGTGTTGAAGGTGTAGTAACCTGGCTATAAGCAAAACAATTTGATGACTTTTTTTTTAAAAGGATAAGTTAATTTTATTTATTTTTTTTCATTTATTTTTATTAGTTGGAGGCTAATTACTTTACAATATTGTAGTGGTTTTTGTCATACATTGACATGAATCAGCCATGGATTTACATGTATTCCCCATCCCGATCCCCGCTCCCACCTCCCTCTCTACCCACTCCCTCTGGGTCTTCCCAGTGCACCAGGCCCGAGCACTTGTCTTGTGCATCCAACCTGGGCTGGTAATCTGTTTCACCCTAGATAATATACATGTTTCGATGCTGTTCTCTCGACACATCCCACCGTCGCCTTCTCCCACAGAGTCCAAAAGTCTGTTCTGTACATCTGTGTCTCTTTTTCTGTTTTGCATATAGCGTTATCATTACCATCTTTCTAAATTCCATATATATGTGTTAGTATACTGTAATGGTCTTTATCTTTCTGGCTTACTTCACTTTGTATAATGGGCTCCAGTTTCATCCATCTCATTGATGACTTTTAAGAAGTGGCAGGAGAAAAAAAAAAGAATAAATGAACCCATTCATTTTTTTCACAAACCCCAGTAATAAAAAAAGGGAAGGATGATATATAAAACTCCCTGAATATCATACTTGACAGTTAAAACATGGAGTGGATGTCAGGTATTAAGGAATAAAGTTGAATGGTTACTTCCATCATATGGGCTCTTGATATAGTAGAAAAAAATACTAGATAGGAGTCAGAAGACCTGAATTGGAATAACAATTCTTCTATAAACTGTGTGATTTTCAAGCAGACACTTTTGCTCTCATGTTTTTAATTTCCTCATAAATAAAATAAGAGTAATACAATGTCTACCTCATTGGATTGTTGTAAAGGTAAAATTATATAATAAACGTGAAGCTGTAAAATGTGGAAACTATGTGCTTGGGCTTCCCAGATGGTGTTAGTGGTAAAGAACCCCTCTACCAATTCAGGAGAAGTAAGAGATGCGGGTTCAAACCCTGGGTTGGGAAGATTCCATGGAAGAGGGCATGGAAACCCATTCCAGTATTCTTGCCTGGAAAATTCCATGAACAGAGGAGCCTTGGTGGGCTACAGTCCGTAGGGTTGCATAGAGTCAAACATGGCTGAAGTGACTAAGCACAGCACATGTGCTTGATAGTGGGGTGAAGATGACAATGATATTATAGAAGAAAGTTGAGGAAATGAAGAGGTCCGAATGAAGCTCCTTAGTCTACTAAATACTGGGGTACTTCCCATAATACATAGAGTAATTGTAATCTTTCATACCTAAAAGTTAGAGAATAGACAATACAATTTCATAGGACTCTAAACACTGAAGATTACCCCCCAAAAAAAATCAGTTTCTGAAAATGTAAGAAGTAGAAAAATAGCTCTATTTGTTTTGCATTGCCATATAATGAATTCCCCATAGCAGCTTGAAACAATACCTATTGATTACATCACATTTTCTGTGGGTTAGGAATTTGGAAGAGGCTTAGCTGGGAGGTTCCTGCTCAGAGTTACTCCTAAGGTTGCTGTCAGAGTGTGTCCAGGGCTGTGGTCACCTGCCGGCTTCACTGAGGATAGAGGATCCACTTCCAAGTGCAGGCACATGGGTGTTTGTAGCAAGCCTCAGTCCCTTGCCATATGGACCTCCCTATAGGGTCGTAGGTTTCCTTAGTATCCATATGACACATCAGCTGGCTTACACCAGAGGAAGGGATTCCAGAGAGAGGCAGAGAAAGAGAGTTTCACTAAGTATCATCTATGACCCAGTCTCCAAAGAGATGTATCATTACCTCTGCAATAGTCTATTGGTTAGAAATGAGTCCCAACGTCCAGCCCAAATTCGAGAAGAGGGGAATTTAGCTCTTGAAGGCAGGATCAAAGAATCTGTCAACATATTTTAGAGCCAGCTCTGTAACATAGAAAAAAATGTTTTCAGTTGAATAAATTGAAGTTCAGAAAAGGAAAGTGATTGGTCATTAGCCTTCCTAACTTCACCCCTAACCCAATAAGCTAACCCGCTGGCACCACAACTCAAATGAGAGCTAACTAATTTGTTCTGGCTAGGACATTTCTTCCGTCTAGTGAAAGACTGTAGACTGGAGAAGAAGGATATCATCTGTAGTCCTGGCATCTCTGTCTTTCTTTCTGTCTCTGTCTCTCAATGTCTCTCTTCTTTCCTTTTCCTTCCCCTCCCCTCTTTCTGTTCTACTCCATAAAGAAGCAAGCAGACTCTGAAAACTGCAGATGGATGAGGTAAGTGGAGCTGGTTATCCATATTCTTGGTCTGGAGTTGAGTCCTGAAATAGAACTTTTATTCTGGGCTTGCCTCTAAAGAGATTGAAAGTGACAGTTTATTTCAAAAAGCAGCTGCTGCAAGAGGAAGGATGAGTAGGTAATTGCTCTCTTTGAAGTAACCCAGGTTCTAGTCTTAGCTCTGAACTGAAATGATTATATATTAATAATCAAGTCACTGATCCCCTGTATCTCAGACTTCTAAGTCCCCCAACCCTATAAAAGGATGGAGTTGGACTAGACATTCTATAGGATGCTATAATTTTATGCTTCTTTGTTGTTGTTGTTTAGTCACTAAGCCGTGCCCAACTCTTTGCAACCCCACAGAGTGTAGCCCACCAGACTCCTCTGTCAATGGAATTTCCCAGGCAAGAATACTAGAGTGGGTTGCCATTTCCTTCTGAGGATCTTCCCTACCTAGGGGTCAAACCCACATCTCCTGCATTGCAGGTGGATTCTTTACCATAGAGTCACTGGAAAGCCCTTGGTTTATTTAGTAATGCTTAAATAAACCCCTCCTCTCTCACATACATATACACCAGCATCCCAGTCTAGTTATAGTTGGAAGAATATTTAAAAGGTACAAGTTTTCGTCTCAAGGAATCATGAACAGTGCTTTGTCTGTTTAGACCTAGTTCCTGTAGCATTCATTCCTCACTTGTAAAGCTAAACAGCTTACTTCTTTCTGTTCTCCTCCCTTATCTGTTTTCTGTCACTGCCTGCTGCCAGTAGCTTTGAGAAGATACATTAAGTTTATATGGAGCCTCCTCATAGTTCAACTCTGATGCCTCCAATTTCTCTAAACCAATTTTAATGTCAAAGTCCAAAGTCACCACTTTGTAAATTAGATTGAAAAAAAAAATGTTACCTTCTTGCTTCTTAACAGCTTTATGCTCTTGTCTTTTACCCAAACAAACTCCAAGTGACCTTTTTATTGTGACATATGTTCATATATTTCACCATGCCAAAAGATAAATGGAGGCTACTTCTGAAACTACACAGTATATAAACAGTAACATCTATGGAGTTAGAAGATCTGAATTCTAATTCATACTATAATTCTTTTACTATGAGACCCTGAGCAAAGCACCAACTGTGTCATAGTTTCCCCATCAATACAATTCAAGCATCATGATGTGCCTTTCTAACTCAGATATTCTAGGAGCTGGTATAATAAAGAAGCAAGACTTTTTTTCTTTGTTTCAGGTTATAATCCATGATTCCTTCTGAGCTGTAATCCAAAGTCAGGTGTCTAAGGAATTGATTCATCATAAGTATATTAAATGCTAGTTGAGTTGCACAAGATTAAAACAGATCTCAGAGATCTCTCCTCCCCACTCAACCTGAGTCAATTGTTCATCAACTCTTGTTCATCTATTTCCCAAAAGTCTTTCAAAATTTTTTCTCTTTTCCCCAGGAATTCTAAGAATTTGAGCTACATACACACCAAGCACTCTTTTCTGAACATGCCATGGATTTTCATGCTCTATATACCTTTGCTAATGTTACTTCTGTTTGAATGCCTGCTCTTTTCCTCCCCCATGTAAGAGAGTTCGGTCAATGCTTCAACTTCAGCTCAAATGTTTTTAAACCTATGAAATTTCCCAGATAGAGTTGGATATTCCTGCTCTGTGACTGTATTGTTCATAAGACTTCTGTTATTGAATTATACTTTATTGTATTTCTCTTTCACCTACTATCCTCCAAGTGTCTGTGGACAGAAACTATCTATTGAATCTCTAATTTAATTTAACAAGAAAATGAGAACATAACATTTTTCCATTGATGTTTTGTTAAATAAAGTAATTAATTATGACCAGTATCATTAAGTACAAAGTAATAGAGCCATGCCTCTTTCTTACTTCCATTTCCACTCCATTAAGATGCAATGTCCTATAAAAGATAACATTTTAGGATTCTGTTCATCACTGTGTAGGATGAATTTCAATACTGGAATCCTGGGGGTCCCAACACCACATCCAACTTCGTTAAATTTTGCCCTTGTCCTTGCTTGACTACAGATAACCCATGACCTAGTATGGGTGGGAAGAGGCCCAGCTGCACCATGCCTATCCTGCTTGCCACCCCTACATTAAGGACTCCTGTCCCTGTTTCACACTATCTGCAAACACAGCTGATGCTGGAATCAGCATCGTGCTCATCAGCAGCTGTTCTATTTGTGATCTTGCTATTAAATAAGTCCAAAATGATAGGACACTAAGCTGTGATAAATAATCACTACCTACAGTGTACTGTAGAGTATTTTTCGCTAATGAATTCAAGAAGAAAAAAATTAAACCTGCTTATAGTTTTAAAACTCAGGTGATATTGTAAAAAAAAATTAATAAAGTACTATTTGATCCAGGGTTAAATGGTAATTAAGAGATCATTGCTTCCAAACACCCTGCATAATGTATTTGTTTACTCTAGGGGTCAATAAACTCTTAATACAATACATCTTACAGCCCTCCTTTCCATGTTTATCACCTCTACTGTGGTTCAGGACTCATTACTTCTTATAATCACTTTATAGTTTCTTTCAATGACTCTAGTTCCCCCTATCTAAACTCTTGTGGATACCACCACCAAATTAGTCTTTCTAGGATATAACTTAGACCATGACACGTCAAGTCCCAAATAATCTGCATCTCATTTTCTACAAAATAAAACTTGCTTTGATTTGCTTTGCTCTGCACTTGGGATGATACTCCATTCTCTATTCTGAGCTTATCTTCAGCAACTTACATTTTTCTGCTTTTGTATATATAGTCAACACTCCAGTCCAACTGAGAGACAATGTTTCTCGAATACTTTTCCATCAGTGTGACTTTGTTCAGATTGTTAATTTCTGGGAAGACCCTTCTACTCCTCTCCCGTGTCTACTCTCAAGGTTACAGTTCAAATATCATTTTTCTGATACCATAAGCAGAAAATATTTTCTTTCCTATCAAATCTCTCATTGTATTTTTCCCATTTTTTCCATTAATTCCCTTGTTCAATAATATTGAGGACCTACTCTGTGCCCAACACTTTTGTAAAAACTCAAAACACATCAGTGAAAAAAACAGATTAAATTTCTTTCTCTCTTTTAGGCTTACATCCTAGTGGTAGTAAACAGGAAAAAAGTAAAGTTTTAATAAGTAATTAAGATACAGAGTGAGTTCTATGATTTAGATAAATCAGACACATGGGACAAGAAGTATTGGGAGGGAACTTTTCATTTTAAATAGTGTTCATAGAAAGGCCCCACAGAGAAGGTGGCTTTTGAGTAAAGACATAAGAGAGGTGGAGGAATGAATGGACTTACTAGCAAGTATAAAGGCCACGTTTTGTTGTTGTTCAGTCACTAAGACAAGTCCAACTCTTTGCAACCCCATGGACTTCAGCATGCCAGGCTTCACTGTCCTTCACTGTCTCCTGAAGATTGCTCTAACTCATGTACATTAAGTCAGTGATGCCATCCAACCATCTCATCCTCTGTCACCCTCTTTTCCTCCTGCACTCAATCTTTCCCAGCATCAGCTTACACACAATGGAATATTACTCAGCTATTAAAAAGAACACAATTGAATCAGTTCAAATGAGGTGGATGAAACTGGAGCCTATTATACAGAGTAAAGTAAGTCAGAAAGAAAAACACCAATACAGTATATTAATGCATATATATGGAATTTAGAAAGATGGTAATGATGACCCTATATGTGAGACAGCAAAAGAGACACAGATATAAAGGACAGACTTTGGGAGTCTGTGGGAGAACGCAAGGGTGGGATGATTTGAGAGAATAGCATTGAAACATGTATATTACCATATATGAAACAGATGACCAGCCCAAGTTCGATGCATGAAACAGGGCACTCAAAGCCGGTGCACTGGGACAACCCTGAGGGATGGAATGGGGCAGGAGGTGAAGGAGGGTTCAGGATGGGGGACACATGCACACCCATGGCTGATTCATGTCAGTGTGTGGCAAAAACCGCTACAATATTGTAAAGTAATTAGCCTCCAATTAAAATAAACAAATTAATTTTAAAAAGTCGGCTCTTTGCATCAGCTGACCAAAGTATTGGAGCTTCAGTTTCAGCATCAGTCTTTCCAGTGAGTATGCAGGCTTTATTTCCTTTAGGATTGAATGGTTTGATCTCCTTTCAATCCTTTGAACTCTCAAAAGTGTTCTCCAGCACCATAATTTGCAAGAATCAATTTGAAATTTGAAAGCCCTTAGCTTTCTTTATGGTCTAACTCTCATATCTATACACAACTACTGGAAAAACCATAGCTTTGACTATATAGGCCTTTGTTAGTAAAGTGATGTCCCTGTTTTTTAATACACTGTCTAGATTTGTCACAACTTTCCTTCCAAGGAACAAGTATCTTTTAATTTCATGGCTACAGTCACTATCTGCAGTGATTTTGGAGCCCAATAAAATAAAAATCTGTCTCTGTTTCAACGTTTTCCCCTCCTATTAGCCATGAAGTAATAGGACTGGATGCCATTACCTTAGTTTTTTGAATTTTGAGTTTTAAACCAGCTTTTTCACTCTCCTCTAGCACCCTCATCAAGAGGTTTTCTAGTTTGTCTTCACTTTCTGCCATTACAGTAGTATCATTTGCTTATCTGAGACTGTTGACATTTTTCCTGGCATAAAAAGTTTAAAAAAAAAAAAAAAAGAACAAGTACTGTGGTTTGTACATGGAGTATAAGTACCTGGGAGAACAGGGAATGAAGTCAGGGGCACCGGGGTAATTTGACAATAATGTGTGTCTTTATAGATCATTGTAAGTTCCTATCAGTTTACTCCAGGTAGAACAGCAAAAGCTTTATCCATAGTCTCAACAGGAAACAGATGACATATATAAATTGAGAAAAATAAATGTACTTTAATAAATTTTAAATTTACAAATGTAGGCAAAAGGTTAAATAAGCTTAATATGAGGACTACCACAGTACTAGCAACAATGAGCACCATTACTTCCCTAGGCTCAAGATGGCAAAGAGAAAGAGTAATTATAAGACACCAGGAGTGTCTGTGGGGAGTGGGCTGCTACACTGCAAATGTGGCTTTCAGTAGAGGGAAACAGCCAACATTTGTTGACCATACAGAAACAGGCGGAATACCTGGACCTCACTCTCCTTTTCCCACAAATTCCTAGTTAGTTCCTCTCATTGCTAGATCCAACTAGAATCTAGAGATCAAAGAATCTTGTAGATGAAATCTAATAAGTTCAGCCCACTTTGAGCATAAACAGGATCTAGGGAACACACAAAAATATTCAGATCTGGAATCATTTGGAGGGTTCTGAATAGAGGAGTGACATGATATATTTTACATCTTATCAGGACATTTTATTTTGTGAAGGATAAACTATAGGAGAACAAGAACGGCAATACACTAGGTGAGAGTTAATGAGGATTGGGTCAGTATGTTAGCAAGGAGGCAACGAGAAGTGGTTGCAAGCTTTGCAATTTGAAAGTTAAGTTGACAGAATTTTCTGACCTATAAGAAGAGGGATATTAAACTATGAATGGATCTAAATTTAAATTCATAGTTTTGGCCCAAGCAACTGAAAAATAGAGTGGCAGCTTTGACAGAGGGGGAAGAATAGAAATTCAGTTTGCTTGTTTTAAATTCAAAAGGCTTCAGACTTCAAAGTGATGATGCTTAGGAGTCAGCTTAGCACTGGGAACTTGCCATTCAAGACAAAGGACTAAACAGGATGTGTTCGTTGTTGTTGTTCTGTCTCTAAGTCATGTCTGATTCTTTGCGACCCCATGAACTGCAGCACACCAGGCTCCCCTGCCCTCACTATCTCACAGGGGTGCTCAAGCTCATGTCGATTGAGTCGGTGATGCCATACAACCATCACATTCTCTGCTGCCCCCTTCTCCTTCTGCCCTCAATCATTTCCAGCATCAGGGTATTTTCCAATGAATCATCTCTTCCAATCAAGTGGCCAAAGTATTGGAACTTTAACTTCAGCATCAATCCTTCCAATAAATATTCAATGTTGATTTCCTTTAGGATTGACTCGTTGGATCTCCTTGCTGTACAAGGTACTCTCAAAAGTTTTCTCCAACACCACATTTCAAAAGCATCAATTATTTAGCACTCAGCCTTCTTTATGGTCCAGCTTTCATATCTGTATATCACTAATGGAAAAACTGTAGCTTTGACTATATGGACCTTTGTCAGCAAAGTGATGTCTCTACTTTTTAATATGCTGTCTAGGTTTGTCATAGCTTCCCTTCCAAGGAGCAAGCACCTTAATCCCATGGCTGCAGTCACCATCTGCAATGATTTTGGAACCCAAGAAAATAAAATCTGCCATTGTTTCCATTTTTTCCCCTATCTATTTGCCATGATCTTTGATTTTTGAATGTTGATTTTTAAGCCAGTTTTTTCACTCTCTTCTTTCACATTCATCAAGAGACTCTTTAGTTCTCTTTGCTTTTCTGCCATGCATATTGGCGTATTCATATTGAAATGCAAATATTATTTCAACTTGAATATATTAGAAAGAGGTGGATGTACTGGAAAAAGAAAAGGTCCAACCAAAAGATTTCTAAGGAATATCAGTGATGGAAGTTCATCATGATGAGAAGTAACCAACAAGAAGCTTGTAAAGAAAAAGCAAAGGAAAAACACGTAAAATGTAGAACCCTGGAAGTCGAATGAAGAAAGTACTTCACAGTGAAGGAAATGATTAGTAAGTCAAATGCTGAGGCTGGATCAAGTGAGATGAGGATGAGAATTGAACCATCAAATTTAGCAACTAGAGAATGTTGCTGAGCTTAATAAGCATCTTGTGGAGTGGTGGGAGAAAAAACCTGCTCTGAATGGGTTCAAGACAGAGAGGAAACAGCACTAGGTACAGAAAGTAAAATAATTCTTAAAGGATTTTACTTTAAAAACAGAGAAGTGGAATTTTTTTGAGGTATAAGTGGCATCAAGAAGTGCTTTTCTGCTGTTTCCTCCATGCTGATTAAAATAATAAAGCCTCACTTTATAATGGTAGTCCTGTTTTTTACCTGAGACCATTCACCATTTTTGTGTGTTTTTCATCATCCATATTTAGTTGTACATGGACAGGTAAATAAGCAGAAAGGGGATAATTAAAGATGAAGGATAGAGAGGAGAAAATTGTTGGATGAATAAACCTGTGTAAATTGGCAATAGTGCACAAGTAGAAGGGTTTCCTTAAATAGCATAAAATTCAGAGTAACAGGAGGTTGCTGGTAGGTAGGTAGGTAGATATAGTGCTGGGAATTTGAGAATTGTCTTTTCTGGCTCTCTTCTATTGCTTTCTAAATGAAAAAAATTATAAAGATAATCAGTCTAGAGTAAGAATAAGAGAAGAAATATTTAGGACAAGTGGGCCAGAAATGAAATAGGTATCATGGAAAATAAAAAGTGAATAGTCCTGTGCAATATACTATCATTTCTGGGGAGCAATAGGAGTCTACTAATGGTCATGAAATTGGTATGGCATCAGTCAGCATGAATGTGTATTTATCTCTACCACATCTGTCTGTAACTATGCAGGTGGTAAGTAGGTGGAGAGATGGGTTTGACTAGAATGGGGGTGGATAAAGCCAGCAAAGACATAATTATGTCAATTGACTGGGGAATGTAAGCCATATAAGAATTACAGTGAGGAAATGAGAGAGTTTAGGAATAGGAAAAAGGGGTAAGATAAATAGATTGGAGATCTTGGTAAGCTCAAACAGTTGTTAAAATAAGAGTACTAGGTCAAGGGACATAGAAAGATAGGCAATGACAGGGAGTGGGTGCTTAAAACTGAAAGGATGGGAATTTTAAATTATGCAGCCTCATTACATTAAAGGTAATTTAGTGTCAGTGAGGGAGTGAGGTAGATTGAATATAGGATCGCTAGTCGGGAGGAGATCAAGGATTGAGAGGCTAAAGTATTGAAAATATACTCTATGTGACTATTTGAATCACAACAATTAAGAAAGAGTGACAGTGATTCAGCTGTTAAAATTACAATGTGAGAGGGAGAGATCAAGAGTATGGGAAGAAAATAGCCTTTACCTGAGAAGGCTAGAGAATAAACAGTGTCTTTGAGGCAAACCAACTTCTGTTAGAGTAAGAAGAGAAGGTCATTTACAGAGAAGAGATAAAGACTACCAGAAGTTCTGCCAATTACTGACCATGACTTCCAGAGACCTTGGTGAAAGTGATGTAGTACTTGAAGAAAGGAAAGGAATTAGGTCAGAAATGGGGAAGACTAGAACCATATATGGATTATAATGCAGAAGATGAAAGTCATCTTGGAGCCTTAGAGTCATGTGCCACCTATGATTAACTTGGTCTGACAGATTCCAGCAGATAAATGGAATGGAGGTGGGATCAGGTTGTTTGTGGGGTGGGAGTGGGGAGGAGAGTGTAAAAAAACCTATAAAGAGGGAAGTTTAGCAATCTTGAGATAACCAGAGAGTCTTCTGTGGACATAACTGATACAAACAGAACCAGAACATAAAGACGTTTGTCCCAATACTCTCAGGGCAAAAAGGTGATGAGAAGGATTCAAAGTTATTGTCAGAAACCTGAACAATTCTGAGGCTCTCTCTCTCTCTCTCTTTTTTTTTTTTTTGTAAATTTATTTATTTTAATTGGAGGCTAATTACTTTACAATATTGTAGTGGTTTTTGCCATACATTCACATGAATCATCCATGGGTGTACACGTGTCCCCCATCCTGAACCCCCTCCCACTTCCCTCCTCATCCCATCCCTTAGGGTTGTCCCAGTGGGGCTCTCTCTTGACCTGCATTAATGTTACTATGAGAATAAGAACTAGGTCCTTTACTTCCTGTCTTGTATGTAATGATTTATTACATATTCAGCAATGACCTAGTAACATTTCCTAACATTTCTTAGTAACAGTTCGCTTGAAAGCATGATTACTGTCATTTGCCTAGTTTCTCCATAATCTCCAAGCTGTCACACATGATAGGTGCTTTATAAGCCATTGTCAAGTAATAACCAAGCCACCCTCAGTTACTATTTAACATTAACTTTTCCATTTCAACTTAGCATTGTTCTTTTTAAATTTTTGTTGGAGTATAGTTGATTTGCAATGTTGTGTTAGTTTCAGGTGTACAACAAAGTGCACCAGATACACATATACATATATCCACTGTTGTTTAGATTATTTTCCCATTTAGGTCATTACAGAGTACTGAGTAGAGTCCCTGTGCTATACAGTAGGTCTTTATTAGTTATCTTTTTTATGTACAGTAGTGTAAATGTGTCGACCCTAGTGTCTCAATTTATCCCTCCTTCCTATCCACCCCTGGTAACCTGGTAACCATAGATTGTTTTCTATATCTGTGAATCTATTTCTGTTTTATAAATAAATTTATTTGTATTATTTTTTAAGATTCCACATATAAGCGATTTCATGTTACTTGTCTTCTGTCTGACTTCACTCAGTATGACAATCTCTGGGTTCATTCATGTTGCTATAAATGGCAATATTTTATTCTTTTTATGGCTGAGTAATAGTCCATTGCATACATCAACCTAACTTTGTATAGTATAATTTTTAAATTTTTTGTCTTTAGGATGCCTAGGGTCTCACATGCTCTGTTTCTCTCAGAAGTGATACTGCATGGAGGTGGTTAGTATTAGTATGACATTTAGCCATAACAACAACCTATTCTCATTTCTCCAGACTACCACATTGTTTAATTATCCCTATGTCTTTCTGACCCCTTTGCCTCCAATGCCCAGTACTCTATCTCCTACAACTATTTGTTCACCTTACGGAATTTTCTTCATTCATTATTTCAGGCTTAACACAAATATCACATTGTTGGCAAATGCACAATGAAGAAAAAAAGCTTTACATCTCAAAATCCATTCTCCCATTTCACAGTAATAAAATTCTGACTTTTTTAGGGTATTCGACTCTTTCTTTTTCTCAGTCCTTGTTTCATAGCTAGGATTAGATTCAGAAGAGGGTATATGACTTAAACCCACTCAATCAGTCATCTTTCCTTGACCTCCATAGTTAGTTTACAAAAGCCACAGGGTCCAAATCAGTCCAAAGAAATTAAAATGAGCTTACCATTAGAATTTTCAGAAAGAAATATAATCTTCTGATAGGGTTCCTGAGAGAAAAGGAGCTGCTATGACCAACCTTCTTTGCTTTTTGAGAAGAAATTACCTGGATAAAACCAACAGAGGAGGCAAGAGATAGAGAGAGAATGACTCCTGAAGTCCTATGTTGAGTCCCTGGATTCAGGAATATCTAAAGTATTTTTTTAATCCTTGGATTTTTCAATCATGGGAACCAATAAATTTTCTTTTTTTTCTTAAGGTAAGTAAAAGAACCGTGACTAATGCCATGGTTTAACATGATGTTTAGTCAGAAGTCCTGTGTCCAATAATCAAAATTCAAGCTCCCAATAATTATAAGGCCTTCTAGGACTCAGAACAGAAACAGGGACTGTCTTAAACAGTGGGGAAAAAAGACCTTGTCTAGGGCTTCTCTGCAACTCTAACCCTTTACTTATGATTCCCACTCGATGAATAATAGCAGTCAGGCCATTAATGCAGAGATAATTAGCCAAAGATATTTAATTAAGGAGAAATTCTTCTTCCTTGTGAAAGCCACCTAAAGTCTACAATTAAAGGTTCATTCAATTATGACAGTGCCCATATTCAATATGAGTCACATAGTCTGAGACAAAACCTGCCCTTGAGGGAAACAAAGAAAAGTTTAAAATCAAAGTATTTCAAAGAAGTCTGCTTCCTATTGCATTTTATCAACCTGCTTATGCTTAGGAGCAGTTTTTAACATGTTTTATTCAGGAGTTTCAATCTTTTTATTCAGAGCTATAAATCAATTAACTAATCAATTATTGTTAATTCAGCAACAATCCAGAACAAAGCAGAGAAAGATTACACGTTAAAGGCACAGAGAGAACTTCTCCAAATACATTTCATAGTTACTTTCCAATTTTAAAGAGCAGATCAAAGACATATCATGTTAACTATTTTTGTGAAACATATTATCTTTTGAAGAACTAAAGGAGAGAAAATTTTAAAAAAACACACAATGTTTTTCCTCAGGAGCATAACAGAATCATAGTCAACGTCATGTCCATAACACACTACAGTGCTGTGTTACACATTCCCCCATCTGGAAAATCCTAGGCTACATTCATGCATCCAAAGTTATCCAGAGAATTACATTAAGTGCATGAAACAGACCATAGTTATTGGCCATAGATCTTAATCACCCACAGATTTACCTTCTCTTGAAACACGTTTGTGATGGCTTACGCTGATAAAACCTCACCCAAAAAAGTCACAGCTATGTGTTTTTAGTCATGCTTATAAACGGGCTTTCCTTTAAAAGAGTAAAGAATCTTCTTCCAACAATATAGACCTTTTCAGTCTCTCTAACTTTAAATTTTGCTCTAAGGATTGTATTGGCGAACAGCAGGGTGCTTGCTGGAGAGAGGAGATGAAGGGCAGTGGGGTCTACCTACCCTCACTGACCTACATTCTGCCATTCCTACGACAATAAGAAGCTTGTATAATTATCCCCATTTCAAAAGTTATATAACCAAGAGTCAGAAAAAGTAACTTGCTCAAGATCCAACAACCTTCAAATGGCAGAACTAGTACTTGAAAACCAAAGAAATCCAGTTCCACAGACTAAGTTTTCTTCACAAAGCAGGCTGTCTCCTCACATTTCAATCAATGTGATTTTTATGGTTGTTTCTTTATTTTTGATACCAATGACATATTATTTTAATGAAATCCAATCAAGAATGGCTTGATGATTAATAAGCTTTATTATTTTGTCATTACAGATCACAGACTATAATAAGACTACATAAATGGCCTCGTGAATCCAAATGTAACTTTCTGTTATGACAATAGCAGTGGCAATACCTTACATTTATATAACATTTCACAGTTTCAAAATATTTCCACATACTCTGCCTCCTTATGATTCTGCTCTTGTACAACCTGTGAAGTAGGCAGAGTCAATTTTATTCTCATTATTTTAAAGTTGAGGAACAGAGATCTTGCTCAAATCAAAAGACCACAGAGCCTATATGAAAACATAGACCATTCATTCACTGATGTACTCACTCTATCATATCTATTGTATACTCATTCATATCTATTGTATATCTATTATGTGGGACTTCCCTGGTGGCTCAGATGGTAAAGAATCCACCTGCAATGTGGGAGACCTGGGTTTGATCTCTGGGTAGGGATGATCCCCTAGAGGAGGGCATGGCAAGCCACTCCAGTATTCTTGCCTGGAGAATCCCCATGGACAGAGGAGCCGGGCGGGCTACAGTCCGTGGGGTCACAAAGAGTCAGACACAACTGAGTGACTAAGCCCATCTAATATTCGAGACTCATTTCTTAACTGATATCCAATCTACTACTCATTTCAGAATGAGTAGTAGATTGTAGTAGAGTTTTACATTACAGACTATACAAAATATGTTAATAATAGTACCTACCAGGCCTATTAATTTTCCAAGTCCCAACCTAGCACCTCTACTAAAAGAAGCTGATTTGGGTTGTTCTTTGAGTCAACTCAGTAACGCAGGTTGGCCCCAAAACAGCGAATCCATAAATTGTTTGCCAGCATACGATGTGGCACAGTGTAAACTTTCTGCTTTCAGGGGCAACGGCTATAGTTAGAAACCCAAAAAAGAAGCAGGCTGAGGGAATGGAGGAGCCAGAGTGCTGGGTTAAAGGACAGACTTAATAAAGCAGAAGCTCTTGCTCTTGCTTTGAACACACAGTAATGCTGGCTAATGTATTTTATATAATTAAAAGCAGGCTATAAAGCAAGAAAGGAACATATCCAGATGCCAGAAATAAAAACTAATAATGGCATTAATAGTAATGCCAAAGCCATAGATATTAGCAAGGGTTGAACCATGTTGCCTCTGAGAGAATAAGGTTATGTGCATTAGTGACTTGAATTTTTAATGCAACATGCAAAAATGAAAATAATAATGAGCTCAACATCGCTCATTATTAGAGAAATGCAAATCAAAACTACAATGAGGTATCAACTCATACCAGTCAGAATGTCTGTCATTAAAAAATCTACAAACAATAAATCCTGGAGAAGATGTGGAGGAAAGGGAACACTTTTACACTGTTGGTGGGAATGTAAATTGGTGTAATCAGTATGGAGAAAAGCATGGAGATCCCTTAAAAAACTAGGAGCAGAACTACCATATGACCTGGCAATCCCACTAATGGGCATATACCCAGAGAATACTATAATTGAAAGAGACACATGTACTTCAATGTTCATTGCAACATTTTTCACAACAGCTAGGACATAAAGCAACCTAGATGTCCATCGACAGATGAATGGACATGGAAACTATGATACAAATATACAATGAAATGTTAGCTTTAAAAAAGAACACATTTGAGTCAGTACTAATGAGGTGGATGAACCTACAGCCTATTGTACAGAGTGGAGTAAGAAAGAGAAAGACAAATATTGTATATTAACCCATGTGTATGGAATCTAGAAAGATAGTCCTGATTAACCTATTTGAAGGGCAAAAATGGAGACAGAGACATAGCGAATAGACTTGTGGACACAGTGTGGGAGGGAGAAATTGGGATGAATTGAGAGAATAGCAGGGAAACCTATACATTGCCCTATGTGAAATAGATAGCCAGTGGGAATTTGTGGTACAACACAAGCTCAGCCTGGCGCTCTGTGACAGCCTGGAGGGGTGGGATAAGGCGGGAGATGGGAGGGAGGGTCAAGAGGGAGGGGACATGTGTATGCCTGTGACTGATTCATGCTGATGTATGGCAGAAACCAGCACAACATGGTAAAGAAATTATGTTACAATAAAAACAAGTAAAAATTAAAATGATCAAGACTTCAATCCTCACATACAGTGAAGACTATATCTGAGCTCTTAGTATAAACCGGAAGCAAAATAATTGCTGCTTTGTATACGTGTAGCATCTTAAAATCTCTGAAATCACTTCTCACTAAGCAATGGCTCTTGAGTTCATAGGGAAAGGACCTATGACCCATAAAAGATTGGGATCTTAGTCCATACCACCTGAGCTATTTGGAAGAACTCCAGGTAGAACTGATATAAAAGTTGACCAGCCTGCTCATAAGGCCTAAGAGGTGACTACAAAACTGTCCCATGGGGGAACATCCAGTGCTTGGAATTTGCACAAGACTCCCTAGGAAGTTTATCACTGAAAATGTTGTTACATACATGAAAGTAGAAAGCAGACAAGACTCACACATAGGAAAAAATATATATCTGGAATCACAGAAAAGAAAAAAAGGTAGAAAGAAATTTAAAAATTAGCATATTTATGTGTGTTAAGTGTTCAGAAAACCTATAAAAAGAAAAAAAGAACAAGATAATGATATAAAAATGAGTACTTATGACCAGACAATCCTAAAGGAAATCAATCCTGAATATTCATTGGAAGGACTGATACTGAAGTTGAAACTCTGATACTTCAACCGCTTAATGCAAACAGCCTCTCATTGGAAAAGACCCTGATGTTGGGAAAGACTGAGGGCAAAAGAAGAAGAAAGCAACAGAAGATGAGATAATAGATAACATCACCAATTCAATGGACTTGACTCTGAGCAAACTCCCGGAGGTAGTGAAGGACAGAGAAGACTGGCATGCTGCACTCCATGGGTTGCAATTGGGTATGACTTAGCAATTGAACAATATGACTGCCAGTGAACTTCTTATCACCAAAAATTGAGGCTAGCTGACTTTTGGCATAATATTATCAAAGCACTGAAGGAAAGAGTGAACTGTCATCCAGCTAAACCATAATTCAAATTTCTGGATGAAATAAAGACACTACCAAAAAAAAAAAAGCTAAGTGAAAACATTGTCTATGGAATTTGTAAATAGAAGTATACTTAATCAGGCAAAAAGTAAACCCAAAAATAAGCAGTAATATGCAAGCAGCAAGTATGAACAAAGAATTAAATAAGTATATTAATATAGAAGCACAGTATTAAATATAAACTTTTAAATAACAATTCTTGCATGTGTAAAAAATGAGGTGGAATTAAAATAGCAAGCAATGTAAAAGATTGGAGAAGAATAATAAAGTTTGTTAAAGTGAACCAATTTGTCTAAAAAAGACAAATTAAACAATATTTTAGGTATATTAAAATGATATAAATATTTAACTTTAAAATAGTATATTGATAAATTTTGATAGTCCAGATAAAAAGACAATTCTATCAGTTCAATAGAAGGCAGGAGGGAGGCAGAAAAAAGCATGATCTAGAGATAACACATAGTCAGACTGTAACCTGCCAGGCTCCCCTGCTCATGGAATTCTCCAGGCAAAAATAATGGAGTTGACAGCCATTCCCTTCTCCAGGTGATCTTCCAAGCCCAGGGCTTGAACCCAGACCTCCCGAATTGCAAGCGGATTCCTTGATGTCTGGGCCACCAGGGAAGCCCCTACACAAGGGAAGTCTTCCCTGGTGGCTCAGATCATAAAGGATCTGTCTGCGATGCAGGAGACCTGGGTTTGATTCCTGGGCCGGGAAGATCCTCTGGAGAAGGAAATGGCAACCCACTTCAGTATTCTTTCCTGGAGAATCCCATGGACAGAGAAGCCTGGTGGGCTACAGTCCATAGGGTCGCAAGGAGTAGGACATGACCAAATGACTAACACACACAGAGATAAAACAACTATGGTGGTAAAAAAAAAAAAACAAGTTCAAATACATTAGTAATTAATATAACATAATCTCTCCAAAAAGTTAAAATGAAGAATATATATATAGAGAGATTATGAATATATGCATTTATATGTAAATAAGTAAAAACAAATAGAATGGTACACGTTAAATTCATATTAATGGTTAGCTAATGGAGAGGAGGAAGAAAAGTGGGATTGAGAATGCTTGAAAATGTGTTCAGTTTTGTCTGTAATGTTTTGCTAGGGAAAAAAGAAGCTGAAACAAATATGAGAATGCTATTAGTTGTTAAGTCTGAGTGGTGAATACTTGAGTATTTTTAAATCATGTTAGTGCTTTAATTTTTTTAATGTCTCCAACTTAAATTCATATTAACAGTAGATCCATAAAGTAAAGGTTATGAACCCCTGATCCTACTAGATGTCAGTTATTAACTCCATACCTAGAGTTTCTGAGCAACAACTATTCTAGGTTCATCTGAGAACTTTTGTCATATATTAATACATAAGTCTAAAATAAACTCACTTTACTTAAAGGAGCTAAAGAGAGTCTCCATTGCTTTTAATTTGAAAAACTTAACTATATGCATACACCCTAATAGTTGCTTTGAAAAAAGATCAATATTGACACAATTTGATTAGATTTCATCTGATTTGATTCAAGCCTGCAATGCGGGAGACCTGGGTTCAATCCCTGGGTTGGGAAGATCCCCTGGAGGAGGGCATAGCAACCCACTCCAGTATTCTTCCCTGGAGAATCCCCATGGACAGAGGAGACTAGTGGGTTACAGTCCATGGGGTCGCAAAGGGTCGGACATGACTGAGTGACTAAGCACAGCAATGTATTTCAAGATTCACTCAAGCAGGGACTAAACGAGACACGATGAATATGAAGATGTGTAAAGCATGAAACTTATCTTCAAGAAGCATATCATTGGTTGAGTTACTAGGTGAAGAAAGAAAGAAAGAAAAAAAAATTACAACACAGAGTAACAGATACAAGGAAGAATAAAAGAGAAGAAGGTGCATGACGAAAGAGTTTTTCCCAACTGGGTGTGATAAGAGAGGTGTAATTAGAGGCAAGGATATCAGAGTAGTCATGTAAAGAATAAACTGAGGTTTTTCCAGACACCCCTCTCACTCCACCTAGCATGTGAAGACACAGCAAGAAGACAGCCGGCCATTTATGAACCATGAAGTGGGTTCTGACCCTCACCAGACACCAAATCTGCAAGTGTCTTGATCTTGGACTTTCCAGTCTCCAGAACCATTAAAAATAAATTTCTGTTTTTTTAAGAAGTCATTCGGTATACTGTACTTTGTTGTAGCAGCCTGAACCAGGGCAACAAGGGTAAAGAAACAATAATATGGCAATTTGGGAATTTGAATAAAGATGTATTATTACGGTAGTTTACTTTAATAAATAATTACTTCAGTGTTGCAGTAATTGTTAATTTTAGATGTAATAAGATATTACTTCTAAGTGATACCATGCACTGATTTTATTTAGAAAATCACAATAAATATTTCATAGTGAAAAAAAAAGAATAAACTGGGTTTTTATAAAGTATCTCTGTTTGACTCAAGATATCTCTGAGACTGGTTTATCTACAGTGAAAATATCCCAAACAAAATATCTAAAATATCATCTTTGAAGACCATAAATTTGATATTCTTCCAATGAGGGTCCTAGAAAAGTTTAATACTTCCTCAATATTAGGTTTGCTGCAACAGATGACTCCAACACTTCCAAATTCCTTACAATCTGCTAATAAGAACTAATTTTCTAAATTATTTGCCAGATTATGTTTATTTAATTTATAAATTGTATATTTATTTTTCACTGTTTTGAGCAGGATGCATGAGACTAAAAATAGTAATTTGCTTAAAATTGGAAGTTTAGAGTAAGACCCAGTGAGATAGGACAAATGGTTGAATAGAATAAGCAAGTGGATAGATGCATAGATTTCTACTATCTCTTCACTTTGCTATCCTAAGTCTTTGCTTTTCAATCTGAGACTGGAGTCCTACATTACTGATATACAGCTACAGAAATTTCCAACATTGCCTCAAGTCACATTAACATCCAAGGATTCTGTCTCTTTCTTTCTTACTGGTGAATACATATTTGGGATTACTGTCTCCCTGACTGATTTTTTTCATTATAAAATATCCCTCTATCTCCAATAATACTTTATATTTTAAAGTCTACTTTGATATTAATATAGCCATGCCAGCTTTCTCACATTTAATGTTGCATGCTATATCTTTTTTATCTTATTATTGTCAGCAGTCTGTGTTCTATATTTAACATGTGTTTCTTGTGAACAGCATATGGTTGGGTCTTTTTTAAATTCAGTTTTTTTTAATCTTTGCCTTTTAATTGAAGTGTTTAGTTCATTTTCATTTAATGTAATTATAGACATGATTTGAGCTTTCCATTGATTTTATTTATTCTTTGTTCCTTTAGTCTTTGTCTTCTACCTTTTTGTGGGGATGGGCATGTTCATTCTTTTTTATCCTCTGAATTGTTTCTTTAGCTATATAATTTTGTATTTTTAAAAACTGTTGCTCTAGACATTACAATACATTTCTTTAAGTATTTGCAGTTTATCTTCAAATAATATTACACAATATTACTTTATGTAATCTTAATATAATTACATCTTGCCTTTTCCTAGCATTTATGCTCCAAATTGTCTTACACTTGGCTTCCACATACAGTATGCATCAGGCTTTTCCGGTGGCTCAGGGGTAAAGAATCTGCCTGCCAGTGCAGGAGACATGGGTTCAATCCGTGGGTCTGGAAGATGACCTGAAGAAGGAAATGGCAACCCACTCCAGTATTCTTGCCTGGAAAACCCCAAGGACAGAGGAGCCTGGTGGGCTACAGTCCATAGGGTTGCAAAGAGTTGGATAAGACTGAGCACACAAGTGCAGTATACATTATAATATATAATTATTTCACATAGTTGATAGTACAGTTGACCTTTGAACAATATAAGTTGACTTGCACCAGTCTGCTTACAGGCAGATTTTCTTCAGTAAGTACTACAGTACCACACGATCCACAGCTTGCTGAATCCACAGATGTGGAACATCATATACAGGAAGGAGGGAGGTCTGTGGGACTTCCTCTGTGGATTTGGGAAACTGAGGTCAGTCCTGGAATCAATCCCCCACTGGTAACAAGAGACAAACTGTATTTTAAATTTAAAACTTCCTGTGAAAATAAGATACTTTCTAAAAAGTATTTTTGTATTTACCCAGATATGTATCTATTCTGTGTTCTTTATTTCTTCCTGTTCATCCAGAGTTCCATCTGGTAACTTCTTTTCAGCCTGAATAATTTCAGTTAGCATTTTGGAAAGTTTTTAATAGTTTAGGTCAGCTGGAAACAAATTCTCTGATTTTTGTCTCTGAAAATGTATCTTGAGGGATATTTTTACTGGATATGGAATTCAAGAGCCAGTTTTGTTTTGTTCATCTTTAATAATATCATAAAGTCTTCTAGTGAGAAGTCAGCAGTCATTTGTACTGCTGTTATTCTATATGAAATATGCATTGTATGTATAAAAAGTAATTTTAAAATGTATGTGTTAAAAACAAATTTGTTTTGATATAATTTCCATAAATTTAAAATTTACACATTATGTGTATGTATCAACATTTTACATATGTGTGTATATATATATATATATCCCGGGTGGCACTACTGGTAAAGAACCAGCTTACCAATGCAGGAGATATAAGAGATGTGGGTTCAGTCCCTGGTTTGAGAAGATCCCCTGGAGAAGGGCATGGCCATCCACTCCAGTATTCTTGCCTGGAGAATCCCATAGACAGAGGAGCCTGGCAGGCTCTGGTCCATGGGGTTGCAAAGAGCTGGACATGACTGAAGAGACAGAACGCTTGCATGTGTATATATATATAAACACCACTTTAGTCAAGATATAGAATACTTCCATCATTCTAGAAAGTTTCTTTGTGCCCCCTTTCAATCAATTCTCATTTCCTTTCTCTGCCAGAGGCAACCTTTTTTATTATTATGAGTTTTCCCTTCTCTAAAACTTTATATAAATAATCATACAGATAGATTTTTGTGTGTGTCTTCGTTCAATTAGTATAATATCTTTGAGGCTAACCCACACTGTGGCATACATCTGTGGTTTTTTTCTTTTTCAGTTATTAAATTGTACTCTGTTGTAATAATATATCACAATTAAAAAAATAGTATAGTTCATAGAGTTGTTTCCAGTTTGCACTTTTTAAGAATAAATATTCTGTGAATATTCTGTACAAGCCTCTTGGACAAAATATACCCTCATTTCTATTGCATAAAGAAATACATGGTTACAGGATAGGTATATGTTTTAAATTATATAAGAAACTGCTAAACTTTTCCCAAAAGTGATTGTGGTATTTTATATCCCCACAAGAAATGTATGTATGAGAGTTCTTACTGTTTCACATACAATATTTGGTCTTGTCAGGCTTGCTAATTTTAGCCATTCTAGCAGGTGGGCAGTGGTATTACACTATGAATTTAATCTGTGTTTTCTTAGCTTGCAATGATATCAAAAAATTTTTCATATGCTTGTGGGCATTGATATTTGCATATATCTTCAAGATTTTTGCCTCCCTCACTCCATTGTATTGCTAAATCTTTTTAGTATTGAGTTATAGGAGTTCTTGATATAGTCTAGATATAAATTAGATACAAATTCATCATATATATGCATGTATGCATTTATATATATATATGCATACATATACTGGAGAAGGAAATGGCAACCCTTTCCAGTATTCTCGCCTAGAGATAGGCGAGACAGAGAAGCCTGTTGACAGAGAAGCCTGGTGCGCTGCTGTCCACAGGGTTGCATAGAGTCGGACACGACTGAAGCGACTTAGCATGCATGCGTGCATTGGAGAAGGAAATGGCAACCCGCTCCGGTATTCTTGCCTGGAGAATCCCAGGGACAGAGGAGCCTGGCGGGCTGCCATCTATGGGGTCACACAGAGTAGGACGTGACTGAAGTGACTTAGCAGCAGTAGCATACATATATATGCATTTAGATTTTCTGCAACTATGTGTATTGCCCATTAATTTTAATGTAATCTTATTATAAGCAGAAAGTTTAATTTAAATTAAGTCTAATTTATATTTTTTCTTTTATGTCTATCCATTTCCATGTCTTCCCTATGACAATTTACCTTTACCCAGATCAGAAAATTATTATCCTGTCTTATAGAAGTGTGTATTTTTAGCTTGTTGTTAGGTTTAGTTTTATTATTCATTTGAAGCAATGTTTGTATATCATTCTAGGCAGAGGTTGAGGTTCATTTCTCTTTTTCTGAGTATCTAGTTCCAACATCATTTATTGTAAAGATTACTGCTTCTCCATTGAATTATTTTAATGCTTTGATTGAATTTCAATCATGTAACTGTGAATCTATTTCTTTGCTTAGCCTTCTGTTCCATTGACCAGTTTGTATATTTTTATGTTAATGCCACACTGCTTTGATTATTGTAGGTTTGTAGTAAATCTCGACATCAGGTTGTATAAGTTCTTTAATTTTGGTCTTTTTTTAAGAGTTAGGTTTTCTATTCTAAGTCCTCTGTATTTTCATAAAAATTTTAGAATCACCTTGTCAATATAAATTTATAAAGTCTATTTCTATGATGACTGAGACTGTATGAATATATAGGCCAGTTTAGCTAAAACTGACGTCCAAACAAAATCCTGTCTTCCCATCCATGTTTGTAGTGTATCTTTTATTTAGCTATTTTGAAATTTTGTGCATTAACCTTGTAGTCTGCAAATTTGTTATAAATGTTAATTTCAGGAGTTTTCTTTTATCAGTTCCTTAAGGTTTTCTACATAGAAAATAATTTCATCTGTAAACAAAGTTTTATGTCTCTCTTCTCAATGTGTATACTTGTTATTTCCTTTTCTTGCCTTATTGTTAGTTTTTTTCTAGACTGCTGGTTTTGTCCTCTCAACACTTTAAATATTTCACTTTACTTTTTGGTAACATGATTTCTGAGAAGTCAGAAGTAATTTTTATTTTTGTTTCTCTATAGGCTCTCCACTTTTTTTCAAATTCTTATTTTTTACTTTCAATAATTTGAAAATAACATGCTAATACATGATTTATCAAGCCTAGTATTCTTCAGTCTTTATGGTTTCATAGTTGACATTGATGTGGAAGTTCTCAGTCATAATTTTTTCAATTATTTCTCCTGTTTCTACTCTTTATATTCTTGTTATGCATGTCTTATGCCTTTCAGATTTGTCCCACAGTCATTGAATGTTCTGCTTTGTTTTCTCCAATCTCTCTAACTCAAGTCTTTCCTCAGCTGTGTCCAGTCTACTAATAGGCCCATCTTCATTTCAGCTACAGTGTTTTGGGTTTATTTTTATTTTTTTAGACCATAGCATTTCTTCTTGGTTATTTCTTTGAATTTTCATCTCTGCAGACATTTTGTTTTTTTATCATTTTAGATGTGTTCTCACATGCTGTGTAATTTGTGCTTAGAGCTTTTAGCATTTTAATTATAGTTGTTTCAAATTTCCCTCATAACTCAGTTGGTAAAGAATCCACCTGCAATGCAGGAGACCCTGGTTCGATTCCTGGGTCTGGAACATCCACTGGAGAAGGGATAGGCTATCCACTCCAGTATTCTTGGGCTTCCCTTGTGGCCCAGTAGCTAAAGAATCTGCCTGCAATGCAGGAGACCTGGGTTGAATCCCTGGGTTGGGAAGATCCCCTGGAGAAGGGAAAGGCTACCCGCTCCAGTATTCTGGCCTGGAGAATTCTATCAACTGTGTAGTCCATGGGATCCCAGATAGTTGGACACAACTGAGCAACTTTCACTTTAAATTTCCAGTCTGATAATTCCAACACCCCTACCATGTCTGATTCTGATACTGGCTTTTTGTCTTCAAATTGTGTCTTTTGCTTTTTGATATTTCTTATAATTTTTCTTAGTAGCTTGACATGATGCACCATGTAAATGGAACTACTATAAATAGGCTTTTAGTAATTACTAATATAGTATTGGGGTGTCTTGGGGTTGTGGGGGTGTTCTATAATCTTAACTTTCAGATTTTTGTTAGTCTATACTTCTGGACTTTGAACTTCACACGTGTTTATCAGTTTTCTTCTCTCCCTTAGTTGAGACAGGATGGCTCGAGTGGGCTCTAGTTAGGTATTTTCCTTGCCCAGGTCAGTTAGACTCTAAAATTACCCTAGCAGATTACTCCAGTTTACTAATTCCCTCTGAGAGCAGGTTTTGTTGAGAACAGATTGCTCTGTCATATTTCAAAATGGTTTATTTCCCCTACCTCGGCAAGGACCCCAGGATATTTTTCTTCTATATTTTCTATGATAACATCATTGAGATCCTGCAGATAAAACTCACAATATTATATTGTCCCCTACACCCCCACCACCAGGGCTATGTCCTCCTGGAGTTTTTGGCTCCCAGTGTTCTCCGTACTGAGACAACTCAAGAGTCGTCAGAGCTCCAGCAATTTGTCAAATACAGTCATGTTTTCCCACTCTGAAGTTGGCTCTTAGAGCGGTTTCCACTGATGAGATTTTTTGGTAAGCTATGACTCTCTGTGTACACCCACCACTCTCTCCAGTCTTTGGGGGCAGTAGTTTGTCCTGTGTCTTCTTTCTTATTATGGATCAAAAGAGAGTTTTTGGTTTTTTCAATCTGTTCAGGTTTTCACCTGTTGTTAGAATGGAATGGTGACTTATAACCTCTTTTTATGTGGAAGTTGTATGCTAAGTTTTTGTGAAGATGTTTAAATATGCATTTCAGATAAATTTATATTTTGTTTTAAATTCCTTTGGAAGGGTAAGGTACTTTGCATTTACAAGATATTTACTTTCTTAGGTGCTTGGGGAAAATGCCACTGAAAGGTTCACTGTTTCCATCCACTTTTTTCAATCAGTCTTCATTCTATCTTCTCTCCTCCCAGCTTCTACAGATATCTCCCTTCATGAAGATATCTTGATTTTTAAGCTAATCAAGACTTAAACCCAGGGAAGCTAAAATTATTTGCTCATAAGTTAATTTTATATTTTTCTCAGCTCAAAATCAGTTGTGTTCCATGTCTGAATTAAAGGGCTTTTAAATTATTATTAAATTATTTAGTATTTGAAGAAATAGCTCATAACTATCTATGTGCATCTATTCTCAATGGGCTAAATGTCTCATGAGGTTTAGCGATCTTATTTTCCATGGGGATAAGAGAGAGACTTTTCAGTGTGATAAACTGAAGAAGATGAACATCTCACTTCCTCGTATTATTGATAGTTCAAGGGGACAATCACATATTTGTCATTTGCTTTCGTCAAGTATAATGTGGAATAATCACCTCTTCAACCAGGAAGATACCTTAATTGGATGATAAGGGAGAATATTAATAGCAACTAATATTTATCTTGCTCTTGAGAGTTATTAAAGTGCTTTCACAAACACTCTCTTAGTGATGTTCACAACATCTCTGTAGGGAGTATGTACTGTAGTCTTTACCATCAGTCTCATTCTACCCATGACAAATCTGAGGCTCTGAGCAATGAAGGGATGTGGTCTAGACCAAGCAGGAAGTAAAGGAGGAAGATTAAGACACAAGTCTTCTCAAAATTTACACCTCCCCTGTAATCACATATTGCCTCTCTGTAGATCCCACACAGAGAAGCTAAGAATCTCTAGGCTGAGAATAGCTATAGTAGCAACAAATTTAAGCTATACAGAGATTTAAATCTTCATAGAGCCCTTCCTCTTAGCAGATCTCTTTTGTTAGCTACGTTCACCTAATGAGACTTTATCATTGTGATGATAATGATTGTCTAGTCTGAGACTTCCCTAATTTAGTTCAGTTACTCACCGAGCCAGATAGCTCTGACAGGAAGGGATGACACTGCTTTATACATCCTTTGGACTATTCAGTTAACAATTACCTCCTTCTCACCTTTCTCCTTCTGAAGCTTCATTTGTAAACCTTTCTTTCTTTCACTTTAATATAAGGACAGGAGCAACCTTAAAACTGATATAAATGACAGAGCCAGGTTAGGAACTTATTTGGGGGAACTGTATCAGATGTAATTTAAATGGAGATTTTCCTAAAATTAGTTCAAGAAAACAAGATTTTATTGGCAATGCCATAATGGACTTAAGTTTACCAAAAGTTAAAAAAAAAAAAAAAAAAAAACTTTAAAATAAGGGTTGACTTTGGTAGGGTTCCAAAGCTCTCTGTCTCCAGGTAAGTTGGAAACATTTTTCAGCTACTCTTTGTGGAAATTGACTAACAACACTGCCCATCTGTCATTGCTTGGGTTCCTCAGGAAAGTGAGACATATTAAAAGGATTTTAGCTATTCCTTTATCAGGGAGAAGGACCCTATGTAATAAGAATAAGGGACAATGGACAAGAAGGAGGGAGGGTAGAAAGGAAAGAGGGAGAGGTGATGCAAGGGTATATTATTAAGTGGTTCACCACTAAGTGTGACTGATTGGTCAACCCCTAGGGACCATCCTCTGAGAAGTCATTTGTAGTTTTGATACATAGTTTTACATATCAGAATAGCTGCTTCATGGAGAAAAAGAAAGAAAAGCTTTTTTCTCATTAAGTAACTCATTTTCTATTGAACAAGTATTTTCCAAAATTGTCAAACTCCCCACACCTCTAGTTTGCACATATGTGGGCTTAAGGGGAGTACCACAACTTCTCTTTTCCAACATGATAGAAAAACTCCCAAGATGGGAAGCAAGAAAAGTACAGTGTAGTTATGAGACAAGATACAGTTAAATTTCCCCTGTGTGAAGCTGTAAACCTATGCAGCTATGACCACAGCAGGAGAGGGGTGAGGTTGATAGAATATGAAATGGACAATAACTAAAATCTGATGGAAACCACCCTGTACATCTCTCAGGTCTCCATCCCGCAATCTGGAGTTTTCACTTTTGTGGGAACAACTTGCCTTTTCTTTTTTTCCAATCTGTCACCGAGTCTCATCCTAGATGTTGGCCACATAGCACCACTTAGATGTTAACATTTAAGGCAAGTTAGTTATTGAAATATACTCCAGTCCTTGCTGCAGTAGTGAGGCTGTGTTTGATGTTGGTCATCATTTTCTTTCCCTCCATCTATTCATTATAGTGTTTCCTCATCTTCAGCCAGGATTTTGGCTGTTCTGAGTTGCTAATCCTGAAGGTTTAATTTCTTAATTGTTTTTCCAGGCTGTGGTTGCTGCTGTTGTCCAAAAACTACCATTACTGGATAGGAAAGCAATAAGGCAGTTCCAAACATACTCCTCCCTGCCAACACTGTTGCTGTTCAGTTGCTCAATTGTGTCCGACTCTTTGCAACCCCATGGACCACTCTCCTTCACCATCTCTTGGAGCCTGCTCAAACTCATGTCCATTGAGTAGGTGATGTCATCCAGCCATCTTGTTCTCTGTCATCCCCTTCTCCCCTTGCCTTCAATCTTTCCCAGCATCAGGGTCCTTTCCAAAGAGTCAGCTCTTTGCATCAGGTAGCCAAAGTACTGGAGCTTCAGCTTCAGTGTCAGTCCTTCCAGTGAATATTTAGGATTGAGTTCCTTTAGGATTGAAAGCCTTAGCTACCAGAAAACATCACTCCAGATAATCTGACCTGATTGCACCCTATTACATCAATTATTTACTTTGCCTTTTGATCTATTGACATAAGCAGATGAAAGAAATCAGGTAGTAGGCTCAGGTTCAAGTTCATGAGAAACCTTACTGTGACTCTAGGTAAAAGTGTTTTCTTTGGGGGCAGCTGGGAACTCTAATTGATGATACCTAACAGTACAGTGATGAGCAGGACCAATTATGCAATTGGGATACAGAAAAAAATGGTGAGAGCTGAGGATCTTATTTTCTTCCCTTGATTCCAAGATATACATATATCTCGATTCTCAGAACACAATACATCAAATTCTCCTCTGAAAAGAAAAAAAAAGACTTCATTCTTTTAACTTCCAATTGTATGTACTTTTGTAGTTTCTTACTTTTTATTTTGCACTGGAAATCCAAATAAACTCAGCTTGTTTGTTTGTTTTACAATAAGGAAAGAAGCGTGATATAAATCTAGTGTGTGTATGTATGTATGTGTGATGTTCACTCACCTATTTTTCTGTTTATCTAAGTGTTTTGCCAAGGGAAGTATAATATTCTCTAAATGTTGGATATCCGGTTCTTCCTACCATCATATTTCAGCCTAAAATGTCCTGTACTTATGCTTTAGTTTTCTTTCCATATCCACACCTCCATAGCATGCAGACGAGATGTCACAGTCTAAACTTACAACCCACCCTTGCTATTTAAGGAATTCCCCACACACATCTGTGCATTTAGCTTAAGACTGGCTGCAGGGTTTTTTGTTGGTGTGTGCTGTGTGGGTTTCCCAACTGGAGTCCTAATTTGCAACACCTACGGCTTGCTCAGCTCATTCTAATGCTAGGGTGGTTTCCTTCTGTGAATAAATGTCAGTGAGGTGCTCTAGGCAAAGCTATTGCCTTCATGAGCCTATGAAGTTACTCCAGGAATAGACTCCCTATTTCTATATGCAAGTGAACATTTAGAGCAGGTATATTAGCTAAGCCAGTTTTAGGAGATTAAAAGAAATGACTCTTAAAGCTGAAGGCAGAAGGACATTTATTGCCATACTTTTTAATGCTTCATTCAAACCAATTATATACAAACATTTGTTGAGTGTCTATTATATGTCAGGCACTGGATATTTCATATTCTACGTGTATTCATGAGGTTTACCATGAACCAAGAGCCATATTAAGAATAAGCCAAAAATATACAAATAAAAGTGAACAAATAAACTAGCAAGGATGATAAAACAAGTCAAATAATCATGATAACTAAAAATAGAGTAAGGAGTAGTGATTTTAGCAAAATGGTGGAGGGGGTGATTACAACTTTCATCCTCTCACACACACAAAAATCAATTATATAGCTAAAAACATGAAAATAGTCTGGGGAGACACAAGAGTCTCAATAAGAGCATACAACAACTCAGTAGGGCAGAAAATAGAATAACCACACAGAAGGGATCACTGGGGAGATCAGCATAGTTAAGCCGTGTGAAGACAGCCATAGAGCAGCTGTAGAGGAGGCCACAGAAGAGCGGAAGCTATCAGTATCAGATCTCCAGCAGGTGCCACTGCTCTATAGAAAACCAGAGCAGTCTCTTCCATAGAGGACCTCAACAGCTTATCTGACAGCTGAAGACTCCCTATAGTCTTCTCCATGGAGGACTCAGTAGTTTCTTGGCACAGACTTTAGTGACTTGCTCCATGGAGAAGAGTGGCAGCTTTCACCACTGGACCAAAATGGAAGCAGTAACAGATTTTATTTTCTTGGGCTTCAAAATCACTGTAGACAATGACTGCAGCCATGAAATTAAAATATGCTTTCTCCTTGGAAGGAGACCTATGACAAACAAAGACAGCATATTAGAAAGCAGAGACATCACTTGGTTGACAAAGATCTGTATAGTCAAAGTTATAACTTTTCCAGTAGTCATGTATGGATGTGAGAGTTGGACCATAAAGAAGGCTGAAGGCTGAAGAATTGATGCTTTCAAACTACATTGCTGGAGAAGAATTTTGAGAGTCCCTTGGACAGCAAGGAGACCAAACCAGTCAATCCTAAAGGAAATCA
This sequence comes from Cervus canadensis, assembly GCF_019320065.1. Taxonomy (NCBI): domain Eukaryota; kingdom Metazoa; phylum Chordata; class Mammalia; order Artiodactyla; family Cervidae; genus Cervus; species Cervus canadensis. The sequence continues at coordinate 52,662,317 of NC_057392.1, read as the reverse complement.
ACCCTTATATTCTCTGGAAGGACTGACTGATTCTGAAGCTGAAGCTTCAATACTTCGGCCACATGATACGAAGAGGGAACTCATTGGAAAAGACCCTGATGTTGGGAAAGATTGTAGGCAAAAGGAGAACGGGTGGCAGAAGATGAGATTAGGTTAGAGAGAATCACCGACTCAATGGATGTGTTTGAACAAACTCTGGGAGGACAGAGGAGCCTGGCATGCTGCAGTCCATGAGGTTGCAAAGAGTCAGATAGTACTTAGTGACAGAACAGCCACATCACTGCCTAAAACACCCTGAGAAAGGGATAATGCTACAGCCCCCCAGAAGAAGCCACTGTTGCCCACCACGGTGTTGAGTTGCCCTCAACCCCAAACCTACCACATCCTGGACTCCTTGCACACTCACATTCCAGATCTTGGCTTCACAGCCACAGTTGCTCTCACAGCCCTGGAAGCCAGACCCTGATTTCAACCTCGGACACTGGGGCCACCACTGCAGCAGAAGTTCCCATGTCCCAGCACCTGGAGCTGTGGTAGCTCCACACAGGCCCACTCTTCATGCCTTGCACCCAGTGACTGGAGCCATGGCGGCAGGAGTGTCTGCCTCCCAGACCCCAGAGCTGCTATGGATCTGTTCACACTCATATTCTGTTCACACTCATATTCACACCTCAACTTCATGGGACCACTCCCTAAGTGTTTGCACCTCTCACCATTACCACTGCTAAGATGGAGGCACCTTGGGTGGGCTCTAGTGCCACCAATGCACTAGACCCTAGAGGCACAGTCTTTCCATTCACACCCATACTCCAGACTTCAATTCCACGACCACTTCATATTCTGACACATCAGACACTGGTGCCAACACAAACGTGAGAATATTCACAAACCATCCTGGTGCCAAGAGGAGCCCCTTTGGCCATGACTACTCTGTGTGGAATAAAAAAGATCAGGAGGACCTCAGAAGCCTTCATTCTTACCCTATCTGCAAACTTGATTGCAAAATGGACTCTACAAAATGGATTAAACACTTATTAAATGTAAGACCTGAAACCATAAGACGACTGGTATAAAACACAAGGAATAAGCATGATACTGATCTTGGAAGTGATTTTTTTTTTATATTACATTCAAAGTACAAGGGAATCCTTTATGAGACAAGTGCTCAGGGCTGGTGCACTGGGAAGACCCAGAGGGATGGGATGAGGAGGGAGGCGGGAGGGGGGATCGGGATGGGGAACACAGGTAAATCCATGGCTGATTCATGTCAATGTATGGCAAAAACCACTACTATATTGTAAAGTAATTAACCTCCAACTAATAAAAATAAATGAAAAAAAAGAAAATATAACTTAAATACAATAAGTTAAAAAACCAAAAGGAAATTCACCTTAGTTGACTTAGAGAAACTTACCAGTCAGTCAACCCTCTCTCCACTATCCTAACTTCTCTGTGTCAACTAAAAAAATATTCATAACATAAAAGTTGAGAGTTTTATCTGGCAAAAAATTTTAAGACTTTGAGCCCAGGAGGCAGCATCTCAAGTAATGCTGAAAGAACTGCTCCAAGGAGGTAAGGAGGGGAGCCAGGCTATAAAGGAGTTTTGCAACAAAGGGTGCATAGTCTGAACGTCAAAAGATTATGATTAATTAAAGAAACTACATATCTTGAGTTAAGGAATTTAACTCTGCCCTGTGTATGGGGAGATGCAAGAGTCTAGGCTCACTGAAATCATTCCTTTGATATGCACTTTAGCTATCCAGGGCCAGGATGCTATGTTTTCATATCCAGAGTTTCCTCAGGGTTCACCATTGGGAGTGTCTGCAGTCTGATGGCTGCTAGATGGCATGTATTCTTTCCTTCCTGAGTTCCCTCAGGGTTTACCTGGGAAGTGACTGCAACTGCTGACGACTGGGACATCCTTTGTTTACTGATAGGGCAGGCAATATTATATTTCTCATATGAGTAAGCTCTTTGAAGCCATAATCTTATAATCTGTTTTGAAATCACTGCAATATGATTTCTAAATCACCTGTTTTTGGTATTCATGAGTCTAAGATTGGCGTCTATCTGGTCAGGCTTATAGTGTATATCATAATCCATTGAGTGCCAAATTTCCCAGTCCCCTGGGATCTTTTTTTGTGTAATGGTCCACCTATGCTCCTATTCTCCAGTTTTCTCTACTGAAATCCTGCATATGGCCTGCTTCAATTTTCTTAAGTAGAAATTGTAGGAGGAAATAAGCCTCAGACTGTTTCCAGGACTTGGACCTAGACTTTTCCTCTGGTCCTGGATACTAGGCTGGGCTAAAAAGCCCTTCCAGCTTTTCCCCTGGGGAACCAGTCTCAATCATTAACTAAAATGGTCACTTGAATGGCTGGACTGGTCCTACCTCTTGGGCAGGGAAACTTTAGACTAAAATCTTTGACAAAGAAGTTACCTCTCTTAGTCACGTTTTTTGGTTTGCTTTGTCTTAACAAGAAAGAAAGCCTTAACTTGATTTTTGACATAAGTAGTAGGTATGTGTATGTTAAATTGTAGCATTCTCAAGTTGTAGAGTGCTACAGTGATGCCAAACAAACTTAAACATCAGAGTTTGGAGCAGAGAAAGGTTTACTGCAAGGCCATGCAAAGAGAGGAGGTAGATCATGCTCTAAAAAGCTCCTGGAGATTCCCAAAGGGTTTTGGCAAAGCACTTTTAAAAGCCAGGTGATCTCCAAAATGTACAGGCAGCTTATGCAGCTCAATACCAGAAAAATAAATGACCCAAACAAAAAATGGGCCAAAGAGCTAAACAGACATTTCTCCAAAGAAGACATACAGATGGCTAACAAACACATGAGAAGATGCTCAACATCACTCATTATCAGAGAAATGCAAATTAAAACCACAATGAGGTACCATCTCATGCCAGTCAGAATGGCTGCTATCAAAAAGTCTATAAACAATAAATGCTGGAGAGGGTGTGGAGAAAAGGGAATCCTCTTACACTGTTAGTGGGAATGCAAACTAGTACAGCCGCTATGGAGAACAGTGTGGAGATTCCTTAAAAAACTGGAAATAGAACTGCCAGCAATCCCAATGCTGGGCATACACACTGAGGAAACCAGAATTGAAAGCGACATGTGTACTCCAATGTTCATCGCAGCACTGTTTATAATAGCCAGGACATGGAAGCATAGATGCCCATCAGCAGACGAATGGATAAGAAAGCTGTGGTACATATACACTATGAAATATTACTCAGCTACTGAAAAGAATTCATTTGAATCAGTTCTAATGAGGTGGATGAAACTGGAGCCTATTGTACAGAGTGAAGTAAGTCAGAAAGAAAAGCACCAATAGTATGCATATATATGGAATTTAGAAGCATGGTAATGATGACCCTATATGTGAGACAGCAAAAGAGACACAGATATAAAGGACAGACTTCAGGACTCTGTGGGAGAAGGCAAGGGTGGGATGATTTGAGAGAATAGCATTGAAACATGTATATTACCATATGTGAAACAGATGACCAGTCCAAGTTTGATGCATGAATCAGGGCACTCAAAGCCAGTGCACTGGGACAACCCTGAGGGATGGAATGGGGCAGGAGTTGGGAGGAGGGTTCGGAATGGGGGACACATGCACACCCATGGCTGATTCATGTCAATGTGTGGCAAAAACCACTACAATACTGTAAAGCAATTAGCCTCCAATTAAAATAAATAAATAAGTAAAAGCGTTCTCAGGATCAGATCAGGCACGATTCTCACACACAATTCTCTGATGGGCTGATGATGAAGGAGCAGGGTGATGTCACAAGGGTTAACTTTATCAGTCCCTGGGCTCCAGGAGACCCAGGGCTAAGTTCTCATAGTTAGCATCTTCCATTTGGTGAGGGGTTTTCACATATGCAAAACAATTTAGGAAACTTGCATCAAATACCATTATCTGAGTACTTAGGAGAGGAGGTAAAGCAGAGGATGGTGGAAGGCCCCATGGGGTCCTTCTTGGTTACAAGAGGATCTGGAGAAAATTGAGAAACTTGAGGAATCCCTCAAATCTGGCAGGTTACCATCTTTACTGAGATGAATTTACTAATATTATCAAAGAAAACAGCCAAAATGAAGAATTCAGAACAGGAAAGTCACATCATATGCATCATCTATTTCTTTTTTGATAAAGGTTGCGTGGAAAATCTCTCTAAAAAGTTTTATCTAGCTCCACCTGGTGGTGGATACTGAAACATATGACCACCCAGTAGTTGTCAGGTAACGTTCCTTTTTTTTTTTTTTCACATAACTGTGGACCTCCTTGGAGAAGGAAATGGCAACCCACTCCAGTACTCTTGCCTGGCGAATTCCATGGACAGAGGAACCTAGCGGGCTACAGTTCATGAGATCGCAGAGTCGGACACGACTGTGCGACTATGTTCAGTCCAGTGGACTTCCTTAAGACTTCCTAGGTGGCTGAGTAGTAAAAAATTTGCCTGCCACTGCATGACGCTAGTGGTAAACAACTCGCCTGCCAAGGCAGGAGACATAAGAGACGTGGATTCCATCTCTGGGTTGGGAAGATCCCCTGGAGGAGGAAATGGCAAACCACTCCAGTATTCTTACCTGGGAAATTCCATGGACAGAAGAGCCTGGCCGGCTACAGTCCATAGCGTCACAAAGAGTCAGACATGACTGAGCGCGCGCGCGCGCGCACACACACACACACACACACACACACACACACACACACACACACACACACACACACACACACACACACACACACACACACACACGCGCGCGCCTCCTTGCATGTACTAAACAAAAAACAATTCTGAAATTGAACTGTAGTTCTTTTCCAATTGGACAATTGGATACTCCTAGGAAAATAGCAGATAATGTAGGTGCTCAGTGTAAAAGTAAAATCTATTACAACAAAAATTTTCAAGAATAAATCAGGTCATTCTTGTTGTAGAAACAAAAAAGAAAAATTGATGCATTAAGAGCAGTTATCACTACAGAAATAATTAAAAACCATAATTGTTATTCACTAACTAGTAATCATTTTTCATGAGACAAATTTTGAAATACCTTATATGAATTTTTTTCTATAAGTAAAGATGACATACAAATTTTTAAAGGGAATAACTTGATAATATTTGTTTATAATTGATAAATCAGGCTGCAGTGTGGACAATGTGGACAATGACGGATGGAGAAGGAAGTGTAGGAGATTAGATGGCAGGAGGGATCTGTGACCAATGTATTATAGGTAAAAGATTATAAGAAAACAACTTGAACTAGGGCAGAGGCAGTAAAGATGGTGAGAGCTCAGTTTCTAGTGACATTTCTGAATTAGAATGGATGAGGTTTGATCACTGAGTTAACTGTAACTGACAAAGAGTGGGACTAGTTGGGTTTGCTAGCTTTCAGGTCCTTGGATTCAAGAAACTTTTGATTAAATTTCAAACTAGCCGCCACCTTCCTGAAGTTGCATATTTCTTCCTTGAAATCATCTTGGAATTTATATCTTACCTGGATCAGAAGGAAAGAAGGTAAGCTTTATAGATGAGTCTGCCTGATGATTTACCCTGAGAAACCAGGACGTTTAGAGTGACGAAAACTAAATTTTAGGACAAGCTATAAAACCAAGACTGGTACCTGGTGAAAAAAGGTGAGCAGCCAAATCTACTCTACTTAACTCACTTAATATAGCATCAATATCATTCATAGCATAATAGTTTGCATAGCATCTTCTGTACCAGACATTATGCAAGACGCTTCAGAGTTAAGTAAAAATAAGAGGAAATCTTTGCTATCAATCATTTTATTGATACTATCTGGTGTTGAAACAAGCAACTAAGAAGGTGATTCTAAGACAGTGTGATAAGTGTAATTTTTACAAAATGGAAGAAAGAGGCTATGCATGGTGTCATGAGAGTACAAAGAGGCAAAGCATAGACTTGGAAAGTTCAGGAAGCCTCCCCACAAATGGTTATATCTAAAGTAAAATTTTGAGAACAAGTAAGCAACTCTGATGGAATAATAAATGAGAACTCTTCTAGGCAACAGAGGAAGGAGCCAGTGAAAAGGCCTAGAGTGTTATAAGAAGCTTAGTATGCCTGAAACACTAAAAAAAAGAAAGAAAGAAAGAAGAAAAAGTTAATTTGGAGAAAGGATCACGGTAAGAGAAAATTTTTTCAGAAATAACCAGAGGCTAGATTGTGCCCAATATGCATTTATTCAAATTTCATAAAGGAGAAAGTTTATTCTTCCACTCTTAATTCTTATCTTATTGTTAAGGGCTAAGACATGGATCTCAGCATTTAAATAATAACCTTATGTTGTCACTGGCTTATGTGGATCAATTTTCACCTTTTGGTGTTTCCTCAAACCAAAGCTTCAACAATTTGTCCCTTATAGAAGAGAACAGTTTGCTACAACAGGATTATCCTATGCTTCAGCCATATATAAGGCCCCATTACGCATTGCAGGTCCAGCCAGAAAAGAGTATCAGAGCACAATATTTTCCTTTTGAGATGTGGCTAATCCACAATTTTCTCAATTCCAACTAGAATTTTTTTTCTGTAAATTAGTTTTAGATATTTTTCCAAACAAGGGACTGAATTTCAAAATGCAGCTTCCCATCTTAAGCTTGCCTGGGAAGGTTCTGCAAACTTTTCTATCAGACCTAAAAAAAGAAATGAATTACAATATCATATCTAGGCTGGGGTGAAAGCAACAGAGAAAGCTTGGATTATGTCACCAGCATTCACAAGAAATAATGATACTAATCGCAAAGAGTCAGACACAACTGAACGACTGAACTGACTTACTGAATGATACTATACAAAGGGATTGGAAAGATGAGATTATTTATTTCTCTCTAGGGAAAGGTAGTCTAGGGGAATAATGTATCTATATCTCCTATCTTTCTTGAGATACTTTCCCTGAGGGATGAGAAACATGAAAAAGTTTGCAGAGATCCACTTCTTCAGCCAAGAAAAGGATTGCTAGCCATGATGAAAATTTGGGGGGAGCCATGTTGGAACAACATACTGGTTCCAAAATGGGAAAGGATTATGTCAAGGCTCTGTATCGTCACCCTCCTTCTTTAAGTCATATGCAGAGCACATCATGTGAAATGCTAGGCTGGATGAAGCACAAGCTGGAATCAAGGTTGCTGGGAGAAATATCAATAACCTCAGATATGCAGATGACACTACCCTTATGGAAGAAAGCGAAGAAGAAGTAAAGAGCCTCTTGATGAAAGTGAAAGAGGAGAGTGAAAAAGTTGGCTTAAAACTCAACATTCAGAAAACTAAGATCATGGCATCTTGTCCCATCACTTCATGGCAAATGGGGAAACAATGGAAACAGTGGCAGACTTTATTTTGGGGGCTCCAAAATCACTGCAGATGGCGACTGCAGCCATGAAATTAAAAGACACTTGCTCCTTGGAAGAAAAACTATGACCAGCCTAGACAGAATATTAAAAAGCAGAGACATTACTTGGCTGACAAAGGTCTGTCTAGTCAAAGCTATGGTTTTTCCAGTAGTCATGTGTGGATGTGTGAGTTGGACTGTAAAGAAAGCTGAGTGCTGAAGGGTTGAACTGTGGTGTTGGAGAAGACTCCTTAGAGTTCCTCGGACTTCAAGGAGATGGACTACAGCCAGTCCATCCTAAAGGAAATCAGTCCTGAATATTCACTGGAAGGAATGATGCTGAAGCTGAAACTCCAATACGTTGGCACTAATTCATTGGAAAAGACCCTGATGCTGGGAAAGATTGAAGGCAGGAGGAGAAGGGGATGACAAAGGATGAGATGATTGGATGGCCTCACTGACTCGATGGACATGAGTTTGAGTAGGCTCCAGGAGTTAGTGATGGACAGGGGGACCTGGCATGCTGAGGTCCATGGGGTCACAAGGAGTTGGACATGACTGAATGACTGAGCTGAACTGAACTGAACTGGTGTCAAGTGGTGTGAATCTGTAAGTATGTATTTAGTGGAGGTAGGTACTTGAAATATAGATTCTTGACTATACTAAGAAGTCCAAAGTAAGCCAACATGTTCAGACTATCTTCAGATTGCATTGAGGAAACATCACAATGGTTTAAGTGGAAAAATAGCATGATCATATTTATATTGTATAAATATCAGTCAAGCTTCCATGTATAGAACAATCTGGAAAAGCATATCAAAGGGAAGAAGTTCTGTTAGAAATGTGTGTAATCATTGAGACATGAGATGGTGACTGAGCTAGCCTGGTAGGACTGTGTATGTTGAGGTGTGACTGGACTCAAGAGATGTTAAGCATGTAGAAGCAAAAAAACTTGGAAATATATCAGAGATATCTGTGGTGATGGACAACAGTTTAGAGAAGATTTTCTTACCTCAAAACCCATTGGGAACACATGTTACTGCTTGCCTGAGGATTTTTTCCTTGACTATGGGAACATACAGGTTCTACACTCAAAAGGAAACTGGAACTATCACAGTTTTGCCCCAGAAACAATAACAATTGCCCTCAACCCATGATATATGAGGAGCTGACATATGAATACCCCAGCTTCCTCTCCCTCAGAAATAGACCTATAAGTTCTGTTCTACTAGAGTTCTAGAGTTTCTGGGAGAGATTTAGCTTCAGTTGACTGTAATTGTAAGTGGCTTTATAATGCACTTTTCTTTGGCAGCCTTCCATTTCATTTTCTTATTTCCCCATGTCTCTGTGTTTCCTAGGATCATTTGAATATTTGCCTCACTATTTTGAGGGCAACAAAGGGCAGCTTTCCTGGAAAGTGATTTATGTTGGGATGGGAATGAAGAGTACAAAATTTTGAAAGGTGAGTCTAAGATAGTCTACTCCAATTATGTTTCAGTTTAATCTAGCTCTTAGGGCCTTCCTGGGGTTATACTGGACTTCCCTGATAGCTCAGTTGGGGTTATAACATAAGCATGCGTATATGAATCTATTCTGAGGTTTTGATTTAAGGCCTGGTCATCTTTTCTTCATGAATTGCTCCTTTTAGAAAAGTAATGTGTTCTCTCATTTAATGCTAGACCACCTGGCTCTGAATTATGCCACCCTTTCTGGATGACATTTAATTGTATTATACATGCTGAATTGAAGAATATTTTCTTTAGTGAGTGAAGTTAAACTAGATGCATTGTGGTGATCATTTTGCAATGTATACATATGTTGCATTATTATGTTGTATACCTGAAAATAATATAATGTTATGTGTCAATTATGTCTCAAAAAAGGAACATATATAGGATTATTTCATTATTGTTTTTATATAAAAATATGGTCATGTTATATACACATCTCTTTTTCTTGCATATTTCACTTCATTCTTTACATCAAGTAGCTCTAATTCACCCTTTTTAATGACTGTGTAATATTCCACAGCACAGATGCAGTCATGACTGATTTACCTCTTGCCTTATTAAGGAACATTCACTTTGCTTTTCAGTTTTGTCTTGCTTCATTTAAACACTGTGACTTATGCTACAAGAAGTATTATTATAGATACCCCCAATATTTTTGATATCTCTTTTAGTTTTTTATTTTATTTACATAGAATAAAATATGTTGCAATATACTGAATTGTGTATCCCATAATTCACATATTGAAGACTTAGCCTCCAGTGTGGCTGTATTTGGAGAAAAGTCCTTTAGGCAGGTAACTGTGGCTAAATGAGGTCATGTGGTAGGCCCTAATCCCAGAGGACCAGTGTTCTTACAAGAAGAGGAAGAGCTGCACTAGATAGTTCATTTTTCCTCTCCACATGCTCATGGAAGAAAGGCCATGTGAGCATAGAGAGAAAATGGAATCTATGAGCCAGGAAGACAGCTCTCACAGGAAACTGAAACCATGAGTACCGTAATCCGCTACTTCTAACCTCAAAACTGTGAGAAAAAAAAGTTCTGTTATCTAATCTGGGAAAGATTTTGTTATGGCAGCCTGAGCTGACTAATATATATATAGGTACATTAATTTTTTTAAATGTCCTTACAACTTTTCTGCTTTATCAACTATGCCAAAGCCTTTGACCATGTGGATCACCACAAACTGTGGAAAATTCTGAAAGAGATGGGCATACCAGACCACCTGACCTGCCTCTTGAGAAACCTGTATGCAGGTCAGGAAGCAACAGTTAGAACTGGACTTGGAACAACAGACTGGTTCCAAATAGGAAAAGGAGTACATCAAGGCTGTGTATTGTTACCCTGCTTATTTAACTAATATACAGAGTACATCTTGAGAAATGCTGGGCTGGATGAAGCACAAGCTGGAATCAAGATTGCCAGGAGAAATATCAGTAACCTCAGATATGCAGATGACACCACCCTTAATGGCAGAAAGTGAAGAGGAAATGAAGAGCCTCTTGATGAAAGTGAAAGAGCAGACTGAAAAAGTTGGCTTAAAGCTCAACATTCAGAAATCTAAGATTATGGTATCTGGTCCCATCACTTCATGGCAAATAGATGGGGAAACAGTGGCAGACGTTATTTTTGGGGGCTCCAAAATCACTGCAGATGGTGATCGCAACTATGAAGCTAAAAGATGCTTACTCCTTGGAATAAAAGTAATGACTACCCTAGACAGCATATTAAAAAGCAAAGACATTACTTTGCCAACAAAGATCCATCTAGTTAAGCTGTTTCCAGTAGTCGTGTATGGATGTGAGAGTTGGACTATAAAGAAAGCTGAGCACCAAAAAATTGATGCTTTTGAACTGTGGTATTGGAAAAGACTCTTGAGAGTCCCTTGGACTGCAAGGAGATCCAACCAGTCAATCCTAAAGGAAATCAGTCCTGAATATTCACTGAAAGGACTGATGCTGAAGGTGAAACTCCAATACTGTGGCCACCTCATGTGAGGAACTGATTCATTTGAAAAGACACAGATGCTGGGAAAGATTGAAGGCGGGAGGAGAAGGGGATGATAGGATGAGATGGTTGGATGGCATCACCAATTCACTGGACATGGGTTTGAGTAAACTCCGGGAGTTGGTTATGGACAGGGAGACCTGGTGTGCTGCAGTCCATGGGGTCACAGAGTCAGACACGACTGAGAGACTGAACTGAACTGACAACTTATTTCCAAACTTCTATATTACCTTTCCATTAAAAAAAAAAAAATCTTTTTCATAATGTTCTTTCTAAATGACATGGATTCTGACTATCTTTTACTTTGATCAAATTCCTTAATTTTCTTTCCATTTTCTCAAATATAAAAGGAGATTGATATTAATACTTGTTGCTTCATAAGATTGTTGTTGAGATTAAACATGTAAATATACATGCATTTTGTATATACATATATGTTTAGTTTGCCAATATACATATATAAAGTCTGACAATATACGTGCATTCTTTGAGTATTATACATTTTCTTTTATTCCTTCTTCTCTTTTAAATTCAACTGAAATTTTTTGTTTTCTCTTTCTATTCTTTCTTGCTTTTAGGCCCACTCCTCCCTCTCTAATTCCTTCTTGCCACAGACTCCTTACCCCAGAGTAGACAGAGTTTCACAGGCTCATCCTCATCCTTCCTCATAAAGAGTAGTCAAACAGACCATCTATTGAGATTCCCACCAGATCAATTGACAATTGATTCCATTTGGTCTCTAGGCAACATATTTTAGGAAAAGAATGTGATGAATACTGCGTTTGCATTTATTTTCCAGGAATAAAAATTTCTTCAAATAATCTTTCTCTTTGTTCTAGGATCCATCCAAGCTTAAAATAGCATTTGCACTGTCTGCCTTCACTTGCCTGATATGCCATAAATTCTAAGCATATATATCTGTATCAAGATCATACTGAGATATTAAATAAGATACAGATTTGTGTGTTTAGAAATAATGTCAAGAGAGAAAGAATGTTTAGAAAGAATATCAAGAAAAATAAGTTGCCAGAGAATCTAATTAAAAAGTGTGAAAGAAAAAAAAAATTACTTGTACAAGCTAATGCCCTGGCAATGGTTTCTTGGTACCAGTTAGCTCTTCTTATTCTTACGGTTCATTGGTAAGCTGGGACATTATTTTCAGGGCTCTTTTCCCACAGTGACCACTGGAGGGCATTGCCAGTCAGCATTGAGGGCAGTAAACAGCACCCCTTACCTTGGGGAAACTTAAGGAACAAAGGTGAGATGTGGCAATAAGGTCAGTTAGCACCAGGGCAAACTAAGCTACAACTAAGTGCCTCAAGGCAAGATTTTGCTGGAATTGAGACTAAATTTTAAAAAGAGCAGTTAAAATACAGTGGGTGTTCACCCTAGATTTTCTTCTTGGTGAGCTCACTATTAATACTCATACTGTAATTGACTATGGTATTATGGCTGCATGTGGTGTATTGTCATTTTATCAGTATGTTACCTAAAAGGTCGATATAGATTGACTCTCTGAAAATTAAAACTTAGTTTAATAATGATAGGTGATTTCACCAGTAGAAGATGGCATAAGCAAGTCTTTCCAAAATGGGAACTCTTTCTTTAGAAAAGCAAAATGTTATTTTTAATATTTGAACACACCTGTGAATTCCTTACCACGTTGTTTTAAAGACTGAGACTTTGTTACATTACATAAAACTTGGATCTGTAGACTGCCATACTGCCCAATTAGACCACTGGCAAAGCATAAATTAGAGTTCCAGCTCTCCAAGCTATCATTTAGCACATCCACAGACTCTGCTCTCGGGCCCCTGGTGCTTTCTCTGAGCACCTCAAAGCTCTGCCTCTGGAAAAGTCTGCACGCTGCTAGTTTTCCATTCTACCTGCTCATTATATACATTGAAGGGCATCAAGGAGATATTCTAACCTCATGTTTCTGGAAAATGTTTTCACTTGATTGTCAGCACTGTGCTCTCCTGGGTTGTCTCTGACATCAGATGTCTCCAGTGCCTTTTACTTTCCTCTCCACTCTGATGTCAGAACGCAGAATGCCCTGGGGGACAGACATGGATTTTCTTCTGGGTCTGCCTCATTTCCTTGGTGATCTCCAGATTCATGGCTTTTCAAAGCCACCTGTAGGCTAGCTAATAATTGCTAAATTTATGTCTCCTGACTGAGTCTTTCCCATATACCCCAAATTCCTACATCCAAATGCCTACTTGACACATCCCCTGGAGTGTCTGAGAGATACCTCAGAATTAACACATCCAAAACTAAGTTGCTGATCTTTTCTCCAAAATGTAGTTTTCCTATCTCAGTTTAAAGCAACTTACGCTTCCTCAGGTGAAAAAGACCAACAGTCACTCTGCCCCTCTCATCTTACATCAAATCTGTAATTTATATTTATAAAGAGATTTATAACTTACAAAATATCTTCAAGGATGATTATTTCTTTTGGTTCTCAACCTACTGAAAACTGATAAATTTTCCACTAGCTCACTGGAAAATGAGAGGAATAAGAACAATGAATTAAATTTTTACAAACCTAAGTTTTTCATTCAAAGAAGAGTTCTTTAATCTTAGATAAATTCTTTACAATATTTGATTCATGATGCCCTTTATTTCATAATAATGGTCATATTCATAAATGTCTTAAGCAGGTAAAAGAAAAAGTTAATTCCTATTTGAAAAGTATTATGATCTACAATATGGAAAACCTGGGAATCACTGATCTACACTCTTGTATCTCAGATAAGAAAACTTGAGCTTGGGTGTTCATTAACACATTTTTCTTCTAGTCCATACTTGGACTTTAGAGACTGCTTATTTTTATATTTATTTAAAGCTAATGAAAAAGTCTAAGGTGGCAAGAACTAAAAGGACACCTTCTGTATGTGTTTCATGTATGATGCTCTTTTCTGGCTCATTGTTTATATACAGACAATGAAATTACAGTAATTTGGGAAGTGTAAGAAAATTCATATTACTTTGTTAAAACCAACTTGGTATACACATCACTAGAAATTTCAAAGTCTATGATGGTTTTATCCAGAAATGTTATCTCTAATTCCTATAAAAATACTGTTGAAAATATGAATTTATTTATGTTTCCCTCCCAAATCCTACTGACTGATGTAACAGATATAAAAATAGATCCATAGTACTATGAGTAATTAGAGAAAAGTAACACCAGCTGACCAGAGAAATGGAGAATTTCTGGAAGATGAAGAATAGATTCATTCACTTTTTCAACAACTATTTGTTGAGGACTTAAATGATCTCCTGGAGCAGGGAATGACAACCCACTCCAGTGTTCTTGCCTGGAGAATCCCACGGACGGAGGAGCCTGGTAGGCCACAGTCCATGGGGTCACAAAGAGTCAGACATGACTGAGCGACTTCACTTAAATGTTAGGCACTCTTCTAGATGATGGGAATGCATCAAGGAACAAGATGCTAAACATCTCTGTTCTTAAAGAACTTATATTATTAAAAGGGATATCAGGTATTTAAATATAGGTAGATAGATAGATAGATGCATATATAATAGATTGTGATAAATACAACATAAATAATTAAGATAAGTAATGTGATAAAAAGAATTACTGAGTAGTTGCTCTAGTTTGGATACTTATGGAAGGGCTCTTTGAGAAGCTGATGTTATAAGGTTTTGTCAGATGATGTAAGGTTTTTAAGCCAGGGAGGAGTTTGAATTTTATTCTAAATAGGACAAAAAGTCAATTGGAGAATTGTAGACAGATGAGTAGCATAATGTACTGTATGCTTTTAAGACTGCTCTGATTAATTTTTGGAAAATGGGTTGTAGAAAGTGATGTATTGAATTGGATCATTGTGGCTATAATTATAGAAAACCTAATTCATAGTGGATATAAAAATTTTTAAATATATTAATTCAAAATGAAAAATCCACGCATAGGACATTTCTAGGATTGTTTATTCATCTAAAGCAATGACATCAAGGACTAGAGCCTTTTTAATTTTTCACTCAGACATCACTGATGCATTAGCTTTATTTCCACGGCTTCTCCTGTCATAGTTACAAGGTATTATTAGTTGTAGTGGTTCCAGACTTTAAGTAAAGATGTGTCAATGCTCAGAGAAATAAGCCTCCCAGTAAATCTTTTTTCAGATCTGTTTTACAGTCATGGCAATAAAGATATGCGGTGGAGTGAAAAAATCTTCATCTGCTCCCAATATCTGCTAACCAGAATTTCAAATGTGCACATCAAAAAAATCAAGTAACTAAACTCTAAGGTCTTAATTTAGGAATCAGAAGAGAGCTAAGTATAATTAATATACTTAAAGAAATTTTTGAGGATACTCATTCATGAAAATGAACAGGCTGTTTTGAAAAAAAAATCAATTTCAAAAATAAAACAGGATTGCAGAAACAAAAAATAGATAGGCTAAAATAGAATTGAAAACTGAATATCTAAGCAAGAAGATAGAGCCAACAAAAAGTGTGCATATTTTTTCTACTCCCTGGAGTATTTATAACATTTCAATAATTCAGAATGGTAAAAATAATGTAGATCAGATTTGTTGACCACATTTTATAATAGTAAAAATTAAATATAAAAAAGACAACCAAAGAACAACAGTTTGGTTAAATAAGAATTGAAAACTAAAATTACGAGTAAGTAGTTGTATAACAGCTATACTGGTCATCTCTCTGAAACTTATTGCCTATTTACTGAACATACAATAGAACCATATAGGAAAATGTATAGGAAGAGGTCAAAACAGTATTTAGAGGAAATTATTTTGCTATAAATAGATCAATTCGGAAATAAAAATGATTTTAAAAATCAACTATGCTTTCAACTTGAGAAGAAAGGAAAAAGACACACTTAAAGACAAAGTCTTCATTTTGAACTTGACTTTGGGGAAACAGCAAAAGTTACCTAAGTAGGAGCACGATTCTTATGCAACAATACTTAGTTATCAATCTAGCTAAAGTGACAATAAAAGATTTTAAAGGCAAACACAGAGATCACATAGCTGTGAACCCAAAAGCTTTTTTGATGTTGAGATGATTCTGTTTTCTAATCAAAGACAACATAAAGCACAAGGAATTATTTTGATAAAATACAAAATATTTGCCTCTAGGAAGATTAATTAAAAGGTGAAGAAAATCCTTTTGTAATCTCTTATCAGGTGCTGACCAAAAGTTCAAGAAAACTTGCCTTTCAGCAGATGAAAGAATATTAAGTTTTAGTATTACCAAAGTATACAATAGATAATAAAGCTTACTGGGAAAAAAAAACAAAACAGTAACAAATACATCCAATTTTAGCCAATTAAATTTACACAAGGTAAGATTACACAAGGTAAGATTTTCACTCTCTTCCCAACTCTCTGTATCTATTTGCATGTATTTAACTTGATTGTTCTTAACAATTTTGTTAGATCACTCATGAAAATTTCATGAGACTTTAAATAGCTAGCCATCATCTTAAATTATTTTTCTTGCCAACAAATTTTGTATTAGGGGCAATATGATTTATTTGACTAGTAAACCCAGGCAGAATAAAAAAAATATATGCTTGCATTAAATTTAATGCTGATAACACTGAAGACGTATCTATTTTAATCACACCAACAAACTTAAACTAGCTTTTATTTACTGAAGATTAATCCAGATCACGTGAGCTTCAAAAGTATTTGCATTAATTTCTATATTTTAGAAAGTTTTAGGAATACTTAATTCACATAAGCACTTAAGTCAATTAAATGAACTCTTTTACAGATTGATTTTGTCAATAACATTTAAAAGTGTAAGCATATCATGTATACATAGCAAACACCCTAGACATACATAAACATATAAAACACACACAGAGATGTTTTTTATTCCAAAATTTTAGCCATGTATCATGTACAAGAATAAAAAACATTCACCAGTTTATAAACAATAATTGAATCCAAATTGTGTCAAGTTTAACTGCTCACATGGATAAAGCTTTTCACTATTTTTTTTACAGACTTTTGAAACTTTTAAGATCTGTATTCGTCCTTGATGAATAATGATATGAAGAGTGTAAGCTACATTTTGGGGCAAGGGAGCTTCTGTAGCATTCTGTATATTTAAAAACCTGTCCCCTGTTTTATCCATGACAAGATAAGATTTAAAACTTCAAGAAACAGAAAGAAAGCCAAGTTTTTCCTTTAGGAGTTTTAGAGTATATTTAGTATATTTCTTTATTATCTGATATAGGGTAATTGTTACTTAAAATTTTTCATCTGAATTAGGTTTTGGATAGCATGGCCTCTTTGCCCTTTTCACCGTCAACCACAACATTTTCCTCATTGCTTTCATCACCTTTCCAGAGTTTCATTTTTTGGTGTCTCAATCACACTTTATCGCAAACACTTAGACTTTTATTTAATCTGCAACAAAACATCCAGATGTTCAAGCTGGATTTAGAAAAAGCAGAGGAACCAGAGATCAAACTGCCAACATCTAGTGGATCATAGAAAAAGCAAGAGAATTGCTGAAAAAAACATCTATTTTTGCTTCATTGACTATGCTAAAACCTTTGACTGTGTGGATCACAACAAACTGTGGAAAATTCTTCGAGAGATGGGAATACCAGACCACCTTACCTGCCTTCTGAGAAACCTGTATGCAGGTCAAGAAGAAACTGTTAGAACCAGACATGGAACAATGGACTGGCTTAAATTTGGGAAAGGAGCGCATCAAGGCTGTATATTGTCACCCTGCTTATTTAACTTATATGCAGAGTACAGCATGCAAAAAATGCTGGGCTGAAAGAAGCACAAATTGGAATCAAGATTTCCAGGAGAAATATCAATAACCTCAGATACGCAGATGATACCACCCTTAAGGCAGAAAGTGAAGAGGAACTAAAGAGCTTCTTCATGAAGGTGAAAGAGGAGGGTTAAAAAGTTGGCTTAAAGCTCAACATTCAAAAAACTAAGATCATGGCATCCAGTCCCATCACTTCATGGCAGGTAGATGGGGAAACAATGGAAACGGTGACAGACTTTATTTTCTTGGGCTCCAAAATCACTGTAGACAGTGACTGCAGCCATGAAATTAAAACATACTTGCTCCTTGGAAGAAAAGCTATGACCAACCTAGACAGCATATTAAAAAGCAGAGACACTACTTTGCCAACAAAGGTCCATCTAGTTAAAGCTATGGTTTTTCCAATAGTCTTATATGGATGTGAGAATTGGATCATAAAGAAGGCTGAGCGCCGAAAAATTGATGCTTTTGAACTGCGGTATTGAAGAAGACTCTTGAGGGTCGCTTAAACTGCAAGGAGATCAAACCAGTCAATCCTAAAGGAAATAAATCCTGAATATTTATTGGAAGGACTGATACTGAAGCTGAAGCTCCATTATTTTGGCCACCTGATGTGAAGAACTGACTTATTGAAAAAGACCCTAATGCTGGGACAGATTGAAGGCAGGAGGAAAGGGGGACAACAGAGGATGAGATGGCTGGATGGCATTACCAACTCAATGCACATGAGTGTGAGCAGGCCCTGGGAGCTGGTGAAGGACAGGGAGGCCTGGCGTGCTGCAGTCCATGGGGTTACAAAGAGCTGGACGTGACTGAGCAGCTGAATAAGAAGTTTTGCAAAACGGCACACTATGTACTCCAACTCATCCTCCTGAGCTCCCACCCTGTCTGCTCACCAAGAAGCTGGTAGAGTAGTGGACAGCTACACATCCTTCTCTAACCTAAGCATATCTTCTAACTTTCTAACTGAAGCTTCAGCCTCTAGCTGGACATTGGTGGTCAACTGAACCGCACATAGTAGAAGCCAGCCCATCAAGGCAATAATCCATTTCCATTCTTTGTCACAGTGTGCTATGAACAGTTTCTCAGAAAAAATAAATAAATAAAAGCATCACACCAGCTGGAGCTTTGGGGCATCCTGGTAATCACACAGCAATCCACAATCACCTCATATACAGGCCAGCCCTCCCCACATAGAAGTCAATGGCCAATCCAGGCTTTCCCCCACAGGTGTCTCTTTCCCAAGACCCATTTTTTCAGTCTCCTGGGGTCTCTCCAGTTGTTTGATTTCAGCCTTAGAAGCTCCCTGAGTGAAATTTAAAGTGGACTCCCCTTACATAAAGGGCAAAGAGAGAAAGAAAGAAGAAAGAAGCAGACCACTCCAGACTGGTAGGAACTTTCATTTGTAGTTTGTCTTGGGCAGTCACAAGACAAGTAAATCTTCACACTCAGCTACCAGAATCTTAAAAGTCTTAACAGGGTTGAATCACATATACCATCCAAATAGTGTCAAGACACATAACTCTCAGGTTGCATCCTTCAAATGGCTTTGGCTATGGTAATGGTGGGCAGAGAGTACATTGCAAAGGCAAAAGAGTAGGTGAGAAGCCTTGGATCGTCCAGGTTCAGTTTTCAGGTCAACCTGTGGTCATGTCCTCTAGATGACCTCCTCCAACAGTAATGAAAATGTAGGTCAGAGTGAGGTAAAATAAAGGTACATCATCAGCAAATGATTTTGGGTGGGAGGAGATAAATATCTACACAAACTAAACTGCGAATTCATTTATGAAATGTGTATGTTGGACACATCAAGCAAGCATGGCTCATATCTTGTATGAAAATTAAAAGATAATGACTATCAAGCTTCAGATGTCTATTTTTCAGGACCATAAGGTCAACACCATCTCAAGATACTCAAGTACAGCTTACTTTATAAAGTTTGTTAGTCCAACAACTTAAATTTTATAGTACCTTTACACAACTCTTATTGTTTATAAAATGTTGTTATTCTCTTTGGACCTGGAATTCGTCCCTAATAATAGAAGTTGATGTGCAACTAAATAGCATTCAAAATTTTTAAAAATAACCTTTCTGAAAATCTATTACTGACAAGTGGTAGGAGAACTTCATTAGGAGGTGAGAATTTTCCTGTCCTTCAAAGCATTCATTATTAGAAGATTGCTTATAAGGGATGCTGAAGAGGAAAGTTAGTTTTTAGATGGGATGGGGATTGGTGTGACCAGATGTGCTATAAATTCCTTTCCCACCTTTAACATTCTAAGATTTGTGTTTCTAGTGTACAACATTTACTATAGACATATTATATCAAATGATCCTTCTATTAATTGAACTTCTAAATAACTCTAAGTATAGAAAACAGCTCATCTGGTATACTTTCTAGTCATTTCTAAACCTTTCAAAGATCCTACAGTTTTATTGAAAAGTAAATAAGTAATGCATACCTTTATTTAAATATGGTTGTTCCATGAGCTCTGCACTTTTGAGCAATGAATGGTATAGCTCATTTTGAATCTGGGGCTGCTTCTTAGAAGCTCTGCTCAGGTTTTGGTAATGAAGTCAGCATCATCCTGCACTTGTCTTTTTCACTTCATCCCTAATGTTCTTAAGGATACCAATCCTTTTACGATTGACAGCAAGCTCAGTATAATAATATCCACTATAATAATATCATTAACATAGTGGCCTATATGATTATATAATAATTGCTTACATTATTTAATGCTTCTTTATCAAGACTATTCTCAGT
The DNA here is from genome assembly GCF_019320065.1 of Cervus canadensis. Classification (NCBI taxonomy): domain Eukaryota; kingdom Metazoa; phylum Chordata; class Mammalia; order Artiodactyla; family Cervidae; genus Cervus; species Cervus canadensis. The sequence goes on along the minus strand of NC_057392.1, from coordinate 52,641,872 downwards.
GCTTTACATGCGTCTACTTATATAATCTTCAAATTGCCCCATGATGTTGATGTTAATTCTATCTGGATTTTAAGAATAGTGAAACTGAACCACAGAAATGTTAATTAAAGTACTCAGTCAACAAGCTAGAGAGGACGAGAGCTCTTATTTAAACTCAGAATGTTTGGAATCTAATCTCTTGCTCTTGGCCTTTCATCTTTAAGATATCTTGTTTCTTTTGGAATTTCTACATAAAATAATGTGTCTCACACTAAAAAAATTTTTTTTTTCTTTTTAAACAAAAATAATGAATGAGAGGCATTGAGATGGAGTGGAAAGAATATTACCCTTAAGAGTCAAGACAGTGGATTTCTGGTCCTAATATGAGTCTATTTAACTTTGGGTGAATGATTTAATGGCTGTTTCTCACCTGCAAAATACAAATTGATTTAATACCTTTATTTATCTCATTCCAGACCTTTCACAAATCATCTTTACATACATGATCTATCTGAGCTTTACAAAAATTCTGTTAGAAACCTGAGGCTCAGGAGAGCTGTGATCCCCCATGTCAGTCCCACTCACTCTGTTGCACAGGTGATAAAGATCTTTGAACTGCAAAACCAGTGTCTTTTTCTACTATACCTTGTTGGTTTATCTCATGTACATAAGAATGTTTTTCTAATCTATGAAATAATATGCCAATGTTAACTTTTATTATTATCGTGGTGTGCAAAGATGAATTGGTAATGCTTTCAGCCAAAGAAGATAGCAAAAAAGGGATAAATTTGGAATTGATTTGAAGAAGCCAAACTATTTTATGTGAAAACCACATGCATTCTTAATTTACTTTGTTTAAATCCCGGAACAAATGCTAAACTGATGGAAGAATTCTCTGCTTCTCTGTGCTTCGGTGAATTCCTTATTTTGTAACACAAAATAATAAATATTTGAACAGCTGCAATTATAAAGTTAAGGAACCATACAACACACAGACACACACACATTTTTTTTTTCTTCAGCACTGTTGACGGAAAGAAACTGTGCCACAGAAAAGTAATCCATGAGTGATATAAATATATTTTCATTCATTTTGTTGAATCCTTTGCATGGTATAACTCTCTGTGGGAGGTTTACCTCAAGAAAGGAAAGAAAAGAAAAAAATGTGAACAAACCAGCTTTCTTGATTTATTGTCTTGGAAAAGTTTCTGAGATATTGTTCACCTTTAGGTACAAGTGAAATGCTTTTGCAACCATCAAGGACTAATGGGAGGGAGCTGGGGTGAGGGCTCAGTCTCCATTTTATCTTTGTATACTTAAGAATCATGAATAGAAATATTTGTTATTTCTTATTTAATTTCCTATTTAAGCACTTGTGCTCTAAATATATACCATTATGCAGGTGAGCCTGTGTGTCTACTTAATCCATATACAGTCACTGTAAATCCTTCTATTGGTTATACATTTGAAATTGGAGAACTCAGTACTCCTGGTGTTCTGGGAAGTCACATGAAAACTCACAATATGGCTTAACTTTCCTGTTGCCTGCTAGAAATAGATGAATGGACTTGAACCTGCTCCTGCTGTTTATTGAGCTATGTATAGATCATATGATATTGTACTGAATGGAATATGAGAAACCTAGAATATCAGATTTGGAGGAGGCTTTAGAGCACATCATCCCATTTCATAAATCAGGGAAAGGGAGCCACTATAGGTATAATATGAATAAAGGATTTATTATAGGAATTAGAATATGGGAGGAACTAAAGAAGTGACAGTCTACACTGGAGTTGGAAGATCTGAGGAAATGTCATTGACCAGTCCACCTTAATCACTGATGTGAATGAACAAATAGAAGCTTTCAAGGGAATCCAGAATAATAGCCTGTTCAGGCTGTGAATGGGGACCCCAAAGGGTGAAGCAGGAGGGGAGTTGAATGGCAATAGCTGCCTCTCAGGAAGCTCTGCTTCTGTGTAGCTATCACCTTTGTGATTCTGCAGCCAAGTCCCGGCTGGTGGGCCTGGCGGTGGGGAAGGTGATCTATGAACAAAGTAGAGGGAAATGCACACAAGCTGAGTTCTATCAGACAACATGCATCTGCTCAACACCAGGCCAGACTAGGACAGTCTCCCAAAAGTAATGGCCTGATTTCCTCTGATCTTCCAAATCTCAGGCAAGTTGCTCTTTTAGCAATTCTAGTCTAAAATCATAACAAAGAAAGGGATTCTGGGAAATTTAGTCCCCAGCCTTAGTCAAGTTCAGTCAGCTGAGTTTCTCAGTCATGTCTGACTCTTTGCGACCCCATGGACTGCAGCCCGCCAGGCTTCCCTGTCCATCACCTGAAGCTTGCTCAAACTCATGTGCATCAAGTCAGTGATGACATCCTCTGTTGTCCCCTTCTCCTCCTGTCTTCAATCTCCCTGTCTTCAATCTTTCCCAGCATCAGGGACTTTTCCAATGAGTCAGTTCTTCTCATTGGGTGGCAAAAGTATTGGAGTTTCAGCTTCAGCATCAGTCCTTCCATTGAATATTCAGGTCTGATCTCCTTTAGGATGGACTGGTTGGATCTCCTTGCAGTCCAAGGGACTCTCAAGAGTCTTCTCCAACACCACAGTTCAAAAGCATCAATTCTTCGGCACTCAGCTTTCTTTATAGTCCAACTCTCACATCCATACATGACTCCTGGAAAAACCATAGCTTTGACTAGACAGACCTTTGTTGGCAAAGTAATGTCTCTGCTTTTTAATATGCTGTCTAGGTTGGTCATAATTTTTCTTCCAAGGAGCAAGCATCTTTTAATTTCCTGGCTGCAGTCACCATACGCAGTGATTTTGGAGCCCCCCAAAATAAAGTCTGTCACTGATTCCATTGTTTCCCCATCTATTTGCCATGAAGTGATGTCATGATCTTAGTTTTCTGAATGTTGAGTTTCAAGCCAACTTTTTCACTCTCCTCTTTCACCTCATCAAGAGGCTCTTTATTTCTTCTTTGCTTTCTGCCATAAGGGTGGTGTCATCTGCATATCTGAGGTTATTGATATTTCTCCCAGCAGTCTTGATCCCAGCTTGTGCTTCATCCAGCTTGGCATTTCACATGATGTGCTCTGCATGTAAGTTAAATAAGCAAGGTGACAATATACAATCTTGACATACTCCTTTCCTTGTTTGGAACCAGTCTGTTGTTCCATGTCCAGTTCTAACTGTTGCTTCTTACCTGCATACAGATTTCTCAGGAGGCAGGTGAGGCGGTCTGCTATTCCCATCTCTTTAAGATTTTCCACAGTTTGCTGTGATCTTAGTCAAGTTGACAAAGCACAAACCAGCACAATGTCCAATGTTCTCATGTTGCAGGAAAGAAATCTGCTGCCTTGAGGGAATTGACCCTACCAAGCTTGATGAATTAAGTAGTGACAGAATCAGAACTTGATTCAAGTTCTCTTAATTTTTGCAGCAGTTATTTTTCCCCCACTATGTCTTTTGTCTATTTTATAGCTGCTTATATGCTACATGAACATTATTTGAATATGGACTAAAAAGTTTATAAAGGTCATTCAGCAGATATTTTTATTAAAATGAATATATATCTTATTTATGGACTATAATAGAATTCTGGGTTTTGATTATTAACATTTCAAAGACTTTTGAATTTGCTAGTGTTTCTTGGTGGTAGGGAGAGGGCATTTTAGGCACATGTACTACATAATCAAGTCATTATATGACTATTCGAAAGATTTTTCATACAAACTGTGTTTCAAAATAATAACTATTACCAAGGAATCAAAGAACTACATAAAATCATAACAACTGTATTTGTGATTTATTGAGAGTTTACTACATATGTCACTATGCTAAACACTTCACATCTCATATCTTTTTCTATGTGATTTATACATATAAAATTGATTAGGAAGCATAGGTAACTCTGTAAGAAAAGCCATATTGTAGTAAGAACAAGAATCATAGCTGAACATAATTTAGTTGGAATTTGGATCATGGTTTGGTTTTCAGAGTCCTTTTGAGATTAAAAAATTTTCTTTAGGGGGATTTGGTGGTAAAGGCAGTGAATGAGCCTTGGGAAATATAAACAGTTGCACAGTTTGGCATTTGTTAGGTCTCTAAAATAAGACAGATACTGGATGTGGTTGGGGGTGTTAGTTGTAAGACAACATAATTATTTTTATCCCCCCTAGAATTCTAAGCTCACCATAGTCAACTCCAGTTCTCAGAAAGTTTCAGTACAGTGGGGTTAATTGACAGTTGACAACAGAGACAGGAAATGAAAGTGGGAACTTCATCAGCAGAGACAGGAAATGAAAGTGGGAACTTTATCAGCACATGAGTCTGAACCAGGCTCACCAGAGCAGAAGGTAGCTTTGTGATGACAGCCATTAGCGTGCCAGTTTCACGGCTTAGATTTGGACTGGTTACTCTTTATATCTCCCATACAATTGCCATCCTGGGATTGTCCTTACCTGTCTCCTGCATTGGATCACTTGAATCCTGTATTGCAGTAGAAGACAAAAATCAGAAGCTTTCTGAGAATGGTTCATGAAAATTTTTTGCAAACTAATATATCTTCAGATTAAATTTTCAATTCAATTAATTTTCCATTTAGCTAACAAAATCTTGTGAACTAAAATATTTTCATCTCGTTTTCAGATTTAATTTTCAGTTTAGTCAAAATTTGTGTGAACTAAAATATTTTTATCTCATCTTCAGATTTAATTTTCAATTCAGGTTAAAATTTTAGATTTTATATTATTGAACTAAGACTTTTGAAGGCATTGATAATTTTTTCTTGCTGCCAGTATTGTTTGTTGTAAAGTCCTGTCATTCTGAATACCAATCATAAGCACAATATATAGTTATATTTTTCTCCTCTCTAGAAGCTTGTAAGATTTTTATTTTTCTATCCTGAGTTCTTATATTTTTCAATTTGGATTTACTTTCTTTCACCCCTGGCTGTTGCCTGTTCATATTAAAAGTAGGGACACTAAAGTGGACTGTACTCTCTGAGAGCTTGTGTGGATCTTATTATCTGTGAGTCTGCCAGGACTTTTGGCATGCTATCAGTTTTCTTCCTTGTGCTGGTCAAATTGGAAAAAAAAATGCTTTAATATTGTCATTCTCTGTTTAATTTTAGAGCATTAAAACATCTTTTTGTTGCATTTTAAGTCTTTTAGGGGATATGATCAATTTTTTTTTTTCCTAATTGGAGTGCCTTCATTACCTTGCAGAAAACTAAGATGGGCTTATGTGAGTATAGAGTGTTAATCTTATTCTCATGGAAGTGAGGTTTACGTGGTTGTATGAGTTATCCGTGTTCTCATAAATATTGAGTGAATAAGTCAAGATTTGAACACAAAGGAAGCTTATTTCATTCATACTGACTAGAGACTTGTAGCTCGGAAAATAGTTTCTTTGATAATTTATGAAAATCTCTCAATTTCCTATATACATGGATGAAGAAAGTTTCAAAATATAAGGCACTTCAGGGTTAGAAATATTATTACTTAAGTACATAACTTTAATGAGACATTTCCAATCCTCTAACAAGAGAAGTGCATTCTAAGTCTGTTCTATCTCTAAACTAAAATTCAGGTTTGTGCGTTTCTTTCCAACTCCTTGCTGTCTTCATACCCTCCAAACACTCATGTACTCTTAGGTTGACACAGCTTAAGCTTTCTACCTGATGACCTCCCATTCTTCTTGTCTACTTTTTAAATATCATACATATAGAACCTAGAAGAATATTTTTTAATGTATTATATCCTTTTCTGCTTAAATGCTGTAGAGATTTTCCGTAACAACAAAAAGGTAGACTATGAATCCTTAGCATGGTCCGCTAGGTGGGCATAGGATGATTTCCACCTGTTTTTCCAACCTTTGCTTTCATTTTACTCATTATGTTTCAGCCATAATGGTTTTGTTTCAAATCATTGAAAGTTTCAAGATAGTTTCTACTTTAGATATTTTATTTATCCTATTCTCTCTGCCTAGAATATTCTTCTGATTAACACCAACTGTGACTCTCTCAGAATCATCCCTCCATACTCAGCTTGAATTATTTCCTCAAGAGGGCTGGTAAAGTCCATACCCCCCATGTCAGGTAATCCCTTTACACTTATAATGTTTTAGATTTTCTACATGTAATATTTTAGGTAAATAGAAAAATAACCTGGAGAATGAAAATTCATTCCTTTCATTGTATATATTTGCATTTAATGCCTGCCACAACATTTAGAAGCATATTATCAGATGAGAGGACTTCCCTGATAGCTTAGTTGGTAAAGAATCTGCCTGCAATGCAGGAGACCCCAGTGCAATTCCTAGGTTGGGAAGATCCCCAAGATTCCTAGGTTGAGAAGGGAAAGGCTACCCACTCCAGTATACTGGCCTGGAGAATTCCATGGACTGTATAGTCCATGGGGTCACAAAGAATCAGACATGACTTGAGTGACTTTCATTTTCACTATCAGATGAGAATGTGTTCTTACGAATTCACAAATGAGGTTTTAAGAACCCAGTTGGTATGAGACAATGAAGTGAATTGAGCCAGTAATCAGGATTCCTGGGCTTTGCACCAAGCTGATGAGTCACCTCGGTCATGTCTGAGAGAAGAAGAATGAATGTTAGCTATTTCTGAGGTACACGGATTGAACTGGAACAATTTGTGTAGGTCTTTCTTGCTTAATTTTCTGTGGCTCACCATTCTAAAATTTAGGTTTACATTGATTTTTAAACATTGACAGAAATCACCATAATTTTTTTCAGAAATTTAAAGTAAAACTTAAAACATGTATTTTTTTATTTTTATTTTTGATAAGATGAAATTCCTTGAGTGGGCTCAGATTTTCTTTCATATTTTTTTTTTGTTTTGCTTTCAATCCAACAATGAAATTAAAAACTGTTTCCTGAGTAAATACCAGTTACTGTGAGAGAAGCAGTCATCTAAAATTACCATAAGAAGTGAAGAACAGAAAAAGAAAATATGGTCATTAAATGTCCATTGTATGATCAAATAGTAGTTACTGTGAAGGACTTGAAAATGAAACATCCCCCAAACTGAGAAGAATATGTTCTTTCTAAGCATGCAGTTGCCAGTAACTGTGTGTAGGGACAGACTCCAAGATGGGCCACAAACTAATATTAAATTAATGACTGGAAGGAAAACTATTGATTATCCTATTGTCTTATCTGCCATATGGACACTTCAGTCTGAATGAAGACACTGGTGAAGGATGTTTAGGCTTTACTTTACAGTGATTGACAGTTTTATGGGCAGTCAGATGGCAGTGTTTGCTCATTATAATCTATTAAAGACTTCTTTCTTCTTACAAAACCACCATAGGAAGCTGTGCTCAAAGGAAATCACTAATGGATCCAGATGCATCACACTTGAACTATGACTCCAGAGAGTTCTTTGAAAAACTACAAAAACAATAATACTGATTTTAGGACTTCATAAAACCAAAAATATCTAGATGTTGACTACTAGTGATAGTTACTAATTATAGCATTTATTGAAACCTCATTATTGAAACTAGAACTAAGCAAATTTATAAGGACTTAAGAAAGTCATGCCACATGGATAACAATAAGCAATTGGTCTTGTTCTGCAGATGTTTTTATTTACAAACGCTTGTTTAAAGGACAAGCTGCTGGAAAACATAAGAAGTTGTTTGGTCATTAACCTCAAACCTCAAAGGTTAACATGTATATCGGAAGTATTCCTTAAACACTTTTATTGATAATAATTCCTTACAAGCATGTTAGTGTTTTCAAAAGGCTTTCACATACACTGTTAACTATAAGACATTAAACAATGCAAAAAATATCTCAATTATATTTTTTCATCACATGATGCTTGAGATATATAAATATGCAGGAAAGATGTTTTGAAAAAATTAATTTGATTCACAAAAAATATATGACATGTAGGCAAGAACTGTAATACAATTTAAAATATCTGAAAACAGCTTCAGTGTATGTACCTTATCTATTTGATGCAAAGAAGATAAGATCTAAATCTTCTGATGTTTTGGCCTTTAGTGAACTATAGATGAACTGTTGAAGAGAAGAAAGGAAGATAAATAGTCAATAAAAATCTGTACGGATGGAACTTTTCAAAGAAGTCATACCCTTATTTGAACACTCTTATGATACGTTATGAGAATGGATAGATGACATATATGTTTCACATGGGTAGAGAACAGCCTCAAATCAGGATTTATTGTTCATTTCTTAGCTCTTACCGTCTGTACACTATATATAATCTAGCTTTTTAATTGTTTTTTGTCTACAGTGACCACCTCCACTAACTACTGTGTTCACCTTGTGATTTTGTCTTTGTCTTTTAGTGCTTAAGAAAGAGGTATTTGCATCTTTCCTCAGTCCTTTTATGTCTTAAATGAAGAGAAATTGGACTTGTCTTAAAAGATAAATGGGTATGTATGCTAGTTGCAGAATTGGATGTAAAGCATTTCAAATGGAAGACACCATGTGAGCAAAGTCCTTAGGTGAGAGACTGCTGAAGATATATCGGAGGAATGGGTTTGGTTAACACATAAAAGACATGGAATGGGAACTTTCTGGGTCTGGACTCAATTACATAGCACTTTAGGCTAACAGAGTACTTTTTCCATGAGTAATAGGAAGCTACTGAAGATTATTCAGCAGGGAGGTGATAGCATGGATCAGTAAAAAGGTTTGGTTTTGTTTATCAACAATCAGGAAAGCATGGCCAAATCTTTGCTTTAGCATGAAAATGTTGATAATAGTGAAAGAAAAATTGTGTGTGTGTTGGAAGAGAGAACTAGAGTACAAAGTGGGGAGAATTTTCACCAGCTCAGAGAGACTATTTCAATAGTTCAGTTAAAATGGAAAGCATATCTACCACTGACTAGGTATACGATACAGGACAAATTACTCTCCTTTCTAAGCCTCATTTTCTTCATCTGTGTCCTATAGGATTGCTGCTTGGATTAAGAGGGAGATGGTACCTACAATTAAAAGCATCATGTTTAGTATATAATAGCTGCTGCTGCATATTAGGTCAATTAAGGTATATAATTTTCATGAATATGTCTCAGTGAAGTATTTTGTTCTTTTTTTAAAGAAACATTTTTCCATAGCTGAGACATACTGTTGGACTAAGGTAAAAATACTCCCCAACAAGGTCTTTCCTTAGACTGTCCTCTTGGCCTCCCTCAGCAAAGAAGCCTCTTTGCTAAAGGGGCCTATAGCAAGGAGGTCATGTTGTCACCTGGAACTTCTGCTCTTTTGCATTGTCAGCCAGAAAGATAACAAACCCATGAAAGAACACCCAGTCATGCTTGAGAAGCCAAGCATGAGCTCTGGTGTTTGCTCTCTTCTCTGAGTGAGTCAAGCATGTTATTTCTTATGTAGACACTTGGTCTTCATTCATTGTCTTGCATTTCTCTAACCCAAGCTGTGTAAGATGGAATGCTAGGTCTAGTCTCCAACATTTGCTGCTTTTTTCCCACCTTAAATGGTTGAGGTTTTCTTCTGATAGAGTTCTGTCGTATTTCAATGACTGGAAAGGGTAAGACTGGAACAGTTATGTCTCAGGAACAAAGTATGCACAGACTTTGACGATCAAGGAGGCTCCTTTTTATCTCTGGAAATCATTTTGTCTCACTTGTACCCAAGGCCAATGATAATGTATGAGAGAGAATGTGCAATAGGTGCACATGGAATTGAAAGACAATAGTTGTTTATGTTGTCATAACTTATTCACAAGGAACTAAGCAGCTGAGTACTTATTATGGTCAGATACTATATTAAAGGACAGAACACCAAGATGAACAACATTTTTTAATCCAAAATACTTGCTGAACATTAACCATTTATCAGGTCTGCTGTGAGAATTCATACATGACTATGTAAATAATTCCTTTCCTCAAAATATTCCCTATAGAAAAATTCCATAAGGATCTTTCTAAATAGCAATAACTAAGCTCACTAACTAGTAACAACTAAATAATCCTTTAGATCTTCATTTATGATATGTTATGGTTAAAAGAGGCTTCGTATCTTCATTTCACTTTATCTAAGAAGATTCATTTCATCTGAAATATGCATTTTCATGTTATTGTTTTGCTCCTCTTTTGTGACACTCTTGTCTCTTATACTTCTGGAAAGAACATCTTTGCTTTGCTTTCTGAAGGTATTCAGTATGGTGGTTTCTCCTCAGCCCTACACAGATGAATACTGCTTGATATTAGGTTTGGTGGTCTTATCACTCAGGCATTGTTGATCCCTGAGATTTGATAAATGGAGAAAATAAGGAGGAAAGAGAACACTGGAGAATCTCAGAATGCTACTGACTTATGAATTCAAAAATAATTTCTTTGATCTCAGGTGTATTTATCACCCTGTCATGAGATACAGCTCTGACTATGTTTGCATACATCTTGGTGGTTGGAAGAATATTGTTTGAGAAAGTTAATGCATTTCTTTTAATAATGTTTGGTCATCTGATTCCCTTTGTTATAAGACATAGTAGGCATTCCTGAGCTATTTACACCAAATTTCCATCACAGATGTTAAGAAGTTATAGGTTAGGAGGCAGGGAGAAAACACTGATATCTCCATGGTCAATTTGCAAGATTATGTTGAAATAATCATTTCAACCATTTAGTACCAGCCATATTACCAAGAGATGCCAAGAAAGGGCACACAGTTCCCCTTTTAGTGTCTCATCTTGGGATACATGGGGATCCTTGACTGTGGTTCATAGTGGCTGTTTGAGATTAATATTTGGGTACCTTAAATTCCCACAGTCACCTCAGGGAAAGAAGGTAAGTTTCCATTCTGTTTGTGATATTTATTACAATTCTGGGATTGAATCTATTCAATTCTTCCACCTGAAGATTTGATGTTGGAATGTCTCCAGCTTCCTAAGAAAAATCCTGTAAGTATTCCTGCAGAGATGTCACCATTTGATTCCTTCATTTAAGAAGCTTGTCATCTTTTGGCTTCTACCATGAAATGGAAGGGGAATTAGATGCTTTAGTCAGTAACTGGATTCATGTGCATAATGCTCAATCATTCAGTTGTGTCTGTTTCTTTGAGACCCCTTGGACTATAGCTCTCTAGATTCCTCTATTCATAGAATTTTCCAGGCAAGAATACTAGAGTGGGCTGTTGTTTCCTGTTCTAGGGGATCTTCTTGACCCAGGGATTGAACCCAAGTTTCTATGTCTCCTGTATTGGCGTGCATATTCTTTACCACTGCACGACCTGGGAAACCCTAATTGAATTCATAGTCTCAGTTAAATTAATCCACAGTTAGTAGGTTTTGTTTTTTTTTCCAACCAAACAGAGCATGTTAAATGAAACTCAACATTTTGGTCAAATTCTTTTTTTTAAAACTATGCAGACAAACCTTCCATCTGTTAAGCTATGACTAGTCAGTGAACTGGTATGAATTTATTACTTGGAAAAGCCACATGTAATATTTGCACATATATAAGCTTCTAGTTAAACGAGGTTCAACTCTTTGCAATTCCATGGACTGTAGCACGCCCGGCTTCCTTGTTCTTCACTATCTCCCAGAGTTTGCTCAAACTCATGTCCATTGAGTCGATGATGCCATTCAACGATATCATCCTCTGTTTTTCTTTTCTCCTCCTGCCCTCAATCTATCCCAGCAACAGGGCCTTTTTTAATGAGTCAGTTCTTTGCATCAGGTGTGCAAAGTATTGGAGCTTCAGCTTCAGCATCAGTACTTCCAATGAATATTCAGGTTTGATTTCCTTTAGGATTGACTGGTGTGATCTCCTTGTAGGCCAAGGGACTCTCAAGGGTCTTCTCCAACAGCATAGGTTGAAAGCATCAATTCTCTGTGCTCAATTCAGTTCAGTTCAGTTGCTCAGTTGTGTCCAATGCTTTGCGACCCCATGAATCGCACCATACCAGGCCTCCCTGTCCATCACCAACTCCCAGAGTTCACCCAAACCCTTGTCCACCGAGTCAGTGATGCCATCCAACCATCTCATCCTCTGTTGTCCCCTTCTCCTCCTGCCCTCAATCTTTCCCAACATCAGGGTCTTTTCACATGAGTCAGCTCTTCCAATCAGATGGCCAAAGTACTGGAGCTTCAGCTTCAACATTAGTCCTTCCAATGAACACCCAGGACTGATCTCCTTTAGGATGGACTGGTTGGATCTCCTTGCAGTCCAAAGGGCTCTCGAGAGTCTTCTCCAACACCACAGTTCAAAAGCATCAATTCTTCGGCACTCAGCTTTCTTGATGATCCAACTCTCACATCCATACATGACAACTGGAAAAACCATTGCTTTGACTAGATGGACCTTTGTTGGCAAAGTAATGTCTCTGCTTTTTAATATTCTGTCTAAGTTGGTCATAACTTTCCTTCTAAGGAGTAAGTGTCTTTTAATTTTGTGGCTGCAATCACCATCTGCAGTGATTTTGGAGTCCCCGAAAATAAGTCTGTCACTGTTTCCGCTGTTTTTCCCCATCTATTTGCCGTGAGGTGATGGGACCAGATGCCATGATCTTGGTTTTCTGAATGTTGAGCTTTAAGCTGACTTTTTCACTCTTCTCTTTCACTTTCATCAAGAGGCTTTTTAGTTCCTCTTCACTTTCTGCCATAAGGGTGGTGTCATCTGCATATCGGAGGTTATTGATATTTCTTCTGGCAATCTTGATTCCAGCTTGTGCTTCCTCCAGCCCAGCGTTTCTCATCATGTACTCTGCATATAAGTTAAATCAGCAGGGTGGCAATATACAGCCTTGATGTACTCCTTTTCCTATTTGGAACCAGTCTGTTGTTCCATGTCCAGTTCTAACTGTTGCTTCCTGACCTGCATACATATTTCTCAAGAGGCAGGTCAGGTGGTCTGGTATTCCCATCTCTTTCAGAATTTTCCACAGTTTATTGTGATCCACACAGGCAAAGGCTTTGGCATAGTCAATAAAGCAGAGATAGATGATTTTCTGGAACTCTCTTGCTTTTTCGATGATCTAGTGGATGTTGGCAATTTGATCTCTGGTTCCTCTGCCTTTTCTAAAACCAGCTTGAACATCTGGAAGTTCACAGTTCACATATTGCTGAAGCCTGACTTGGAGTATTTTAAGCATTACTTTAGTAGCTTGTGAGATGAGTGCAACTGTGTGGTAGTTTAAACATTCTTTGGCATTGTCTTTCTTTGGGATTGGAATGAAAACTGACCTTTTCCAGTCCTGTGGCTACTGCTGAGTTTTCCAAATTTGCTGGCATATTGAGTGCAGCGCTTTCACAGCGTCATCTTTCAGGATTTGAAATAGCTCAACTGGAATTCCATCACCTCCACTAGCTTTGTTCGTAGTGATGTTTCCTAAGGCCCACCTGACTTCACACTCCAGGATGTCTGACTCTAGGTGAGTGATCACACCATCGTGATTATCTGGGTCATGAAGATCTTTTTCGTACAGTTCTTCTGTGTATTCTTGCCACCTCTTCTTAATATCTTCTGCTTCAGTTAGGTCCCTCCCATTTCTGTTCTTTATTGTGCCTATCTTTGCATGGTGCTCAGCTTTCTTTATAGATCAACTTTCACCTCTATGCATGACTACTGGAAAAACCATAGCTTTGACTAGATGGATCTTTTTTGGCAAAGAGATATTTCTGCTTTTTAATACGCTGTGTCGGTTTGTAATAGCTTTTCTTCCAAAGAGCAAGTGCCTTTTAATTTCATGGCTGCAGTCACCATGCACAGTGATTTTGGAGCCCAAGAAAATAAAGTCTGTCACTGTTTCCATTTTTTTCCCCATCTATTCGCCATGAAGTCTTGGGACTGAGTGGAATGGTTTTTGCTTATTTTTTTTAACCATATAAAAAGAAAATCCATTAGAACATTTTAAACTTATGGTTTATGTTTCTGTGTCTGACTTCATCAGATAGCCATAGTGGCTATCTGGTTTCAAGTGTATCCACTCCAGTGAAGTGGTAAAAATCCTTTCAGAACAAATACACTGCTTCCATCTGGTTCTGCTACTTGTTGTATGCACAAATGTGATATTGTTAGATGAAATGCCCAAATTAGCAATACCTGGCTCCTTCCATTAAGCTGAATTTTAGTAGTTTCAGCCTAAGACAGGCAGTACCTAGAAAAGCCTTCAGCTTTCATATCAGAAAGTAGCTCATAAGACTGTACTTTGTCTTTGCCTCTTGTCCCATTTTGTTTCTGTATAAACCAAGTCTACTGCTAATGGCTGATGAGAAAAAGGTAATAGCCATCAAATGACTGCTGGACTGTGAAGAAAACTGAGTGCCGAAAAATTGATGCTTTTGTAGTATGGTGTTGGAGAAGACTCTTGAGAGTCTGTTGCACTGCAAGGAGATCCAATCAGTCCATTCTAAAGGAGATCAGTCCTGGGTGTTCACTGGAAGGACTGATGCTGAAGATGAAACTCCAGTACTTTGGCCACCTCATGTGAAGAGTTGACTCATTGGAAAAGACCCTGATGCTGGGACGGATTGGGGGCAGGAGGAGAAGGGGACGACAGAGGATGAGATGGTTGGATGGCATCACTGACTTGATGGACATGGGTCTGAATAAACTCCGGGAGTTGGTGATGGACAGGAAGGCCTGGTGTGCTGTGATTCATGGGGTCGCAGAGTCAGACACGACTGAGTGACTGAACTGACTGACTGACTGACTGATGAATACCTTTAACCAGCATCAAAAGACTCTTTGAAAGGGAAATGGAGTATCCCCTGTGGATTTATCCAAACAGCATTTCCTGTGAAACAAGTTGATACATTTTCTCAATTTCTTTGTTACTTATTTCCACTGCCAAGTAGTGGTATCAATGAACTTTCCTTGTTGAGGTTGTCATCCAGGAGAGTCTTTCTTTTTTCTTTTGTGCTTCTTTCCTTTTTCTTTTGTGTTTCTTTCTTTTTTCTTTTGTTTTCTTTATCAAAAAGAGAGGCATTATGTGTGAGGACAATGTTTTGAGACTAATGTAAATTTATTTTTTCTTGCCCAGTTGTGCTATTAAAGAACACTTAATTTCCTAAATGACCCTCCAAATTTTTTTTTACTGAGAACTGACAATTACCAGAAGGAATTCTGATGACCACAGCACAGATTTAATTATAGAAAGGGAACCATGAGCTCATTGACTTGCATGTTATTTAATGGAACACTCAAATACATCAGGTAATCAATCATATTTTAAACTGTCATATTTTAGTAAAATCACTGTCACACAATGACAATAAAACTAGATAAAATATGTGACCCCACTACATGCTGTGACTGTACTATGTGCCCTATCTACATAATTTCCTTTAATCACAAATCAATGTTATGAGGCAAAGTATTATTGATCTATTTTACAGATGAGGAAGGTGAGAGTCAAATAAATTAGTAATAATAATAAGTAACTATCCAATGCTTATTATTTGCCAGGCCCTGGTTTTAAGAACACAATCATATTAATTCATTTAATCTACAATAAAATCCATTGAATAGATATTATTGTTAGTCTCAATTTTTAGGTGAGGAAATAGAGGCAAAGAGAGGTGAGTAAATTGCTCTGTCTCAGTGAATAAGAGGTGGACCTGGGACTGAAATATTGCTGTTGGGTTTCCCAAATCATACTCTTACCACTGTGATGCACTACTCAGCTTCTCTACACACTTAATTACTCAGTGATTTATAACAGTGTTGGGCCTTGATTTCAATCTCTGTGCACTTAATCACTGTTTTACTCTACTGCCTCTCATTCACTAAATACACAATCAGTGAGCTATGTGCAAAACTTTGTGGCTATGTTGCACATGCATGTGATAGCAGAGTATAGAGAGAGATTCTCTGCTCTTGAAAATTTTACTTTTTGGTAGTGAAGCTTCTTACTGTCTAATTAAGAGGCTCACTAACCTCATTAATACCCATAATAACCTCTCCAAGGATCTTTCTGGAATCATTAGAGATCTCTTCATTATGACTTCTGTAACTTCAACTACTGAGTGAGCCAAGAGGTCTCCCATTCAGTACATTAATGGAGTTTCTTTTTGGAAAGAACAGATTAGTAAGAGGTAAGCTGTTGATAAGGGCTTCCCAGGTGGTGCATTGGTAAAGACTCTGCCTGCCAGTGCAGGACACATAGATTAGATCTGTGGGTTGTGAAGATCCCCTGGAGAAGGAAATGGCAACCCATTCCAGTGTTCTTGCATGGAGGATCCCATAGACAGAGAAGCCTGGTGGAATACAGTCCATGGGGTCTCAAAGAGTCGGACATGGCTGAAGACATAAGAAATTATTCATAAAGGTGTTCCCCCTTTCTAAGGAGAGGCATATCAGGACTTCCCTGGTGGTCCAGTGATTAGATCCCTCAGTTGGGAAGATCCCCTGGAGGAAGGCATGGCAACCCATTCCAGTATTCTTTCCTGGAGAATCCCCGTGGACAGAGAAACCTGGCGGGCTACAGTCTTTGGGGTTGCAAAGAGTCGGACACGACAAAGCATGTGCTCGCATGTGCACACGCGTGTGTGCACATGCACACACACACACACACAAACACACATACACACACAGGTTACAATTCAGAGGATGCAGATTCAATCCCTGGCTGGAGAACAAGATCCCGCAGGCTGCGGAGCAACTAAGTCTACGCACCACAACTATCAAGTCCAGGCACTACAATGAAGAATATTTCATGATGCAAGGAAGACCCAATACAGCCAAAAAATAAATAAACATCTAAAAAAAAGAAGAAGAGACAAATGGCCAAACCAATAGCTGGACAATGAAAAGAAGAAATCTCCTATGGAAAGTAATACCAGCTTTCAAGTGTCAGTTTCTCGCTTTTCTAGGTGAGAAAATCATGATGTGACATGAAGGTATTAATGATAATGAGTCCACACCATAATTCAAGTGTTTTATGGTTCCCAGATATTCTCTGTGAGAGATGTAGTATACTGAAGGAATTTTTTTTTTCTTCTGGAAACACAAAATAATATTGAGAGAAAAGCAGAAAATAGATTAGATTTTGGAAAGAATAATACCTAAAAGTTGGGCTAAGTTTATGATTAATAAGACCTTAAGTTTCCTAGAAAATGAAATTAAACCAGAAGTAAGATACTGAGTTCAAATCCACACTTAACTTTTAATATTCATTCTTATAGGCAAAATATTAAAAATAAGGGAGTGGGTTGCCATTCCCTTCTCCAGGCGATCTTCCCAGATCAAGGATTGAACCAGAGTCTCCTACTTGACAGGTGGATTCTCTACCACTGAGCCACCAGAGAAGCCCATTGCTATAACTAATGGACTTTATTTTTACTAAAGAAAGTGACATGTTCTCACAGTCTTTCTCCCTTTGGTTAACAGCAATCTCTTCTGTTTCTGACCTACTACAGGTCATACCATTCATCTGGACCATCATATACTATTATATAGTGGGCTCTGGATTATGTCATTTTATTCAACTTTACTGCATGCTATTTAAGGATAAGGCCTGTGAATTCCATCTCTTTACCACTCCTGTTCCTTGCCAAAAGTGGGTGTAATTGTAGAAGGATTGAGATTAGGGCTCCTTTTGAAAGGTATTCTTTTAAAATTAATGCTTCCCATCATATCAGCAGAATACAAACTTATTATTTACTGACTGATTATAATGACTGCATTAAACTAGAGACCTTTAACCTCACACAAACAGTTGCAACTAATTATAGAAATGTAAATATAATGATGGATACAATTACTGAAACTATTGTCCACCAGCATAAGCTTTTTATTTGCAAAGTCACAAGTAGTCCTTTCTTTAAAGATCCATTTTCGAGTTCTGGCATTTTCGGTAGGTGATGTATTTATCCTAGTGTCATATGGTGAAAAACTGGTATTTTTTGAAAACCTTCTCACAAAAGTAAAGGTGGAAACTAGATTCATATGACCAAAAAGAATTGTCATCCCAAAACTATTTCTCCTGGCAGGATTCACTTTCTCATTTCAGCCTGAAGTGAACAAGAGTGTTATCAATTTAACTCTTGGAGTTCAGGGGGCTATGGGATCAGTATAATATGGAGTCTCAGTTGTATACTAGGTCAGTGGGCAAGAGGATAACGCTACAGAGCAGAACAGTAGGAAGAGTACTGTACTGAGTCTGAAGAGCTAAACCTCATTAGAAGTCCTGGCACTGTTGACAGCTTTCTGTGTGACCTTCAGTTAAGAAAAGCTGTATGACATCTTCTTCCAACCAGAGCATATTGTGATTTTTCAAGAAACATGTTTTGCATTCTTATTTCTTACTTCAGTCTTAAATCTGCTATTTTTCTTTCATCCTATGACATTATATTGCTACCTAAGAGTTTCTTGCCCTGAAATGGAAAAAAAAAAATTGAAATAGGCTTTTGTGTTGTAAAGAGTTGTAGAGTGTCAAGAGACATATAGTGACCATGTAATAAATGGTCTTGGATGTTAGACAGTTAAGTAGATGAAAGTGGGTCTATTCGTTTGATGCTATTTATCCACTTTTTCATCATACACTTTCATTTGCCTTGGGCTTCCCTGGTGTTTCAGATGGTAAAGAATCTGCCAGCAATGCAGGGGACCTGGATTCTATCTCTGGTTTGGGAAGATCCCCTGGAGAATGAATGGTTACCCACCCCAGTGTTCTTGCCTGGAGAATTCCATGAACAGAAGAACCTGGTGGGCTATAGTTCATGGGGTTGCAAAGAGTTGGACATGACTGAGCGGCTAACATTTTCACTTGGATAAGTTCCTCTTATTTAATGCACTCAAGGGTAGGAAGGGCCAGGAGATGGGAGGGAAATTCAAGAGGGAGGGAACATGTGTGTACCTATGGCTGATTCACTTTGACATATGGGAGAAACCGACACAATACTGTAAAGCAATTATTCTCCAATTAAAAATAAATACATTTTTAAAAAAAGTGATAACATTCACAAGTAAAAAACACATCTGTACTTTAGATTTTTGTTAATTTGTATAAATTTTACTCCAGTTGAAATTCTCTAATTTTTTTAAAGGAAAAAAAAAATGCCCTCAAGTTAGAAATTTAACATCCTATTTCTGCCTCCACTGCTTGATACTCTGTTATACATGACAAGTCACATGCCATCTTTGGCCTTAGTTCCCCATGTGTAAAATAAGAATAGTAATATCTACCTAATCAAATTTTCATGAATGTTAAGTGAACATTTATCTAAAATATACACTACTAAGATTTTTTTCACATTCAAGGGATGATGATGATAATGACACATTACAGAGAATAAAGAATTGAGGATGATACAAAAATTCCTTCAAGTGTTTGTCCTTAAAAAGCATTTCATACAGTATTCTAAGTAAAATACCATCAGCTTAGAAATGAAATAGCTTCAAAATTTTATGGAATTTTAAACTTGAAACTTTGACCAAGATTTGCCTTAACAAAAAGGAATCATTTACCTGATATAACCTATTCACTTTGTAAAAAATTAATACTGCAATGACTGCTACTATGAGCATTACAATGACAGTAATACTTTTAATAATGTTGATATGATATTTCAGCAACAATCACTCTCCAAAATTTTTTTAACCTTACACAATCTTTTTTTTTCCTAAGAGTGTGGTTTAATACCTAGTAAGAATTATTATGGGGATGTTGTAAAATTGAGTAGAATGGTTATTATTTCCATGCAGAGGAAATCAAGAGTGACTCAAAACAAACATATACTTATTGGGTTGGCAGATGTAACAAAGAAAATTGGGTATATTTAAGGATAGAGTTCCCTTTCTTGTTTAAACTGAAACTGCTTTAGCTTCAAAAGGAGAGCCTAGCCCAGTGAAAACATAGCCCCTAACAGAAATTTACCTCAGGAGTCTAAATTGCTTTACTGTATTTTTCAACACATGCTCAGAAATCTCTTTATTTCAAGAATTATAGTTGAGTCTTAGAACTCCAGAGCTAGTATTTTCACAGCCCAACTTATTCAAATCAGAATGCTTCTGAATCCTGTGCAGCCCACGGGAGCATGAGTCCATTGCTTGCCTGGACACCCCAGCAATCACATCATAGCAACCCAGGGCTTTGGCAGCTTGTCTTCATGAGCAGCCATCACAACTGAAGTGTGTGACTTATTTCAAGACTTTTGAGAATAAATAATGCAAAAATGACTAGAGATATTGAAGATATTAGTTAAAGAATGAATTCCAACTTTCTTCTGAGAGATAGTGTGGAAGGCAGCAGCTGATATCTGGCTAGTCCAGGGTTTGTGGTTACAGTCAGAGAAGGGCTTTGACAGCATTAAGTAGCATTGACGGGCACACATGCTGGGGTCTGTGGTGTGTGGTTATTTGATTAAAAAAAGCAGGGGCAGAGCAATCTTTACAGACAGTTTAAAGATATAAAAGAAGAAAAGTCCTGCTAATGACTAGTCAGCAAAAGTATCAGAGGATATTGCATTTTAAAAAAATGAATCACTCTGAATTCATCAAGTTCTTTGGAGTATTTTTCCTATGAGCTAGTTCAATCTTATTAATATAAAAATTACAGATACCATGATGAGGTCGGGAGCTTGCCTTTAAAAGAGAAACTGTAAGTATCTGTTTGCTTATCTAAAGTTAATGAGAGAAGAAAAATAAAGTTAATGAGAGAGAATTATCAGAACTTGAGACACTTCTGCTTAAAACATCTACTTCTGCTTCATTGACGACGCTAAAGCCTTTGACTGTGTGGATCACAACAAGCTATGGAAAATTCTTAAAGAGATGAGAATACCAGACCACCTGACCTGCCTCCTGAGAAATTTGTATGTAAGTTAAGAAGTAACAGTCAGAACTGGACATGGAACAATGGACTGGTTTAAAATTGGGAAAGGAGTACATCAAGACTGTATATTGTCACCCTGCTTATTTAACTTCTGTAGAGAGTACATCATGCGAAATGTCGGGCTGAATGAAGCACAAACTGGAATCAAGATTGCTCGGAGAAATATCAATAACCTCAGATATGCAGATGACACCACCTTTATGGAAGAAAGCAAAGAGGAATTAAAGAACCTCTTGATGAAGGTGAAAGAAGAGAGTGAAAAAGCTGGCTTAAAACTCAACTTTCAAAAAACTAAGATCATGGCATCCAGTCCCATTACTTTATGGCTAATAGATGGGGAAACAATGGAAACAGTGAGAGATTTTATTTTCTTGGGCTCCAAAAGCACTGCAGGGTGACTGCAGCCATGTAGAATGCTTAATCCTTGGAAGAAAAGCTATGACCAACCTAGACAACATATTAAAAAGGAGAAACATTACTTTGCCCACAAAGGTGTGTATAGTCAAATCTATGGTTTTTCCAGTAGTCATGTATGGATGTGGGAATCAGATCATAAGAAAGCTGAGCACTGAAAAATTGATGTTTTTGAACTGCGGTGTTGGAGAAGACTCTTGAGAGTCCCTTGGACTGCAAGGAGATCCAACCGGTCAATCCTAAAGGAAATCAGTCCTAAATATTCATTGGAAGTACTGATGATGAAGCTGAAGCTCCGATACTTTGGCCACCTGGTACGAAGAGCCGACTCATTAAAAAATACCCTAATGTTGGAAAATATTGAAGGCAGGAGGAGAAGGGGATGACAGAGGATGAGATGGTTGGATGACATCACTAACTTAATGGACATGAGTTTGAGCAAGCTCTGGGAAGCCTGGTGTGCTGCATTCTGTGGGGTCACAAAGAGTCAAAATAATTGAGCAACTGAACAACAAAAAAAGGAGACACACCCTAGGTAAGAGCTGGCTAGGTAGCTAGAGACAGTGAATCTTGTTTTTGTGTTTCATTTGTTTAAAAGGAATGCGATTTTGTCTCATCCACCAAGTTATTACATTGGGCCCTGGTTTACAAGTTATATGAGGATTATCTGTGAAACAAAAAAATAGTGAGGGGAAGTCCCTGCCCCTAAAAACTCTGATTCATAAATGGAGGTAAGGTCCCAGAGGTGTACCTGGTTAAACCAACTCTCATTTCACAGAAGATTTATCCATACAAAAAATACATTTCTTCTGAATTATTTTTGCTCAAATTCTTTCAAAACTGAATTTGTTTTCACTCACCCTGTCTCTCTATTAGATTATAAGAAAATGAAAGATTAACAAGTACTTTTACTGAAGTTTTGTGTACAAAAACTTCTCTGTTAATGTATTTACTATCAATTCTAGTCAATAAGCATTTTCTGAATGTCACATAAGGATTAAGACACTGCTAGGTTCACAAATTCATAGATGAATAACACCCAGCTCCTGGTCTCAAAGAGCTCACAATTTAACTCCAGAGATGTAGACCCAGTACAGGAGCAGACAGAAGTAATATCTTTATTCTTTGTCACTACCTAGTACTAGGTAGTACTAGCTAGTATTTTATTACTGATCTCGTAATTCTCACTGAACTCTTTCTTATGTCCCTGGGTCCATGTCCATCTCTCTAAGGAGACTGAAAGTTTCCAAAGAACAGAGGAATATCCGCAACCTTACAAATAGAGGTTGGCATAAAACAGGGATAAATAAAATAAAACTGATAAAAGAAAACAGGTAATGTTAACTGTACAGATTTGACTTTTCAGAACCATCAGTCAAGTTGTCTCAGTCTTGAATAATGTTGCCTAATCCACAGGTTTTCCAAACTAAAAAATTCAAGGTAATTTTCTTGCTCTTCTCAGGCTCTATATTCAAATCCAAAGAGATTTGTTGCAAAGAGTGCAGAACCTGACTTATTATATTTTAGGAATTCTGATTTCATCTAGTCTTACTTTCATTGATTTACTTGAAAAAAATTTTTTTTTTCACCTGTGCTTCTGCCAAAGAACACTATATTGAATTTCAGATACTTTCCCCTTTATTATCTGTTGTTTCTTCTTAACTATCTTCCTAAAAAACAGATTTGATCTACATTTACCATGCTTACAAACCTCTTTAACACTCTGTTACTTATAAGATAAAATCCAAGCATCCAAGCAAATGAAGCTTTCTTCTTTTTGCCTCAACTTATATCTCCAATCCCATCTGCAGCAACTCTCCACACCCTCTCTCAAATCATCTGGCTCTTTAAATAACCTGTATCTTCCCACAGGCTACTGTTTTCTCTGAGGAGGTCCTTCCTCATTTTTATATCTTCTTAAGTTCCAATCAGAATGCAAACCAATTCTCAGTATCACATTTGTGAAACTTCCCTGAATTAACCCCTCTATAATTTTAGAGTATGATTCAAAGTCCAGTTCTTCCACACTGAGTCCAATATTTCTGAATCTATCTGTAATTTAAAGTAATTACAAATGCAGGAATTTCTTTCTAAAACACTTTAGAAGAGCTACTTTAGATAACTTTAGAAGCCTAACACATTAGCAACATCCCTGCTGCTGCTGCTGCTGCTAAGTCACTTCAGTCGTGTCCGACTCTGTGTGATCCCATAGACTGCAACCCATCAGGCTCCCCCGTCCCTGGGATTCTCCAGGCAAGAACACTGGAGTGGGTTGCCATTTCCTTCTCCAATGCATGAAAGTGAAAAGTGAAAGTGAAGTCGCTCAGTCGTGTCCGACTCTTAGCGACCCAATGGACCACAGCCTACCGGCTCCTCCGTCCATAGGATTTTCCAGGCAAGAGTACTGGAGTGGGGTGCCATTGCCTTCTCCAGCAACATCCCTAGAATTTACATAGTTTACCTTTGTTCAACCTGAAACTAAGAAAACAAATATTTCTACTCAAGTAATATTCAAATAAGAGCTAGTTTCTGATTTTTTTCTGAAATAAAATGTTTTTTTCTAGATATTTTAAATTCTTCAGATCTAAAAACGTGTGTACTAGTTATTTTTCTTCCCCTCCCCCTCTCTTTATATGCATGCATACTAAGTCACTTCAGTCATGTCCGACTCTTTGCGACCCCATGTACTGTATCCTGCCAGTCTCCTCTGTCCATAGGATTCTCCAGGCAAGAATACTGGAATTGGGTTTTCATGCCCTCCTCCAGGGGATCTTTCCAACCCAGGGATCAAACCTGCGTCTTTTATGTTTCCTGCATTGGCAGTCAGGTTCTTGACCACTAGCGCCACCTGGGAAGCATACAGATAATCAAACCAAACTTGAGTCAGCTTGTCCTTGAGAAGTAAAATCAGTCTAGAATCCAGTGACACGGAGAAGGCAAAGGCACCCCACTCCAGTACTCTTGCCTGGAAAATCCCATGGAAGGAGGAGCCTGGTAGGCTGCAGTCCATGGGGTTGCAAAGAGTCGGACATGACTGAGTGACTTCACTTTCACTTTTCACTTTCATGCACTGGAGAAGGAAATGGCAGGCAACCCACTCCAGCAGTCTTGCCTGGAGAATCCCAAGGATGGCGGAGCCTGGTGGGCTGCCGTCTATGGGGTCGCACAGAGTTGGACACGACTGAAGTGACTTAGCAGCAGCAGAATCCAGTGACAACAGGTTGTGATAAGGGAAAGTACAGCATTTATTGCAGAGCATCCAACATGGGGCCAAGCAAGAATGAGCAGCTCTTGCTCAAAAGACTTGATTGCCCTAAAGGTTTTCAGGGAAGGATTTTTGAAAGCAAAATAAAGGACAGGGTCGAAGGTTGTGTAATCAGCTTGTGGGCATCCTTCTGATTGGTTGGTGGTGAGGTAACAAGGTGCTG
The DNA here is from genome assembly GCF_019320065.1 of Cervus canadensis. Classification (NCBI taxonomy): domain Eukaryota; kingdom Metazoa; phylum Chordata; class Mammalia; order Artiodactyla; family Cervidae; genus Cervus; species Cervus canadensis. Next base: position 52,617,238 of record NC_057392.1, on the reverse strand, counting down.
TTTCAGAGTAAAATCACTAATCTTCTAGTTCCAACCAGTCTGAAGTCTAGAGTCTACCTACTGGTAGTCGGAATGCAGTTAACTTCATCCAACTGGTGGGGCAGGGGTTTTAGTGACTGCAAAACAACTCAAGGATATTGCTCAGAATACTACAGAATGCTATCTCAGAATACTACCTAGGAGGAGCTAAAGGTCCTTAACTTTGTTTTGTGGCTAACAGTTATTCGTCTTGCTTGAATTTTCCTTTGTTTCCACATTTTCTCACTTTACTGATTAAATCCCTCATTAGAACTTAGGGAAGACATAGGAGGCTTAAGCTTTTCTACAAACAAGGAGTAGGGGGCTTTGGGGAGGAGGGTTGTCCCACAGAATCTTGGAGATACACATATATTTGTATATGTATATATGTGTGTATATAAATATATTTGTCAATTGTTTATATTTTCCATTTTCTCTTTGGCTCTCTTTCTCTGAGACAAATCTCTCTGGTTCCTCAATTTCCCCATCTATAAAATGAATGTGTCAGCCAGAAAAGCCTTATCCAACCTTGATAATATAACCAAGCAGGACCCCATGGGGCCTTCCTGGAATAGGCCTTCTCCCATATTCTCTGCTTTAGCACTTCTCTGAACTGCCTCAAGAATAGTGTTTGATGCACAAATATTTCCTGAGCTGTTTTGCATATGTAAAAAAAAAAAAAAAAGAAAGAAAGAAAAAAGAAACCTCTACAACAAACAGAAGATGTTAACTGCTTGAGGACCTTGAACACACAGCTCCAGGCCTTTGAGCCTAAAGACTGATAGTATTTACCCCTGTGATACAAGCCCTCCCCCTGGCTTTTAAAAGTGCTTTGTCTAAACCCTTCTGGGAATTCAGGTTTTTAGGGCACAAGCTACTCTTCTCCTTGCATGGTCTTGCAGTAAACCTTTCTCTGCTCCAAACCTGACTTTTCAATTTGTTTGGCCTCACTGTGCATCGGGCATATGAACTTATGTTAACAATATTTCCAATTTTCAGACTGGTTTTCTAGGCTGTCATTTAAATATAATCAACCTGTTTTTTATCATTAGAATCAAGCAATTTGTCACTCCATTCATTCTTTTTAAATTTTGTAGTCTTTTGTTCAATTAATTTCCTAGCAGTCACTGCTAGGACTATAATTTTGCAAATAGTTGCTATTTTAAGACTTTGAAATTGAAACTCAAATGTAATACAAAACCTCAAACTATACTACTTATTAATAAATTCAGTTTCTTTTAAGTCCAGATTCTTAGAACTGGCTTATGGACAAGTGATGTATTCCTAAACTTCTGAGTTTCACTTCTAATGTAAGTCTAGTTGAGATTCATCTCTGCACAATTCACTACTAGGTCATCTTCAAAAATTTTCAAGCCTATATCCTCAAACCAGGTCAGCATCTTAATTCTCTCTCTGAGAAGTACAAAAGGATCAAATGAACAACAAAGTTAGATAACACTGTCAGAACTAGAAATAACCTTAAAGTTGATCTCCAACTCTTTTATCAGACAGGTACAGGAGGAATTTGGGGCCCCAGGAGGAGAAATATATGATTAGAGTTATATAAGAAATTTATATCAAAATCAGAATTGATTCCAGGTCTCCCAATTCCTATCCTAGACCTCTTTCAACAATATTATGCTGCCTTCTAATGTCAGTTTATGAAAACATCTCTTCTGATAAGTACTCAGGAATGTTCCTCATTTAACATTAAAGGAAATGGTGTGAGGCAATCATGTTACTACTTTGCATCCTCCTGACCTTTAGTTTTATGCTAAGTGATTTCCTGGAAGTGAATCCTACCACATCAAATCATTTTTTTTTTTTCAAAAGTCATTAACTTGTTCTAACTTCTGAATTCATCACGACTCACAAGTATAAGATCCCCTTGAGGAACTGCTAAATGTCTCAGACATTTCAGAGATGTTCTGGGTCAAATTACCGTTTAGAAAGAGGACACTTAAATTAGAAGTGAATAAAACAGTTGAAAATCAACTGATTTACTCCCTGAAGGAAGCAGGAATGTCTCAATTATATGCAGTATCAGGTCAGGCTTCTCTGGAGATTTTATGGTGATGTATGCTTCAGTGTCCCTGAAAACTCAAGTCTTTCTGAACGACCTAATTTGGTTATAAAAATAATGCCATAAAGGGCAATATTCACCTTAATATAGACTAAAGCACATGCCTTTTAAAATTCACTAGTGAATTATTTGATTCACTTAGAAAGCAGATTACTTACCTATTATTGGACCTTGATTCTTCTTTTTCATTTTCCTGGTTCAAAGTCTGTTGACCTTTGAGCTCACATCTTTCCCAATGAAAGGTTTTTATTCTTGTTCAGGAAATCTTATGGCACTTAATCGCTTTCTGGTGCTACTCAGGTTTTGTTTTGCTTGATAAAACAAATTATATTTGTTTCTTTCCTCCCTTATTACTTCTTAAGCAATTCTGTGCAAAAACTGGATTAATTCTCTTTCCTTAGAACCCCACATACATCCTGGAGTATAGTAGGATGTCTGAATCTCACTGAACAAAGCTGATACATACTTTTGTTTTGCTCATTGTGCCACTCAGAAGTGCTTAAGGGCTTTCTTGGTGGCTCAGTCATAAAGAATCTGCCTGTCTATGCAGGAGACACAGGTTCGATCTCTGATTTGGGAAAACTCCATATGCCACAGAGCAACTAAGCCTGTGTGCTGCAATCATTGACTCTGTGCTCTACAGCCCCGGAACCACAACTACTGAGTCCACCCATCCTAGATCCCATGCTCTGCAACAAGAGAGACAACCTTAAAGAGAAGCCCATGAAACACAGCTAAAGAGTACCTCCTGCTTGCCACAATTAGAGAAAAGCCCACACAGCAATGGAGACCCAGCAGTCAAAGATAAATAATAAAATAAATAAATAAAGTTAGAAAACAGAAAAAATTCTTGAAAATGCATGAGTTAAGTGTACAAGTAATAAATGTTTTCTTAAAATCTTTTCCAAGAGATTAAAAACTGCTCTACTTGTAATCAAAGAAATAGAAGTTATCAGTTTCCAGTTAGAGGCTAAGAAAATCAGCTGATTTTGTATGTGAAGTAAACAAAATTCACAAATAATTTAAACCACCCAGGTGAAACACAAACAAGAGTGGGCTGTTAGGTATTTACATTAGACTTTACAAGCATTTTTTTTTAACATGAAGAAGTAGTGTTAGCTCAGTTTCCAAAAAGTGGTAATTTACCAGCAAACAGTCTGGTTTGTCCACATGGAAACAGGCTTGGCAGTACTTAGAAAGGGAACCAAACAGAATTATACAAACTACCTAAGTGTCAACCCCAACCTATTCATTTGATTAAATCAATCTCATGGCACTTTCAACTTCCTTAACAAATAAAGGCACAAAAACTGAGTTAGGTCAATCACCCTTCTTGGTTTTTGTCTTAGGGGATTTATTTCGTTCACCAGCAAAAGAATGTAAAGTTAGCTTTTCTAACTTGTATTCAAGCATTTAACAATGTGAAACAAATCCAACACAGCAGCAGAAACCATTAACTTTAAAATGAACCCTGAAGGAATTTAAATCAGAGCTGTGTCCTCAAATGATATCCTACAATTACAGGTGTGGTATTACACCTGCCAAAAAAAAAAAAAAATGCTTACTGAACTAAAAACTGAAGCAATGCAGTCATGGGAATGATGATCCACTATATTTTTTTAAGATCAGGAATTTTGTATTTGGGATTAGAAGAACATCAGAATGAAGAAAAAACCATACAGTGAGTTCCATGCTATCATAGACTTACCATTGAAGGAAATTCAAAATATCACTGTTTAATATCTTATCTGTTTCACAAATATGCTTCCTAGTGGTATCGTCTTCTCCAAGGGCAGGGGGCTAGCTCACTGCCATCTAGGATAGCCTATGTTATCATTAACTTAATTTATTAAAATACTTTGTCCAAATCTATTGCCTTGAGATTTCTATCTATGGTACAATTGTATTTCTTATGACTATATATATATATATATATTTTCTTTCTATATGAAAAACTTTCCAATATAATTAACTTATAACTTCTCATCTATATAAGCTAAATCCTGTTACTTTTCAATTAATTCTCTGTATGATGCCAAGGATTCTTCACTATTATCATCTCCTTTTCTACATGCTAAAGCATATCTACATTTATAAGGTTTAGATTTACATAGAAAGTAAAATACATTTATTTCAGGCTTTATTTCCTGGTTTGCTTTATTCATTGATGTTTCTTATAAAATATTTATTAATGTAGATTGCATGTACAAAGGGAATGATGCAAAGTTTTCTTCTAGCGATTATCCCAGTGAAAATATGCATATTTTATATAAATCAGTGACAATTTATTGAATATATAAGTTCAGAAACTTTTATTATGGATAAGTCTAATAATTATAAAGATTTCAATTTTCCAAAATTACTTAGTAGAATTAACAAAATTTCACTACTATACATTACCATTTTTTTAATTGGAACTCTATAATGAGACAATAGATATTATCTGGAAACATAAACAGGTAAGGATGTCAAAGGCTATTTAAAAAGTAAAAATGGACATAGTTTAAATATTTCTCTAAATTAAAAATATTGTACTTAACTTTGTGTGGATCACAATAAACTGTGGAAAATTCTGAAAGAGATGGGAATACCAGACCACCTGACCTGCCTCTTGAGAAACCTGTATGCAAGTCAGGAAGCAACAGTTAGAACTGGACATGGAACAACAGACTGGTTCCAGGTAGGAAAAGGAGTACATCAAGGCTATATGTTGTCACCCTGCTGATTTAACTTATATGCAGAGTACATCATGAGAAACGCCGGGCTGGAAGAAGCACAAGCTGAAATCAAGATTGCCAGGAGAAATATCAATAACCTCAGATATACAGATGACACCACCCTTGTGGCAGAAAGTGAAGAATAATTAAAGAGTCTCTTGATGAAAGTGAAAGAGGAGAGTGCAAAAGTTGGCTTAAAGCTCAACATTCAGAGAACTAAGATCATGGCATCCAGTCCCATCACTTCATAGCAAATAGATGGGGAAACAGGGGAAACAGTGACTGACTTTTTTTTTCTGAGCTCCAAAATCACTGCAGATGGTGATTGCAGCCATGAAATACTCCTTGGAAGGAAAGTTATGACCAACCTAGATAGCATATTAAAAAGCAGAGACATAACTTTGCCAACAAAAGTCCATCTAGTTAAGGCTATGGTTTTTCCAGTGGTCATATATGGATGTGAGAGTTAGACTATAAAGAAAGCTGAGCACCAAAGAATTGATGCTTTTGAACTGTGGTGTTGGAGAAGACTCTTGAGAGTCCCTTGGACTGCAAGGAGATCCAACCAGTCCATTCTAAAGGAGATCAGTCCTGGGTGTTCATTTGGAAGGACTGATGCTGAAGCTGAAGCTCCAGTACTTTGGTCATCTAATGTGAAGAGCTGACTCATTTGAAAAGACCCTGATGCTGGGAAAGACTGAGGGCAGGAGGAGAAGGGGAAGACAGAGGATGAGATGGTTGGATGGCATCACCAACTCAATGGACATGGGTTTGGGTGAACTCCTGGAGTTGGTGATGGACAGGGAGGCCTGGCATGCTGCGGTTCATGGGGTTGCAAAGAGTCGAACACAACTGAGCGACTGAACTGAACTGAATAAACTATATGTGCAAAATAGAAAATAGGCAATAAAATAGACTGCAAATAACATATTTTCAAGACACCTGCAAATCAATAAGGAACTTGGGGGTTGCTGCTGCTGCTGCTGCTAAGTCACTTCAGTGGTATCTGACTCTGTGCGACCCCAGAGATGGCAGCCCACCAGGTTCCTCTGTCCCTGGGATTCTCCAGGGAAGAACAGTGGAGTGGGTTGCCATTTCCTTCTCCAATGCATGAAAGTGAAAAGTGAAAGTGAAGTCGCTCAGTTGTGTCTGACTCTTTGCAACCCCATGGACTGCAGCCCACCAGGCTCCTCCGTCCATGGGATTTTCCAGGCTAGAGTACTGGAGTCGGTTGCCATTGCCTTCTCCAGGTTATTTAATAATATATCTAGAATAAATGTTTCAAAATTTAGAAAAAAATAACTTCCCAAGAAACACCAAAATTATATAAGTTTTAAGAGTTAGATACCTAAGAAGAAATGCAGGTTGTTTTCTGAAGTTATATTTTGTAATTTTTGAAGTCACAAATAAATTACAAAAAGTACTTACCAAGTCCAATTAGCACAGTGGAGCAATATAGTGGACTAGTATAATATTACACAGAATTTTAAGATAACCAGAGTACTTGCCAACTACTGGAATAAAGATAAAAAAAATAACATATCTCAGGGTCAAAACAATAAATGTGTATTGCTGTCTATCTCATTCAAAACAGACTCTTTTTTCCTTTGCTGATGTGGATTGACAATAATACATTCTGCAGTTCAATAGCTGCATACCGAGTGTTAGAGACTATCTAGGTCTATTCCAATAAGGATCCACTGCAATGGGTACTGCCATTTGGTGAAGGTTCCATATTCTCTGTTATCTGTTATTATCCATCTGAGTTTTGGGGCATGGTACTGCTGAATTGAATGGGGGGAGGGTCACCACTCCAGCCTATTTTATATCTTTGATGATTATATTTACCTCTGCAATTCCTTCTGGGATGTGGTAATACAACTGGCTTACTATCCTGGCAGTGTGTTGGGACAGTTTCAGGAGCTTTCACTTGGTAATTCTTACCATAATATCATTTGCTCCACAGTCAAGATAATCAATATGAGGGATCAACTAGCTTCTAAATATATGCATGCCAATTTTGTTCTGGGGATCACGGATACAACCTGAGGATGTGTCCAAGGACCTGTCCTACATATAGTAAGACGGACTTGGACCATAATTCCATTTATCACCTGCCTTCCACAAGTCCTCAGCCTAAAATGGCAAATACAAAACATTTGAGAGCTTGTGTTTTAGATCAAATGACAGTTCAGATTTCATAACTACCCTACAAACATAGGCTGACTCTCATATGGTTATGTAACTTAGGGTTACACACCTATATTATCCAGCAAAACTTAAGGTCAGAACTTTATTTTAAAAAGATCCCAAGTTGATAGTGTACCCAGTTATCTGGCCAAAGAAAACATAAATTCTTTTTGGAAGAATATGGAATCATTGCAGTACTCAAAATTTTCCATGGGTATTTCTCAGAACAAGAGTTTGCAATTCTAAGGTGTTCCCTTCTCTCCAATTTTATTGGAAGAGCTTGAGAAAGATTAGTGTTAATTATTTTTTAAATGTTTAGTAAAATTCACAAGTAGGAAGTTTATGATTAACAAGTGGGAGGTTTATGATTACTGCTTCAACATCATTACTTGCTATTAGTCTGTTCAGCAGAGAAGGCAATGGCAACCCACTCCAGTACTCTTGCCTGGAAAATCCCATGGACGGAGGAGCCGGTAGGCTGCAGTTCATGGGGTCTCTAAGAGTCGGACACAACTGAGCAACTTTACTTTCACTTTCCACTTTCATGCATTGGAGAAGGAAATGGCAACCCACTCCAGTGTTCTTGCCTGGAGAATCCCAGGGACGGGGGAGCCTGGTGGGCTGCCATCTATGGGGTCGCACAGAGTCGGACACAACTGAAGCGACTTAGCAGCAGCAGCAGTCTTCAGATTTTCTGTTTCTTCATGATTCAGTCTTACTAAATTCTATGTTTCTAGGAATTCATCTATTTCATCTAGGTTATCCAAATTTTGTGGGTATACTTTTTCATATTAGTATGAATCTTTGAATTTCTTAAGTTTTAATGTCTCCTGTTTCATTCACAATCTTGTTTATTTGAGTCTTTCCACTCTCTCTCTCTCTCTCTTTTTTTTTTTTTTATTAAGGTAGCTAAAGGGTTGTCAATACACTTCCCCTTTTCAAAAAACTAACTCTTATATCTGCTAATATTTTCTGTTTTTCTAGTTTCTATTTTATCTTGAAATACTAAAAATTCATTTTTAGAAGTAAAAACAATATATGTTGAAGTCTTAGGCTCGAGTTGAGCATCAACCACTGCAAAAGTTAAAACCTATTTGAGCTCTGCAGACCCAGTTAGATTTCACATGGGAATGACCCTGTTTCACTTTATTTTATTTTATTTTATTTTTTTTGTTTTTATTTTTTTGTAGACTATAGTTTATTTATTTTTTCTTTCTTTTTTTAATATATTGCAGTGGTTTTTGCCATACATTGACATGAATCAGCCATGGATTTACATGTGTTCCCCTTCCCGATCCCCCCTCCCACTTCCCTCTTCATCCCATCCCTCTGGGTCTTCCCAGTGCACTATCCCTGAGCACTTGTCTCATGCATTCAACCTGGGCTGGTGATCTGTTTCACCCTTGATAGTATACTTGTTTCAATGCTATTCTCTTGGAACATCCCACCCTTGCCTTCTCCCACAGAGTCTAAAAGTCTGTTCTGTATAGCTGTATCTCTTTTTCTGTTTTGCATATAGGGTTATCATTACCATCTTTCTAAATTCCATATATATGCATTAATATACTGTATTGGTCTTTATCTTTCTGGCTTACTTCACTCTGTATAATGGGCTCCAGTTTCATCCATCTCATTAGGACTGATTCAAATGAATTCTTTTTAACGGCTGAGTAATATTCCATGGTGTATATGTACCACAGCTTCCTTATCCATTCATCTGCTGATGGGCATCTAGGTTGCTTCCATGTCATGGCTATTATAAACAGTGCTGCGATGAACATTGGGGTGCACGTGTCTCTTTCAGATCTGGTTTCCTCAGTGTGTATGCCCAGAAGTGGGATTGCTGGGTCATATGGCAGTTCTATTTCCAGTTTTTTAAGAAATCTCCACACTGTTCTCCATAGGGGCTGTACTAGTTTGCATTCCCACCAACAGTGTAAGAGGGTTCCCTTTTCTCCACACCCTCTCCAGCATTTATTGCTTGTAGACTTTTGGATAGCAGCCATCCTGACTGGCGTATAATGGTACCTCATTGTGGTTTTGATTTGCATTTCTCTGATAATGAGTGATGTTGAGCATCTTTTCATGTGTTTGTTAGCCATCTGTATGTCTTCTTTGGAGAAATGTCTGTTTAGTTCTTTGGCCCATTTTTTGATTGGGTCATTTATTTTTCTGGAATTGAGCTTCAGGAGTTGCTTGTATATTTTTGAGATTAATCCTTTGTCTGTTGCTTCATTTGCTATTATTTTCTCCCAATCTGAGGGCTGTCTTTTCACCTTACTTATGGTTTCCTTTGTAGTGCAAAAGCTTTTAAGTTTCATTAGGTCCCATTTGTTTAGTTTTGCTTTTATTTCCAATATTCTGGGAGGTGGGTCATAGAGGATCTTGCTGTGATTTATGTCGGAGAGTGTTTTGCCTATGTTCTCCTCTAGGAGTTTTATAGTTTCTGGTCTTACATTTAGATCTTTAATCCATTTTGAGTTTATATTTGTGTATGGTGTTAGAAAGTGTTCTAGTTTCATTCTTTTACAAGTGGTTGACCAGTTTTCCCAGCACCACTTGTTAAAGAGGTTGTCTTTTTTCCATTGTATATCCTTGCCTCCTTTGTTGAAGATAAGGTGTCCATAGGTTCGTGGGTTTATCTCTGGGCTTTCGATTCTGTTCCATTGATCTATATTTCTTTCTTTGTGCCAGTACCATACTGTCTTGATGACTGTGGCTTTGTAGTAGAGTTTGAAGTCAGGCAGGTTGATTCCTCCAGTTCCATTCTTCTTTCTCAAGATTACTTTGGCTATTCGAGGTTTTTTGTATTTCCATACAAATTGTGAAATTATTTGTTCCAGTTCCATGAGGAATACCGTTGGTAGCTTGATAGGGATTGCATTGAATCTATAGATTGCTTTGGGTAGTATAGTCATTTTGACAATATTGATTCTTCCAATCCATGAACACGGTATATTTCTCCATCTATTTGTGTCCTCTTTGATGTCTTTCATCAGGGTTTCATAGTTTTCTATGTATAGGTCTTTTGTTTCTTTAGGTAGATATACTCCTGAGTATTTTATTCTTTTTGTTATCTTAACAGACCCATCACAAGCACAGAAATCGAAACTGTAATCAGAAATCTTCCAGCAAACAAAAGCCCAGGACCAGATGGCTTCACAGCTGAATTCTACCAAAAATTTAGAGAAGAGCTAACACCTATCCTACTCAAACTCTTCCAGAAAATTGCAGAAGGTAAACTTCCAAACTCATTCTATGAGGCCACCATCACCCTAATTCTAAAACCAGACAAAGATGCCACAAAAAAAGAAAACTACAGGCCAATATCACTGATGAACATAAATGCAAAAATCCTTAACAAAATTCTAGCAAACAGAATCCAACAACATATTAAAAAGATCATACATCATGTCCAAGTGGGCTTTATCCCAGGAATGCAAGGATTCTTTAATATCTGCAAATCAATCAATGTAATACACCACATTAACAAATTGAAAGATAAAAACCATATGATTATCTCAATAGATGCAGAAAAAGCCTGTGACAAAATTCAACATCCATTTATGATAAAAACTCTCCAGAAAGTAGGAATAGAAGGAACATACCTGAACATAATAAAAGATATATATGACAAACCCACAGCAAGCATCGCCCTCAATGGTGAAAAATTGAAAGCATTTCCCCTAAAGTCAGGAACAAGACAAGGGTGCCCACTCTCACCACTACTATTCAACATAGTTTTGGAAGTTTTTGCCATAGCAATTAGAGCAGAAAAAGAAATAAAAGGAATCCAGATAGGAAAAGAAGAAGTGAAACTCTCACTGTTTGCAGATGATATGATCCTCTACATAGAAAACCCTAAAGACTCTACCAGAAAATTACTAGAGCTAATCAATGAATATAGTAAAGTTGCAGGATATAAAATTAACACACAGAAACCCCTTGCAGTCCTGTTTCACTTTAAAATTAATATATACGCAGTGATTTCAATATCATTATCAACACAAGAACTCTGAGCTTCCATCTTGCACTCAGAGTAAAGTCACCAGCAGGGTAAACCCAGAGTAAACAAAAACAGTTTCCTAGGTGTGCCTCATATAATATTAGATTTAAACAAAATGTGTGTGTGTGTGTGTGTGTGTGTGTGTGTGTGTGTGTATGTGCGCGTGTGCGCTCATGCTCAATTGTGTCCGACTCTTTGCAATCCCATGGACTTTAGCCAGCCAGGGTCTTCTGTCCATAGAATTTTCCAGGCAAGAATACTAGAGTGGGAATATGTCTGGATATTAATTCCAACTCTTCTTTAGACAACCCATCTTCCTTGTCAAGGCCACAGTTTATTCTGATGTAAAATAAGTGGGTTAAAATAAAATTTAGGTACTGAAAATATGACCTGTAGGACAAATATAGTTTGCCTATCCCATGGTAGTGAATCACCTGATATTTTTAGCACACCTTAGAAGTCTTAATTTGCTGCTATAGTTCACCTAATATGGGAGTTTGAACTGATTAAGCATTTAAACCCTAAACTACTGCTTCTGGAAAATGAGAAAAAAGAGAAAGAACTGCAAAAACTTTCCCCAGGAATTATCATCTCTGCAATAAGAGACATGTTTTCATCTCTCCTTGCCCTGCCTGATGAGACTTATCCCACAAAAAGAGGTTTTAAATGTCACTTTTGTTTCACAGTATAAGTAGTATGTCAATTTTATACTGAAAAGGCAGACAAGCAGTGGTCAGATTAGAGAAATAAAGAGCCAGTCATCCTAAATAGTTTCCGTAGAATGACATTATATATTAGTTAAAGCATTTTACCATTTGTAATTTGGACATTAAATTATACAAGTGAGTGAAAATAATTCATCAGGTATAATAATAAAACAATCTTTGGCAGATTTTAAAAATTACTCTCCCTGTCATATCTCATAAACTCAAAAAATATGAAATATTTTTTAATAATTTTTAGCTAAAGCGAGGAGGGTGATTCATTTTGGACATTTACATTGCATCTTACATTTTAAGGTCTTAGAAAATTCAATTTCATGGGTATTACTTTGTCCCTTAGAATTCAGGTATTTCTTAGGGTCAAAGAAGTCAAATAGTTAAGGAACAACTTGCTTCTTGGACTTACTTTTTGATCTTGCTTGTTTGGAATGCAAGCAACGACTCAGATTACCTTTGAACCAGCTCATACCAATTTCACAATCTCCTGCTCTGGCATATCTAAGGAAAGTGGTTTTATTAGGTATAAAAAGCTACTCATCCAACTAATCATATAAGATTTATTTCTGAAAATGTGTTTGGGGATGTTGAGTGTGAAGTTTAAAAGATTTTTGCTCCTTTTAGAATCTTAAAATCAAAGAATATTTTTATAACTTTTGCTCTCCTTGGAGATGTAGCATTTAAGAGTCTCAAGAGGAAAAGCTTATTTTTTTCTCATACCTTTAAAGCACAGTTTGGAAAATATACACTTTAAAATTTTTTATTTGGAAATAATCTCAATTTACAGAATTAAGAGTTAAAAAATAAAAATAGTACAAAAAGCATATATATAAATTTAACCCCAGTTCATCTGTTGTTAACATTTTATCCCATTCACTTATTGATTCTCCCTCCCTCTCTGTCTTCTCCACACTCCCCTCCCATTCTCCTCTCTTCTCTCTACTTTCTCCTGAAATAAGGGTTTTATTTTCCTGTTCAAGCTGGCTGTATTTACTACTGTGGAAGTAATAAAAGGAAGTGGGGGCATTTTTGATGAAAACAAAAATATGATCTTGCAAAGCAAAAGTCTCAGATGTCTTTGCAGAAACTCCAGGGAATAGAGGCATCTTTTTTATGACAAGGGAAAAGAAACTGCCTCTACCAGAACAGAATATACAGGAGAATCCCGGGGTTAGAAGTGTGAAGCTCATTCAATCAAATGTTCCCACCAAGGCCTCAAGTCTCATTCTTTTTCCATTAGCACCATGTCTTTTACATGAGAAAAGGTTACATAGAATTAGTTGTAACTGTGCTACTTTTATCATTAAAAGCTGAGTCTCTGCCTTGTATACAGGAGATGTCCTCATGGAGTTTTTTTTTTTTTTTTTCAAACTACCTGAGTCTATTATTTTATTTTTTAAGCTTTGAAAGTTGTAAATAAAAGCCAGTCTAATGACAATCTTTAGAATTACCGTTGCCCCTACCATGATATTTAAATATCAACCTTTTAAAATTGTTCCAGAAGCTGAAGCTAAAGCTTCTGCCTACACCTTACTTTAATCTAAACATCTTTGGTAAGACTCTTACTGAATATAAGGCTGTGGCATGCAAGAGTTATTGTTATCCCATTTACCACTAGCACTGAAGTCCTTACTGCTTACAGGGGAGTATTCTAGTTTTAGAATCAAAGATAATAATTACATCCTGCTTCTCAGATATCATGCAGCAAGAAGAGAGTGAAATGAAATATTTAAAGTGTTGAGAGGAAAAAAACATGAACTTAGAATTCTGTACCCTACAAAACTATACTTTAGACATGAAGGAGAAATTCAGGTTTTCTCGAACAAATAAAAATTGAGTGAATTTCTTGCTTTGCAAAAAAAAATGTTAAAAGAAGTTCTTTAGAGATAAGGAAAATAATATTGGTCAGAAACTCAGATCAACATAAAGAAAAGAGGAGAATCAAAAAAGAAAAAAAAATGAAAGTAAAATAAAAACTTTTATTAGTTTTATTTTTAATTGATCAAAGAAAAGAGTGTATTCAAAATAATAAAAACAACAATGTATTCAATGATTATAGCTTATGTGTAACTGAAATTAATGAGAGCAGTGATACAGGGGATGATAGTAAAGAATGATAATTATTTGCCATATTTGTACTTGCACTAAATGTGAAGTGATATATTGTTATTTGAAAGCGGATTTGGATTTGTTTTAAATGTATATTGCAAACTCAAGGGCAATCACTAAAGAAAGTAAACAAATTATAACTGATACGCTAAGAAAGGAAAGAAAATGGAAACCTGTTAAGTGCTCAATCTAAAGAAAGAATCAATGAAATAAAAAGCTGATTCTTTGAAAAGATTGATCAAGTGAGTAAGCCTAATTATAGAATGAAAACGTATAAATAATGTTTTGGTGAAATTTATCTTGCAGCACACTCAAAATACTTCTACTTAAATATTTACATTTCTTCACTATTGCAAAAAAAATCCAGGAAACATTTGGCTTGTCCAAAAAAAAAATTCATTAATCTTTTTACTACCACTTATGCTGTTGAAAAGAGATAACTAATATTCATGATGAATTATACAAAAGTACTAGCTGACAGATATCCAGAATTCATATCTTTTCCATTTAGATGTCTAGTACCAAACTGTCTTGACATCCTCATAAAGATTTGAGGAAAAGTAGCCTAAGAATTTGTTTAACTGAAAGTATGATGGGATTTAATCTCAGTAGTTGAGTAGGTGGGCGATTCTGCAAATGCTTGGCCATTCAGCAAAGATATTCATCAGTTCAGTTCAGTTCAGTTTAGTTCAGTTCAGTCGCTCAGTCGTATCTGACCCTTTGTGACCCTGTGAATCGCAGCACGCCAGGCCTCCCTGTCCATCACCAACTCTCGGAGTTTACTCAAACTCATGCCCATCGAGTCGGTGATGCCATCCAGCCGTCTCATCCTCTGTCGTCCCCTTCTCCTCCTGCTCCCAGTTCCTCCCAGCATCAGGGTCTTTTCCAATGAGTCAACTCTTCGCATGAGGTGGCCAAAGTACTGGAGTTTCAGATATTCATACATCCACCTAAATAAAAACTGTTGAATTTAAGTTAACGTCCATTTTCTTTTCCATCTTTCCCCTACATAACATCACATACATTTTGCTGAATATTCAAAATTGAAAAATCTCACCTTTGAAAACAAAATTTCTGCTTGAAGTTCTTACTTTATAAATCTTTCAAAAAAGCTTGTTTTCAAAAATACTTAAACAGATCTGCAGATGGCAGAGATTTCACAATTTTGTAGATGACACATGGTTTTTTCAGTAGGAAACTCTTATGATGATATAGCTCATTTTACATGTAGCATTATGAACTTATTCTATAAAACTTATATGTGAGAAATGCCACATTTACATTTTTTCCCTAGATTAAATTAAACCTAGCTCTGAGACCTTATCACTCATGCTAGTAGAGTAGCCAGTGTCACTCATGATGGTGTATATCAAGCTCACTTGGTGTCAGGACAGTGGAAACATGCATGATTCTTTTGCTATGGTGATCACATGGTTAGCTCTTCTCTCTCGGCTATAAAATATCACTTTTGAATGTTAGGACTGTATCCTTTTTTTTTGCTCAAAGACTGTGCTCGTCGTTCAGCAGCACTGCTGTTGTTACTTACAGAGTGGTACCAAAAAACCATTCTGCACATGCAATAGCCTGACCTCCTGGAGTCCAGCCAAACTCTGTATGGCATAGATTGGAAGTTGCTATCACCTCTAAATTCTCTGCCACTTCCATAATTCTTCAAAGAGAAGCCAACTCCCCTTCCAGGTCTGCCTGTATTTCTCTCACTGACCAAATACTTGTCTCTTTCCTTTCTTTGCCTTCAATGAAACTTCAGCTTAATTTCTTCCTCAGAGACCTGGATAGGGTCATTCTTCAACTCTTCAACAATGAACACATCACATCACATACATAGCCATTAATAACACATACACCCAGCAGTGAAAATGCCAAATACTAGCCATTGTATCAACTAAGGAATTCCCTATCCCATTATTGAGAGGGAAGAAGGCTTTTGCCATCTTCTCAGATGATGGGTTCCTGGTGTATAAAATACTTCAGGTAAAAGAAGGATAAAAACATGAAGAAAACATGAAGATAAAAACATGGACTATAAGACCTAAGGAAAACAAAAATGAAAGTTGCTTATTAAAAAGGTAAAATGTACTGCAAAATGGCATTATTTTTCTAATTCATCACTATGATTTAGAGGGCTACATTTTATAGTCAAAAGATTACATGAAAAAATTCTAATTAAAAAATTATTCATCCCATGATTTTAACTTTTAAAAAATTTAATTTCAAGAAACTTGAGCTGAATCAATCCAGCATATTTGAGCCCTACAATTTGGTTTTGTGCACTTGCAGTTTCCATCTGGGATCAAAATATACGCTGCCAAAGAAAGCTCAGGAAGGTGGCTTATACGGGTTTCCCATCTGGGATCTCTGATACCGGGCCAGCAGTCTCCTGGGAGACCTTGCACTGGGTCACAGCCAGATTCAGTGCTGTTATTTTGAGTGTTTAATGTTAGCATGAAACCAAAAGAAAATTAAATGAGGTGTGGAACAGGACAGGGCCCTCTCCAGTGGGTGAGCAATAGTGAATAAGAGCACATTTATTGGGATCAGCCATTCAATGCTGGAGTTAGCTATTCATGATGTGTTTGACCTTTGGTCAATTACTTAATTCCTTTAAACCTAAAGTTCATCATCAGTTCAGTTCAGTTCAGTCGCTCAGTCATGTCTGACTCTTTGCAACCCCATGAACCGCAGCATGCCAGGCCTCCCTGTCCATCACCAACTCCCGGAGTTTATCCAAACCCTTGTCCACTGAGTCGGTGATACCATTCAACCATCTCATCCTCTGTCATCCCTTTCTCCTCCTGTCCTCAATCTTTCCCAGAATCAGGGTCTTTTCAAATGAGTCAGCTCTTCCAATCAGGTGGCCAAAGTATTGGAGTTTCAGCTTCAACAACAGTTCTTCCAAATGAACACCCAGGACTGATCTCCTTTAGGATGGACTGGTTGGATCTCCTTGCAGTCCAAGGGACTCTAAAGAGTCATCTCCAACACCACAGTTCAAAAGCATCAATTCTTCAGTGCTCAGCTTTCTTTATAGTCCAACTCTCACATCCATACATGACCACTGGAAAAACCATAGCTTTGTCTAGATGGACCTTTGTCAGCCAAGTAATGTTTCTGCTTTTTAATATGCTATCTAGGTTGGTCATAACTTTCCTTCCAAGGAGTAAGTGTCTTTTAATTTCATGGCTGCAATCACCATCTGCAGTGATTTTGGAGCCCAGAAAAATAAAATCAGCCACTGTTTCCACTGTTTCCCTATCTATTTGCCATGAAGTGATGGGACCAGATGCCATGATCTTAATTTTCTGAATGTTGAGCTTTAAGCCAACTTTTCACTCTCCTCTTTCACTTTCATCAAGAGGCTCTTTAGTTCCTCTTCACTTTCTGCCATAAGGGTGGTGTCATCTGCATATCTGAGGTTATTGATATTTCTCCTGGCAATCTTGATTTCAGCTTGTGCTTCCTCCAGCCCAGCGTTTCTCAGCATGTACTCTGCATATAAGTTAAATAAGCAGGGTGACAATATACAGCCTTGATGTACTCCTTTTCCTATTTGGAACCAGTCTGTTTTTCCACATCCAGTTCTAACTGTTGTTTCCTGATCTGCATACAGGTTTCTCAAGAGGCAGGTCAGGTGGTCTGGTATTCCCATCTCTTTCAGAATTTTCCACAGTTCACCATATGCAGTTATAAACGAAGTATCTATCACACTAGTGTGTGTTAGTAGATCAGTCGTGTCTGACTCTTTGCAACCCTATGGACTGTTTCCCACAAGCCTTTCCCTTCTCTAGGGGATCTTTCTGACCCAGGGATCAAACCTGGGTCTCTTGCCTACAGGCAGATTCTTTACCATCTGACCCTCCAGGGAATACTTATTACCTAAAAGAGCTCAATAAATAAAATATTTGCTAATTAACTCCAATTATTAATGCCAATGAATATTCAAATTTGTCATTTTTTTGTCATTTCTAAAGTATTGTCTAAACATGCTATAGAAATAACACAAGTGAAAAGTAAAAAAAGAAACCACCAAAAATTTCATTTACCATCTTAAAAGTCAGGCACAAGTTCTTATTTTTTTAAAAAATTATTAGTATCAATATGTATGCTAACAATATTTAGATAGTGAAATAACACTATAATACAACTTCAAAACTCAGTAAAATTTCAGTTCGCTATAAACAGGGAACATATTCAATGCAATATACCTTTTGTGTAATACATATTATTAAGTTGAATAAGAATTTTAAGAGTAGTCTCTGTAGCCAATATTTTTAATGCGTGGACTATAATTTAACTAACTAAATTCATTGTAGCCATAACCACAGTTTCCAGCCTTCAAAAAAGTGTCCTAATTTATTCCTGTTATATAGATCATTGAATATCTGTTAATCTTTAGTGCTAGTTTTCTCTTTACATAGTGTCTCAACTTGAATAAATTATTTTGGTTAACTTTTTATTTCATAAATAACACTGTGAAGGACATCTTTTCATATATAGTTTTTACTCTTCTGTCTTTATTCCTCTGGGAGAAATTGACAAGATTAGGATTTAGTCAAGTGGAGATATTACAAAATAAACTGCAAACTCTTCCATTTTGTGATTCATTTAATAAAGAAAATGATAATCTGTTCATTTTATTATTTCTGTTTAATTATGTTCTTTCATCAAAGTTCAGATGGAATTAGTTAAATTGTCTGTCTGTCTGTGATTTCTCTACAAATGGATTTTAGGATATATCAAAAACAACCAAGGCAAAAATGTCTATTCTCTATAAAACTTTATTTTACAAGTAGCTTCCAAACTGTGGTTTGATTTGATCAATGTACACATGAGCTAAAGTAAGTATTAATTTTTCCATCTGCAAACAGCGAGAGTTTCACTTCTTCTTTTCCTATCTGGATTCCTTTTACTTCTTTTCCTGCTCTGATTGCTGTGGCAAAAACTTCCAACACTATGTTGAATAGTAGTGGTGAGAGTGGCACCCTTGTCTTGTTCCTGACTTTAGGGGAAATGCTTTCAATTTTTCACCATTGAGGGTGATGCTTGCTGTGGGTTTGTCATAAATAGCTTTTATTATGTTGAGGTATGTTCCTTCTATTCCTGCTTTTTGGAGAGTTTTAATCATAAATGAGTGTTGAATTTTGTCAAAGGCTTTCTCTGCATCTATTGAGATAATCATATGGTTTTTATCTTTCAATTTGTTAATGTGGTGTATTACATTGATTGATTTGCGGATATTGAAGAATCCTTGCATTCCTGGGATAAAGCCCACTTGGTCGTGGTGTATGATTTTTTTTATATGTTGTTGGATTCTGTTTGCTAGAATTTTGTTAAGGATTTTTGCATCTATGTTCATCAGTGATATTGGCCTGTAGTTTTCTTTTTTTGTGGCATCTTTGTCTGGTTTTGGAATTAAGGTGATGGTGGCCTCATAGAATGAGTTTGGAAGCTTACCTTCATCTGCAATTTTCTGGAAGAGTTTGAGTAAGATAGGTGTTAGCTCCTCTCTAAATTTTTGGTAGAATTCAGCTGTGAAGCCATCTGGTCCTGGGCTTTTGTTTGCTGGAAGATTTTTGATTACAGTTTCGATTTCCTTGCTTGTGATGGGTCTGTTAAGATCTTCTATTTCTTCCTGGTTCAGTTTTGGAAAGTTATACTTTTCTAAGAATCCAGATAGGAAAAGAAGAAGTGAAACTCTCACTGTTTGCAGATGACATGATCCTCTACATAGAAAACCCTAAAGACTCTTCCAGAAAATTAATAGAGCTAATCAGTGAATATAGTAAAGTTGCAGGATATAAATTAACACACAGAAATCCCTTGCATTCCTATATACTAACAATGAAATAACAGAAAGAGAAATTAAGGAAACAATACCATTCACCATTGCAACAAAAAGAAAAAATACTTAGGAGTATATCTACCTAAAGAAACAAAAGACCTATACATAGAAAACTATAAAACACTGATGAAAGAAATCAAAGAGGACACAAATAGATGGAAAAACATACCGTGTTCATGGATTGGAAGAATCAATATTGTCAAAATGGCTATTCTACCCAAAGCAATCTATAGATTCAATGCAATCCCTATCAAGCTACCAACGGTATTCCTCATGGAACTGGAACAAATAATTTCACAATTTGTATGGAAATACAAAAAACCTCGAATAGCCAAAGCAATCTTGAGAAAGAAGAATGGAACTGGAGGAATCAACCTGCCTGACTTCAAACTCTACTACAAAGCCACAGTCATCAAGACAGTATGGTACTGGCACAAAGACAGAAATATAGATCAATGGAACAGAATCGAAAGCCCAGAGATAAACCCACGAACCTATGGACACCTTATCTTCAACAAAGGAGGCAAGGATATACAATGGAAAAAAGACAACCTCTTTAACAAGTGGTGCTGGGAAAACTGGTCAACCACTTGTAAAAGAATGAAACTAGAACACTTTCTAACACCATACACAAAAATAAACTCAAAATGGATTAAAGATCTAAATGTAAGACCAGAAACTATAAAACTCCTAGAGGAGAACATAGGCAAAACACTCTCCGACATAAATCACAGCAGGATCCTCTATGACCCACCTCCCAGAATATTGGAAATAAAAGCAAAACTAAACAAATGGGACCTAATGAAACTTAAAAGCTTTTGCACTACAAAGGAAACTATAAGTAAGGTGAAAAGACAGCCCTCAGATTGGGAGAAAATAATAGCAAATGAAGCAACAGACAAAGGATTAATCTCAAAAATATACAAGCAACTCCTGCAGCTCAATTCCAGAAAAATAAATGACCCAATCAAAAAATGGGCCAAAGAACTAAACAGACATTTCTCCAAAGAAGACATACAGATGGCTAACAAACACATGAAAAGATGCTCAACATCACTCATTATTAGAGAAATGCAAATCAAAACCACAATGAGGTACCATTACACTCCAGTCAGAATGGCTGCTATCCAAAAGTCTACAAGCAATAAATGCTGGAGAGGGTGTGGAGAAAAGGGAACCCTCTTACACTGTTGGTGGGAATGCAAACTAGTACAGCCACTATGGAGAACAGTGTGGAGATTCCTTAAAAAACTGGAAATAGAACTGCCATATGACCCAGCAATCCCACTTCTGGGCATACACACTGAGGAAACCAGATCTGAAAGAGACACGTGCACCCCAATGTTCATCGCAGCACTGTTTATAATAGCCAGGACATGGAAGCAACCTAGATGCCCATCAGCAGATGAATGGATAAGGAAGCTGTGGTACATATACACCATGGAATATTACTCAGCCATTAAAAAGAATTCATTTGAATCAGTTCTAATGAGATGGATGAAACTGGAGCCCATTATACAGAGTGAAGTAAGCCAGAAAGATAAAGACCATTACAGTATACTAACACGTATATATGGAATTTAGAAAGATGGTAACGATAACCCTATATGCAAAACAGAAAAAGAGACACAGAAGGACAGAACAGACTTTTGAACTCTGTGGGAGAAGGTGAGGGTGGGATGTTTCGAAAGAACAGCATGTATATTATCTATGGTGATACAGATCACCAGCCCAGGTGGGATGCATAAGACAAGTGCTCGGGCCTGGTGCACTGGGAAGACCCAGAGGAATCGGGTGGAGAGGGAGGTGGGAGGGGGGATCGGGATGGGGAATATGTGTAACTCTATGGCTGATTCATATCAATGTATGACAAAACCCATTGCAATGTTGTGAAGTAATTAGCCTCCAACTAATAAAAAAAATAAAATAAAATAAAATAAAATAAGTATTAATTTTTCCACATTTCCTTATTTTTATGAATTAAATTAAAATATCCTATAAACTCCCAATTCAGGAATGTCAAAAAGCAGCCATGAAGAGACACCCCAAGTCCAAGGTAAGAAAAACCTAAGTAAGACAGTAGGTGTTGTGAGACGACATCAGAGGGCAGACACACTAAAACCATAATCACAGAAAACTAGCCAATCTGATCACAGGACCACAGTCGTGTCTAACTCAATGAAACTAAGCCATGCTGTGTGGGGCCACCCAAGACGGTCGGGTCATGGTGGAGAGGTCTGACAGAATGTGGTCCACTGGAGAAGGGAATGACAAACCACTGCAGTATTCTTGCCTTGAGAACCCCATGAACAGTAGGAAAAGGCAAAATGATGAGATACTGAAAGATGAACTCCCCAGGTCGGTAGGTGCCCAATATGCTACTGAAGATCAGTGGAGAAATAACTCCAGAAAGAGTGAAGGGATGGAGCCAAAGAAAAAGCAATACCCAGATGTGGATGTGACTGGTGATAGAAGCAAGGTCCGATGCTGTAAAGAGCAATATTGCATAGGAACCTGGAATGTTAGGTCCATGAATCAAAGCAAATTGGAAGTGGTCAAACAGGAGATGGCAAGAGTGAACATCGACCTTCTAGGAATCTGCAAACTAGAATGGACTAGAATAACTCAGATGACCATTATATCTACTACTGTGGGCAGGAATCCCTTAGAAGAAATGGAGTAGCCATCATGGTCAACAAAAGAGTCCGAAATGCAGTACTTGGATGCAATCTGAAAAACGACAGAATGATCTCTTCATTCACAAGGCAAACCATTCAATATCACTGTAATCCAAGCCTGTGCCCCAACCAGTAACTCTGAAGAAGCTGAAGTTGAAAAGTTCTATGAAGACCTACAAGACCTTCTAGAACTAACACCCAAAAAAGATGCCTTTTTCATTACAGGGGACTGGAATGCAAAAGTAGGAAGTCAAGAAACACCTGGAGAAACAGGCAAATTTGGAGTATAGAATGAAGCAGGGCAAAGGCTAGTAGAGTTTGCCAAGAGAACGCACTGGTCATATCAAACAACCTCTTCCAAGAACACAAGAGAAGACTCTACACATGGACATCACCAGATGGTTGACACCAAAATCAGACTGATTATATTCTTTGCAGCCAAAGATGGAGAAGCTCTATACAGTCAGCAAAAATAAGACCGGGAGCTGACTGTGGCTCAGATCATGAACTCCTTATTGACAAATTCAGACTTAAATTGAAGAAAGTAGGGAAAACTGCTAGACCATTCAGGTATGATCTAAATCAAATCCCTTATGATTATACAGTGGAAGTGAGAAATAGATTTAAGGGACTAGATCTGATAGACACAGTGCCTGATGAACTATGGACAGAGGTTCGTGACATTGTACAGGAGACAGAAATCGAGACCATCCCCATGGAAAAGAAATGCAAAAAGGCCAAATGGTTGTCTGAGGAGGCCTTACAAATAGCTGTGAAAAAAAGAAGTGAAAAGCAAAGGAGAAAAGGAAAAATATTCCCATTTGAGTGCACAGTTCCAAAGAATAGCAAGGGGCGATAAGAAAGCCTTCCTAAGTGATCAATGCAAAGAAATAGAGGAAAACAAGAGAATGGGAAAGACTAGAGTCCTCTTCAGGAAAATTAGAGATACCAAGGGAATATTTCATGCAAAGATGGGTTCGATAAAGGACAGAAATGGTATGGACCTAACAGAAGCAGAAGATATTAAGAAGAGGTGGCAAGAATACACAGAAGAACTGTACAAAAAAGATCTTCACGACCCAGATAATCACAATGGTGTGATCATTCACCTAGAGCCGGACATCCTGGAATGTGAAGTCAAGTGGGCCTTAGAAAGCATCACTATGAACAAAGCTAGTGGAGGTGATGGAATTCCAGTTGAGCTATTTCAAATCCTGAAAGATGATGCTGTGAAAGTGCTGCACTAATATGCCAGCAAATTTGGAAAACTCAGCAGTGGCCCCAGGACTGGAAAAGGTTAGTTTTCATCCCAATCCCAAAGAAAGGCAATGCCAAAGAATGCTCAAACTACTGCACAGTTGCACTCATCTCATACACTAGTAAAGTAATGCTCAAAATTCTCCAAGTCAGGCTTCAACGGTATGTGAACCGTGAACTTCCAGATGTTCAAGTTGGTTAGAAAAGGCAGAGGAACCAGAGATCAAATTGCCAACATCTGCTGGATCATTGAAAAAGCAAGAGAGTTCCAGAAAAACATCTATCTCTGCTTTCTTGACTATGCCAAAGCCTTTGACTGTGTGGATCACAATAAAACTGGAAAATTCTGAAAGAGATGGGAATACCAGACCACCTGACCTGCCTCTTGAGAAACCTATATGCAGGTCAGGAAGCAACAGTTAGAACTGGACGTGGAACAACAGACTGGTTCCAAATAGGAAAATGAGTACACCAAGGCTGTATAGTGTCACCCTGTTTATTTAACTTATAAGCAGAGTACATCATGAGAAACGCTGGGCTGGAAAAAGCACAAGCTGGAATCAAGATTGCCAGGAGAAACAGCAATAACCTCAGATATGCAGATGACACCACACTTATGGCAGAAATTGAAGAGGAACTAAAAAGCCTCTTGATGAAAGTGAAAGAGTGCAAAAGTTGGCTTAAAAGTCAACATTCAGAAAACTAAGATCATGGCATCTGGTCCCATCACTTCATGGCAAATAGATGGGAAACAGTGGAAACAGTGTCAGAATTTATTTTGGGGGGTTCCAAAATCACTGCAGATGGTGATTGCAGCCATGAAATTAAAAGACACTTACTCCTTGGAAGGAAAATTATGACCAACCTAGATAGCATATTAAAAAGCAGAGACATTACTTTGCCAACAAAGGTCTGTCTGGTCAAGGCTATTGTTTTTCCAGTGGTCATGTATGGATGTGAGAGTTGGACTATAAAGAAAGCTGAGCACCGAAGAATTGATGCTTTTGAACTGTGGTGTTGGAGAAGACTCTTGAGAGTCCCTTGGACTTCAAGGAGATCTAATCAGTCCATCCTAAAGGAGATCAGTCCTGAGTGTTCATTGGAAGGACTGATGCTGAAGCTGAAACTCCAATACTTTGGCCACCTGATGCGAAGAGTTCCCTCATTTGAAAAGACCATGATGCTGGGAGCGATTGAGGGCAGGAGGAGAAGAGGACCACAGAGGATGAGATGGCTGGATGGCATCACCAGCTCGATGGACATGAGTTTGAGTAAACTCCAGGAGTTGGTGATGGACACCGAAGCCTGTCGTGATGTGATTCATGAAGTCGCAGAAAATGCCGGACACGACTGAGCGACTGAACTGAACTAATCCTTCTTTGGCACCTACATGGTCCTAACTAATGCATACATATGGAGAAGTCTTCATAGTCTGGTTATTTCTGTCACTATCATTGATCATTGTTTTCTTTGATTTCTCAGGTTCTGTGTTGTGAGCTATAACTTTCATGATTGATGTCTTCCTGGAACACAGAGATCCTCAACTTTCCACTACAGCTGGAGTTCTTTGAGTATAGCTTCTAAAGAAATGGCATGACTATTTTATCTTTGATTGTGAGGGAGACCACACCTAGTCTGTTTCCAGGGTTAATCTATGTTTTAGTTATCTGTGACTGTTATAACAAATCGCCATAAACTTGGTATCTTAAACAACCAACATCTATTTCTCACAGTTCTGGAGGCTGAGAAGTTCTAGACCTAGACTTCTGGCTGTCAGACCCAGTGTCTGGTAAAAGCCTGCTTCTTGGTTTGCAGATGGGTGTATCCTCATATGGTAGAGAGCACAGAGAGAGAGGGAGCAAATGCTTCAATCTCTTCTTACAAGGACACTAATCCTATTTATGAGGTCTCCACCTTAATGACCAATATCATCCCAAAGACATCACCTCCTAATACAATCACATTGGTGGTTAGGATTTCAACACATGAATTTGGGGAGCAGAGACACAAACTTTCTGTCCATAATTCTCCTTTTGTCTAGTTCCCAGGGCTTCCTTGTGAATAATTCTACCTAATCCCCTCAAAAGCATAAGTCTTCCAGAACACTGTCAATGCATTTTGGGAATATCTTCCAGAGCAGCTCTAACTCCAGTTGAAGTACATAAAGCACATAATGCTATTAATTACTCTTAATGGGGAAGATAGGCTAGAACTAAATATCTCCAAAGCCTAGTTGCCATCTGGAGGGTGAAGGATGGAATAAATGAGAGATGCTTTATTTTTGTTGTTGAGATAATATTAGTTTGATAACAATATTAGTGATAATAATGCCTTTAAGTGATATCAACTGAATCTTTTTCTTTTTTTGCTTTTTCCTTTACATAGCATAATTTATTTGCCAGCTATAAGAAGCTCTGTTAGGTGCTGTGAGGAATCTGATACTTATGTGGGATGGTGGATGGGATCAAGGTAAAACTTTATGAAGTGGTCTTAAGAGAATCACTTTCTCTTAAGTAGCTTAGAATCTAGTCTAGTGGTTGAAAGCAGGCACTATGGATTCAGACCCCAGCTCTGTCACTTACTATCTGTGGTCAAATTAGTTGATTTCTCCATACCTTAGTTCTCTTGTCTGTAAAATTGTTAACAATGCCCTTCTGGGATTGTTATGAAGATTGTATGTTACTATGTATTATAATATTGTTAATATGATGATAAAAGGAGCTTAGAAGAATATATGATGCATAATAAATGTTAACTATAATATGGTGTGAAAAGCACAAACAATGTATAAAAGGAAAATGAAAGAGAAATTAGATTCTCCTGGGAGGAACAGCAATGTTCTCACACAGGAGATAACTAAATTGATCTTTGAATAATGGGTAGAAATCAGAACAGGTAGAGGTAAGAAGATCTTTTCACATGGGAAGTGTAAGTATGTAGAGGTTTGGGGTTTTTTACTTTTGAAAAAAATTCCTTAGCCTCATATGTGAGGCAAATAGGTTGCAAGAGAAGGTTTTCAAGTGACACAGAATGATATTCTGTTGGAAATAGGAGTTGAGGCAATCAAAAAATTTTATACACCAAGTTAAAATACTATGATCTTATCCTTTTAGGTAACAAAACATTATCAGAGCTTTTCTGAGCAAGTAACAAATATAGTCTTGCAGTTTTTATGGAAACTAGAATAGCAATGCTATGCCTGGTTTGGAAGGGAAAGACACTGAAGACTGGTAGATTTCTGAAAGAATATTTATCCTATTAACTGAGCTAAGAAAAATACTGTACACATTGAGAATAATAAGTAAGGGAAGTCTGGCCTTTAGGGCTGTCAATCCTGTATGTTTCTACCAGTCTAAATTTGGCATGCAGATGGTACCATTATTATTATTGTTGCTTAACATTTACTGAGTGTCGACAGCAAGCTAAGCCTGGTGTGGAACATTGGAAGGCATGCATGTCTCCACATTTCCACTCCCACCTCCATCTGGTCCCTTTGCTTTGTTATTGTCATATTTTCTCGGCACTTATAAGTTGGTCACTGATTTGTTATTCACTTAAGAATTACCAATTATGAGATGGCATTCATTTATCAATCAGTAAGTCAGAAGAAAGAAAGAAAATTTGCTCAGTCATGTCCGATTCTTTGAGACCCAGGCCAGAATACTGGAGTGGGTAGCCGTTCCCTTCTCCAAGATATCTTCCCAACCCAGAGATCGAACCCAGGTCTCCCACATTGCAGGCGGGTTCTTTACCAGCAGAGCCACAAGGGAAGTCCAAGTCATAAGAAATGGGTACATGATATGGCCTAATAATTTGTTTAAGTAAGGGTTGCCATACCTGTATTAAATACTTAGTGCTTTGCAATTTTGTGACAAGGTTTGCATTTATCACTCATTTAGATCTTAAGAAAATATAGAAAGTCACTGTTTTGTTTCAAAATATTTAAAATCACAGAAAGATGAATAGAATAATATTATAGATTAATATTATTAATAATATTATCACTGCTTCACACACACACATACATTTTTTAAATAAAGAGAAAAATCATTATATTACCAGATAAATTCAGAATCACTTTCTTGTTCTCTGCCCAGTACTAACTACCTCTCTCTATATAGCTCCCAGAAGTAATCACCATGAAAAACCTAATATATCTTATATCTTTCTAGCCAATATTATTGTACTTTTATTACCTATATGTGCATCTTTATAGAATATTTAGTATAGGTTTGTGTATTTTAAATTTTCGATTAAATTATTTTAGTCTGTGTGTTTAAATCTAAAAATTGTTCACTCAACATTTTATTCATGATCTTTACAATTAAGCTCAGCTACTGCCTAGTATTAAGTCTCTCAATTCAGGGATAAATTATAAATTACTTAGCCATTTTCCTGTTTGTAATATTTTGATCTGTTTTGATTTTTGCTATTGTAAACATTATTTCAACAAAAATCTTTGTATGTGTATGTGTATCATGTGGCACATATACAAGGATCTTTTTTTCTAGCTATTAGAATTCAAATTACTAGGCCTTTGGATATTAATGCATATTCACATTTTCAACTTTAGTCAATATTGCAAAATTTACTTTGTAACATGATTGTACTATTTCACACTTTTAGCAGCAATGTATGAGACTTTCGGTTTTCCACAACATACACCATGATCTGGTATTGTTACCTTCTTTTCATTTTGTTAATCTTATGGTTGTAAAATGGAACACCATTACTGTAATGTGTATTTCCCTGATTGCTAGTGAGAGTAAATATCTTTTTAAATCCTTATGGGGCTTCCCTGGTGGCTCAGATGTAAAGAATCTACCTGCAATGTGGGAGACCTGGGTTCAGTCCCTGAGATGGGAGGATCCCCTGAAGGAGGGCATGGCAACCCACTCCAGTATTCTTGACTGGAGAATCCCCATGGACAGAGGAGCCTGGTGGGCTACAGTCCATGGGCCTGCAAAGAGTCGGACATGACTGAGCGACTAAGCACATAAACACAGTATATCCTTAAGAGCCATTCAATTTTCCTTGTTAGTGAACTGCCTTTTCATATATTTTGCCTACCTTCCTGTTGAGTTATATTCTTATTAATTTTTAACTGCTTAATTGAAATTTGATGGATATATAATAAAATGCATATATTTAAAGCACGTAAGTTTATAAGCTTTGGTGTAAATATATATCCACAGAACTATCAGAGTAGTCAAGGTAATTATTAGTAGAAGCTTTTAACATAATCTTAGCAATAAATTTGTTTGTTAAATATTTTGCCATATATACTACCATGATCAGGCTTCCCTTATGGCTCAGCTGGTAAAGAATCTGCCTGCAGTGATGGAGACCTGGGTTTGATCCCTGAGTTAGGAGCATCCCCTGGAGAAGGGAAAGACTACCCACTCCAGTATTCTGGCCTAGAGAATTCCATGGACTGTATAGTCCATGGGATCGCAAAGAATCAGAGACTTTTGGTGAGCAACTTTCGCTTTCAGTTTTCACTACCATAATCTGGCTCATCATTCATCTTACTAGGTCTTCATTAGTCACAATAATTTAAAAACCTAATCGAGTTCTTTACTAGTCAAATTTTTTATGGATTTTGCTAATTTTGTATATCAAATTAATACTTTTTAAATCTAAGAGTTCAAAGTTATCTTACTGTTTTCCTAATAGTTTTAAAATATTTTTTCTCATTTTAAAATAATTCCAACACACTATTTACTAAATTCCCTCTTCATTCCTCATTGATGGGTAACATCATTTCTATCATATATTGACAATTTTTTTTTGCATAAAAAATTGTTTTGGAGAAGTCTAAACTCCAAACATTGTACTATTTCCCTATTCCTGTGTCAATGGCAGAGACATATGATTGTTAATACCTTAAAATAAACTATCTTACCAGGAAGGTTTCTCTCCGATTATTATTCTTCCATATCTTACTGCCTGTTTTTATTCCTCAGTCTCCCAGTTCCATCCCCTCTCTCTCTCTCCCTCTCTGTCTTTTTTCCTACCTGTATCTCTATCTCTCTCTTTTTTTCTTATGATCTAAATCAGAATTGCATTAAATTAATAAATTTATTTAGAAGGATTGACATTTTAATATTAGTATTTTTCACTTGAGAATATTGTTTTGTACATATTCAATCTATTTTTAGAGTCTTCAACTTTGTTTCACAAATCCCAATATGATTTATAATCTTTGTGTGATCTTAAATGACTTATTTTGTTCTATTACATTGTTATTTGGATGTTGTGAAATATTTATATTTATTTTTGTGAGTTGACTAGATAACATGAAAATCCTATTATATTTTCTGTGCCTTACCTCCATATTCTCATTATTCTAAGCAAATGATATTAACTTTTTATTTTCTAATATCTTCTTTCCTTTTCTTATCTTGTTTCATGAGTGTGAAATGGTAAGATATTAGCTGTTATTGACAATAGCAAGCAATTAATCTTTAATTAATTAAAATACCTACAGTTTCATTGTAGAACATTATGTTTATGATCATCAGTAGTAATGTCATTAATCACTTTAAGGAAATTTCCTCTATTCCTACTTTGCTAAAACATTCTTATTATTATTTTAAATTATCAACAAATTTTTAATTTTATTGAGTACCTTTTTATTTATTAAGCTAATCTGAATATTTCTCAAATTTAATCTGCCAAAGTCCATAGGTAAATCAGTTACAGTTTCATTTGACTATAATTTCTCTCTTATGGTAAATCCAACTGACTGATAATATAATTCATACACACACACACACACACACACACACACACTATTGTATTAAAGTTGCTTAACTTTAATATGTTTAGATTTTATGTTCATATGTAAAAATATTCTGTAATTTTTAAGTGTCATAGTTTTACTAGTCTCATAAAATTAGTTACACAAGGTCCCCCTTTTTGATTCTCTGTAATATTTAGTGTAAGAAATATGCAATTTTATTTTATTAATTTATGCTTTTATCTTCTTCATTCTATGTACTTATGTTTATTCTATGGTTCTTTTTCTGGCTTCTTGATTCGAATTTTAACTCATTACTTTCAATTTTTATTTTTTCTTATCACAGACTCTGTTTTGTCTGCTAGCAAGCATTCAAGAGTTTTAAAAATAATTTATTTGAAGCCTGATAAATATATAGTTGTAAACTCCATGTGTACTTGAAAAGAATTTATATTTTCTTTCTAGCATTCATATAATATAATTATATGTACATAATTATATACAATATATACAAATTATATAAACACTAAATAGTAAAATAGCATAAATATGTATATATTTATATATAATTGTCTTATACATATTTTTATATCTGTCAAGGCAGTTCAAGATAGTCACTTAAACAAATAATACTGAAACTATGAGATATTTTTCTACAAAAGAACTTTCAATGTCACTTTGCACCATAAAAGATTAAGCTGAATGGATTAATTAACATAAATATCAAACATAAACATATAAAAGTGATAGGAGAAAATTCTTGTGATCTTGGGTCAAACAACAATTTTAAAGCTACAACACAAAAATGATGACTGTAATTTTTTCAAAAAATTGATAAAATTGAACATTCTCAAAATAAAAGTCTGGCATTTCAAAAGCACTTTAGAAAAATAACAGAATAACTTTAGACTATATGACAATATGCACAAAATATTTCTAATGAGGGACTTGTATTCTGAATATATAAAAACCTATTATAACTTAATAAGAAAATAGTTCAAAGTATACAGAAACTTAATCAAAGATGATACACAGGTAGCAAGTAAAAACATGAAAATCTGCTCACTACTATCAGTCATTAAGGACATGCAAATTCAAATCACAGTGAAATATTATTATACCTTTATTAGAATGGCTAAAATAGAACAGAGTACCAGGTACTGGCAAGAATGTGGAGCAACTGGAATATTTATATATTGTTAGTGGGAATGCAAATTAGTATAGACATGTGAGAAATCAGTTTTATCCAACTTAGACAATGATTTGACTCAGAAATCTCACTCCTGTGTGCTTGCTCAAGAGAAATAAAACACATGTTCACCAAAAAAAATAAATAAATACAAAAATAAAGAAAAAGAACTGTACAGGAAAGTTTATTGCAGTGTTGATAGTTGCCAAAAACTAGAAACAACGCAGATGTCCGTCAACTGTAAAATGGATAAACAAACTGTGGAACAGTATGCAATGCAATTCTATTCAACAATAAAATGGAAGGCTTTATTGATGCATGCAGCACATGGGTAGCTAGCAAATACATGATGCTAAGTGAGAGAAGCCAAATTCAGAAAGCCACAAACTGTATTATTCCATTAATAAGATGTTCTGGCAAAGCCAAAATGGTAAGTACAAAAACAAAAAAGAACAGTGGTAACCAGGGGTTGGGTGTGGGGACAATAGATTAACAAAGGAGCATTTGAGCATTTTGGGGGGTGATGTAAATGATGACTCTCTTTATTGTGCTAGTGGTTACACAACTGCATGCATTTGTTAAAAATCATAGCATTGTACTTGGAAAAAAGAAAAATTTATTGCACATGAAGTATTTCCACAACAGAGTTCCCAACCTGGGGATATGGCAAAGGGACTGAGAACCCCCAGGCAATTTGACTTTGAAGGCCAGTGGGATTTGATTACAGAATTTACACAAGATTGTAAGACTGAGGAAACAGACTCTTGGAAGGCAGAAACAAAACCTTGCTCACGCCAGGACCCAGGAGAAAGGAGCAGTGGCCCCACAAGAAACTGACCCAGACCTGCCTGTGAGTGTCCAGGAGTCTCTGATGGAGGTGTGGGTTGACAGTGGCCTGTTGCAGGGTCAGGGGGATTGAATACCACAGTGCTTGCACAAGACCTTTTGAAGGAGGTCGCCATTATCTCCATTACCCCCACCATTGTTTGGTCTCAGGTCAAACAACAGGGAAGGAACACAGCCCCGTGCATCAGCAGAAAGTTGGATTAAAGATTTACTGAATATGGCCCCACCCATCAGAACAAGACCCAGTTTCCTGCAATGTCAGTCTCTCCTATCATGAAGCTTCCATAAATCTCTTATCTTTATCCATCATAGGGCAGACAGAATGAAAACCACAATCACAGAAAACTAATCAAACTGAACACATGGACCACAGCCTTGTCTAACTCAATGAAACTATGAGTCATGCCATGTGGGGCCACCAAAGAGATGGGTCATGGTGGAGAGTTCTGACAAAACGTGGTCCACTGGAGAAGGGAATGACAAACCACTTCAGTATCCTTGCCTTGAGAACCCCATGAACATTATGAAAAGGCAAAAAGATATGACACTGAAAGATGACCTCCCGTGGTCAGTAGGTGCCCAATATATTACTGGAGAAGAGTAGAGAAATAACTCCAGAGAGAATGAAGAAACAAAGAAAAAGAGAAAACAATGCCCAGTTGTGGATGTGACTGGGGAGGGAAGTAAAATCTGATGCTTTAAAGAACAATATTGCATAGGAACCAGGAATGTTTGGTCCATGAATCAAGGTAAATTGGAAGTGGTCAAACAAATGGCAAGAGTGAATATAGACATTTTAGGAATCAGTGGACTAAAATGGACCGGAATAGATTAATTTAATTCAGATAACCAGTGTATCTATTATAGTGGGCAAGAATCCCTTAGAAGAAATGGAGTAGCCCTCATAGTCAACAAAAGAGTCCAAAATGCAGTACTTGGATATAATCTTAAAAACGAGAGAATGATCTTGGTTCATTTCCAAGGCAAACTATTTAATATCATAGCAATCCAAGTCTATGGCCCAAACAGTAATCCTGAAGAAGCTGAAGGTGAATGGTTCTATGAAGACCTGCAAGACCTTCTAGAACTAACACCTAAAGAAGATGTCCTTTTCATCACTGGGGACTGGAATGCAAAAGTAAGAAGTTAAGGGATACTTGGAGTAACAGGCAAATTTGGCCTTGGAGGACAAAATGAAGCAGGGCAAAGGCTAACAGAGTTTTGCTAAGAGAACGCACTGGTTATAGCAAACAGCCTCTTTCAACAAAACAAAAGACAACTCTACATATGGACATCACCAGATGGTCAATACTGAAATCAGACTGATTATATTCTTTGCAGCCAAAGATGGAGAAGCTCTATATAGTCAGCAAAAATAAGACCAGGAGCTGACTGTGGTTCAGATCATGAACTCCTTATTGCAAAATTCAGACTTAAATTGAAGAAAGTAGGGAAAAACACTAGACCTTTCAGGTTTGACCTAAATCAAATCCCTTATGACTATACAGTGGAAGTGAGAAATAGATCCAAGGACTAGATATGATAGACAGAGTGCCTGAAGAAACATGGACAGAGGTTTGTGACATTGTAAAGGAGGCAGTGATCAAGATCATCCCCATGGAAAAGAAATGCAAAAAGGCAAAATGGTTGCCTGAGGAGTCCTTACAAATAGCTGAGAAAAGAAAAGAAGCTAAAGGCAAAGGAGAAAAGGAAAGATATACCCATCTGAATGCAGAGTTACATAGAATAGCAAGGAGAGATAAGAAAGCCTTCCTCAGTGATCAATGCAAAGAAATAGAGGAAATCAAGAGAATGGGAAAGACTAGAGTCCTCTTCAGGAAAATTAGAGATACCAAGGGAATATTTCATGCAAAGATGGGCTCAATGAAGGACAGAAATGGTATGGACCTAACAGAAGCAGAAGATATTGAGAAGGGGTGGCAAGAATACATGGAAGAACTATGCAAAAAAGATCTTCATGACCCAGATAATCATAAAAATATGATCACTCACCTTGAGCCAGCCTTAGGAAACATTACTATGAACAAAGCTAGTGGAAGTGATGGAATTCCAGTTGAGCTATTTCCAGCCCTAAAACATGATACTGTTAAAGTGCTGCACTCAATATGCCAGCAAATTTGGAAAACTCAGTAGTGGCCACAGGACTGGAAAAGGTGAGTTTTCATTCCAATCCCAAAGAAAGGCAATGCCAAAGAATGTTCAAACTATGACATAATTGCACTCATCTCACATGCTAGCAAATTAATGCTCAAAATTCTCAAAGTCAAGTTTCAATGGTATGTGAACCACGAACTTCCCGATGTTCAAGCTGGATTTAGAAAAGACAGAGGAACCAGAGGTCAAATTGCCAAATCCATAGGATCATCAAAAAGCAAGAGAGTTCCAGAAAAACATCTACTATTCTGCCTTATTGACTATGCCAAAGCCTTTGATTGTGTGGATCACAACAAACTGTGGACAATTCTTAAAGAGATGGGCATGCCAGACCACTTTACCTGCTTCCTGAGAAATCTGCATCAGGTCAAGAAGCAACTACATGGAACTACATGGACATGGAACTACAGACTAGTTCTAAATAGGGAAATGGGTATATCAGGGCTGTATATTGTCACCCTGCTGATTTAACTTATATGCAGAGTACATCATGCAAAATCCCAAGCTGAAAGAAGCACAAGCTGGGATCAAGATTGCCAGGAAAAGATTCAGTAGCCTCAGTTATGCAGATGACACCACCCTTATGGCAGAAAGCAGAGAACTAAAGAGCCACTTGATGAAAGTGAAAGAGGAGTGAAAAAGTTGGCTTAAAACTCAACATTCAGAACACTAAGATCATGGCATCTGGTCCCATCACTTCATGGCAAATAGATGGGAAACAGTGAAATATTTTATTTTGGGGGCCTCCAAAATCACTGCCGATGATGACCGCAGCCATGAAATTAAAAGATGCTTACTCCTTGGAAGAAAAGTTATGACCAACCTAGACAGCATATTAGAAAGCAGAAACATTACATTGCCAACAAAGGTATGTCTATTCAAGGCTATGGTTTTTCCAGTGGTCATGTATGGATATAGAACTGGACTAAAAAGAAAGCTGAGCACCGAAGAATTGATGCTTTTGAACTGTGGTATTGGAGAAGACTCTTGAGAGTCCCTTGGACTGCAAGGAGATCCAGCTAGTCAATTCTAAAGGAAATCAGTCCTGAATATTCATTGGAAGGACTGATGCTGAAGCTGAAACTCCAATATTTTGACCACCTGATGTGAAGAACTGACTCATTGGAAAAGACCTTGATCCTGGGAAAGATTGAAGGTGGGAGGAGAAGGGGATGACAGAGGGATAAAACGGTTGGATGGCATACCAACTTGACGGACATGAGTTTGAGCAAACTCCGGGAGTTGGTGATGGACAGGGAAGCCTGAAGTACTGCAATCCATGGGGTTGCAAAGGGTCAGATACAACTGAGCGACTGAACTGAGCTGAACTGAAATTATAGCCTAATAAACCTGACACCTGACTTAATTTTTAAATTTCTTTTTGTGTGGAGGTGTCATACATATTTGTCAGACATTTTTCTTAAGTGCTTTACATTTTTTATAGTATTTAAGATATTATATTTTTTAAATTCATTATTGCACCATTTATTAAATCATAAAATTATGGTTAATTTTTATGATATCTATTAAGTTCCAAGAAACATGCTGAAGTGTTACATTATTCTATTCTACTTTTAAATGCTTTTGGATTTTTCTCTATATACAGTTATCTCATTAGTGGATTATAAACGTTTTGTTTATTCCTAAAAACTGAACAGCAAAGAAAGTAAATTTCATAGAGTATATGCCACTTACTTAAGTCCACATGGCTTGAAAGTGCCAGAACTATAATTCCAACACTGCTCTTTCAAATGAAAATCCCAGAACATTCTTTAATTCTTCGTGTTTTGCTTTTATTATTTATTTGCTTTCATTACTTCATTTCAGGTATTTTTGTATTGGATGTGTATTGTTTGTGGCATCCCAGGTGAAGCTAGTGGTAAAGAACCCACCTGCCAATGCAAGAGACTAAAGAGAGCTGGATCCCTGAGTTGGGAAGATTCTCTGGTGGAGGGTATGGCAACCCACTCCAGTATTCTTGCCTGGAGAGTCCTATGGACAGAAGTCTGGAGGGTTATGGTCTATAGTCACACAGAGACAGACATGATTGAAGCAACTTAGCATGCACGCACATGTATTGTTTGGAAATCTCATTTCTGCTTGCCCAGCACCCATTAAACATTTTCTATTAATAAATTCTGAATTTCCATAAAGAAAATACCCAGTGCTGCATTCTGTCTGTGGTTTTGGGTGGAGTTGGGGTGTGCACATCTCAGAGAAGCACATATTCTTCTACAATAAAGGGTTTAGGAATCAACACATGACTCTCTCCAGGCTTATCATCAGTCTTTGTAATTTAACAGGAAGTATTAGAAGGAGAAACACTCTTCCTTTAGCTAGGTTTAATGTGTGAGCTTGTCAGAGACTGCTCGGTGGGGAGAATCTTTGAAGATGAGGCAATAACACAGAACAACTGAATTGAGGGACAGAGACAGACTTCTGATGGCATCTTTGATTCCGTTTTCCTGATGGCTAAATTTGTCCCTGGAGTTTTCAGTTATGTGAAACAATAAATTAACTTTTTTTTTTTTTTTTTGCTTGAACAGATTTCAGTATGAGAGTATCCTCTGATTTACTGAGGCATCAAATAAAACATTGACCTAGAAACAGAGAGGTCTTACATGTAAGGCATAGATAGCATCAAGGGCCTCACAGATTTATAAAGAAGAGAAAGAATGCACATAAATTTATAAATTTATTATGATAATAACTTTTCTACATTGTCTCAATGTCTGATTACCTCACTTTTGAGACCATTTGTAATAATAAACTGTATTAGATAAATGTGAACCATTCCTTCATTTGAGCCAAGAAGCAAAAATATACTTCCCATTCTACCAGACACAGGGAGAAAAAAGTTGGAGTAAATCTTTATCTGACTAAAGAGATATAGCCCTAAAAAACTCAGATACAGATTTTATTTAATGGCAATGGCATATTTTTGGACTTAGATCTAGATTCTCTAAGCATTTTGAGTGTTAAAGATCAGAAGAAGAAGATATGATTCTAAACATTTAAAAATAAACAGCTTTAACATCTGTGGGGAAAAGCACAAGATTTGCTAACTAAAGCAGCAAATAAAACCAAGGATCTTCTCAGAATTCACAAACCTCTCTCATTTCTGTTAATCATTCTATTGCCAAATAAAATGCTGAAAAAATAAAAGTCAAAATCTATGCATTGAAAATATTAGTACATGACAGTTTTTTAAATGCCGTAAGTTATAAATCAGCCAAAATCTATGGGCTACTTAATCCCAAATGACATTTAACATTTTCAACCCAGCAAAATGTTAATTGAGTAATTTTTAGGCTATACCAATGTAAAATGGGGGAAGAAATTTAATGACTTTGAGGGAGTTAAATTGTGAAAATTTATGCCTGTAAATACAGATAAAATGCCAATCTCTGTATATAAATAAAGTATATAAATTGACCAAGATCAAGTATGTCTTTGACATGTTGTTTTACAGACTTGCATTAGAACTATAGAATAATTCAAAGACAATTGGCACCCTCATAATGTCAAGTGTTATGATCCATGAACATGAATTCATAAATCATGAATCCATTATGTTCTCTGATTTCTTTCATCAATGTTTTGTAATTTTGAGGCTACACATCCTTTAAACGTTTTATTACATTTATGCATAAGAATTTTATTTTGAGGGAACAGTTGTAAATCGTACTTTTAAAAAATGTGGATTTTCATGTGTGTTTTAGTATATAAAAATATTATTGATTTTCATGTGCCACTCATGAATCCTGCAACCATATTGAAGTCCCTGAATAGTTCTAATAATCTTTTTGTAGATTCCTTGAGATTTTCAATATAGAAAATCATATCATGTGGAAAAAGGAACAATTTGTTTCTTTTATTTTTTTTCTCACTTCATTCCACTGATTAGAAGTTCTAGTTTAATATAAGTAGTGAGTGCAGACATTTTCATCTTTATTCTAATCTTAGAGGGAAAATATTTGGACCTTCATTCTTTTTTAAATTAATTTGTTTTTATTGAAGTATAGTTATTTACAATGTTTCATTACTTTCAGATGAACAGCGAAGTGATTCAGTTATACATAAATGTGTGTGTGTGTGTGTGTGTGTGTAGTCCTGGACTTCTGCTTGTTAGAAGTTTTTAAATTACTGAATCAATTGCAGTCCTGATAATTGATCTGTTCATATTTTCTATTCTTTCTAGTTTGCTCTTAAGAAATTATACCTTTCTAAGAATTTGACCATTTCTTCTAGCTTGCCCATTCCATTGGTATATAGTTGTTCATAATGCTTCCCTGGTGGCTCAGTGGTAAAGAATCCCCCTGACATGCAGGAGAGGTGGGTTTGATCCCTGGGTCAGGAATATCTCCTGGAGAAGGAAATGATAACCCACTCTAGTATTCTTGCCTGGGAAATCCCATGCAGAGAGGATCCTGGTGGTCTACAGCCCATGAGGTCACAAAAGAGTTGGACACAATTAAGTCACTAAACAACAAGTTGCTCATAATAGTGTCCTATGGTCCTCTGTATTTCTCTGGTGCTGGTTGTTGTAGCTTCTTCTTTTTCATTGTTTTGGGCCCTCTCCCTTTTTTTCTTGATGAGTCTGGATAAAAAGTTCATCAATTTTATTTATCTTTTCAAAAACCAGTTCTGAGGTTCATAGATCTATTTTATTCTATTCATTATTTAGTGCACCTTTCATTTATTTCTGCTCTGATTTTTATTATGTCTTTCCTTCTACTAACTAGATTTTGTTTTCTTATTTTTCTAGTTGCTTTAGATGTAAGGTTAGGTTGTTTATTTGAGATCTTTCTTATTTCCTGAGATAAGTTTGTATTGCTATAAACTTCCCTCTTAGAACTGCTTTTACTCTGCCATATAGATTTGGAATCACCTTGTTTTCATTTTCACTTGTCTATAGATTTTTTTACTCCCTGTGTAATTTCTTCAGTGATCCATTGGTTGTTTAATAGCATATTGTCCAGGCTCCATGTGTTTGTATTTATGCAGATTTTTTTTCTTGTTCAGTTCAGTTCAGTCGCTCATTCGTGTCCAACTCTGTGCGACCCCATGAACCGCAGCATTCCAAGCCTCCCTGTCCATCACCAACTCCCAGAGTCCACCCAAACCCATGTCCAATGAGTCGGTGACGCCATCCAGTCATCTTATCCTCTGTCGTCCCCTTCTCCTCCTGCCCTCAATCCCTCTCAGCATCAGGGTCTTCTCAAATGAGTCAGCTCTTCGCATCAGGTGGCCAAAGTGTTGGAGTTTCAGCTTCAACATCAGTCCTTCCAATGAACACCCAGGACTGATCTCCTTTGTGATGGACTGGTTGGATCTCCTCTCAGTCCAAGGGACTCTCAAGAGTCTTCTCCAACACCACAGTTCAAAAGCATCAATTCTTCAGCACTCAACTTTCTTTATAGTCCAACTCTCACATCCATACATGACAACTGGAAAAACCATAGCCTTGACTAGACAGACCTTTGCCAACAAAGTAATGTCTCTGCTTAATAATATGCTGTCTAGGTTGGTCAAAACTTGCCTTCGGAGGAGTAAGCATCTTTTAATTTCATGGCTGCAATCACCGTCTGCAGTGAATTTGGAGCCCCCAAAATGAAGTCAGCCACTGTTTCCACTGTTTCCTCATCTATTTGCCATGAAATGATGGGACTGGATGCCGTAATCTTAGTTCTCTGAATGTTGAGTTTTAAGCCAACTTTTGCACTCTCCTCTTTCACTTTCATCAAGAGGCTCTTTAATTCTTCTTCACTTTCTGCCATAAGGGTGGTGTCATCTGCATATCTGAGGTTATTGATATTTCTCCCGGCAATCTTAATTCCAGCTTGTGCTTCCTCCAGCCCAGCGTTTCTCATCATGTGCTCTGCTTATAAGTTAAATAAGCAGGGTGACAATATAAAGCCTTGACGTACCCCTTTTCCTATTTGGACCCAGTCTGTTGTTCCACGTCCAGTTCTAACTGTTGCTTCCTGACCTGCATACAGGTTTCTCAAGAGGCAGGTCCAGGTGGTCTGGTATTCCCATCTCTTAAAGAATTTTCCACAGTTTGTTGTGATCCACACAGTCAAAGGCTTTGGCATAGTCAATAAAGAAGAAATAGATGTTTTTCTGGAACTCTCTTGCTTTTTCAATGATCCAGCAGATGTTGGAAATTTGATCTCTGGTTCCTCTGCCTTTTCTAAAATCAGCTTGAACATCTGGAAGTTGACAGTTCACATACGGCTGAAGCAGGGCTTGGAGAATTTTAAGCATTACTTTACTAGCGTGTGAGATGAGTGCAATTGTGCAGTAGTTTGAGCATTCTTTGGCATTGCCTTTCTTAGGGATTGGAATGAAAACTGACCTTTTCCAGTCCTGTGGCCACTGCTGAGTTTTCCAAATTTGCTGACATATTAGTGCAGCACTTTCACAGCATCATCTTTCAAGATTTGAAATAGCTCAACTGGAATTCCATTGCCTCCACTAACTTTGTTCTTAGTGATGCTTTCTAAGGCCCACTTAACTTCACATTCCAGGAACTGGCTCTAGGTGAGTGATCACACCATCGTGATTATCTGGGTCGTGAAGATCTTTTTTGTACAGTTCTTCCATGCATTCTTGCCACCTCTTCTTAATATCATCTGCTTCTGTTAGGGCCCTACCATTTCTGTCCTTTATTGAGCCCATCTTTGCATAAAATATTCCTTTGGTATTTCTAATTTTCTTGACATGATCTCTAGTCTTTCCCATTCTGTTGTTTCCCTCTATTTATTTGCATTGACTGCATAGGAAGGCTTTCTTATCTCCCTTTGCTATTCTTTGGAACTCTGCATTCAAATGGGTATATCTTTCCTTTTCTCCTTTGCTTTTCACTTCCCTTCTTTTCACAGCTGTTTGTAAGGCCTCCTCAGACAGCCATTTTGTCTTTTTACATTTCTTTTTCTTGGGGATGATCTTGATTCCTGTCTCCCGTACAATGTCACGAACCTCTGTCCATAGTTCATCAGGCACTGTGTCTATCGATCTAGTCCCTTAAATCTATTTCTCACTTCAACTGTATAGTCATAAAAGATTTGATTTAGGTCATACCTGAATGGTCTAGTGGTTTTCTCCAATTTCTTCAATTTAAGTCTGAATTTGTCAATAAGGAGTTCATGATCTGAGCCACGGTCAGCTCCCAGTCTTGTTTTTGCTGACTGTATAGAGCTTCTCCGTCTTTGGCTGCGAAGAATATAATCATTCTGATTTCGGTGTCAACCATCTGGTGATGTCCATGTGTAGAGTCTTCTCTTGTGTTGTTGGAAGAGGGTGTTTGCTATGACCAGTGCGTTCTCTTGGCAGAACTTTATTAGCCTTTGCCCTGCTTCATTCTGTACTCCAAGGTGAAACTTGCCTGTTATTACACGTGTTTCTTGACTTCCTACTTTTGCATTCCAGTCCCCTATAATGAAAAGGACATCTTTTTTGGGTGTTAGTTCTAGAAGGTCTTGTAGGTCTTCATAGAACCGTTCAACTTCAACTT
Organism: Cervus canadensis; assembly: GCF_019320065.1. Lineage (NCBI taxonomy): Eukaryota > Metazoa > Chordata > Mammalia > Artiodactyla > Cervidae > Cervus > Cervus canadensis. The sequence goes on along the minus strand of NC_057392.1, from coordinate 52,575,130 downwards.
CTTCAGCATTACTGGTCAGGGCATAGGCTTGGATTGCCATGGTATTGAATGGTTTGCCTTGTGAACGAACAGAGATCATTCTGTCGTTTTTTGAGTTTGCATCCAAGTACTGCATTTCGGTCTCATTTCTTGTCTATGATGGCTACTCAATTTCTTCTAAGGGATTCCTGCCATAGTAGTAGATATAATGGTCATCTGAGTTAAATTCACCCATTCCAGTCCATTTTAGTTTGCTGATTCCTAGAATGTTGATATTCACTCTTGTCATCTCCTGTTTGACCACTTCCAACTTACCTTGATTCATGGACCTAACATTCCAGGTTCCTATGCAATATTGCTCTTTACAGCATCGGACCTTGCTTCTATCACCAGTCACATCCACAACTGGATATTGCTTTTGCTTTGGCTCCATCCCTTCACTCTTTCTGGAGTTATTTCTCCACTGATATCCAGTAGCATATTGGGCATCTACTGACCTGGGGAGTTCTCTTTCAGTATCCTATCTTTTTGCCTTTTCATACTGTTCATGGGGTTCTCAAGGCAAGAATACTGAAGTGGTTTGCCATTCCCTTCTCCAGTGGACCACATTCTGTCAGACCTCTCCACCATGACCTGTCCGTCTTGGGTGGCCCCACACAGCATGGCTTAGTTTCATTGAGTTAGACAAGGCTGTGGTCCATGTTATCAGATTGACCTGTTGTCTGTAATTGTGGTTTCAGTCTGTCTGCCCTCTGATGCCCTCTCTCAGTACCTACCGTCTTACTTGGGTTTCTCTTACCTTGGTTGTGGGGTATCTCTTCACGGCTACTCCAGCAAAGCGCAGCTGCTGCTCCTTATCTTGGATGTGGGGTAGCTCCTCTCTGCCTTTTTTATTTTTTCTTGTAGTTGATTTCTAATCTCATTGTGTTGTGATTAAAAAAAAAATACTTGATATGATTTTAGTTTTCTTAAATTTATTGAGACTTCTTGTGGCCCAGTGTGTGATCTATCTTGAAAACAAGTGTTCCACTCTTGCTGCATGATGATAGCTGGAAATTTCACCATGTGCTCTTTATCTGGTTGTGGTAACTCCTCTCTATTACTAACAAGTTTAGTTTTAGTCATGAATTAATGCTGGATTTTCTAAAATGCTTTTTCTTTGTCAAATGATATGTGACTTGATTTTTCTTTTCCAGCTTATTGATATGGTGAATTAAATTGATTGATTTCCAAATGTTGAAGCAGGCTTCACAGCTGTAGTAGATTTCACTTAGTAATTATGTATTTTTCTTTTTATATATTTCTGGTTTCATTTTTCTAAGATTTTGTTGATAGTTTGTATGTGTAAGCTCATGGGAGATACTGATCTGTAGATTTTTTCTTTCCTCTTTCCTTTCTTTTTATTTCGTACCGTCTTCACCTGATTTTGATATCATGTTGATACTAGGTAGTATTAGTGAGAGTAGCTCAGTCATGTCCGATTCTTTGAGACCCCATGAACTAAATAGTCCATGAAATTCTCCAGGCCAGAGTACTGGAGTGGGTAGCCTTTCCCTGCTCCAGGAGATCTTCCCAACCCAGGGAGCAACCCAGGTCCCTTGCACTTCAGGCAGATTCTTTACCATCTGAGCAAAAAGAAAGCCCATAGAATGTGTTGGGAAATGCTCTATGCTCTTTTATATTCTGGAAGAGATTGTATTGTTGGGTTATATTGTTGGTATTGCTTCAAAAGATTGTCTGAAGAGATTGAGATTGCTGGATCATTGAAAAAACAGAGTTCCAGAAAAACATCTACTTCTGTTTTACTGACTTTACCAAAGACTTTGACTGTGTGGATCACAACAAACTGTGGAAAATTCTTTAAGAGATGGGAATACCAGACCACCTGACCTGCCTTCTGAGAAATCTGTATGCAGGTCAGGAAGCAACAGTTAGAACTGGATGTGGAACAACAGACTGGATCCAAATAGGAAAAGGGGTACGTCAAGACTTTATATTGTCCCCTGCTCATTTATTAACTTATATGTAGAGTATATCATGCAAAATGCTGGGCTGGAGGAAGCACAAGCTGGAATCGAGATTGCCAGGAGAAATATCAATAGCTTCAGATATGCAGATGACACCACCCTTATGGCAGAAAGTGAAGAGGAACTAAAGAGCCTCTTGATGAAAGTGAAAGAGAAGAGAGAAAAAGTTGGCTTAAAACTCAACATTCAAAAAACTAAGATCATGGCATCTGGTCCCATCTCTTCATAGCAAATAGATGGGGAAACGATGGAAACAGTGACAGACTTTATTTTTTTGGGCTTCAAAATCACTGCCAATGGTGACTGCAGCCATGAAATTAAAAGATGCTTGCTCCTTGGAAGAAAAGTTATGACCAACCTAGACAGCATATTAGAAAGCAGAGACATTACTTTGCCAACAAAGGTCTGTCTAGTCAAGGCTATGCTTTTTCCAGTCAGTCAGTCAGTTTCAGTCACTCAGCCATGTCCGATTCTTTGTGATCCTATGAACCGCAGCACGCTAGACCCCCCTGTCCATCACCAACTCCCGGAGTCCACCCAAACCCATGTCCATTGAGTCAGTGATGCCATCCAACCATCTCATTCTCTGTCGTCCCCTTCTCCTGCCCTCAATCTTTCCTAAAATCAGGGTCTTTTCCAATGAGTCAGCTCTTCACACCAGGTGGCCAAAGTATTTCCAGTAGTCGTGTATAGATGAGAGCTAGATTATAAAGAAAGCTGAGTGCTGAAGAATTGATGTTTTTGAACTACTGTGTTGGTGAAGACTCTTGAGTGCCCCTAGGACTGCAAGGAGATGCAACCAGCCAATCCTAAAGGAAATCAGCCCTGAATATTCATTGGAAGGACTGATGCTGAAGCTGATATATTGGCCATTTCATGCAAAGAATTGACTAATTGGAAAAGACCCTGATGCTGGGAAAGATTGAAGGCAGGAAGAGAAGGGGATGACAGAGAATGAGATGGTTGGAGGGCATACTGACTTGACGAACGTGAGTTTGAGCAAGCTCTGGGAGTTGGTGGTGGACAGGGAAGCCTGGCATGCTGCAGTCCATGGGGTCGCAAAGAGTCGGACATGACTGAACGACTGAACTGCACTGAACTGAGAGATTGTATAAAATTGTTGTATTTAACTGTTTGGTAAATTTTTTTCAGTGATACATCCAGGTCTTGTTTCTCTTTGGAGAGGTTTTAAATTACAAATTCAATTTCTTTAAAGTTAGTAGGATTATTTTAGTTGACTACTTCATCTTTATTGAGCCTTAGTATTTTGTGGGTTTTGAGAAATTTGTCTATTTCTTCTAAATTGAATTTATGACTAGAAAATTGTAGTATTCTCTCATGCTTTCAATGACTATAAGATCTGTAATAATACTTCTTGTCCCATTATTGATATTAGCTATTTTTGTCTTTTCTATTATTTTATTTGCCAGACTTAAGGAGAGCTTTATCAATTTTATTTTTTTCCCGATGAATCATCTTCTTTTCCATTGATTTTCTTGTTTTCATTTGCATTGATTTCTGCTTGTGTCTTTATTATTTTTTTCTTATTCTTGTTTTGGGTATTTTTTATCATACTTGGTTTCTTTCTTTTTTTTTTTAAGTGAAAGCTTAACATTATTGATTGAAGGCTTTAGTTGAATCTCAAATATTTTAATATGCTGTTTTTTCATTTTTATTTAGTTCTAGATATATTTTATTTACTTTGAGATTTCTTCCTTGACCCATAGATTATTTAGGGTATTACCATGTCTAGAAAGACCTTCCCCAGTGCCTCAGTGGCAAACAATCTGCCTGCAATGCAGCAGACATGGGTTTGATCCCTGGGTCAGGAACATCCCCTGGAAAAGGAAATGACAACCGATGCCAGTATTCTTGCCTGGAAAAATCCTGTGGACAGAGGAGTCTGGTGGGCTATTGTCCATGGAGTCACAGAAGAGTCAAAAATGACTTAGCAACTAAACAGCAACAACATTATAGAGAATTTCCACTTGGCTTTCTGTTATCAACTTCTACTTGATTATTAGTTTAATAGAACATAATATAAACTTTACAAGTAGTTTTCATTTGTTGAGGTTTGCTTTGTGGCCCAGGATATGGTTTATATCAGTGAATATTCCATTGGACTTGAGACATAAAGTGGATCCTGCTATTGTATTAACATACATTAACTACTAAATTTAAATCAGATAAAGTAAATATATACATAATGCTTCAGTTCAGTTCAGTTCAGTCTTTATCTTTTGAGTATCTGATAAAATTGTCCAAGAAAATCTATTGATAACAATAATTATAAAATGGTGATAATCAGAGATTTCCAATTGATTGAGAAGATAAGGTTTTTATAGAAAGAGTGTATTTTTGTCAGACATTAAATAATGAGTTAAACTGCAACATATGAGATTTGAAGGAAAGGTATTTTGGGTTTGTTTATGTAGGGCATGGAAACAGAGGAGAAGGGAAGGAGTTTGATCATCTATTCTTCCAGTATATAGGATTCTACTAATCAAATGCTAAACAGAACCAGATCAAAACACTGGACATTGATACAAAAAGATTCCAGATCTCATGACTCTGATGTTTTATGTTTTTCCTTCTTGGGAAAGCTCTCTTCTAAGGCTATTAAAAGTCAATAATTTACAGAATGTTAATACAAAATTAGACTTTGGGGAAATAAAAAGTCTAGGTCTGTGAATGTTTCACAACAATAGTTGATTTCTATTTGAAGGAAAAGAGAAAGGCCTGTTATACACCGTATAAATTATAAAATGCCATGGCAGGTAAGAATAAAAAATTCAAGCCTTTGGGTTAAAGAACCAAAAGTTTTTCCGGTAACTAAGAGGAAACATAATTCCCCTAGAATTTAAACATGTATTAAGAAATTATAGAACATATTAACCATATAATTTTTCCTGTTGCAGCAAGCAAGTTAAAGTATGAGAATCACTAGAATTAGTCATAGCATGTAGGGAAATTGAAAGATACAGGATACTTTATGACAAAAGATAAAGTAACATTTCTTATTTGCTCAAATTTTACATATCCACTGTTTATGTTTTGCAGATGAAAATAGACAGTTAAAGACATGCATTGTACAATGTTATAGTACAAACAGTACTTTGTTCCCTTTAAAGGACTAAAATTTATTTCACTGTATTTATATTCCACTCTATGTATATTACACTGCATATCTTCTTTGGTAAGGTGTTCGTTAAGGCCTTTGGCCCATTTTAATCATATTGTTTGTTTTCTTATTGTTGTGTTTTAAGATTTTTTCTGTATATTTTGGACAATAATACTTTTTCAGATATATCTTTTGCAGATATTGTCTCCCAGTCTATGTCTTGTCTTTTCATTCTTTTTGCAGGACATTTCACAGTGCAGAAATGTCTAATTTTAATGAAGTCAAGCTTATCAATTCATTGAAATTAACTGTTAAACTGGCGGACGCATAGTAGAGCAGATAGCCCTCTGTAATGCTAGTAGGTCTTATTTAATCAGCTGAAGGCCTGGGTTAAACAAGACTGGTAAAACAAGAACAGATGGTCTTAAGAACTAAACTGCAGCATTGACTCTTCCCTGAGTCTCTACCCCGACTATCCACTCTACAGATTTTGGCACTTGTCAGCCTCCATAATGACAAACCAATTCCTTAAAATAAATCCCTTTCTGTATACATATATACACACTATTGCTTCTATTTTTCTGGAGAATCCTAATTTACTCTTCCTACTTTATGACCTGGAATAAATCTCCAGGAAGAAAGTTTGTGTAATATAATGCTCACTTTTGTTTGTTTTCTTTTTCTCAGAGACCATATTACTGTGCTGCCTGCTGTCCAATGTTTAAAAATTGCATGTTAAATATTTTACCCAGTTTTTAATGTTTTAAGGTGTGAAGGTCAAATTCAGTCCCTATTCCTTCATTAAGGCAGAACTTAAACTCTAATACATATGTTAAATAGAAAACAACTCAATTTCCATGTTCTTTAAAAACTTATTCCCTTTTTCTCTAAATATTTAAATCAATCTTTTTTCTTAATTTGTCTATTAGAAAAATGTGAATGCTTTTTATTTAACTTGAGTGAAAACAAACATTTGTTTAGAGTCAAATCAATATGAGTTCAAATGATGTTTCCTCCACCCCACTAAATGCCATGAACATTTTATGTACTTTCTCAGAGCTTTTATTTCCTCATCTGACAACTGTGGATAATAACTGCTTCACAGATGTACTCAACATTAAGCACCTGGGACACTATGTGCACTCAATAATTGCTAGTAGGGCTTCCCCAGTGGCTTAGTAGTAAAAAAAAAAAAAAATCTGCCTTCCAGTGCAGGAAACAACGGTTAGATCCCTGGTCCAAGAAGATCTCATATGCTGTAGAGCAACTAAGCCTGTATGCCATAACTATTGAGTTTGTGTTCTAGAGCCCAGGAATCACAACTACGGAGTCTATATGCCACAGCTATGAAGCTTGAGTGTCCTAGAGCCTCGGCTCCACAACAAGAGATGCCACCCCAATGAGAAGTCCACATAATGCAACTAGAGAGTAGCCCCCACTCACTGCAACTAGAGAAAAGCCCATGTGGCAATGAAGACCCATCACAGCCAAAAATACATAAATAAAACTGCAAAAAAAAAATTGTAGTATGCTAGCACACATTTATGAGAGATTTCCTACTTTACTCCTCTATCCAAATGGATACAGAAAGCAAAGCAATATTTATTCCAAGTCTATGTTTTCAAGCCACATTCAGTCTACGGGTAGGTACCTGGTGGTTATAAGAGATTTAAAACTGAGAATGTTCATGTAGAAACCATGTTTCCTACAAAAATATACCAGAGACAAGAAGACAAAGAGACAGAGAGAATTCCCAAGATGGGAAAATATTTCTAATAAATGTTCAATTATTTGGATTCAGTTGTTTCTAAGGCCAGAGACCAGCTGCATTCTATTCCATGATTTCCATAAGACGTTTCATTACCCTTACAATTGAAGTAAGAAATGGCAACATACTCCTGTATTCTTGGAAATTCCAAGGACAGAGGAGCCTGGTGGGCTACAGTCTATGGGGTCACAAAGAGTTGGACACAACTTAGCATACATGCACACACCGTTACAGTAAATGTTTACTTTGGCTTAAGTTAGATTAAATTTGGCTTTTGGACTTTCAATAATATTATTTATCATTTCTTCAACCTTGATTTCTTTTGTTCCCTTGGGAATTTTAATCACATATTTCACCTTTTGCAATAACCCAGGTTATAACTCACTCTTTAATATTGTGTAAAATAAAAAGGAGATAGATTTTATAACAAATATATTGTTTTAAATGAGTTGCAGTGTAGAAGTCAGCATAATTATAAAGTGATCAGCAAAACTATTCCTCAGATAAATAGATTTTATAAGCCTTTCAATGTCTCCACTTGTACTGTTTCTTATAATCCTTAATTATAAATTACTTTAATTATAGTCCAACTTTTTATATAGAGAAAGTAATAAAATATGAATCTTATTCACAAAACAAATAAATTCAGAGTAAAATAGGTAAATGCAAAACAAGTTTCTAATGTAACAAAAAATGTAGCAGTGATATGCCTCAATTATACCTAAATAAGTACTGCATAGAGTACTACTCAACATTAATTCAGATCATGAATATCTTCCCATAACAATAGAAACTCCCAGGGAACATTTTTGACATACCATTAAGTATCTTCAGGAAAGACCCAAACTGGGTTACACAGACTCAAAAATCTAGAAACAACATAAAGAAAACATCTAATCCAGAGTGCTGCTTTCAAGTGTTATCATCAGCCTTTATTTTGCACATGCTTTGACCTAAAAGCATAAGATGCTTCAATCAAAGTCACAAGACTCAAAAATGAAGCTATGGCAAGTATGTATAGCTCATCTATTTATTCATTCAAATATTTACATAACAAGTAACTATGCAGTGAGTCCTTCCTGTGTGTCAGTCAGTGTAGTAATTGCTATGCATAAGTAGTACATTAACCTGACAGATTATTGGAACTCACAATTCTTATTTAAAAAAAAAAAAAACACAACTCTTCTACACACATTATTTTAATAGAACTTTAATTACACATGATGGACTCACAGATTCTTATTTCAATCAATAGATTATGACTCAGTATTATTACTTCTTAATTTAATGTTCAAAGTTTCACAGATTTGTTCAGTGAAAGCCTTTAAAACTGAATTTTATGTGCATTTGTCTTACAATTGTGACTAGTAAGGATCTTCTTACCTCCTGGTATAGGAAATTGTTCCAGGATTCTTCTGAATACTTCCAGACCCAGCTCTGGAATTAGGCATTTCTCCAAAGATCGCTGGTTCTTCTTAGTGGATAATAATTTTGGGGAACCAAGATATGGGTGTTTGCTACTCATGTAATCATTGCTAGGTGTCTTCTGGTCAGATACCCTGACACGGATCCAACATCAAATCTATGGTATTTTTGCCAAAATTCACAACATGATTCTAATCATGAAAAAACATCTGAAAAGCCCAAACTGAGACATTTTACAAAATAAATGGTTTTTGTAAATGGTTTTGTAAATGGCTTCAAAATATGGTAAGCCAATGAATGAAAAAGAAAGATTGAGGAGATATACTACTCAAAGGGAAACTAAAAGAAACGATAATAATGTACATTATGATCATGAATTAGATCTTGCTACAGATAAAATAAATAAATATAAAACTATATGAGTATAGCTTCTCTGGTGGCTCAGACGGCAAAGAATCTGCCTGCAAAGCAAGAGACCCGGGTTCAATCACTGGATTGGGAAGATTCCCCTGGAGAAGGAATTGGGAACCCATTCCAATATTCTTGTCTGGGGAAATCCATGGACAGAGGGGCCTGGCAGGCTACAGTTCATGGAGTTGCAGAGTCAGACACAACTGAGCAACTTTCACTTTCAAATACAGTAGTGATTAGTGCTAACACAGAAGTGTATGAGATCAATGTTCTATTTTTATTTATAAGGAAGTGAAAATAAATAAAATGCATGATAAGAGAAATATAATTTACTATATGAAATTCCCTAGCAGTGGTATGATATACTAAATAGCAGCATATACAGACACACAGAAATGGACACAAGTTCAATTCCCAGCCTTACCAAATTATCAAATTCCAGCCTTCTCATTTTTGAGTATGTGATTTACATTCACTCTCACTAACTGTGAGTTGTGAAAATGTTTTAAAAGCTTTCATGCATTTTACAATTAATAATCATTGCTAAACCTAGGTTAACTTTGGCATTTTTCTTTCTTTGACTCAATCCTGGTATCCTAAGGCCACAGCTCACAGTATTACCCAGTTCCCCACAACCCCAAAGTGACTTAAAATACCTTCTTCATTAGGTTTCTGCACTACAGAATTTGTATTATTTTCTGTATGTTATGGCATAGACTGCAAGTAAATTGATGATAAGAAGTATGTCTTCCTTATCTTCATCTCTTGCTAACGAAAAGCACAGTATTGGGAACAAAAGCTGGACTCTAGTATTTGCTGAGTGAATGAATGGCTTTGGATAGGTGGAAACTCCATTGTATTAGACCTCCAAATATCTCACTATTTTATCTTAGGAAAATCAGCAGAGCACTCTGATTCCTATTTTCTCACCTATAAAATCAAAAAAATATATACGCTTTAAATGGTTCTTGTGAGTCAATGAAAGTAATGGGCCTGAATGAACTTAACAAGTGTAGTATGTCATGTGTATCAGTTTCCTGGGGCTGTCATAGCAAATTACCACAAGCTTGGTGGCAAAAAACAACAGAAACTTATTTTCTCATAGTCCTAGAGTTCAGAGGACTTCCCTGGTGGCTCAGAATCCATGCTAAAGAATCCACCTGTAATGCGGGAGACCTGGGTTTGATCTCTAGGTTGGGAAGATGCCCTGGAGAAGCATATGGCAACCCACTCTAGTATTCTGGCCTGGAGAATCCCTATGAAAGAGTAGCCTAGCGGGCTACAGACCATGGGGTTGCAAAGAATTGAAAATGAGTGAGCAACTAAGCATACAGAGTCTAGAAGTCCAAAATCTCAGTGTTGGCAGGATTGGTTCCTTCTGAAGTCTCTCTGTAGGAATCTATTCCCTGCTACTTTCCTAACTTTTGGTAACTTCAGCAATCTTTGGTATTCCTTGCTTGTACATGAATCGATTCAACCTGTCTTTGTCTTGCATGGCTTACCTTTGTGACCCTGTCTCTGTCTCTTCTTTTTTGTCCCTTTATAAAAGAATTCATGATTGTATTTAGAATATTAAAAAAAAAAAAAAAAGGAAAAGGAAAAAAAAATTCACTCATTTCCTGAATGGAATACAAAGTTGCTTTTATGCTTTAAGTCTTAGCTGTTGATAGTGTCCCAGCGTTTGGATGGAGTTGATGTGGTTCTCACTGCCTCTGGTGGTACCCCATACAAAGTTCTATAAATGATAATAGCTGGCACCTAACTCTGTGTAGTAAAAAAAGTTGGTGCCATTGGTGGGAGTAAGCAGTAACAGCTTTTGAAATTTCTGTAGAAATTGCCCATTAGAAATACTTTAAAATAGAACTACCATGTGATCCAGCAAGCCACTGCTAGGTACATATTTCCTGAACAGATATCTGTACCCACATGTTTAAATAAAGCAGAAAGAATGGATATAAAAAAAAAAAGAAAAGAAAAGAAAGAAGGGAGGGAAGAAAAGGAAGGAAGGAAAAGAAAATATGTGACATCAGCATACTCCCACTTTACTCTATTAGGTGTATCACCTTGAATTACATAACTTTTTAAAAAGTATACAATTTCCCAGGTCTCCCATATTGCAGGTGGATTCTCTAACAGCTGAGCCACAAGGGAAGCCCACAATTTACCTTAGACAACTCCAAAAGAAGATACAATTGACTTTAAGTAGTTTTCTCTGAAAATATTTTTATAAAAGTAGGAAAGTATAATACTATAAATTTTCCCTCATCTTTTACAGGGATCTACCATCGCTATTGAGAGTCCCTTGGGCTGCAATGAGATCCAACCAGTCCATCCTAAAGGAGATCAGTTCTGGTTGTTAACTGGAAGGACTGATGCTGAAGCTGAAACTCCAATACTTTGGCCACCTCATGCGAAGGGTTGACTTATTGGAAAAGACCCTTATGCTGGGAGGGATTGGGGGTAGGAGTAGGGGCTGACAGAGGGTGAGATGGCTGGATGGCATCACCAACTCGATGGACATGAGTTTGAGTAAACTCCAGGAGTTGGTGATGGACAGGGAGGCCTGGTGTGCTGCGATTCATGGGGTTGCAAAGAGTTGGACATGACTGAGCGACTGAACTGACTGACTGACTGACCATTGCTATCCTCATGGCTGAAAGGAAAATCAATTTTATTGCAGAAAGAACTTCATGACATTAAAGAACTTAATTCTGAGTTTAAAATCCTGCATATTTTCAATCTTTTAAAGGGATTTATAAAACTACATTTCTTGGAACTTGAGTTACTTTTGCTTTTGAATTAATCGATCATTTAGTTAGAAACCCATATATGCCACCTTTCTATACTAGCAACTTCTAAAAGCTCTTCAAATACTTAAAAGATAATATGACTTAAAAAGTCACATAGATAAGTGGTTGCTTAGAACTGAGAGATTGGGAGGGAATGGGTAATGACAGCAAATGAATATGGGATTTCTTTTGGGGGTGGTGAGAATGTTCTAAATTGATTGCGGTGATGGTAGTACATTTCTGTGAACATACCAGAAAATCATTTAATTACACACTTTAAGAGGATGAACTTTATGGTTTGTGAATCTTATCTCAATAAAACTAATACATTTTTTATTAAAAAGTGACATAGAGATTAAACTTCTGTGACTTGTTAAAATTAAAAAAATAATAAAATTAATTCTCTATTAGACAGAGGATGAGATGGTTGGATGGCATCAGCGACACAATGGACATGGGTTTGGGTGGACTCCGGGAGTTGGTGATAGACAGGGAGGCATGGCGTGCTGCGGTTCATGGGGTTGCAAAGAGTCGGACATGACTGAGTGACTGAACTGAACTGAACTGAGAAAAATCTTGATGATTCTAACACCTATATCAAAAAGCATACAATACTTGATCAATATATCTGAGATTTTTGCCATGCAAAGAAAAAATTATTCACATTAAATTATTAGTGTTTTATAAAGGTGAAAATGTATCCAGAATGTTCTTTGTTTTTCTAAAGAAGAGACTTCAAGTGGAAATATAGTATCTGTGTCCTCAAATATATAAAAGACACTTAGTGAATGATATTTTCACTCATGCTTCCATGTAAGTTTTTATCAAACTTAATTTAGTGTTATACCATACTACCATTTCATATCCAATCTCCAAATTATTAGCACTATGAAGAAGTTGAAGCCAGAAGAATGAGGAAATAGTCATCACCCAAAGCTTTCAACTCTGTATTAACAAAGATAATAGATTTGAAAAGAAAGACCTATCACCAAGGAAACATCAGATCCCTGAGGTTTCCATTTCCCAGAACATACCTGCAAGTCAGTACCCACCTTTCAGTTTTCATTACAAAATAAACTATTGAAATTTACTCATGCTTTTTCTTTCAGACATTTAGCTAGGTCAATATTCACTATTTCTTTTTATATTTCATTTTTCAATTCCTCCCAAGACATAATTTAGAAATATGTGGATTTGAATGAATGATGTCATTTTGATTTGTGTATTTGAAAGAATCCAAATATCCATTCATCTACAGCACCATGTTGCTATTATATCACGAACACTTATTGCAGTAATATTAATTACCCAGGGCCTGCTACATAACTTATGGTGCTGAATGCACAATCAAAGTATGTTTTCAAAAAGCAAAGGAAATGTGTCATTAAAATTACTAACATTTTCCTTTCATCAGTTGTTTTTCTCTTGACTTGTCATAGTGGTTTTTTTTCAGTTTATTTATTCAAAGAAAGGGCCTCCCTGGTGGCTTCAGACGATAAAGAATCTGCCTGTAGTCCCTGAGCTGGGAAGATCCCCTGGAGGAGGGAATGGCAACCCACTCCAGTGTTCTTTCCTGGGAAATTCCATGATCAGAAGAGACTTGTAGGCTACAGTCCATGACATCATAAAGGGTCAAACATAACTGAGAGGTTTAACACTTTTCAAGCAAAGAAATTTAAAAGCATTAGTACACATTTGATTGTACATCTTTATATTGTACAATGCCAGACTTAATGCAAGTATAAGAGCATTTAAACTACATGCAGAATCACTGAAATCGCACAATTTGTATTTTGTACTTGGTACTGTTGTTGTTCAGTCACTCAGTCAGGTCTGACTCTTTGTGAACCCATGGACTGCAGCACACCATTCTTCCCTGTCCTTCACCACCTGCCGGAGCTTGCTCAAATTCATGTCCATTGAGTCGATGTTGCCATACAACCATCTTGTCCTCTATTGTCCCCTGCTCCTGCATTCTATCTTTCCCAACATCAGGGTCTTTTCCAACGAGTCAGCTCTTTTCATCAGGTAGCCAAGTATTGGAGCTCCAGCATCAATCCTTCCAATGGATATTCATGGTTGATTCCCTTCAGATTGACTGGTTTGATCTCCTTGCAGTCCAAGGGACTCTCAAGAGTCTTCTCCAATATCAGAGTTGGAAAGCATCAGTTCTTCCATCCTCAGCCTTCTTTATGGTCCAACTCTCACACCCATACATGACTACTAGAAAAACCACAACTTTGACTAGATGGACCTTTGTTGGCAAAGTAATGTCTCTGCTTTTTAATATGCTGTCTCGGTTGGTCACAGATTTTCTTCCAAGAAGCAAGCATCTTTTAATTTCATGGCTGCAGTCACTATCTGCAGTGATTTTGGAGCCCAAGAAAATAAAGTCAACCACTGTTTCCCCTGTTTCCCCATCTATTTGCCATGAAGTAATAGGACCCAATGTCATGATCTTTGTTTTTTGAATGTTGAGGTTTTTTTTCCTTTTTTTTTTTTTAACTTTTAATGCTTTACATAACTTTGCTGTTTTCTGTCAAATCTCAACATGAATCAGCCATAGGTAGACATATATTCCCTCCCTTTTGAAACACCTCCCATCTCCCCCACACCAGCCCGCCCCTCTAGGTTGACACAGAGTCCCTGTCTGAGTTTCCTGAGCCATACAGCAAATTCCCATTGGCTATCTGTTTTATATATGGTAATGTAAGTTTCCATGTTACTCTTTCCATACATCTCACCCTCTCCTCCCCTCCCTGCATGTCCATAAGTCTATTCTCTATATCTGTTTCTCATTGTGGCCCTGTAAATAAATTCTTTAGTACCATTTTTCTAGGTTCCATATATATGTGTTAGAATACAGTATCTTTCTCTTTCTGACTCACTTCACTCTGTATAATAGGTTCTAGGTTCATCCACCTCATTAGAACTGACTCAAATGCATTCATTTTTAAGACTGAGTAATATTCCATTGTGTATGTGCACCACAACTTCTTTATCCAGTCATCTGTCGATGGACATCTAGCTTGCTTCCATGTTCTAGCTGTTGTAAATAGTGCTGCAGTGAACAAGGGGATACATGTATCTCTTTTGAATGTTGAGTTTTAAGCCAGTTTTGTCACTCTCCTCTTTCACCTTCATCAAGAGGCTCTTTAGTTCCTCTTTGCTTTCTGCCATTAGAGTGGTGTCATTTGCATATCTATGGTCATATGCATGGTGTCATATGCATACCTTGATTCCAGTTTGTGCTTTATCCAGTTCAGTATTTTGCATGATGTACTCAGCATACAAGCTAAATAAGCAGGGTGACAATATACAGCATTGACATAGTTGGTGCATGTATATATAATTCATTCTTACTCAAACAGCAAAATATTGCATGAAATGAACTTGATTGATTTTATTTCACTTCTTGATATTGCATATTCTACTAACACACTCTACCTCCAGGTACTGATGAGCAATGAAAGATTGAAAGGCAAATGAATTATGTGTTACCCTATCTTTCGCTTTCTTTCTATGTCATTATTTTTAGCACAAGTGATTGACTTAAGCAAGGAAGCAAAATGAGTAGGAAAAGGACATGATGGCTTGGTCACTTATGTTTGTTAGGACACAATGGCCTTCTTTCTTCATTCAGAACGTTCTGATTCAGTTAGAAAGTATGGCTTTCCAGAGTTGTCAATGTCATCCTACTCTGTTGTAACGTAGTACACTTCTATGCACTTTGTCTTTTTTTTTATCTTTCTTTTATTTTTTTAAATTGGGGTATAGTTGCTTTACAATTATGTGTATGTTTCTGCTATACAATGAAGTGAATCAGCTATATATATACACACATACATCCCCTCTCTCCCACTCACCACCCCACTCCTCTACGTCATCACAGAGCACTGAGTTGTGCTCCCTGCACTATACAGCATGTTTCCACCAGCAATCATTTTTATACATGGCAGTGCACATATGTCAGTCCTAATTTACCAATTCCTCCCACCCCTTACCCACCACTGGGTCACATGTCCATTCCCTATGTCTGTGTCTCTATTGCTGCCCTGCAAATACATTCATCTATACCATTTTTCTAGGTATATACATGCATATACATTCATATACATGCATTAATATATAATATTTGTTTTTCTCTTTATGACTTCACTCAGTATGACAGACTCTAGGTCCATCAGTTGTCTACAAATGATCCAAATTTGTTCCTTTTTATGGCTGAGCAATATTCCACTGTGTATATTACCATATTTTCTTGATCCATTCATCTGTAGATGGACATTTGGGTTGCTTCCATATCCTGGCTATTGTAAATAGTTCTGCAGTGAACATACAATGAGGTATCACATCAGTCAGAATGACTATAATTGAAAAATCCACAAACAATAAATGCTGGAGAGGATGTAAAGAAAAGGGAACCCTTTTGTGCTGTTGGTGGGAATGTAAATTGACATAGCCACTGTGGAAGACAATATGGAGGTGCCTTAGAAAACTAAAAATAGAACTACTATATAATCCAGCAATCTCACTTACTGGACATATGTTCTGACAAAACTATAATTCAAAAAGACACATGTACCCCAATGTACAATGTTAATTGAAATTTGTAATTATTACTGTGGTGTCATCACTATTTCCACATAATAGTGCAAAGCAAGTATTATCTTACTGAATTCATTATGTTTGTATAGAAATTTACAGTGCATAATTTTTTGTTTGTTTTTGGTTCATTAAGATGTTATTTACTGTGAGGGTTAATTCCGATAGACCTAGAATTAACCTCAGCTATGTTACTGGAATAGCTACACAGCATTGTAGCTACCAAGCATTGACGCTTGGTCAAGGCATGATGCCATGCTGCTGTGCTTAGTCGCTTAGTCATGTCCGACTCTTTGCCACCTCATGGACTGTAACCCACCAGGCTCCTCTGTCCATGGGGATTCTCTAGGCAACGAATATTGGGGTGGTTTGGCATGCCCTCTTGCAGGGGATCTTCCCAACCCAGGGATCTAACCCAGGTCTCCCACATTGCAGGCAGATCCTTTACCAGCTGAGGAACAAGGGAAGCTCCAAGGCATGATATGTAATTGTTAATAGTGTTCCTTTGTAGTCATATGTCCAAAGGAGTTTGAAGATGGTTCACGCTAGTTCAATCGACATTATTTAATCAACAAAAGTGAGACTGATGATTTGTATCAGTTAAGACTCCAGTGTAGACTCTATGGTTCCAAGATGTTCTGTTCACACATCGATAGTTGCTGATCCAAGAAAGGAAACACTTACACAGCCCTTACACACAATCAGGGCTCTTGTCTGGATTCTCAGGTTTGAGGTCTTTGGCTATGAGGCACACCAGTACTTTAATACTGTTTCTCCACTTTACCCTTTCCTTTCAATAAACGTTAGATTTCTACACATTGTCATTTTGGGTCCGTCATCTTTTTCAGCAATTAATCCTGTCTAACTAATCCCATTAGTTCGTTACCATAGTCTATGTTTCAATAATTTATGAGCACAATATTGAAAATTTATTGTTTCTAAAAATTTGTATAAGCAACCCCATAATCAGGATATATTTAATCTAACCACTTAATAAACAGGTGTTTCTTTGGTCTGAGGCATCATGAAGAAATTACTGATCATCAGTTAGTCCTTTGGACTTAAGAATGTGAATGCCTTTGTGAATGCCTGATATTCATCTCACTGTGAAGAGGAAGGCAGATGTTACTGATGCCTGAATGAGGGGAAGAATATTGTTTACAATTATATTGGCGGAAAGTAGCGCAATAGCAACAACTAGCAATGAGTACATTAGATAGGAGTTGTTTCCTTCAAGAATCCAGATGTTCACAATCAGAGGTTGACGACTGAGACAGCTGTTCAAGATCTCATCGGAGCCGTGGGCTGAACTGATCTGCTCTCAGTAGCGCAAGGCTTCCATTGTCATGATAACAATATGACTGCCACACTCCCAGCGTCACAACTGCTATCCAAGAAGGAAAAAATGAATAGAATAGCTAAGAGGCAAAAGGAATAAGACATCCTAACAGTTTAGTCTGAATTTGAAAATAACTTCCTGAAAAATTAGCCTAGAGAATTCCTTTTGCATCTTATTGGCCCAAAAAGGGTTCTATGACCATGCTTAACAACAATAAAGGATACGGAGTATTTTATTTTCTAGGCTTTAGAGGACATCAGTTGAAAATGACTTTTGAGTGCAAATAAATATAAGGCAAAAGGAGAAGAGGGCAGCGGAGGATGAGATGATTAGATAGCATCACTGACTTAATGGACATGAGTTTGAGCAAATTCTGGGAGATAGTGAAGGACAGGGACACCTGGTATGCTGCAGTCTATGGGGCCACAAAGAGACATGACTGAGTGACTTAACAACAAATATAAAACATCAATATCTTAATATCTCAAAATATCATCCCACTAACTGCTACTGCAACTTACTTGTTTCTAAATATGCTGTGCTGCTTATAAGTAAGCTGCTCTGGTACAGCATAGGAAGAAGTTATGAAACATTGTACTGCTTTTGTTGGGAAGAAAGCAAATAGTTTGTGAGCTGAAATAAATTTTTACCATTCTATAAAGGTCTTATATCCTATGATTGTGTCTTATGCCATCACCTAAAATCCAACTGAGTTCACAAAGTATTAATAATTGTTGTAGTAAGAATTGTCTATTTATTAGGGTTTTAATCTTTTGCATTCTTACCAGGATATTGTGTGATGCTCCATGAGGCAGACTGCCCGTTTCTTCCACTTCACTGAATAATCAGATTTGTTGATGTAGAAGAATATAGATGGAAACTTGTCAATGATAGACATTTAGTCAACAACTGGAATTGGCTTTACTAGTTTCAGTTTATGATAAATTTAGATAAACTACTGACAGGTATCAGAATTTTGAGGTTAAATTAATAATTAATACTAAAATTTTCTGAACATGCCAAATTCTGTAAATATACTTGAAAGTTTAATTCATTCTTTTGGTATTAAATGGTATCAAAAAGTGAATTTAAGGCAGTGTTTAGACTTTCCAAATGCAGGAGACCCAGGTTCGATCCCTGGGTTGGGAAGATCCCCTGGAGAAGGAAATGTCAACCCGCTCTAGTACTCTTGCCTAGAAAATTCCATGGATGGAGAAGCCTGGTGGGCTACAGTCCATGGGGTCACAAAGAGTCGGATATGACTGAGCGACTTCACTTTCACTTTAGATTTTGTGTATTGAGCTTTATATTTGACATTTTATGGGACATTTATTATCTTGCTAGATGAATATCCTTTTAAAGAACTTAGAATAAACAGTCCGCATAAGAAACAAGTGTGCTAATAGACCATGACATAAAAAAGAAGTCAATAAATAGGGAATGCATTCAATAGTTAATATTGATTTTAAGTACATCATGAAACTTTATTACACTTCTAAGACATTTAACTCCCACTTGAAATTGGAAGCAATTTTAGATATCAAAATTCAAGTAATTCTGAATGTCTTAGGGAAATTTTTGAATGTAGAACACATAATAATGCATAATCCAGTTTTCCTACTCATTTCTTTATAGCACTACTAACCTGAATACCTTGGGCTTCCCTGGTGACTCAGCTGGTAAAGAATCTGCCTACAATACAGGAGACCTGGGTTTGATCCCTGGGTTGGGAAGATCCCCTGGAGAAGGGAACTGGTCACCCACTCCAGTATTCTGGCCTGGAGAATTCCATGGACTATATAGTCCATGGGGTTGCAAAGAGTTGGACATGACTGAACAATTGCATAGCCATAGCAACCTGAATATCTGTATTAAGTTTCTATTCATTCTGTGTCTTTGGAATAATTTGAAAGAGGCACTATAACTGGTTAATTTTTTCAGCTACTAAAGCAATGGTTTTGTTCCATGTTATCCTATTTCCAAGCTCACCTATACCTGCAGGTCCCCATAGTAGGATATCCATTAGCAATTAGTATTTAACCCTGGAACTTAGTGTCTTAGGAAGAAGAAAAGTACAAAAAAGTAGAAGATATATGTCAGAAGGAAGACAAAGTAGACAGGCTGACATTTCTACATTCATGAATATGAAAAGGGAAAAATGCAGACAGAGATAGATGGACGAGGTCAAATTCCAGGACTGTTACTTCTCTGCAGTGTTTTCCTTGAAGATACTTAGCAGTTTAATTTTTTAAAATATTCAGAAAGTTATGGGAGAATCTAGAACCCCTTGACTCTTGAGTGAGAGGAATAGTGTGGAATATGAGAAAGAGGAGGACAAGCAGATGAACCTGCAGTTGGACCTTGGTCATTTATGACGTGGCAATCAAGGATTTGAAAGTTCCCACCAGCCCTGGTAAGAGGGTGGAAAGTTACTGAAAGAATCAGTGAATCAGCAGATGCTAGGTTGGAGAAAGGACTAGGGAACATAATTTTTATGACTTTTTTGTGGTAAAAATACCCTCTTCCACAGGGATTTCTTGCACTGAGGGATGTACCAACCCATTTGGACATTGCTCCTTATTTTGCCCCATGTGCGACTTAGCAACAGCAGCAGCAGTGTATATAAGAAGCTATAGCCTGAAATGCTTATTTGCAATAGAATGTGGTGGAACAGGGTCCATGAGACAGCACATGTCCTTTCTTAAAGGGTTGGAATTCACTCAAATCTAGGGAACAGTTGCCATAAAGGAGTGTTGGCCTAATGTTGCTATATATTCTAATGTTTAAAGAAAAATCATAAATCTTTACCATACTTGGATCTTCTGCATTTTTCAATAAGATCAGATAATCCAGTTTAAAAAGAAAAACAGGAGCCAAATAAAGCATATGATTCATTAGCCACCAGTTTGCTGGCTTTGTGATAGAGAATATGCTGGTTACTCCTTCACAAATCAGTTCTTTAAACATGTGAGAACACACTAAAAAATCTTAAAATTTAGCTTGACAAGCAATTTTCCCAGATATGCAGGGTGTATGGCCCATACACATTTTCCTTGTATTCCTGTTTTCATTTATTTTTTCAGCTACTTCAGTTTGAAAGTCTTGAGCTCACCCAATTCATATGAAATGTATGTGCTTTTCTGCATCATTCCATGTAAGCTTAAGAACCAAAATACTTAATCCTAATCCAAGGCTATGAGTTGCTATCAAATAAAGTTTTTTAGGTTTACCTGAAACAATCACTAATGAAGAGAAATTTTTGTTTTCTTTTCCTAGTTTGTTTATAATATTTTCTTTTGTGTATCTTTGAAATTTCACCCAGATGTCTCTATGTTGCTTTTTTTTTTTTTTTTTACTTATGAGCATTTTATAGAATACTTTCTTTTCCTCAAAAATTAGAGCAACATTCTGAAGTCATAAGCACACTTCATTTAGTACCCATTTAGATTAAAAATATCAACTTCTTGAATTCACTTCTATCTAATTTCTGTGCATGCAAGAAGACAATAGATAGTAGTGACACTGTTTTACATTTATTTTACTAGAAGAGTGTACCAAGCATATTTTTTTCTTATTATTTGCTTTAAAAATATTAGTTCAAAGAAGTCTTATAAATAATGATAAACAGAAGTTGGAGTCACGTGACAAACATGTGGCACCTTACAAATCCTTCTGATATGAAGTTGAGCTCAATAATAAAACATAAAATCCCCAGAATCAGAAATTGAAGGGAAAAAGCCCTCAAAGGCAGTTTGGTAAATATGAGCTTACATAATAGTGACTCATGAGCTGGCTAGTTCTAAACATAAGCCAAGGAAACTGATAGTCATACTCTAGTGTCCATAGTGGTGAGGAGTGGAGACTTGACTTGGAATTATTTCAGATAGAAGCATTGAAACTGAACTCATTTATGGTACTTACGAAAAATGTTTAACTATTTAAATCAATAAAATAGTAGTTTCTGTTTAAAACTCTAAATGTCATGATTGGTTAGGTTTAAATATATGGAGAATTAAAAATTATGGTACATAATGTGCTTGGCATGTATGGATGTGAGAGTTGGACTATAAAGAAAGTTGAGTGCCAAAGAATTGATGCTTTTGAACTGTGGTGTTGGAGAAGATTCTTGGGAGTCCCTTAGACTGCAAGGAGATCCAACCAGTCCATCCTAAAGGAGATCAGTCCTGGGTGTTCATTGGAAGGACTGATGTTGAAGCTGAAACTCCAACACTTTGGCCACCTGATGCGAAGAGCTGACTCATTTGAGAAGACCCTGATGCTGGGAAATATTGATGGCAGGAGGAGAAGGGGAATAACAGAGGATGAGATGGTTGGATGGCATCACCGACTTGGTGGACATGGGCTTGCGTGGACTCTGGCAGTTGGTGATGGACAGGGAGGCCTGGCGTGCTGCAGTTCATGGGGTCACAAAGAGTCAGACACGACTGAGCAACTGAACTGAACTGAATGTGTTTGGGGGAAATGAAACTAAAGGGTTGTTAAGGTTCTGGTTATAGGCAGAAAAAAGTTAAAAGCATCTGTTAATGTTAGATTTTGTTATGAATGCGAGCTATACTCTCTAGGAAAAACCTTAAAACAGAAAGTCTATAATATGCAACTTCTAACCAAAAAAAGAGAAAAATATTTTTAAATATTTCATCATTTCAGAGAGTGAAAATATTTAGAAAACTAAATACAGAGAAAGAGTTAACTGGAAAATTATATTTTAAAATGAAAGCATATCAATAATTCCAAAATATGCAAAATGAATCATTGTTTCCTTTAGGATTATTTAAACTGTATATAAAAACTAGTCCAATTATATGCTGTTACAAATGGATAGGGAATTGAAAGATGACATGATGAGTCTTCAATTGCAGTAAGCATTGAGACACATCATAGTAAAATTACAGAATACCACACAAGTAGAACAAATAAGAAGACGAGTACTTCTGACAGAAGGGAGGTTAAAGATCAAGAGCCTTGCTCACACTGGACAGTTAGCTCCTAAAGAGCAGGGATGAATTCTTGTTTTTCTTTAAACTTTCAATGTCTAGTGAAGTGCCTCACTTTCAAGTACTCTCTGACCTTGAAGAGCTTCAACGGCAAAAGGAAACTCATGTTATGATAAAAGTATAAATTAAATTTATGTAAGAGCAGAGAGGGCTTCCCAGGTAGTGTTAGTGGTAAATAACCTGCCTGCCAACACAGGAAACATAAGAGATGCAGGTTCAATCCCTGGGTCGGGAAGATCCTCTGGAGGAGGGCATGGCAACCCGCTCCAGCAATCTTGCCTGGAGAATCCCACGGCCAGAGGAGCCTGGGGGCTACAGTCCATGGGGTCGCACAGAGTCAGACACGACTGAAGCAACTTAGCCTGCGTGCACACACACACACACGCACGCGCACACACACACACACACACTCACACAAGAGTGGAGGGGTGGAAAAAATTCTTTTTAAATGTACAATGAAAAAGACAAAACCAAGCAAACAACACAGAAAATAAGCATGAAGGATTAAAACAGGTGATAACCTTCCTGAGAGAATGGCATGAACAAAAATATGGAGGCAAATACCCACGTGAGGAAGGTTGAATGGTTCTATTTGGACGGATTACAGAGGGATGAAAGATGTACTGACACAGTAAGGACCATACACTGTCCACAACTAACATTAGGAAGAGCTGAAGAGTTGAGTTCTAATTAAAAGAATCTGGAGATTTTCCTAAAAGCAAAAAAGGAAAAAAAAAAAAATCCACCAAGTTTGCTTTGTTGTTGTTCAAGCAGGGAACTGTTATGATGACATATGCTTTAAAAAACATAGGATATATTAAAAGAAAGAGTGCAGGCAAAAATCTCACTTAAAAAATCAAGAAAACAGTCCAGATGATAAAAAGGATACTTTTGTCTTTATGTTGTTTTGAGTTTTGAGTACATCCTAAAGAGGTGTGTGGGGGGGGGGGGGCAGGGGATGGTGGAGAGGGTGAACATTGGTTTAAACAGCCACAGTTATTCTGGCCATGGTATAGTACAATTGATTTTGAACTTTGGAAACTCAGTACCATCACTTTTGAGCTATATAGTCACAGGAAAGGTATTTTAAAAGTTAAATAACTGGATAGCAACTTTCTCGTCTTTAAAATTCCTGATTGCTGTGAGAATTAAACAAAATTAATAATTAAACAACCCAGGGATTGAACCCAGGTCTCCCACACTACAGACAGACTCTTTACCATCTGAGCTATCAGGGAAGCCCAAGAATTATGGAGTGGGTAGCCTATCCCTTCTCCAGCAGATCTTGCAGACCCAGGAATTGAACTGGGGTCTTCTGCATTGTAGGTGAATTCCTTACCAGCTGAGCTACCAGGGAAGCCCTAATAATTCAACAGAATTGCATATATAGAAGCTCCAAGCACAGTGCTTAGGACATACAGACAATAATTGTTGGTGTATAATAGAATGAAATACTGAAAAGTAGCTTCCATATTTTCCTGTTGGACTTAAACTTTTTCAGAGCTTTTTGCTGTTAGGTAGCTATGACCAAACTAGACAACATACTAAAAAGCAGAGACATTACTTTGCCAACATAGGTCCATCTAGTCAAAGCTTTGGGTTTTCCAGTAGTCATGTATGGATGTGAGAGTTGGACTGTAAAGAAAGCTGAGCACTGAAGAATTGATGCTTTTGAACTATGGTGTTGGAGAAGACTCTTCAAAGTCCCTTGGACTGCAAGGCGATCAAACCAGTCAATCCTAAAGGAAATCAGTCCTGATTATTCACTGGAAGGACTGATGCTGAAGCTGAAGCTCCAATCCTTTGGCTACCTGATGCAAAGAACTGACTCATTGGAAAAGACCCTGATGCTGGGAAAGATTGAAGGCAGGAGGAGAAGGGGATGACAGAGGATGAGATGGCTGGATGGCATCAGCAACTAAATGGACATGAGTTTGAGCAAGCTCCGGGAGTTGGTGAGGGACAGGGAGGCCTGGAATACTGCAGTCCATGGGGTTGCAAAGAGTCAGACATGACTGAGCAACTGAAGTGAAACTGAATGGCAGCTTATCCTCCTAACTATCAGTCAGAGTTGAGCATGTTGGAACACCTTTCTTGGGACCCAGAGACTAACATGTAGTGTTCTACCTGGTATTGATCATGGGCTCTCAGAAGTTCTTTCTTCCTCTTGTACCATCATGCTACATGCTTTACGCAATATTGTCCACAAGGTTGATGTCGTTTTTAGAATGAGTTAACTTCTGAGTTAACAATAAGTTCTAATTTGATGCAATAACTTGCAGCTATCTAACTGCATAGATAGAAGCAAAGTATCCAGAGCATAAGATATAAGTGCTCTCTATTAGGCAGAACACAGGGAATTATACCTCTCAGATGGTAAAGAATCCACCTGCAATACAGGAGACCTGGGTTCAATCCCTGGGTTGGGAAGATCCCCTAGAGAATTCCATGGACAGAAGAGCCTGGTAGGCTAGAGTCCATGGGGTCAGAGTCAGACATGACTGAGGGACTAACACACTCTGTACATTATGATCCTACGTTGTCTGCACAAATGTCTTGAGAAAGCAAAACAAAACATTTTTTGTAATGTTAAACACCTCAAACTAGGATCACAGGGTTGATATGAAGACACAATTAGATCTTGAGTTAGGTACATTTTCTAATGACTAAAGCTGCCAGACAATAGAATGGGCTGTGTTAGTATTGAACAATTTCTGTACTGGTGACTCTGCTCACATATATCCTGACCTTCTCTTTAGAAGGAGACTGGAGGAAACATAACCTAACTCAAAGACCACTGATTTTAGTCCTGTGACCTTCAGCAAAACCCTTTCCATTTTCTTTCTCTTTGAAGATATTGCTTTACTATATAGTTTTGAGCATTTTAAACAGAAAAATTATTTCATGTTTATTAGAATCTAATGGAATTAACTTTATATCAGTGATTGCTACTTCTCAGGGGTCATTGTAGGAGGCTTTTACCTTTATTTGTTTAGTACTTATAATGACCCTGAAAATATTATTTTCACAATTTTACAACTAGTGCCTGAAGAAATGTCCATGATATGTTGTTGAATGATGAAAATACAAAATATTATGTATAATGTTTTACTAATTATGGAACCCAGTTCCATAATTCTCCACATTTACTCACTTGTGTACACAGCTATGTACATGATACACAGATGAAAATGGTCAGAAAACGGTCAGAATTATACACAGTAAATTGGTCACTATATCTATATCTGGGTTATGGATTTTGAAAGCTTCTTAGCTTCTTTCCTGGACTCTTCTGAGCCTCTAAATTATCTACAACGATGAGCATTACTTTCATACTCAGAGAACAATGACTATATTAATAGTCATATAGCTTTACAGAAAAACAAATAACTCAAGATGACAGAGTTAAGTAGCAAATTTGGCATCATTTCCTGCCATAGAAGCAGTTGAGGGGAGGGAGTTCACTCTTACCTGAGTCCAAAATTTGGAGTTGTTCTTTGTCCCACTTTTGTTTCCAGCCCAGTTTCATTGCCACTGATTAGAGCACAGAAGGAGAAAGAATGGCCCGTTCGCTTAATGATGACAAATAGCAGCTTTGGTCTTTACCTGGGAGGCTGTGGTAACCTGGGCCTGCCTTTTGTGTGTGCCCATGGGCGGCAAGCAGGAACTCAGCGCTGTCGCTGGAGCCTGGCTGGACTCCAATTTGGCGTGTGTCTCACATTGTTTGGGGAACATTTTGTGCCGGTGGAGACACACTCCTCTCCCGGGGCCTGGAGCTAAGAAAACAAAAGCTCCTGGTGCCAAGGCTACCGGCCTTATCTGTAAATCACTTATTCTTTTTTCTTGTCTCCTCAAGGGTGCTTTGACCTTAGCTCAGAGCTTGAGCAGGCACAACTCATCAATTTTTTTCACTGACAAGTTAAGAGACCAAGTGAATTTAGCCTGTCTGACTGTTGAAACTGTATCAGGTCTTAGATATGACCAGTTAGAATACATGCATACTATGTGTGTATATGCATGTGTGTGGATGCATGCATATGTTTATAACTATATATAAATGATCATTCATCAAAATTGTAAATGTACATGAGAATTAATTTTACTTCTTGATAATTTTAACCACATTAGCTGATTTAATCCTTTTCATGTCTCTGCACACTAGGGTGAAAGTGTTGATAAAATGAAGAGAGGACAGTAAGTCTTTATTTCTAATGTCCATTTACAGTGTAGAGGGCTACTAATGATTTTCAGCTCTACTTTCACATTTATAGAGGTAAAAATGGAAACTACAAAGATGTAAGAGAATCCCTCAGGGTCAGAAAGCTAGTTCACTACAGAATCAGACTAAAATAATAATGTCTCACTTTTAATTCAGTACTCTTTACACCAAATTTCTAAGGGATGACTATCTTAGTATCCGCAACACAGTTAGAAAATATAATTTATATAGTGATTGGTATTTTAATGAGAGGAAAATGAGTGGAAAGTGTTAACAGGGATTATTTTTGTGGCAAGAGCTGATTGGTGATTTTATTATTATGTTTAATTGCTATCTGAATTTTCTAAAATATCTGCTTAAATATTTATTACCTTAGTGGTATGCATTTTAACACAATGTTAGCCCCTATGTTTTAAGCATGCTACTAGGGACTTCACACATCAGTTTTATCATTTACTCCTCATAGCCCATCTCAATAATAGGTTCTTATAAAAGTGTGCTGAATATAATAGAATCCAAAAGTAATAGTGTCCAGAGATGACTCTAAAAATCCCTCCTAGAATTCTTCCTGAGATGCCTGTGTGACTTCAGGTCCAAGATTATCCTAGTAACAGGAAGTGATTCCAGATAGGTCTCAAACTTTAATATCTTCCTAAGAAGCCACTGAACAATCTGAAAAGGAAGATTTCTGTTGTGAGTGACTCTAGGCTGCTCACAGGTCACTGGCCAGGAACGTTCACCCCATGGGGTCGACAGACAGGCAGCTGAGTTGGTTGCTTTCAAAAATCTGTGCAAGATAAAGACTTACAATGATCAATTATATCTACACCCATTAGATATTAAACATTAAAGACTCCAAAATGAATAGTTGAAGTGGAGGAATTTTGTGTGATGTTTCAAGGTTGCTTTTATTTATTAACATGCCTTCATCCTCCTCGGCATGCTGTCTGACATGCTGTCTGACACAGGGCCCAAGGTTGTGGTTTAAACGACAGTAGAAAGTCACTGTGCTTTGATGGGTTTGGAGCGTGCAACCAATGTTAATAACTAACAGGACAGACTGAGCCTTGCTACACGGACCTTTAGAATTCACTGTCTCAAGTTGTGTCTAGGACAGGAAGGACCCAGGGCCCCTGCGTCTGGTCTGGCTTAGGCTCGTGCCTTCTAGTGACACATAGATTTATGTATCTAGCAATGGATATGCCTTGCTTGTTTCTCTTGAGTAAATACAGACACCCCTGTAGAATTTCTTTTTGATACTGGATAAAATTTAAGGAGACCTGCAGTAAAGAGGTTTCTATTCCAGAATTTGCATCTCTGGGCTTTAGGATACTTAAACCTGAATGTACACACAAGTTGCAGCTTGCTTCTTGGCCTACTGCTTATCTCCTAAAGTGTTTGGCTCCAGAAACAGATACGCTCATGGTCATCAAGGAAAAAAAAAAAAAATATATATATATATATATAAGCAGTCTAGGGAGTCCAGAGACACATGAGATCATAGCCTGAGTTCCACATTCTGTGTTTCCACAAGTTCCAGCTAGCTCAATGAGTCTTTGCTCCATGTACTCTTCCAAGGGGTCAGAGTTAGGCCTAAGTGAAGAATACTGCTTCACTCAGTCTTCACTTCCACAGTCTTCTCCACACCTGCACCCTGAAGCATCTAGGATCCCTCCGGAACGTGAATAGTCTTCAAAACTCAGTGAAATTCCAACTCTGCCTCCAAAGAGTTCAAATGTCAGGTCAGAGTCAGAAGCTCCCATTGTGCTCACTTAGAGCTAGAGGCTGTCAGAGCTGCTTGGTTCAGAACCACATTTGAAGGTCCCACAAGCTCTCTGGTGTAGTCTGGAGAAAGTAAGAAAAGAATACTCTCTACTGCTGACAAGCAGCTCAGATCTTCACTCCTTCACAGAAGAGGATGACTAGTTTTACCCCTGAAACATGCCTCTGGCTTTGTTGCCTAGTAATTATGAGATTTCCTCTGCCTATCTTGGCCCAGACCCCTGGGTATTGCCCACACACATGCTGGGTCATCACCTGGATTATCCTCTTATTGACCTGCATGACACTAGACACCCATGTGGATGGTTGACATTTGTCTATCTCTGGACCTATTTTCAGCTTTATCAGCCCTTATTTATTACATACAACTGGGCTTATCTTTTTCCACTGCCTCTCCCCCATGGACATCCAAGTACCCATCCTTTCTGTTTCACTGCCGATGGAACTTCTGAGCTGTTTGTGATCTATGTTTTTAATCCAGGGAGTAGTTATTTGGCCATCGGATGCCATCTGTTATATGATGTTGGTGTTTAATAATCAGAATCATTCTTTAGAGTGTATATAGATCAAGGAGAACCATAAAGCCAGGACAACAGCTGTCCTGTCAAAATGAAGCAAACCAAACCAAACACTTGTTGGGGGTCAATATATATAGGTCTCTGTCTAGATCATTGTGCTATGAGGAGGAAGTTTTTGCTGTTTCTACTCTGGTGATCAGTGGTTCCATCTGTAAAAACCAAAACCAAAAACATAACAAAAATAAGAAAAGCAATTGGACTTACTTTACACTAGAGTCATAAGCACAACTCCCCCCAAACTTACTTTCGGAAAGGTAAATATGCATTAAAAATTAGTCTTAAATGAGTAGACATGCATCAGAGCAAAGGGTGCACCTGTGGCTTGGGGAATAGGATAAAGAGCTGCTACCAATCTGTTCTGTTTCCTCTCTGTATGGATTTCAAGTGAAGCCAGAGGATGTAGCTGTACTTAATGTGCATATGGACCCTCACATAGTGTTTTTGACCACCCTATGGTGAAGCCAGCTCTTTCCAGGTCCAATAGGTTCCTTCTCTGAGTCACTGTCCAGCCCTTGTTGACTTCGGCTTTCATGGGAATGAGAATATTACCCTTGGAAGGATGCTTCTATTTTTCCCAGGACCACAAATGGATTTATGAATAATCTGTATACTCCATTTTTCTCAGCCCAACAAAATGTCGCACTTGTAACTCCTGC
Organism: Cervus canadensis; assembly: GCF_019320065.1. Classification (NCBI taxonomy): domain Eukaryota; kingdom Metazoa; phylum Chordata; class Mammalia; order Artiodactyla; family Cervidae; genus Cervus; species Cervus canadensis. The sequence continues at coordinate 52,545,416 of NC_057392.1, read as the reverse complement.
TTGAAATGGAGTCAGATTTAATTGTGTCCTGAAAGGTGCAATCCAATTTCATTAGCTAACCATGGGCTTCCCTGGTGGTTCAGTGGTGAAGAATCCGTCTGCCAATGCAGAAGACACAGGTTTGATACCTGGGTTGGAAAAGATCCCCTGGAGAAGGAAATGGGAACCTACTCCATAATTCTTGCGTGGAAAACCCATGGACAGAGCAGCCTGGCAGGCTGCAGTCCACAGGGTGGCAGAGAGTCGGACATGACAGCAACTAAAGGACAACAAAGCATGACTACTCTTGTCACATTTACGTATTTTACATCTCATTGAATTTTCACATCGATTATCTTACTTTATCCCCAGAATAGCATTCCAAGGCAAATGAGAGAGATTATCACTTACCTAAAGTGGAAACTGCCACCGCAAACTAAAAGCACTTATTAATAGATTCACCCAGCCTGATTCCAGATGAATGCTTTCTTTTTGCAGTCTCACATACGAAGTCAGATGTCAGAGTGCTATCAGCCTACAGTATTAACTGACCACATACTATAATTATTTGTATTGTAGTAGTTTTATTATTTTCATATACAAAAGCAAGGATTATCCCGGTTTACCTCTCTATAATTCAAAGTTTGTATCTAATAAAGGAGAAAGTCTCTCACAGTGGTAACTGCTACATTTCCCTAACACCATTATTTTAGGAAATGTCTAACCAGGGCTAAGACTTCCCAGGTGGCTCAGTGGTAAAGAATCCATCTGCCAATGCAGGAGAAACAGGAGACAGGAGCTCAATCCCTGGGTCAGGAAAATCCCCTGGAGAAGGAAATGGCAACAGACTCCAGTATTCTTGCCTGGAAAATCTCATGGACAGAAGAGCCTGGCAGACTACAGTCCATAGGGTCGCAAGGGGTCAGACACGACTGTAGCGACTTAGCCCAGCGCTGCACAACACACCCATGGCTAGAGCTGAACGAGGCTTTCCACTGGAAACAAGCCTCGGTATTTCCGCAGATAAAAGGTTGGTTTCAAAGTGTTGCCAGCAGATGGCGCTGTGCATTAGCGAACATCTTGCCTGGGGACGTACAGCAAGATGGGGGGGTTTAAGGTGAATGAGACAAATACGATCTGAGGGAAAAATAGTGAATAGCTAATACAGAAAAAAAAAAAAATGCACATTTATGTGGCTTAGAAAAGGGAGGTTTAAAATGTGAGTTAACTTTTTATTAAGCTTTTGAAACAACTCTTATTTAGCTTATAACTCAGAATAATGCTGGTGAGTCAAATCGAACAGAAATTCCATTCACCCCAGTGGAGAGATTTTCCCTAGCATAGAGAAAGGCTTGTAACCTGTGACATTAACTATATATAAGTGTTAAATGTTGCCCAGTTAGTTTCCAATACGAGCTGTTTCTTCTCTACCTCTCATCTTCCCCATCTCTTGGATTTGTTCCTCATACTTCAAAACTCTCTTCTAAAAGTCCATGTAGTTGCAAGGAGTTGGATACGACTGAGTGACTAGAAGAAAAAAAAAAACTATATTTCCATCTATTATTGAAGAACTAGGTGCATCTCATATTTTCTTACAAATGTCTTTTACAAGAGTATGAAATCAATGGATTCTATTGATTTTATCTTGACATTCCTAACATTATACTTATACTCAATAAATGTTTATTTAACATTGAATAATTGATTAGTGAATCACACCATGGCCTAGTGATAGAATTTCCTGTACACGTATTTAGTCACCACTTTCAAATCTATTTATTGAGTTCCTGTTAGTCTCTTGGTCGCAGAGCTTACGATCTGGGAGAGGAAATAATAGCTAACCGAACTCTAGTGTGGCAGGTGTATGATAGTGGAAAGATAGGATTCTATGAAAGGACAAAGGAAAGTTACTTCTCTTCAAGTTGATATTAGGGGTTAGGAGAGGTTTTTCCAAGGAAATGAAGTCTACTTTTCTATCTGAATAATGAGTAAAGAAGTGCAGTCTATTGAGAATATTCCAGGAAAAGAAAACATTTGAGAAAGACTAGAGATCAGAAAATATATCACTGAATACATGACTAACAAGGAAGTTAATTTTACTTAAAAAGCACTGTGTGATGAAGAGTGTCAGAAGGTAAGGTGGGAAATTTAGGTGCTGTTAGGTATTGGAATTTGGCCTAATAGTAAAATGAAATATAATAATTCATGCATGAGAGTGATGTGATCTGATTTATACTTTTCGAAGATCATTCTGGCTGAAGTGTGGAAACTAAGTTGTGTTTGGTGTAGGTGTGGTGGAAAGGATTATGGTGCAATACAGGAAGCAGAGAGACCAGTTAGGGAACTGTTGCAAAACTGAAATGCTCTGATTGTTACTAGGGTAGTGAACAGATCTGGGGAGAGAGTTAGGCCAGCAAGAAAGATTTTTAAGGGGCCGCCAACCTAAAAGTTCCTGGTGGCTAAGACAGTAAAGAATCTTCCTGCAATGTAGGAGACACAAGTCCAATCCCCTGATCAGGAAGAATCCCTGAGGGAGGAAATGACACCCACTCCAATATTCTTGCCTGGAGAATCCCATGGACTGAGGAGTCAGGCGGGCTACAGTCCATGGGTTCACACAGAGTTGGATGCGATTTCTACTTTCTTTTTTTTTTCAACCTGAAAAGAGAAGGTTGAAAGTTAGTCACTTAGTCATGATCGACTCTTTGTGACGTCATGGACTGTAGCCCACCGGGCTCCTCTGCCCATGGAATCCTCCAGGCAAGAATACTGGAGTGGGTTGCCATTTCCCTTCTCCAAAAGGATTAAAAAAAAAAAAATCAGTATGATAAAACTCCTCCTGGGAAAAGGCAGTATGTTTTGGGAAGAAATCCTTTGAAAAGCAGCTTAACATGATCATCAGCTCAGTCAGTTCAATCACTCAGTCGTGTCCGACTCTTTGTGACCCTATGGACTGCAGCATGCCAGGCTTCCCTGTCCATCACCAATTCCCAGAGCTTGCTCAAACTAATGTCCATCAAGTTGGTGATGCCATCCAACTGTCTCATCCTCTGTCATCCCCTCCTCCTCCTACCTTCTATCTTTCCCAACATCAGTGCCTTTTCCAAAGAGTCGGTTCTTTGCAGCAGGTGGCCAAAGTATTAGAGTTTCAGCTTCAGCATCAGTGCCTCCAATGAATATTCACGATTGATTTCTTTTAGGATTGACTGGTTTGATCTCCTTGCAGTCCAAGGGACTCTCAAAATTCTTCTCCAAAGCATCAACTCTTCAGTGCTCAGCTTTCTTTATAGTCCAACTCTCACATCCATACATGACTACTGGAAAAACCATAGCTCTGACCAGACAGACCTTTCTTGGCAAAGTAATGTCTCTGTTTTTAAATATTCTATCTAGGTTGGTCATAGCTTTTCTTCCAAGGAACTGGTGTCTTTTAATTTCATGGCTGCAGTCACCATCTGCAGTGATCTTGGAGCCCAAGAAAATAAAATCTCTCACTGTTTCCATTGTTTCCGCATCTATTTGTGACAAAGTGGTGGGACCAGATGCCGTGATTTTAGTTTCCTGAATGTTGAGTTTTAAGCCAACTTTTTCACTCTCCTCTTTCACTTTCATCAAGAAGTTCTTTAGTTCTTCTTCACTTTCTGCCATAAGGGTGTTGGCATCTGGATATCTGAGGTTATTGATATTTCTCCCGGCAATCTTCATTCCAGCTTGTGCTTCATCCAGCCTGGCATTTCACATGATGTGCTCTGTACGGAAGTTAAATAAGCAGGGTGACAATATACAGCCTTAATGTACTCCTTTCTCAATTTGGAACCAGTCTGTTGTTCCATGTCCTGTTCTAACTGTTGCTTCTTGACCTGCATAGAGGTTTCTCAGGAGGCAGCTAAAGTGGTCTGGTATTCCCATCTCTTGAAGAAGTTTCCACAGTTTGCTGTGATCCACACAGTCAAAGGCTTTAGTGTAGCCGAATAAGCAGAAGTAGATGTTTTTCTGGAATTCTCTTGCTTTTTCTATGATCCAACGGATGCTGGCAATTTGATCTCTGGCTCCTCTACCTTTTCTAAATTCAGCTTGAACATCTGGAAGTTCTCGGTTCACGTACTGTTGAAGCTTGGCTTGGAGAACTTTGAGCATTAGTTTGCTAGCATGTGAGATGAGTGCAATTGTGCAGTAGTCTGAACATTGTTTGACATTGCTTTTCTTTGGGATTGGAATGAAAACTAATCTTTTTGAGTCCTGTGGCCACTGCTGAGTTTTCCAAATTTGCTGGCACGTTGAGTGCAGCACTTTCATAGCATCATCTTTTAGGATTTGAAATAGCTCAACTGGAATTCCATCACCTCCACTAGTTTTGTTCATAATGATGCTTCCTAACATGATGCTTAGTGATGTTTCCTAACATGACGATAGAGATACTTAAACAGCAATCTCAAACTTTCCACAGGTGTAAAGCAACTTGCCATTTTAGAATGATGAATCTTATTATTTACTATGATTTTGCTTTGCTAACAGATACACAGGTTTGGAGTCAGAGATGACAATTCAAGAAAATAAAAGAAAGGCAGAGCACTTGCCCCAGTAGTCATAATTCTCTCCTCTCCTTTTTTCCAAAATGATGGTTGAACAGATATATAAGAATACCTGTCTAGAGGCTCAACAAGTAATTAGCCTCCATTAAGTGGTCTCTCAATACTCTCCTGAGAATTATTAGTAGTAAAAGGATTAAAGAGAAATAGGTGACATCAAAATATATTTACATGATAGTAATAATAGCTCTCTGTAATTATTTGGATATAAGGGAGAAGAAAGAGTCAATTGTGATAACTTCCAGGATTCAGACCTGGGAAACTGTATTATCCTCTATGATAAGGAAGAGAAAGATCAGGTTTGAGGCAGAACTAGGAGAGAGAAGATAAAGAGTTAAGATTGCATCTTTAACTTAGTGAAGAATTAAGTTTGCATTTAAGTTTGAAGTATGTGTGACATTTGAGTGGAAAGAACTAGTAAAGCAAGTAAGTCTGAAGCTTAAGAAAGGGATTTGGGTTAAAGGTATGTGTTTGGTAATTAAAAACGTGGGAATGGATTATATCACAAGGGAGAATGTGTAGTATAATATGCAACAGAGGATATGTGGACAAAAATATAAAACAATACATTTAATAACATCATATTAAAAGATATATTGGGCTTCCCTGATGGCTAGACAGTAAAGAGTCTGCCAGCGATGCAGGAGACCTGGGTTCGATCCCTGAGTTGGAGAGATGCTCTGAAGAAGGGAATGGCTACCCACTCCAGTATTCTTGCCTGGACAAGAGAAGCATTGGAAGTCCATGGAATGGCAAAGAGTCAGACATGATTGAGCAACTAACACTTTCACTTTCAAGAGACAGCTTAAATAAAGAAACCAACATTTGTGTGTGTGTGTGTGTGTGTGAGTGTGAGAGTGTGTACATAGACTGGATACTGTGAGCCTGATAATCAGGGAGACCACAGAATTCTGAAATAGCAAGTCTTCAAGATGGCAGGATTTTGAAACTGCAAGACTGAAAGACTGCAAGATCCGTTCTGCTATCCAGTGCTACCTCTAGCCTCTGCTTACTTAAAAAATTTCCTATTTAAGAGAAACATTTAACAGGGAAGGTCGTCTCTGAGTTGATGTGTTTTACAGAAAGAATTCTGGCATACCAAAGACAGGTTAACCCGAAGTTTGGCTTCTCTTCATCTGACAAATTGTCCTTTTCTGGGCAGGTTAGTTTTTTTTTTTCCAAATCTGCTGCTTCCAACCTTACTCTGGGTATGGAAGCAAACTTTGTCTCTTGTGATCATCACTCTTGACTTTACTTTTATATTTTGAACTATTTAGGTCCCTGTGTCTCACTTTGTCATCTGCCAAACAGATACCCAACACCAACTGATACACCTATTACGGACACCATTGTGTAGTTGTGAGATTACACTCATTAATCCATGTAAAGCTTTGGCATCAATGATTCATCAGTAGCAAAGCAATTAATAAAGGTTTGCTACTACTGTTTATTTTAACTCAGTTAGAAATTGCTCAAGATTAACATTTTATGTAATTCTGTCTCTATGCTCCCTTTTCCTTCCTTCCTTCCTTCCCTCCTTCTCTCCCTCCTTCCCAGCCTTCCATTCTGCCTTCCATCTCTTTTCCTTCCATTCCCTTCCTCTCACCTCCCTTCCTTTCTCTTTCGCCCTCTCTGTCTCCTCACATCTGTTTGCTCCTCCCTTTCTAGGTAAGTGTTTCAGGCTTGCACTTGTTTTCCAATACCTTGGGCCAATCTGGCTTGATCAAGCAGGCCAAGGGCCAGGGGTCTTGCTGAGCCTCTCCGGTGTCCAAGCTATAGCTCAGTGCAAGCTTTATCGAGCTGCTGAGAGTGCCAGACACGGATTTCATTAATCCTACCATCAGTGGGTCTGAATTCATTGCAACTAATACACTACCTGTTTCTCTAATGATGCCAACATTTTCTTGACATTGTGTATGACCTCCTGTTATTTCTCAACAAAAGCTGGCAAGCACAACTCGGCAGTGAAGTAATAAAACAGCCAAGCGGGCCACAAACTGCTGAATGCATCCATGCTGAAATGAACAGCACATTCCAAAGAGATCCACAGAAGCTAAGAAGGAAAAAGAAAAGTAAAAATACAAAATCACTTAGAGGAGAGACTTCCCTAAGTTGAAAACTAGGGTGACTTCTACCCTAGAATCCTTGATTATGCCAATGCTAGTACTTCATTTTGATATATCATTCACAACTGTCTCCATCAGATTTTATCCTCACATATGGGGCTAGTCTCTAAAATCTTTGAAGTTTCTGCCAGCAACACAGAAAGAGAAAGTAGCATGTCATATGAATGAATAGGTTTAGTTATAGGTCAGAATGGGATGCAATCAGACTGGGAAGATTGGTACATGGTATAATAAATAAGCAAAGAAAGGCATATTTTGTTTAGCTTCAAAGGCTTTAACTTTTCCTTCATGATTTTTGTGGAAAAAAAATGGTATATTAAATCAATTTTCCTATTCTGTATCTAGCTCAGATGAGCACAAGGTGAGGTATTTATTTTCTGGATTAAAACACCAGATCTTTGATGAAGTCTTTCTTAGCAGAATGATGCAAGGAATGTTCACAGAAAGGGGGACCATTGAGGCAAACACTTTGGATGACTCGTGTATTCATTCAACTTGGTTTGAGAACAATACTATATCCCAAACAAAGATAAATAATATTGGGGCAAAAAAAGATGAACAATATTGGGAACTTATTGGCCCTCAAAGACTCAAACTGTAGGAACTGCCATAAAGAAAATGTTCAGTGTTCTCAGGGGAGAAAATCAGGAGAATCTGGCTTAATTTGAGGGGCATAAAAAGAGGTTTCTTGGAAGGAAATACTGCATTTGGCTGAAATCTGCAGAAAAAGATAAAAAAGTCTAAAAACGGAAACTGCCTTGTGGAGTTATTAATAAATTTATCAATGAGTATGTGTGTATGTGTGTGTGTGTGTGTGTGTGCATGCACTCAGTCGTATCTGACTTTCTGCAGCCTCCTGGACCATAGCCCACCAGGCTCCTCTGTACATGAGTTTTCCAGGCAAGAATACTGGAGCTGATTGCCATTTCTTCCTCTAGGAGATCTTCCTGACCCAGGGATTGAACCCATGTCTCTTGCATCTCCTGAATTGGCAGGCAGATTCTTCACCATCAGTGCCTCCTGCAAAGCCCTTATCAATAAGGGTAACATACAACTTTTTAAAAATAAAGTTAGCTGAAAAGAGGAAGAAATGTAACAGCTTTGTTCCATTCAAGAGCACAATCCAAAAAAAAAAAAAAAAGAGCACAATCCATTCATTACAGTCATTAAAAGAAGGGAGCTAGAGGCCTTGAATAAAATGTTAAAATATAATGATTGTAATTAAAAATGCTTACTAAGGGATAATGTATTGAAATGTGTAAAAACGTCTATATGTTCTTCAGTTCAGTTCAGTTCAGTCATTCAGTTGTGTCCGACTCTGAGACACCATGGACTGCAACACGCTAGTCTTCCCTGTCCATCACCAACTCTGGGAACTCAAATTCATTTCCATCCAGTCGGTGATGCCATCCAACCATCTCATCCTCTGTTGTCCCCTTCTCCTTCAATCTCCTCTGCCTTCAATCTTTCCCAGCATCAGGGTCTTTTCCAATGAGTCAGTGCTTTGCATCAGGTGGCCAAAGTATTGGAGTGTCAGCTTCAGCATCAGTCCTTCCAATGAATATTCAGGACTGATTTTCTTTGGGATTGACTGGTTGGATCTCCTTGCAATTCAAAGGACTGTCAAGAGTCTTCTCCAACACCAGAGTTCAAAAGCATCAATTCTTTGGCACTCAGCTTTATGGTCCAATTCTCACATCCATACATGACTACTAGAAAAACTATAGTTTGACTATACACACCTTTGTCAGCAAATTGCTGTCTCTGCTTTTTAATATGCTGTCTAGGTTGGTCATAGCTTTTCTTCCAAGGAGCAAGTGTCTTTTAATTTCTTGGCTGCATAACAGGTCTATTGAAGACCTATAAGACCGTCTAGAACTAACACCAAAAAAAAAAAAAAAAATCTCCCTTTTAGTATAAAAGAGCCCTAATTTCTAATTCTGTAAGATGATTCTTTGGGATACTAACCTGCCATCCTCTCCGTCTGCTGGATTTCTGAATAAAGTTGATATTTCTTGCCCCAACACTTCGTGTCTCGTTTTATTGGCCTGTCATGCATTGATCAGTATGAGCTTGGACTCAGTAACACTCAGAGAACTAATAACAGATAAAGTGATTGAATGGACATGAGTTTGAGCAAGTTCCGAGAGATGGTGAAAGACAGGGAAGCCTGGCATGCTGCAGTGCATGGGGTCACAAAGAGTCAGACACGGCAGAGCGACTGAGCACCAAAGAGGCTAAACACTCATTGCTTAGAAACATGAGTGTGGAAGTTAAAAGCTGGCAACTTAGTTAAGGCTGACTTTCATGAACCAGCTTAGAGCTGAGAAGAAATTAGGAAAACATTTAGGTCCATGCCATTTCTGTTCTTTACTGTGCCCATTTTTGCATGAAACATTCCCTTGGTATTTCTAATTTTCTCAAAGAGATCTCTAGTCTTTCCCACTCTGTTGTTTTCTTCTATTTCTCTGTATTGATCACTGAGAAAGGCTTTCTTATCTCTCCTTGCTTTCTTTGGAACTCTGCATTCAAATGGTTATATCTTTCCTTTCCTCCTTTGCAGCGTCTCTTCTTTTCTCAGCTATTTGTAAGGCCTCCTCAGACAATCATTTTGCCTTTTTGTATTTCTTTTTCTTTGGGATGGTCTTGATCACTGCCTCCTATACAATGTCACAAACCTCTGTCCATAGTTCTTCAGGCACTCTGCTTATCAGATCTAATCCCTTGAATCTGTTTGTCACTTCCACTGTGGGTTTATATACAAACACTATATATGTTTTTTTAAGGCGTTCATAAGAATGATTAAAATGATGAATAACAGTATTGTTGTAAACCACAACTGGGAAACTGGATTTGTAGCTGTACTTGCATCAAGTAACAATTTCCAGAGTTGAAGCTTGTTCATCTCTAATTAGATGTTCTAACACTTGAATTGTTTTTATAGATCACTTTTTTTTTTTTAGTACTTTTTTTTTTTTTTTATTAGTTGGAGGCTAATTACTTCACAACATTTCAGTGGGTTTTGTCATACATTGATATGAATCAGCCATGGATTTACACGTATTCCCCATCCCGATCCCCCCTCCCACCTCCCTCTCCACCCGATTCCTCTGGGTCTTCCCAGTGCACCAGGCTCGAGCACTTGTCTCATGCATCCCACCTGGGCTGGTGATCTGTTTCACCATAGATAGTATACATGCTGTTCTTTTGAAACATCCCACCCTCACCTTCTCCCACAGAGTTCAAAAGTCTGTTCTGTACTTCTGTGTCTCTTTTTCTGTTTTGCATATAGGGTTATCGTTACCATCTTTCTAAATTCCATATATATGTGTTAGTATGCTGTAATGTTCTTTATCTTTCTGGCTTACTTCACTCTGTATAAGGGGCTCCAGTTTCATCCATCTCATTAGGACTGGTTCAAATGAATTCTTTTTAACGGCTGAGTAATATTCCATGGTGTATATGTACCACAGCTTCCTTATCCATTCATCTGCTGATGGGCATCTAGGTTGCTTCCATGTCCTGGCTATTATAAACAGTGCTGCGATGAACATTGGGGTGCACGTGTCTCTTTCAGATCTGGTTTCCTCAGTGTGTATGCCCAGAAGTGGTATTGCTGGGTCATATGGCAGCTCTATTTCCAGTTTTTTAAGAAATCTCCACACTGTTTTCCATAGCGGCTGTACTAGTTTGCATTCCCACCAACAGTGTAAGAGGGTTCCCTTTTCTTTTTATATGCAATCTCTCAATTCTTGCTGGAACACTTTTTATACAGGTTTTATCAATCCTATTTACAGATGTGGAAATTAAGATTCAGAGTGTTTGCTTGCTCACAGTTTTCTAAACAGAAAGACTTATAAACCTTTATCCTCTCATTCCAAATTGTATGTGCATTTCAGTACCTCATACATCCTCTGAGTATCAAAATTATATTGTATGTATTTGAAAGTGCTTGATAAGTGGTAAGATGTTGCATACACATGAGGTACCATGTTGAGCTCTAAAATAATTAATTAATTCATTAATTAATGCATTTAGTCTTTTGTTATTTTAACAAGCCTTTTCTGAATACCTTTTCAATGCTTCCATCACTCCCCTAAATACTATAGGAATATGAAGTGCTACTTTGTTATTTAGAATTAGAGATATATTTGGCATATATTTCCTCATTATATCATTTGCAAGACAATCTTTCCTTAACAATTACTTTTATAATTTTCTGCAGCATAGAAGGACATTAGCAATTCAAGAGACTGAATTTTAGCCCACAGAAGTCACTTAGTTATTGTCCTTAGAAGTACCTCTGTATTTCACTGTTATGTTTGATTGCACCTATTGGAATAAAAGTAGATCCCTGAATGCTGATATGTGCTGACCTAGTTAAGTATACATATAAAGGACAGCCTTTTCATTGGAGTGGATTCAAGATAAGCAGCAAATATTTATGTTCCACTAACGTATTGTTCCAAAAATGGCAGCAATGGCTCCCCAAAATAGGAAGAGTATCTGAGTTAGAGGCTTTGTTTTATTACTCAGAACTGTAACCATAACTTTACCATCTAGCATATTTGAAATTTTAGAGTCTAATGAAGGTCTCCAAGTGAAGATATACACTTTTGTACGGTGAGGAAAGCTTTTTCATCCAATAAAATCCAAGATAAATTTAACTAACAAGCACATCGTTGATAGGTTGGCGTTTTGTAGTGACTGTTACTGGTCTTACATTTGGACTAAACTCCAAAGTGTGTTTAATGGTTACAAATTATCTGAATTAGCTGTAAATTTTGAAATTAGAAAGCATTATTTTACTATCAAGCAATTTTTCAGAAAAAATGCATTAATTTCAATTATATGTGAAGTAGTCACTTCTAGGTTTTTGTTTATTTACTTTGTTTGCCAGTTTAATTAGCTAAGCACTTTCACAGATTATCTTTTCATTAAAGTACATTACTGATACCTATTCAGGTAGACTAAATTATATGAAATTGCCTATATTAGACCATATCTGTCCTATAAAAATGGAAATTTCAACTGAGCCAGCTTAATATATGACCCTGCTGATGGGAGTAAGCTTAGTTGTGCCAGACTCCTCATATCCTTCAACATTCTTTTTTCCCTTTAATGGAGACATTTTAATGAAATTAAGAGGTTTCAAAACTGCTCTTCCCTTTTCTTTATTTAATGAAATCAATGTCCTATTTTCAAGTGTCCTTATCCAACTTCTATAAGGACTAATCATGCAAAAACATATTTTAGAGGGAGATTTATGCTGTGGAGACTTTTTTTTTTCCTCAAAATGTAGAGATGAGGAAAGACAGAGAGAGAGGACTATACCATACATAATTAAATATGAAGATAAAATGCCAGGTTAGAAAAGAAAAAAACACATGTAAATACTTAAATTTCATTAAAATACAGTATTTTATCCATGGTGTTAACAGTAATGTGAAACATACAAATTCTGATAATCATAAAGAGGCTTAGAGTTTGTCAGAAGAGATTATCAGTTAGTAATATCTCTTCCAGTATTTTTTTGTAAATGCCTAGTCACAATTAATTTTGCTTATTTCATATCTAAAAGTTGTTTTGGAATTGTCAATATTTCTCATCTCTGCAATAAGGCTATTTTTTCTCTTGTGACTGTACAACTTCATGATCCTCTAACTTGGCCCTGATAAATTACGTTCCAAAGAATTCCAATATTAAATTAGGATTTTCTCTGTTTTCCACCCACTGTGTTTCTGGCAGCAAGGAGCTATTTCATCTTAGATAACCCAGACTTAGTATAATGGGTAATGTTCATGAGCTAAAATAGAAGGTAATGAACCAGTGTTGGAAAGGATGATCCATGACCAGATTGTTCTGATCTTTCATGGTTCTGTCTGCTGACCTACTTGGCAAGTTGGATTCAGTCTTCTTGTTCATGCATAACTGAAGTCACTCAAACATTAAAAGATTTGAACTACTCTTCCTCTCATCTTTTGACCTAGTTCAAGTCTGTTGTTTAAACTCGTGGGTCCAGAACTGTGGAGGATGTGTGAGTATTTACGTATGTGTAACTGTGTATGTTTGTGTGTGCACATGCTTATCCAAAGTGATGTGCATTTGAAGTGCTGATCTATTGAAAAAAATGAGGGCAAGTTCTATGTTTAGTATATCCATATTCAATAAGGGTAAGGACATATGTAAACGGGAAGCATCAAGTTAACATAGAATTCAATTAAGTGTGCATTGATTCTTAACATGTAATTATCATTTATATACCTCCTTTCAATGCTTTGAATGCCTCACCTCTTTTCTTAAACACGCATAAGAATACCTCAGGTACACATAGTTAAATGAATCCTAAAAATGTTGGATCAAGGAGAGGCAGAACTTTTACAAGAATAAGTGATACAAGAACCTGAAATATGGCATGAATTCAATGTCAAAATGACTATTGGAAGTTAGAAGAAAATAATGTTTTGTGTGCTAAGTTGCTTCAGTTGTGTCTGACCGAGCAATCCTGTGGACTGTAGCCCACCAGACTCCTCTGTCCATGGGATTTTCCAGGCAAGAATACTGGAGTGGATTGCCATGCCCAGCTCCAGGTGATCTTCCCTACCCAGGGATCAAACCTGGGTCTCCTTCCTTGCAGGCAGTTTCTTTACCAGCTGAGCCACCAGAGAAGCCCCAGAAGAAAGTAATGGCCCCCACCTAAGTGAAGCAGAAATACCAGAAATACTAAGGCAGAAGATGAAAGAATGCTTAGACAAGTGGGCATGCTAGAGTAGATTTACTAAATGAAGCCAGAAAGAACAAGAGCTGATGATGTTAAGGAAGAGAGCTCCCATGACTCTGTTTACCAAAGTGATTAGCAGTGCTCTGATAAGAGAGATACCAGGATGTATAAAATAGATAACTAAGGAGAACCAATTGTATAGCACAAGGAACTCTACCCAGTGCTCTGTGGTGACCTAAATAGGAAGGAAATTCTAAGAAGAGGGGATATAAGTATCTGTACAGCGCATCCCCTTTGCTGTACAACAGAGACTAACACCACAATGTAAAGCAACTATGCTCTACAAAAATTAAAAAAAAAGAAAGAAAAGCTCATTGATGGTTACCCTCTCCAGTCCAAAGTAGATGACAGGAGGGGATGCTAAGAACTGGGCTCACTGATAGTAATGGGAATATTAAGATCCTAAAATAAGAGATGCCAGATAACAGCAGGTTTGAAGTCATTCTGGTAATGAGTATCAATGTCAGTGTGCAACCCCAAAACTATGGAAATGTTTCAAAGGACACAGTGTTCCTGTGGGAAAGATGGGTGGTCAGCCAATAAGAGTACTAGCAGCCACTCCAATAAAATATTCCAATCCCTTGTCTAGTTTCCATATCTGAGCCAATTCTCAAATTCTATTGATTAATCCATTGATTAATGGAGAGGCTGGGTCTCCATGAGGAATGACTTCGAACATCAAGGCATGTATAGAGCTATATTTCCCTAATATTCCATAGGACATATGGCTTCTTAACCAGATAACCATAAATTCAGAGCATTCATGGAAATGTGAATACTCTGACTTTTGAACCCTATGGAAGAATTTAAACTGATATTAACACTTGAGGGTCTGAACCATTATTACAGTCCTGTGGTTAAAGTTGGTGCATGTGAGGACCTGATAGTAAATGGAATTCTAGCCCAAGTGCAGCTGACATTGTGTCCACTGGGTCTGCAGACATCCCAGAATTTTTTTCTTTGATTCTCGAACACATAATTGGAATGGACATATTTGATTATTGAAGGAACCCCATGCTGGTGTTTTAACCTTTGGGATCAGGACTGTTGAAATGGGGAAAGTAAAGTGGAAACCCTTAAATCTATCTCCTAGCCTGGACAAGATGATACATCAAAAGCTCTGGGTGTGGGCATGAATGTGATGATCTTTTCATTTCAAGTTAATATTCACCAAAGAAAACCTAACCATGGGAGAAGACTTAAAGACACTGTAATGGAACACAACGAGCTGACAAATGGAGCAGTTTTGATGGTGAAGATGAAGGCAGTGCCTGCAGAGACCCACCAACATGGTCTTCAACAGCCCAAATCTGATCTAGTTCTAGCATAGTATCAATCGGTCATCAATGGAGACTAATACAGAACATCTGTCACATCTCTCAAGGAGATCAACTAGTTAGCTGGTTTCAAGATGAGTATATTGGATCCCTTTCATCAGAAAAGCGTAGAAATTCATTTTGACTGAGGTAGATACATGTTTAAGTTATAGGTTTATGTTTACTACTCTCTTGGCCAATACTACTATCCAAAAATATATAGATTTTCTGATCTACTGCTTAGACTGGTTAGTTAGTTAGTGTTAGTTGCTCAGTTGTATCTGACTCTTTGTGACTCCATGGACTGTAGTCCTCCAGGCACCTCTGGGGAATTCTCCAGGCAGGAATACTGGAGTAGGTTGCCATTTCCTTCTCCAGGGGATCTTCCTAACCCAGGAATCGAACCTGAGCCTCCTGCATTGCAGACAGATACTTCACCATCTGAGACACCTGAGAATACTGATAATATAATTTCAGAAAGAGGAAACTATACCAAAAGAGATATAGAAGTGAGCATTCGACTCATACGTTCCTTCTCACCTGGAATCTGCCAACATAATTGAGTAATACAGATGATGCACCAACTTGAAGATGATAACCCACAAAGGTGATATGTTATCCTCCTGGATGTGGTTTATATCAGAAATCAGTGATCTATTTTATGGTGCTAGGCCTCCATTAAGTAAAATATGTAGGTCCCATATCAAGGAGGTAAGAATGGTCTATTTACCTTCACTCCCATTGATTCACTTGAAGAATTTGTGCTTTAATCTTCATTTTCTGGATGTCCTCTTCTTAGGGGACTCCATCAGAGATACAGTAAGAGTCTCATAGAACCTTATGCTGTGGTTATTTCTAAGTCATTTGAGTTCTTTATGCTAAGAGATTAACAGATAAGAAAAAGAAACAATTGTATAGGTAGTTTATCCTAGTTATCAGGAGGATACTGGGCTACCATTACAAAATGGTTATATGGAGGAAATGCTTGACATCTGTCTGACTGACTGGAATAACAGTACTCTCTTGCCCAGTTTAATGGTAAATGGACAAGAGCACCAGCCAGAGCTATTTATGGTGGGAAGATCATGGTGACCAGCACATCAGATCATATAAGAATGACAGTCTGAGTCACTACAATGTCACCTAGACAAGCAGAGGTGCTAACAGAAGTTTAGGGTGCACCAAGAATGGATAATAAGCCATATAATGAGTATCAGTTTCAGTCCCAAGATGAACGTCTTTGTGAACACTAAATTTTTAAAATTCTTCTGAGTTTCAACAGGAAAAAAAAAAAAAGATAAATCAGATTATTATAGGAGATATTTTCATATGAAATAATTTATTGTTGATGCAAGTGAATCTGAGCAGTGTAAGACGTACATCTTAAGGAACACTATAAGTAATCCAAAATCCCTTTCAGCATTAAGGCACTCATTCCCCCAACTCTTCTTCAAGGATGAACTTCAGCTGAAAGAAGCTGCCACACCCAAGATTAATTCTACTTGGAAGGCTGGGGTACATAAACTAAGCTCCTTACTTCAGTTCTGAAGGACCAGCTCACCTCCAGAGTTCCCCGTGTGTCTGTCTGAGGGCTTTGTTTTAACTGTAACACCATTTATTTCTTTCTCTTTTCCCGAATGTGCATATAGTCTCTTACATGTTTGTTCCTGAGAATATACCTAAGAAAATTCCCTGCATGCAAATTTCTGTTTCATAAAGAAAGTGACTTAGAATGCAAGGTCAAGACTATAAGTGACAAAGTGAATCAGAAGTCAGACTTCCAGACTGCCACTGCAACGCTTTCCTCTACATCTCATCGCTAGATCCTCTCAGTATTTTTTTTTAATTTATGCAAATCTTTAGTTACATATAAGTTATCTGTTTATAATTCTGTGTCCCAAACTAGGATAAAAAGTTTTTGAGGACAAGAGAATGTATCATGTGTGCATTTATTTCCTAAATTGAGCAAATCTAGTGTCTCATTTTAACCACTCCATTAACATTGTATTTGTTTGATGAATAACTTTTAAATAGTTACCATGATAGAGGAACACTTTCCAGTTTATTTGAAAATTATGTTTATAATAAACCATATTCAAATATCTTCTTTACAGGAATTTCAATATATTGAGTGGGTTGTTAAAAATGCAATGCTGAATGGATCTCAATCCAGGATGTAAGCATTCATGACATAACAAACAAACAAATAACAACAACAAAAAAAACAACAACAAGAGGCTGATCATGTGTATCCTGCCTTTTCTGTAGGATTTTAAAATTTTATACATGTGACTAGGTTATGATTTATTAAGCACATACTGTCTATCAGCTTTTAGAAAACAGCTCCAGAATTCATTCTCTCCCCCTGCCTTTCTTTCATCTGTGAAACTGAACAAGCTAATACCAGTTAGAACAGTGGGAGGATGAGAGAGAGAGCAGTAAAGAATAAGAATTCATACCCAATTATAGATTTTCCCACAGAATTAAATAAGATCAACAAAAACATTGCACATAATAAATACTTCAACTGGAGGTTTCACCAACACACTATTCTTTTGACTGTCAAGTAAAATCTTATTTCTGTTTTTTCTGGGGAAGAAATAATACAATACTGTCCTTTCTGGCTTTCCTTTCTATTGCTACTGTCAATGCTAAGATATTCACAGAACCCCTTATTCCACTTCCTGCTTATTGCCTCCTATGCTTATTGATATCTTTATTTTCCTAAAATGTAGTTATGAGTGGATAATGCTTTTTCCCAAAAGCCTGCATGAAGCCTTATTTTCTAAAAGATAAGTCTAAACCCCGTAAAATGTTTCTGGATAAACAGAAATTTCTCTATACATTTTTACCACCTAATTTCTCAGTTTGGTATACCATCACTCTACTTCATGCACCATAAATTCCTTCCTGAATGATTTTGTTCTCATTATTTCCTTTCCTGTCAAATGATCTTCCAGCTTCCATTAGTCAAATGCTACTTCATCAATCCTCAGTCCTTAGTCATACTCCTGCAATAACTGTCTGTCTTAACATGGGATTAAACTTTTTCTAAATTCAGTCTCCTCATCATTATTTATATTGTCCTATGTAATATACCATTTAAAAACATGTATATTATGCTTATTTGTTTTGTCTTATCTCCCACACTCATTGCTTTTGCTTTTCCCTCAAAGCATAGACTAGTACAGAGTGGCTAGTAAGTGATTTCTGCTAGGTGAATGAGATGCAGATGAATACTGACAATATAATACCTGAATAACCGGCCACGGAACTAACTTGTCTCCCTTAAGACATAAGTGTCAACTGTATTTAGTGACACTTAGATGGTAAACCGTGTAAATAATGAGAAGAGAGTTTACAAATAGAAGAGTTTTCAAAAAAAAAGAAGAGTTTTCAACAGAAATTGAAAGGAAGGAAATTCCAGGGAGAGGAAAGATGTTGGCACAGAAGTGAATTTTTTCCACTTGCCAAAATTTCACACCCAAGTTCAAAGATAAAAGCCAGAAATTGCAATATAGCATATTTCACAAATTCACTGTTTTATTTAATAATGACATGAAAATTAGCATAATTCTAACTTATATCCTGAAAATATCTATTTGTAATTTCTGTTGTGTATTTGTTTGTGTTATGGTCTCTTAAATACATCATATAAGTTTGCTTGCTTTACAGATGTTCAATATTTTAAAGTGAGCTATAGTGTGGCTTTAATCTTAATCATTACTACAACAATGCAAATCAACCATAATTACACATACATCCCCTCCCTCCCTATCCTCCCTTCCTACCTCTATCGCATCCCTCCAGGTCATCACAGAGCTCCAGACTCTGATCCCTTTGCTACACAGCAACTTCTCACCAGCTAACCATTTTACACCTGGTACAATATGTACGCTGATGCTACTTTCTCCATTTGTCCCTCCTCCATTGCATCTACAAGTCTATTTTCTACATCTACATCTCCATTCCTTCTCTGCAAATAATTTCATCAATATCATTTTTCTAGATTCCATATATATGCATTAATATACTATATTAGTGTTTCTCTTTCTGACTTACTTCACTCTGTATAACAGGTTCTAGCTTCTTAGCAGTTGAGATGCAGTTTCAGGGGCAGATTTCAGCACCTTGGTCAGAGCAATGAGATTAAGAACATTTTAATACATTTGCACACCTTGGATACAATAGAGCAACCATTGTTTCTCTATACTAACAAATACATATTCAAAAGTAACTGGCAAACAGATGCAATAACCAGTTATAATCATTCTCTAAGTATCTATTAAAGTCTTCAATGAGTTTTACCTTAATAATCATCCTTTTAAAAGAAATCATGTCACTCTCAAGTTGAAGAAAATGTAAAGGTCATCTTATCTAAATTCCTATGTGCCTTTGTATATGGAAAAAGATGTCTACTTAATTTATTATTTAAGAATAAAAAATATATAATAAAGATAAAAGAAATGCAATAGTTTAATTTTTGTAAAAAATACACATTTGTGTATAGAAGACAAAAAATATGTGTATAGACATGTACATAGTGGTTTCAAAGTTATGATTGTTCTTTCTGTGTTGCAGTCCTTTAATGGACCAGAACCTGGTGGTCTGGAGTGGATGATAAGAAAGTGAAAGAAGGAAAGAGGCTAATACTCCCTGGGTTACACAGAAAACTAATAAAGTCCTAGAACAAGGCTTGTACCGCTCACGAAGGCACAGGGCACCCTCTCGAAGAGGTCTTGAAAGCCTGGGCAGGAAAATGATTCTCAGCATGGGCTCCAGAGAATCAGCCAGAAAGAGAGATAGAGAAAGAGAGAGAGAGAGAGAGAGAGAGAAAGAAGGACACGGGGACCCAAGTCTCTAGTGGAACAAGGGTGCTTTATTGAACTCTGTGTGAGTATATATACCGTATTACAAGGTAGCCTCTTCAGATAAAGATCAAAAGACCAGACTTTACAAGTTACCAAGGAAATAGGAGTAATAGAGATCATAAAGCCAAAAGAGGGTTGTAAATAATCACTTTCACCGTATGGAAAAGCTAATGAAGGAAATCCTATGCATGCATTCCATCTCTTGATCTCAGTCCTGGGAGCAGCGTGTCACTCCGCTCTTTCCTGACAGGAACTGATAAGGAACAGAGGGCTCATGAGAGACAGGAAACAGCACACGGGAATCCCACTTTAAACATTCCCTGAAATTTTTGCTTATCTTTGTTTTCTAATATTTCTCACATAAGCATGTGTGATTAAAAAAAAATGATTTGTAAAAACACATCATTAACTTGCCCTCACAATGCTAAGGTGAAGCAAGAACCTTGGTAGAAATCATAGATTTAAATACATAACATACCTTATGGGTCCAATATATATTGATGGTGATAATATAGGTAAAAAGACAAATCTGAGACCATAATGATGCTGTGAGGAACACCCAAGTTTGACTGACCATTCTTCCTACTCACAGAGTCTTTGTTCCTTCCTAAGTGATCTACTTTCTCTTTGTACTTGTTACAGGAGTTACATAGGCTTCTCAGGTGGCTCAGGGTAAAAGGATCCACCTGTCAGTGCAGGAGACACAGGAGATGCTGTTTCTATGCCTGGATCAGGAAGATCCCCTGGAGGAGGAAATAGTACCCCGCTCCAGTATTCTTACCTAGAGAATCCCATGGACAGAGGAGCCTGGTGGGCTACAGTCCATGGGGCCATGAAGACAGACATGACTGAGTGACTGAACATGCAGATACCCACACAAGTCTCTGGCTTGGTTGTTGCTGTTCGGTCACTCAGTGATGTCTGACTCTTTGCAGCCCCATGGACTGCAGCACTCCAGGCTTCCCTGTCCACCACCAACTCCCAGAGTTTGCTCAAACTCATGTCCATTGAGTCAGTGATGCCATCCAACCATCTCATCCTCTGTTATCCCCTTCTCCTCCTGCCTTCTATTTTTCTCACCATCAGGATCTTTTAAAATGAGTCAGCTCTTCACATCAGGTGGCCATAGTAATGGAGCTTCAGATTCAGCATCAGTCCTTCAAATGAATATTCAGTGTTGATTTCATTTAGGACTGACTGGTTTGATTTCCTTGCAGTCCAAGGGACTTTCAAGAGTCTTTTCCAACACCACAGTTCAAAAGCATCACCGCTTTGGTGCTCAGCCTTCTTTATGGTCCATCTCTCACATTCATACATGACTACTGGAAAAATCATAGCTTTGACAATACTCATCTTTGTCGGCAAAGTAATGTCCCTGCTTTTTAATATGCTGTCTACGTTGGTCATATCTTTTCTTCCAAGGAGCAAGTATCTTTTAATTTCATGGTTGCAGTGATCATCTGCAGTGATTTTGGAGCCCAAGAAAATAAATTCTGTCTCTGTTTCCATTGTTTCCTAATCTATTTGCCATGAAGTGATGGGACTGGATAATATGATTTTAGTTTTTTGAATGATGAGTTTTAAGCCAACTTTTTCAGTCTCCTCTTTCACCTAAATCAAGAGACTCTTTACTTCCTCTTTGCTTTCTGCCATAAGGGTTGTGTCATCACATATCTGAGGTTACTGACAATTTCAGCAATCTTGATTCCAGCTTGTGCTTCATCTGGCCACTCTGCATATAAGTTAAATAAGCAGGGTGACAACATACAGCCTTGATCTATTCTTTTCCCAATTTGGAGCCAGTTCATTAATTGCTCCATGTCCAGTTCTAACTGTTATTTCTTGATCTGCATACAGGTTTCTTGGGAGGCAGGTAAAGTGGTCTGGTATTTACATCTGTTGAAGAATTTTCCACAGTTTGTTGTGATCCACACAGTCAAAAGCTTTAGTATAGTCAATGAAACAGAAGTAGATGTTTTTCTACAATTCTTTTGCTTTTTCTATGATCCAATGAATGTTGGCAATTTGATCTCTGCTTCCTCTGCCATTTCTAAATCCAGCTTGTATACCTGAAAATTCTTAGTTCATGTACTGCTAAAGCCTAACTTGGAGGATTTTGAGAATGACCTTGCTTAGCATATGAAATGAGAGCAATTGTGCAGTAGTTTGAACATTCTTTGGCATTGCCTTTCTTTGGGATTGAAATGAAAATTGACATTTTCCAGTCCTGTGGCCAATGCTGAGGTTTCCAAATTTGCTGGCATATTGAGTGCAGCACTTTAACATCATCATCTTTTAGGGTCTGAAATAGCTCAGCTGGAATAAACTCAGAGCTCATCACCTCTACTAGCTTTGTTTATAGTGATGCTTCCTAAGGCCCACTTGACTTCATACTCTAGGATATCTGGCTCTAGGTGAGTAATCACACCTTTGTGGTTATCTGGGTCATTAAGATCTTTTTTGTATAGTTCTTCTGTGTATTCTTGCCACCTCTTCTTAGCATCTTTTGCCTTTTTTTAGGTTCTTTATTGTGCCTACCTTTGCATGAAATATTCTTTTGATTTCTCTAATTTTCTTGAAGAAATCTCTAGTCTTTCCCATTCTACTGTTTTCCTCTATTTCTTTGCTCTGATCACTGAGGAAGGCTTTCTTATCTCTCCCTGCTGTTCTTTTGAACTCTGCATTCAGATGGGTATATCTTTCCTTTTCTCCTCTGCCTTTCACTACTTTTTTCAGCCATTTGTAAGGCTCCTCAGACAACCCTTTTGCCTTTTTGTAGTTCTTTTCCTTGTGGATGGTTTTGATCACTGCCTCCTGTCCAATGTTATGAACCTCTGTCCATAGCTCTTTAGGCGCTCTGGGTATCAGATCTAATTCCTGGAATCTATTTGTCAGATCCACTGTATAGTCATAAGGGATTTGATTTAGGTCATGCCTGAATGTCCTAGTGATTTTCCCTATGTTCTTCAATTTAAGTCTGCATTTTGCAATAAGGAGTTAATGATGTGAGCCATAGGCAGCTCTAGGTCTTGTTTTTGCTGACTGTTTACAGCTTCTGCATCTTCAGCTACAGAGAATATAATCAATCTGAATTTGGTACTGATCATCCGGCCACATCCATGTGTAGACACTGGCTTGGTGGGGTGTTAAAATTGTGACAGTAGTGATACAAAGGAAAAAGTTGTTAAAATTCAGGTTTGATATTCAAGATAATATTTCTGAAGATAATAAGACAGACTGGGAAATAAAATTACTTTCCAGGCATGGTTGTAATTAATAGAATTAATCATAGGCAAGTTGAAACAGAAAAAGAAGGGGGGAAGTAGAGGGAAAGCAAAGCAGATGATCAGGGATTTGCTACAATATGTGACTTCTTAGAGAGTAGAAGCATGCTAAAAGAGTAAGATCAATGACAATGACATAAATAATAAAGGTTCTGAGCTGCTTTTTATTTAAGATTCTGGATAAAAATTGAGTTCTAGGCTCCCTGCTACACACAAAGTAAACTTGACTCCTTCCATAGAAAAAGTTGTATATTATACAACATTTTGTTTATCTATACACATGCACATGTGGATTCCTGATCATTGTATATTATAGACTTTGGCTGATTTTCATTTTAATCAATTAATATAAGCAGTATCTAAAATATAATAAATAAAGATATTGATATTAATTTTAATAGTATTGTTTTATTCAAAAATGATGAAGAATTAGAAATGCCTAATTGGATGATGAATAAAATCACCTCATTAACTAAGGATCTGGAATGCTTATTTCCTATGACTTAAAAATCACCTCATCTGGGAAGAAAATAGCTCAAGTATTTGTTGCCTAAATGTTTAACTCTATAATATAACAGGTTTTTCATTTTTATTCCTTGGCAATTCATTGCTTTGGGACAATGAGAATATATCACATGTTCAGCACCACGAATTCCATTCATTATCTTTTGTTGTCACTTCTCTTTAGCTTTTTGGCAAATTGTTTTGGTTTGGATATTAACAGAAACATAAATGAGAAGAAAACATGTCATCCAAATTTTCCATCCTCAACTGTCCCCACCCAAAAAAAGTTTGTATTGTTTATCTCATTTCTGCTTTTTGCTTTGTTCATGTATACATTTTCATTAAATTGTTTCATATAATGAAGCTATAAGTATGTTTCATTATAGTATTTTTATTATTTAATATATAATTCTTAGTCATTTCCTTTGTATATAAACATTACATGGAAAATACATAAGCAAATATGCATATATAAAAATGCAGTGTGTTTCCAGGAAAACTTTTACAAGCTGTAATTTGAGGGTAACTAATAGTACAAGAAAAGCTATTGATTAATATTTTGCACAGAAGCAATGTTTTACACTCTTTCATCAAACTAAAAAATTAATTTGCAAGTGACAATAGAAACAGCTTTGGAGAAAAAAACAAATTGATACTGCTTAACATTTCTAGATGGGTTATCACTTGTTATTAATATTTTAAGCAAATAGAGAAAACACAAAAGGAAACTTCAAAGTGTTCACATATATAAAGTGAATTTTAAAACACTTAAATCACTGCTTATTTTTGGATATAAATAAAAAACAACTGGTCATTTCAACTACCTGTATCCCCATAACTTTGTCTTTGAAGGGTCTGCCTGACTCTGTCTTGAGAAATTAAGAGCATTTTTTTAAAAATCTATCAAAATTGGACTTCTTTATGAGTTACTATATCAACATCATGCAAATAGGCGTGAAGATTATGATTAAAGTAGTTTAAGGATGCAAATAACATATTTAAATTATTGCTTTTACTCTTCTGAATGCTATAGGTGGTACCCACTTCTTTTATTAATAATACATCTGTAGAGTCAGTAGTAGGTTTCACTGTACAGAAATTTCTGCTAGATTACAAAAATATAGATTTTACTTCATAAAAAATCTACTCCTAAATCACTTGGCTAGTGATTATTCCCTGAAAAGACCTCACCCTTTTCCCTCTAGAGCTTCTTTTCTCTTTGTTTTCCTCCTACATCTAGCTTTACTGACTCAATTCTAACTTAATATCCAATGAATATCTCAACATGCTTCCCATGACTCCTTTCTTAGTTTTCTCTCCACTCACCAATTTACAAACTCTTTTGATACATGGGCCGTAGTCCCTGGAACATTAAATTGCACTTTGAACATAAGAGGAAAACAGAGGGCATTTACTGATTTGAATCAATGGAAATACATAAAAGTGGCTTTAAGATGTAACATTTTATGCTGTATGTAGTTTTTTTTTTTTTTACTCAAATTGGACGGACATTTACTCTGTGTGAAGATTGTGAGAAATGATAGAATCTTAATTTACACGTGATTCTTAAAAATTAAAAGACGATGTCACAAACTTATGAGACAGGGAAAACATTATCTCCATTTTACATTTTACAGGATTATCTCCATTATCTCCTCAGTGAATACACTGAGGCTGAAGAAGGCTAAATCAATCCCTGAGGTACTACAGTTGTGAGAGAAGAGGCTCCATTTGTTGAACAAAATTCCTGAAGTCCTTTTCAAGGCCAATGGTAGGATGTTCTTTACATTTGTTAGAGGGTTATTTTGGAGGTCCAGCCCTTTCTCTTCCTTTGTTAGTAACAGGACAGCTCACAAGAAGCCAAATTTATTCTTTACTATTTCCAAAGAGAGTATATTCTGCAAACCTACAGTCATCAAGACACTATGGTACTAGCACAAACACAGAAATACATATCAATGGAACAAGACAGAAAGCCCAGAAATAAACCCTTGCACCTATGGGTACCTTGTTTCTGACAAAGGAGGCAAGAATATACAATGGGGCAAAGACAACCTCTTCAATAAGCAATGCTGGAAAAACTGGAGAGCTACATGTAAAAGAATGAAATTAGAACACTTCCTAAAACCATACACAAAGATAAACTCATAATGGATTAAAGAGCTAAATGTAAGACCAGAAACTATAAAACTCTTAGAGGAAAACATAGGCAGAACACTTGACATAAATCAAAGCAAGATCCTCTATGACCCATCTCCTAGAGTAATGGAAATAAAACAAAAGTAAACAAGTGGGGTCTGATTAAACTTAAAAGCTTTTGCACAGCAAAGGAAACTATAAGCAAGGTGAGAAGACAACCCTCAGAATGGGAAAAAATAATAGCAAATATGACAACTGTCAAAGGATTAATTTCCAAAATACACAAGAAGCTCATACAACTCAATACCAGAAAAACAAACAACCCAATAAAAAGTGGGGAAAAGACCTAAACAGACATTTCTTCAAAAAAGACATACAGATGGCTAACAAACACATGAAAAGATGCTCAACATTGCTTATTATTAGAGAAATGTGAATCAAAACTACAATGAGATATCACTTCACACCAGTCAGAATGGCCATCATCAAAAAGTCTACAACAATAAATGCTGCAGAGGATGTGGAGAAAAGGGAACCCTTTTGTACTGTTGGTGGGAATGTAAATTAATACAACCACTGTGGAAGATGGTATGGAGATTCCTTAAAAAACTAGAAATAAAACCACCATATGACCCAACAATTCCACTCTGAGGCACATGCCCTGAGGAAACCAAAAAGACACTTGTACCCCATCTTGAAAAAGACACATGTACCCCATTGTTCATTGCAGCACTGTTTACAGTTGCTAGAACATAGATGTCCATTGACAGATGAATGGATAAAGAAGATGTGGTACATACACACAATGAAATATTACTCGGCCATAAAAAGGAACACATTTTGGTCAGTTCTAATAAGGTGGATGAACCTAGAGCCTACTATACAGAATGAAGTAAATCAGAAAGAGAAAGATAAATATCGTATACTAATGCATATATACAGAATCTAGAAAGCTGGTACCAAAGAATTTATTTGCAGAGCAGCAATGGAGAAACAGACATGGAAAATAGATTTATGGACATGGGGAGAGGGCAGAAGAGGGTGAGATGTATGGAGACAATAGCATGAAAATTTACATTACCATATGTAAAGTAGATAGCCAATGGGTATTTGCAGTATGCCTCAGGAAACGCAAACAGGGGCTCTGTATCAACCTAGTGGGGTTGGATGGGGAGGGAGATGAGAGGGAGGTTCAAGAAGGAGGGGATATATGTATACCTATGGCTGATTCATGTTGAGGTTTGACAGAAAAACAACAAAATTCTGTAAGGCAATTATCCTTCAATTAAAAAATATTTTTTAAAAATTTAAATAAAAAAGCATATTAATTAAAAATATTGTAGAAATTTGGAGTGAGGACAGAAGGGTGGGCTAGGTGGACTACTTATTATCCTTAAAATCAAAAGAAGAAAAAGAGTAAGTCTCTGGCCATATGCTGCCCTGCTCCCACAGGAAGCTGGGGTTCCCGGGGTGCACCACACTCCCAGTGGATGCAGCAGGGATGCGCTGTGCAGATGCCCCTTTCAGGCCCCACGCTTATCCCACACTCCTCTGTGGGTTAGGGACGGAAGAAGATTGAAAGGTGGCAAATCTCGGGAGACTAATATGAAAGGAGGGGGTGATTCGGCCTGTTGCCTGATTGTAATGAGGCATTTTGATTTCTCACTTCACACTCATTACAGGGCTTCTCTTGCTCTTGGTTTCAGAGCAACCAGAGGGCCCTGAGGGAACACTGCCTGTAGGATGCTCCTGATTACAGATCTGAGATCTTGAGCCTCATCCCAGAAGGGCCATCCATTGAGTCCTAGGGACCGTCTCTGGAAGTAAGAAAGTTACCTTGAAACATCTTTTCAGTGCCTTATTAATTCAGATTATAAACCTGGAAAAGAGATGAGAAAGAAATATCTGCTCTGCCCCATCCCTGAAAAAGTATCATTTAACTCCTGATTTCCAGGAGAGAATAGAATGCTCCCTGTGTCTTAGAAGAAGTGATCTCAGCACTGTAAATATGCTTCCTCAACTATTTAGCTGTTCCTTAGAGTTATACTTAAAAGGATTAACAGGAGAAAAGTGAAAGAAAGTGAAAGTCACTCAATCTTATATGACTCTTTGCAATCCCAAGAACTGTAGTCCGCCAGGGTCCTCTGTCCGTAGAATTATCCAGACCAGAACACTAAAGTGGGTAGCCATTCCCTTCTCGAGGGGATCTTACTAACCTAGGAATCGAACCCAGGTCTCCTGCATTGCCCGTGGATTCTTTACCAAGTGAGACACCAGGGAAGTTATACTTAAAGGAGAAGGAATGCTATTATTACTTCAACAGGAATAAAGTCTGTTTCTTGCAGAAAGGGAGGTAGAAAGTGATTTCATGAACATTGCTCATAAACTGCTACTTTAAGCTTCTACGTTAGCAGCACAGAGCGATTAGAGAGAGATTTATTTCTCTTATCTTCCTTTCATTTAAGAAGTACATTAATTTTTTTCACTTCTACTCTCTTAACCCCAAATTTCTACAGTAGTTTTCAATTTTTACACTTCCCTTTTTTTAAATGATGAAGGATGAATTAAGCCTTTTGTGAATAATCCCTTTTAGCATTGGGATTAAGAGAGCTTGGACCACAGAAAGATTTCTGGTGAAATAAGCAAAAATTTCTACTTCCAGGTCTCTAGCTCTGAGACCTATAATAGTCTGTAACAGACTGCAGACTGTAAATATATTTACTTGTCCCTAATATCATGATTGTATAATATAGAAAGAAAAAAAAAGAGTTATGTTTGAAATCAGTGCCCAGGGTTTAGTTCAGGCCTAAATTTCTTGTTACAACTTGAACTATAAAACACAGAACCAGTTTTCTCATTTGTAAAGTGGAAATCAGGATATTTCTAACAGCCTGTACTTATGACATGAATTTTCAAGTTTATTTAGCGTGAGATTTAGAGGTGGTTGTCTCCAAGAAAAAAAAAAATCCCTGTAGAGAAACCAAGTAAAATATGAATTACCCATTACTGGAAATCTGTGTAACAGTGATTATTGACATGATATGTGAGTCTCAAATTATTTCTCTTGATATTAATTTTCCTCTTAGGTATAGATAGATACATGGCTTCTGTTGTGACCTCAGGGGAAAATTTCCTCACAGTTTTTATGTGCAGACACCCAAATGTTTTTATAATCTCCCTTGGTATGACTGAGACCAGCCTGGAACATTAACTGAGGTTTTATTCATTTTGGAAGGGAGGGGTTATGATGTGAACGATAAGGAGAATGTTACATAACTGGACAATAGTTTATGGGATATAACTAGCTGCTCTTCAGGTTCATATTGCCCATCTCATCCTGGTTTCTGCCAAACTTTTGTGTAGTGAGTACTATCTTAACACCATTCCAGAATTCATTCCTAATCATCAGTTTTCCTTGAGATCCCAAACCAGGTTCCTGACAATATTGGTTGAGCACTTAGATCCAGCTATATCTGAAGCACAAACTTTTACTTATGAAGGCTA
Source organism: Cervus canadensis (assembly GCF_019320065.1). Lineage (NCBI taxonomy): Eukaryota > Metazoa > Chordata > Mammalia > Artiodactyla > Cervidae > Cervus > Cervus canadensis. The sequence goes on along the minus strand of NC_057392.1, from coordinate 52,516,323 downwards.
ATTATTCCCTTGCTTTGAACAAGCTTACTTAAGGTTTTTCTCTCATTTATAGCCATGTTAGTTGAGCACATATTTCATCCTTATATCTTCTGCAGAGCCTGGCACAGACTACATCTGTCAAATGAGTGACTATTATTAGTTATACCACTATTTGGAAAATAAAATATATATTTTTCTATTGCCAAACTTATGGCAGAAATGAATACAAAAGCTTGTTCTTAGCCTGTTGTTTATTCACTGAAAAATTTTCTAAAATAAGGTCAAAAGAGTAGGATTCAATTTTTGTCATTTATTTATTTATTAGATATAAATTCATTACAAAATTGACACATATAATTAAAAATATTTTAAATCATAAACTAATAAAAATCATTTCAAATATTAAGTGTTAAATTGTATTTTACATTTATAGAATATCCAATGTAAGAATTATAACTGGAAGTCTGGTTATGTTCATGTAACAATAAATGTAGACAAAAATATGACAGATATGTTATGAAATATACCATATATTTGTAACTTATAAACCAATTTTATTTGGTTTATTAAATTTTTTTAAATGATGCATTTAATATTTATTTATCTTATGTGAATCTTTTGGTAAACTGAAACAAATATAAGTCACACATCTTGACTTACAGGCAAGAAATAAATATCAAAAAACTATCACAGATTAACTCTATACTTAATAGGTCAGTTATTGAATTGATTTATCACGCTTTTTAAAAATTTCTGCTGTTTTCTTGAAATAGACCAGAGAACTTATTTTCATTGATTAACATAGTTTCTTTTCTTCAAAATTTTCAAAATTATAGTTTAGCATCACTGTAATGTTAAACACTCCCATTCATTAAATGTCACCTGCATAAGTAAATTTTGCAATTGCCTTTATTTTCCAGATGCTCATGAGATACAAATATGATTTATTTTCTGATGACTAGAGGACATTGGAAATGTCATCACTACTAAAAACTGATACTGGATTCTAATTTTTATGGGAGGTTAGGTAAAGAGTGTTGTACACAAGAAGCACTTGACCTTTTAGGCCACTTAACACCAGAAATGTACTCTGGATAAAGAATAAACTCTAAATGCTGAAAATATTGGTCTGGTCACATATATTGTACAAAACAGGTACACATCAAATGAGTATGCATAAAATCTAGGAGAAGAAAATGTTTAGAAAATGTTATGCACAATATAAAAATATTCACTGCAATCAAAAGTGTTATTTAATTTTTATTTTGCACTTTATATTAGTAAAATATTAACTCTGGTTTGCTGGATGGGCATAGTAAAACCATAAAGTTAGAACATATACTCAGGTGAGAAAAATTTCTAACTTTTTAAACATCAGCAAAATAATATTCTATACATAATTCAAGTGAATATCAAATACCTATAGATGTGATTGTGAGAATAAGTGGTAATTTTCTCCCACATAAGCCAGAGCAAGTTACCATTTACAACAAATGTGCTGTAATTTCTTTAAACTGGCCTGAGACCAAGTTTCATTTAAAAGCTATCACATTTTATGTGGCTTTGTTTTATGTACCAAATGTGCTGAGCCTGGATGCTTCCTCATAGTACGTAACACATAATAAAGCACATAAAAATGCAAAATAATTATTTGTTGACTAATCAATTTTGTTTTACTGCTTGATCATTTAGACTTTCAAAATATTTATGTTGCTTTGTTGATTCCTACTACGATAGTACAGTCAATTCTAATTCTTAAGTTTTATTAAAATTTGTTATTTGTTATTAAAAATTTGTTATTAAAGAGAGATAAATTTCACCCATACAGGGAACAGATTCTAGAATGTAAAAGGAACTTTTTAATTTTGGATTTTGTTTTTAGAAAATAGAATGTGTTCTATTTATTCTTAAATCATAAAATATTTAATATATTTGATTCCCCTTCATGGATTATAGAGAAAACTGGGTGACAGCAAAACTTAATGACAAAGATTATTTGTTTCACATCACCAAAATAAAGCAAAAACCAAACAGCAGCAACAAAAAAATGAAAGATATATCTTAGTTGCAAAGAATTCCAAATAGAATACTCATGCTTTTAGGCACTGACTACAGGCAACTTAATGAAGGGCTTCCCTTTGGCTCAGTTGATAAAGAATCTGCCTACAATGTGGGAGACTGGGGTTTGATCCCCTGGAGAAGGAAAAGGCTACCCACTCCAGGATTCTGACCCGGAGAATTCCATGAACTGTATAGTCCATGGGGCTGCAAAGAGTCAGACATGACTGAGCAACTTTCACTCACTCACTCACTAGGCACTGACTGTACAAGCAACTTAATGAAGGGCAGAATAAAGAAAAAATGGGAAAGGCATTCAACACGGTGGGTTTTATTGTCACCTGAAGCTTGGTCCCCCCCAAAATAATAGGTGCACATCTTTGAAATGTAAAATATTCTAGAAAGGATAGGGAGCTTGAGGAGTTGGAAAGAAAAACTAGCATGAGCATGAAGAGTATGTTTAATCTAGGCAGAGAAATCTTTGATGTCAAAATTACCATTAAATCTATGCACACTTATTTGAAAAATAATGTCTATATTTTTTAGACATGTTCTCACATAATTAGACTGATTTAACTCAAAATGGATTCATACCAGGAAAAGAATACTGTGATCAGAACAATGACTTCTAGTGTTAACTACACTAGAAGTGCAGTTTTATTGGCTAACATTAAAAAAAAATTATATATAAAAAAGTTAATCCAACATATCTACAGTGCCAATCAAAACTAGAGAATAGTACCCTAGGATGACAGTGTTAGGATAAAGCTGATGGGACCCAGACTCGATTTATAAAATGTTAGAGATTATCTAGTCTGACTATATTCTATAGCTCAGAAAACTGAACGTTCGTACCAGGGAAGTAGCTTTTTCAAGGTCACAGCAGATGAGTGGGTCTAAGTCTCATGAGGGTATCCACAGCGTCTAACTTGTTCACATTTTATCACTACGCCATAGCATGATGCCTGGTGCTAACTGTTGGTGTTCTACACCGACAACACCAATAGTTGGTGTTCTACAAATATTGTGGGTGTATTGATGAAAGAAAAATGAACACATGAATGACTGAATGGATGAGTAATACAATGTCAGGGCTAGGCTAGACTATACTTTCAAGAATAGAAGTTTATAGCATCTAAGCAGTTCAGTACAGTGACTTATTCTTTTACCACAAGTCCCTCAAAAAATGTTCTTGTTTGAGTCATGTTGGTTGCAGATACAATGCCAGGTGCCCACAGAAGCTGATACACTATGCAGGAAAGTAAATTTAAATATCTTTTATCTTTTAATTTATCAGTGTTGTTGCTTAATAGTAGAGTTATAGCATTTGAAGAGATATGTCAATTTCACCATGGGACACTCAACGAACTGTCTCAAATAACATTACTTATACCTGTATTATGTCTTCAGGAACAGCGATGGGCAAAGATACTTGTTTCAACCCCACCCTCAGATATTTGAATGCCTAATAGCAGGTACTTCAAGCAATTAAAACGCTCATTTAAAAAGCAGTTTTTAGAAATGAAGAGGAACAGGAGAGAAATAAAACTGAGAAGGTGAAGGCTACGAACATTTAAACTGCTTGATGAAAGAAGAAAAGCTGTTAGACTTGTTATAATTGGAACAGCACATTTAGGTCTCAAAGGAATATTCAGGCAATTGGAAAATACCTTTTCAAGTACAAGGCCAAGGGAGGAAGTCAACAGCAGGTGGGGGTGTGTAAACAAGTCAAATTTAGGTGAAAGAAGAGCAGGCATGTTTCATTATGGATTCTTGGAAGCCATTCCCTGCAGATTTAAGTGGGTAATTGAGAGTGACATTTAAAGTGGCAGGAGACTGTCTGGGCAATAGCTTGTGTTTTCCACATAGTCAGGTTCAAGTGCAAGAGGGGTCTTGTAAACAGAGTTCATGGCAGTCCTCTGTGATAGAAGAGGGGGTCACTAAGACTGCTTAGGGACCCAGGTAAACTTCCAGCCTCCCTCTTCATCTCGACGAACAAAAGCTTGTCCCTGGTGGAAGGAGTGCGTTTTCACATTACAGTGAGGGCTCAAGGATGTGGAAAAGGCCATCTCTGTCTTATTGGGTGACACATCAGAAGTATAGAAAGGAAGAGTTTGTAGTCCTCCTGGAGGATTTGAAAGTTGAGAAAGGAAGTGAAAATCTTCACTGTGGCTGGCAGTGCCTTGCGAGGGGGTTGTTCTATCACCTCCATAGTCAATTGGCAGATCTTCCCCAGGGGCATTGGGATAATCAATTGCCTCATCCAGAAACTGGGGAAATGTGCTAGTGGTCTGTCTGGCATGAGACGAGGGGGCACTGTAGTTAGCTGATGAGGTGTCATCAATGGTGTTGAGGTCTTTTAACCCCAGTGTCTGAAGAACCCAGGGATCCACAGGGGGTCCATGTTGTCCACAGTTAGCAAATTCACTAGCAAGGCTTCTCTTGGCATTTTTATGATGGGGAATCTCAGGAGGAAAATATATTTGCTCTTTGGGTTTCCTCTTCCCCTTTCTGAATTTTCTACATGCTTTGGAGAACTCATCTGATGACAGCAATTTCTGGGGAAATAGTATTTGAAAATACAATCAATCACCCAACATCATTTTCTTTACTATCGTCAAATATTTACTAGCTACATTAATCCCCTAGAAAACTTGAATAAATTTTTATTTTCTCATACAAAGCAAAGCTGATTGGATTAACCTGTCTTTAAGTTAAAATCTATGATGATCTCTTACCACTTAGAAGTTCCAATTCATATTATTGTACTAGTCATTTAAAAGTTGAAGGGAATAAATGATGTCTTTAAAATTTCAGTTCAGGGAAGTAATGATTATTGTTATTATGACAATAATAGCAACTATCATGTACTGAGGTAAATGCATGACCTCATTTTATGTAGATGCTATTGAAATCTTCTTTAATGAGGAAACAGGCAGAAGCACATTAGTGACTTGCTAAGGACTGCGCAACCTAGATTTAAACCTAAGCCATCTGAATCTAGATTGAACCACTGATTAAAATGCTAGGGAACATACTTCCTCTAATTTTATTAACTTTCATAGCACTCCCATGTGATATGTATCAAATTATTCTAAATCTTGCAAAATTGAGAACAAGAGAGAAAAAATTGCCTAATTAGTATCACTTACTGCTTTGATAACTGTCCTTTATTACAGAATGGTGGCTGAAGATTGGAGCCCAGACTAATAACTGAGCTATACTCTCTTTTCTTAACAAAGCAAACAGAATTCTAAAGAAACTAGCATAGTGGGTTTTCTTCTCTGAACTGTTATATCTGGTAAGAGTTGTAAGCAATATGATTGAATTAGATTAATAATGTAGCTTGCCTAGAAGTAAGGTAAAGATTGATGATAAGACAATAATGCTAAGAGAATGGCAAAAAGATAATAAAAAAATACAAAACCTCTCAAAAGGAAAAATTTTTAAAAAGGGACTAATGGCAAACTATCCATGAGTTAGAAACATTTTAAAGGGTAAGAACACAATGTTCATTAAAAGTTAATGTTATTGGCTATGTCTAATTGTCAGTTAAGAGATTTCAACTCCAGCCATATTTATAACATTTAGAGCTGGAAAGATTCTTAAAAGATCTTTTTAGTCCATCCACTTACAAATGAACTAAATGAGGCCCCAAGTGAGAGACTGATTCACCTAAAGTCAAACAGACAATTAAAAGAAATCTGTGTCTCTCAGATCTAATTCCCACCTCACTATTTTAAGATTAATTTCTGTTGTCTCAGCAACCCCCTTGACTGGTTTTTGATTCTTTAGCAACTCCTTTTGTAACATTATGACTAAAATCTGCAATCTAGATACTTCAGAGAAATGAGACATAAACATTCTTCTGAAAGTGCTGTTTTTCTTTCAGAAAAATTCATCCATCCTATTGATGAATTTCAAGACACATTGTTTCATGCACTTCTTAAATTTAATCAAGGACTTTTACCCAAATGGTCTTCTTTCTCATATCGCTCCTCTGTCTGTATAAAGGGGATAGTCACATACCTTGGCTTTTTCCTCAAGACATTTAACTAGAGCAGAATTCAGGTATTGTCTGAGATGATTATTCTCTTCATGTAACCTAGCAAGTTCTTCTTCCTTCTGTACCAGAGTATCTTGGAGCTGCAAAAAGCAGACAATGGTGATGGCTGCTCCACTATATTGACTTTGTAACCTTATAATAATACCACTGATCCTTAACCTACTTAAACTTGATTATTATTCTGTTTGTTTTCTGAACACAATCTCAGGGAGCCCTTGTCCTCCAAGGCGTAAATTCAATCTACACCCACCTTTTACCTGATTGTTCAGCTTTGTGCTCTGAATTTTTTTTATTCTTTGCAAAGTGTTTGGAGAGATTATATGACTTTTAAAATTGTAACCACAAGGAGATCAAGAAAGTATGTAGGTAAATGAGCTGCGTGCAACTGTTTAAATATAGAAAACAGTGTTTAGAAAGGTTTCGCTGAGCTTCTTTCTTGCATGTTAAAAAAAAAAAAGAAGAAAGAAAAAATAATATGGGTTGGATTCCCTCCATCTCAGATCAATCTGTTTGTATGTCCACAAGATTAAATTACTCTCAGAAATAACAACAAACAAAATATGGAAAATTAAGCAATCTTTGTAAGAATTTTTATAGTCATCTTCTCTGCTCTAAGTGATGAGCTATTTATGACTCAAAAATACTATCACTCTCATTATATCATTTGACCTTTCCACAGCAGTACAAATATCTCCATCTCATAGATTAAAGAAAAAGAAGATGCAAGAGGTCATATAGCTAACATGTAAGAGTTTAGGGCTTGACTGCAAGTCTTTCTAGAGGGTTTTGGTTTTGCTATTTTCTGTCACATTGATCACTTCACTTTGACTTCTCCATGGAAGCCATGTGACACTAAGGGACGATGTTGAGAATGAACTACTTGGAACATGGCTGATCTCAATGTTCTGATTATCTATACGTACCTGCTTATTCCTGTAGAGCTGAGAGGAAAGCTGAGCCTCTTCCCATGAACACAAATTAGGAACAGGGAAATTCGAGTCACCTGATGGTTCTATGTGAAAACACAAAACGGATAACTGAGAAAATACAAATGCAGTTTTTGTGTAATGAAGAACTAACCAAAGGATTTCAGAAAGGCAGTAAGTTCAATTACCTTTCTGAAGTTAGCCATTGACTTCACATGGGAAAATGACATATTTAAAGTTTTCAGAAGGGGCAGGAATGCTATGAAAGACAAATATTTAAAAACTATCTGCAAGTGTCTACAGAGGTCAATTTTCAGGAGATAAGAGTTCCTATCTGCATTACTAATTCATGCAAATATTTATTGGCCCCACCCTCAATTAGGCCTACATTGCAATTCCACTATGTTTTCTAAGCTTTTATCTTATTTTCTAAGCTGTAGTGCTTAGGTAATATAGTGTTTGTCTGTAGAATCAAATCCTATTTTTGATGTTACCATTTTTTTTCCCAGATGAAAATCTCTGCCTATCAGTGAAGTTTGATGGAGAGCATCTATTCAGAATTTTATGGAATAGCACTTTCTATTTTAAAATAATTTGAACTTTTCTCTCTGAAGAACTCAATGAAAATCTCAAAACTGTACTAAAACTCATATATGTCAAATGTCATCACCTGTATGTTTTATGTTTTTTCAAAGTTTTTGTGTTTTCATGTTTGACAGCAAACTATGCCTACCAATAAGACTGCTTGGGCATGCTAAGTTAGTTTACTTTTAATTTCTTTTCCTGATTTAGTACAGTTTAGAATCTTGATCACCTCTAACTAAAATATTACTGAAATAGTTTTTATTAAATTGGAATGATGGAAAACAAGATAGGAATAAAATTTTATACAGTCTTTGGTTTCATAATCTTGGGTATTCTGTTTTCTTTGTTTCTTGTGATAGAAAGCTAAAATTAAATAATACCCTTTCAGACACTAAGTGTGTTTCAAAAATTGGGGGCTTTTTGCTTGTGTCTTTCTTCAAATCCAACAAATTTATGTGGTAGAAATAGCACTACAGATAAAGAATTCTGAGGTGTCTTATAGTTATTCCAGAAACTTGAGTGTTAATATAGAAAATTTGTTTCATATTTATAGAAACTGTTTACCAGCCCCATGGCAAAATTAATGTCATTTCCCATAAAAGTTATGTTCCCCTCCAAAGCTGAAGTCTTCTTTAGGCAAAATGGGACTTTTTTTTTTCCATTTAAAAGGCACTATTCATAGAATTTTCTTTTTGAAATAAAAGATTAAGTTAGTAATTTTGCTTGCTTCTCTCTCATTCCCAGGGAAATATTCCTTAATTAAAACAAAAACAAACAAACAAACAAACAAAACCACCACAACAAAAAACTTCTAACTAGTATCTTAATTCCCAAAGCATTCACTAGTATTGTTTATATAACTTTGACCTAGACCTAAACTTTCTCAATGACTTGGAAATCTCCAAGAACTGTAAAGTATACATATTATACTTTATGTATAGTATAGTATGGAAGAAATACATATTATCCAGTGGGCAAGGAGTAGAATCCCATATTCACTATTTGGCAAGTACAAAAAAAGCTAGTTATTTGGGCTGCAAAATATAGGAGTCTTAGGCTTTCTTAAACCTTGCCTATCATTCCTTCTCCTAGAGTTCTAGCCCACAATGCCTTGCAACTGTGGGTACTGGGGAAGGGCTTCAGATCTACCAGCAAAGCAGAAGAGCAGAACTTACCCTGTGTCTGTGGTGCCTGTTGGGGCTCTCTGTTGTCCAGGAGACCAGCAGCCCAGAAAGAGACCCAAGTCTCCGTGGAAACGTCAACACTAGATTCTGACGTTGTAGCGGAATACGGACAATTATAGCTCTGGCCTCCTACAAAGTACTGGTCTTGGCAAGGCAGAACGGTGTTCTGTAAAATTCAGTACGTAGGTTGGTTGGGAGTGGGGTGGGGGTTGTCCCAAGAGATGCGGTGATGGGCATTCAGAGGGGGAAAAGAGTGGGAGAAAGAAGCAGAAAATACATGCAGTGAATAAAAACCAATAAAGATGCTAAATATAGATCCCAGATTAATTTTGAGTGATCCAAATATAATTACTAGAAAGGAATCAGCTTCTTGGTTCATCCAGTACTTCCTGTAGGTCCTCTCAGCATAGAACAGGCTAGTATTGGATGGACCAAATTTGTAAATATCCAGCAGTATTCTCTGTTGCTATGCCTCAGTCATCTAACAGGCTACCCAAGATCTAAGCAAAAGAAATTCTACTTAACGAATGAATCATGTAAGAACTATTTGACTCTTTCTTGCAAATATCTTAGTTATATTTCTAATAACCTTAAAAAACTTAGAATGTTAGGACTGGAATGGACAGAACATACCATATACCCTAACTATTAAATTTTAGTTTCTGAATCATAAACTTGCTCCATTCCGCCCTTCTTTCCTCTCTTCCTCTGACTTTAAATGCTCCTGGATCCTCTTGAAATAGATTAGTTAGGAAAGACAGCAAGCTCTACGTATGTCTCTCCATCACCAGGTCTCAATGCCTTTCCAAAGTTATCTTGCACCACTAACTGTCTGGCATGTATTCTCTACTGTGTTCTGAGCCAGTGAACACCCTCCTGCCCCTGCCTCCTCAAACCTCAAACACACAGTCTTTCCAGATGTCCAGCCAGGGGCAGGTATGCAGCCTCCCTGGGTTAATTTGTACAACAGACCATTCCTAATTATTTGTCAATGTTTAATCAGGTAAAAGCCATTCATTTAATCAGAGCCTAGCTTCGGACAAACTCTTTTTGACCACGACAAGTCTTTTGTTGTCTTGTGAACTTTCCTGGGCATAGCATAAACAGAGAGAAAACAAATAAGAAGAGGAAAAAAGAAAGTTAAGTCAATTAACTCATTCTTTGTTAACATTCCCAATAAGTTAAGTTTTGAAAAAGTCCAGTCTTGAAGCAAGTCCAGCGTGGGCATTGCAGACCAAAGAAATTCGGCCAAAGGTTTATCAAGTGCTATTTTCTTTTATTCTAAAGGCATGTTTGCAGGCTCTTTCCCTGAGGTTATTATTGGAATCAGAGCTGTGCTCTTATGCAATTGACACCTGAGAAGAAAACAAACCCCAAATACCCCTAGCCTCAAGTTCAAGTGTTTGCAAATATGTGCATAATCCAGAGGAAGAGGTGGAATGAAAAGTGAGTGCAGGTGTAAAGAAACGGTTGGGAGAATGTCCAGAATAGAAATAAAGGACAAAAGGATGAGAGAGGTTGAGAATGAAAGAGACAGAGAGGCAGACATAGCAAGCCAAGAGAAGATAGGGGAGAGGAAAGGGGAGATGGAGCAGCAAAGAAGACCTGTTTTAATTGGCAGGTAGCAGAGAAATCTTGTTTCCAAGGTGGAAGAAATTCTAAAGGCAAAGCTTTCTGGCTCTCTGAGCGCCCCCGGTTTCGCCAGGGAACTAGCTAATGCCAGCTCCTCACTTACCATCTTGCCCTGGAAGAAGGCGCTGAGGAAACTCAGCCCACTCTTAATTTTCGGATAAGCGGGTGGGAGCTTTAAATGGGACTGAGGGGAGGAGCTAGGAGAGGCGAGTTCTAATCTGCAGGAGCTCCCGGTGACGAGCGCCGCCCTCTGATTTGGTGCGAGGCTGTCAGGCTGGTGACGTGGGTCAGGAGACATCCAGCCAAAGCCAAGGTCACTGGCACTCTCGGCGACCTGCTCCCTGGACCCAGGATCAACGGCTCCGGGTTCCGGGCTGTGTGTTCACGGCCGGCCCGCGGCGCTCCGGGCGTGCAACGCGGCTTCAAAATCCGCGCGGATGCGGGCTCGCTGCGCGGCCCACTGGCCCGGGCATCGGGAACCGCGGTGACGGCGCCGCCCTGACCGGTGGGGCGCACCAGCTCCAGCCCGAGGGAGTCTGCAGCTGCCGGGCTGGGCGGGGCGCACAGGTTGGCCCCAGAGCCAGAGCGTGTTGTCAGAAAAGCCCACACCAGCTTCTCAGGCATCAGAGCAGCACTTGGGGAAGCCTTCCAACCCCCAGGTGAATACTGCTCCTGGGTATTCTCTGGCTGCTCGGTGAATATTAACTTGCTGTATGACGTTGCTGACTGATTGGCTTTTTCCTACTATTAAATATGTCTCATTTTCTCCGCCTTCTGAAGCGGGTGTGAAATGTGGAGGTGATATATTCCTTCTAGAAAGTAAGCTTCAGGGGAATAGCCGTTTCTGACTATTTTGTTCACTGCTGTCTCCTAAACTCCCGGAACAATTTCTAACATGTAATGAGTGCCGAATAAAGAATGAATTAAGCTATAAATTTAGGAGTCTCAATTGTGTCTCTGTGTTGGTCTTTCTTCACAACTACTATTATATAGACTAAATTAATATAATAAAGAAAATTTAGTGTGCTAATATTTCTCAATTAGAGTGTTTTATTTCTGCCATTTTTCCTCTTGCATTTTATTCTCACCATTCCTATGATGTTATATTCAGAGGAGAAAAATGAATAATGTCATTTATAAAACTATTCATCTACCACTAAGAATCAACTCCTGTTTCATCTGCAATAACCCAGGAAGTCAGTACTCTTGTTGTCCCTGTTTCAAAAGATAGTGAATGAAGCACTGAAGTTAAATTTGACCAATGTTCACACAATTAGAAAGTGGCAGACTAGAGATCTGAACTTCTGGCTCCAGCATCCATGCTAATTATCATAATTATAGTTTCTGACTCTCTTTGACTTCTTTCTACCGTACATTAATGGCCGTTTATGTAATGGGCATTTTTTATGGATTGAATTGTGTTCCCCTCAATTTTATATGTGCTGAATCCCTAACCCTCAATGTATTAGAAGATAAAGCCTCCAAAGGTTTCTTAACCTCATGAAGATTAAGAAGTCATGAGGGTGGCAGTCTAATCTTATAGGTCCGAGGTCATAAGGAAGAGACACCAAGGATGGCATGCACAGAGAAATGACCCGAGAGGACACAGAGACCTGCATGTCAAGGAGCGCGGTCCCAGGAGAAATCAAGAAGTCCACTGACTTCCTGATTTTTGAACTTGCAGCCTTTAGAACTGTGAGAAAATAAATTTCTGTCATTTAACCCATCCAGTCTGTGGTTCTTGTTATGGAAACCCTAGCAGACTAATACAGACATAGTGAAGGAACTGAGAAAAGTTCTGATTCTGATTTGCAAAATCCTTTCTCTAAACTAGTTTTGACCTTTATTCATTCTGCCTTGTATTTACCATACGAGCATTTAGCAGTAACTAATATATAACAGGGGTTTCCATGGTGGCTCCATGGTAAAGAATCTGCCTGCAATGCAGGAGATGCAGGAGATGCGGGTTCGATCCCTAGGTTGGGAAGAACCCCTGGAGGAGGGCATAGCAACCCACTCCAGTCTTGCCTGGGGAATCCCATGGACAGAGGAACTTGGCAGGATCAGTCCAAAGGGTTGCAAAGACCTGGACACAGCTGAAGCAACTTAGCACACACATGCACACAAAACATAGCAGATGCTCATTAAGTTCTGTGTCCAAAATTAAAAAAAAAAAAAATGGAAGAAGAAGGTGCCAGATTCAGTAGAGTCTCTTTCTGTTTTTCTAATACTGTTGATTCACAAGCCTTTTTAAGTGACTAGTACCAGGTTTGAGAATCACTCCCTGAAAGATATTGCCAGAGTCACTCAACAGGACTCATCTCAGACAGTGATGTGAGACGGTGGTCTCCTCTCTGCTCTTGCTGCATGAAGGGCAAGGATGCCCTGGCAATGTGCCCCTGACATGATGGGGAAAATAGACCAAAATCCATTTAGGTGGTAAGAATCCGTGATCTTCTTCAGAGCAAAGAAGATCCTAATGAGCTTTGCAGTGAGCACCAGGGACAAGAAAAAGGAGGAGGGAGTTGTTTTGCTTTGGGAAACTCTCATAAATAAGACATTTAAGCCTTTGGAAGATACAATTTCTTGACTCCAAAAATGATACAAATAGATAAGTAAGCATGCATGTGTGTGTGGTAAATTGCTTCAGTCATGTCCAACTCTTTGTGACCTCATGAACTATATAGCCCATCAGACTCCTCTGTCCATGGGATTCTTCAGGCAAGAATACTGGAGTGGGTTGTCATACCCTTCTACAGGGGATCTTCCTGACCCAGGAATTGAACCTGTGTCTCTTAGATCTCCTGCATTGGCAGATGGGCTCTTCTCCACTAGCACCACCTGAGAAGCCCTAAGCAAATATGGAATGATATAAAGGGCAGAACTTTGTTTACATCCAAATTTACCTGCATTCAAATTCCTGCTCTATCTTCTGAGACTGAGTCAACTGAGGCTATATTATGGTCTCCAAATCCTCAGCTAGCTCCTCTGGTGAATTAAGAAAGTACCTACTTGAGAGGTTTGTTAAAAACCTGATTACTAATGGCTTGAAAATCCCTAATTCACTGCCTAAATCATGACTTGGAGCTATTATTATTGTTAGGTATAGAAGACTCTTTGAACACATAAGCTGTAGTGCCTTGCCTACTAAAAATAAATAAATATATGAACTATATTTGTAAAATTCCCAGGTCTTTATTTTTTTGAGGAGTAGAAGTATTTTTTTAAGCTTTTGACTGATTTTCAGCACACAAATATTTCATAAATCCTTAACTGCTTTAGCTTAGTGACATGGGAGTGTACATGATGGCAGAGAATCTTTAAACAATGAAGAGCTATTGACAATTTAATATAAATCAGAAGATAAAGCTTTCCTGAAATCATCAACTACTAGAAAAAATTTCCAAATTCTTAAGGTTTGATTTAAGCTCATATTTTTATTTAAGGTCTACTGCTTAGATATTGGAGAAGGCAATAGCACCCCACTCCAGTACTCTTGCCTGGAAAATGCCATGGGCAGAGGAGCCTGGTGGGCTGCAGTCCATGGGGTCCCTAAGAGTCGGACACAACTGAACGACTTCACTTTCATGCATTGGAGAAGGAAATGGCAACCCACTCCAGTGTTCTTGCCTGGAGAATCCCAGGGACGGGGGAGCCTGGTGGGCTGCCGTCTATGGGGTCACATAGAGTCGGACACAACTGAAGTAACTTAGCAGCAGCAGCAGCAGCTTAGATATAAGCCTTATTGTTTATTTGATTATTTTTTTTAATGAATCAATTCAGCAGTAATGTGAAATCCTTTGGCCATTTTTTATTTATAAGTATGAAAGAAGGTGCACCTTCCTTAGTGACTGCAACCCACGTGGATTTTTTTTCTTCAATGGAAAATAAGATCAGCTTAAAACTACCTTTTGTATAGTGGCTGAAGGGATGGTGTTAAAAGGTAGGTGGCTAATAACAGCCCAGTTGTTGAATCAGGGCACTGCCTCCTGCCAGGGTAAAAATATAACAAAATAGAAGGTAATTTGATCCACACACAAACCAAGTCTGCAGGCAAAAAAAAAAAAAAGAGAGAGAGAGTATGATCAGAGGTGGGCCAAGGAGATAAATAGATTGGCATATGGAATGTTCTTTTATTTCACCCCTGGAGGACTCTTTATTTGACTACCTCATTAGTGAATTCAGACTAACACTTTAATGAATTCAGTAGCATGTATAATAAAAGAACAATTTAAAAATTATCTGTAAAATATAACCTTTCCCTATAGGTTTTATAGCTAAGTCTCCAGGGAATAGAAAGATACTGTGCCTGCTTTCACATATAGGTAAAAAAAAAAAAAAGCAAAACCCTTAGAGAAAATTCAATGCAGTAACTGATTTACAGTAGGAGATTTAACATTTGCATGTTTTATTTCAGCATGCCTAGAGAACCATGACATATTTAGTATTAATGTTAAATATCACTCCTCCAGGGCGATACACAGAAATCAGTCATGTCAACATGGACAGAATCTTGCCTTCCGTTCACCCACCACTTACCCAGCATAGCTTCTAGTAACCATCACATATGCAATAGCTTGCATGCGTGCGTGCTCAGTCACTTCAGTCGACGTTTGACTCTTTGTGACCCCATGGGCTGTAGTTCTCCAGGCTCCTCTGTCCATGGGATTCTCCAGGCAAGAATACTGGAGTGGGTTGCTATGCCCTTCTCCAGGGGATCTTCCCAACCCAGGGATAAAACCCATGTCTCCTGCATTGCAGGCACATTCTTTATCCACGGAGCCACCTGAGAAGCTCACACAATAACTTATGCCCTGGTAAAAGCTATCTCTACATGAACAAAGAGTATACAAAAGAGAGTCAACTGTTAGTATCAGGTTATTAGCCAGAAAAGACAAACTATAGAGTGCAATGTTCTATACAGGCCTGACTCAGACTAGTGCTATGTAGAATGAGGGGGCAGGAGAATGGAGATATATGACACTATTTTATTGGATGTTTCAGCCAGAATTTATTCCAATAGCTTTATAACCAGCTTTAGACCTTTATTTATTGACTCATTGAGTGATTGCTTAATTTTTCAATTGTATTGGATTGTATTAAGAACCATCATATACTATAATAATATTCACAAATCTTTCAAATATCAACCCTTTACTTCATAATGAAGGCTACCTAGCAAGTGAATGCAATATTCACTGTGTAAAGTGAAACAAACCCCTTTTATATTCTGTAATATTTCTTTTTCTGATTTTTTTCCTAAAATAACACTTGAGAAAATAATATTTGTGAACAAATATCCCATTCCTCCCAGGCCCTGTCAGGTCACTATGAGGCCTGGAGGCAGTGCTGTCTCCCAAGGCTCTAACTCGCGCTTTGGTGTACTGTGCTCTGTGACAACCACTCTCATCAAATTGGAAATAAAATAATCTCAATACTACTGTAAAGTTACATGAGCAGTGAAAGCTATTTGCATTAACAGAAAGATTAGAAATGTGGAATCATGAACGACACAAAACAAATGCAACTCCACCCATCATTTCTTCACTCCAATCACATTAGTAAATCATGGAAATAGTGAATTATTATGATTATTATGTATCATAGATATGCTGATCCATTCTAACCTGAAATAAAATGGATTTCTGCTTCAGGAACCTTAGTACTTTCATTAATTAGACTTCAGTATCTTTGCTGCTCCTTCAGTCTCTCTTAGGGATTTTTGATCTTGAGGTTAGTGGCTGGATTGCTGACTAGGCATTAAAGAACTGAAAGGTGCATTAGCACGGATCGTGGCATCTAATTTTATCCTAATGAGAATAAAAATAAGGATATCACTGACTGGTTTCTTCAAAAAGTTTAGTTCAGAGTGTAAGAGCAAAACAGGACACCCAGGACCAGACTCCTTCTGCCCTGGAATGAAGAATCTGAAATAATATGACATCTTTCATGAAAAGAAGATAAAAATATATGCTTATATATAAAATATTAAGCTAAAGTGAAGTTATAATCCCATTTATTTTTGTAATCCATAAAAATCCAGAAAATGTTAGCTGAATTCTTTTTGACCCAATAATTTGTGGCAAAATCACATTATTTACAATCAAAGAAGTTTACTTTGAAATTAGTAATAATCAGATTTGGATGTCTCTAGTCAAACTTTTTTCTACTTTTTTTTTTATTATTAAATGAAAGCATAATGCCAACCTCTAGTTAGTGGAAGCATTTATACATTCAAAAACAATCTGAGGAAAATACAGAGAATAATGAAATTGCTGTTGTTCAGTTGCTAAGTTGCATCCAACTCTGTGACCCCATGAACTGCAACACGCCAGGCATCCCTGTCCTTCACTATCTCCCGGAGTTTGCTCAAACTCATGTTCATTAAGTTGGTGATGTAATTAATAATGCTAAATAACATTTAAGTGAATAAACAGAAGCATTAGACTATGAATAAGGTACCATGACAACAATAAAGTGAAACTCCAAAATCCTCTGTGAATGTATAAATAGAGGGCCATGATGTGCAAATAATCTGGTTTTGCTTCCTCCAAACAGAAACCTTCGAGCTGTCTGCCTCTGGAGCAGCAGTATTAGCACTGCATGACCAAACTATAGCTAATAATCTTAAATACAATAAGTTTTCATAGCTTCATTTAAAGGTGAGAGGGTATCATAACACAAACAGGTGAACTGACCAAGCTCTTAAAAAATATAGTTTATCGTCCAAGAACACAACTGGTAAGAACTCAAGTTGCATATTGCATAACTTTAGTCTTTTAAAAAAATTACTAGCAACCATTCTTTGAGGATTCTTTAGTATGTATCTATTTACATGTATATAAATGTACATGTTTATATGTTTGCTTATATATATATTAATATATGCATATATCTGACAGAATCAATGAAGCCCATTGCCTTGAAATACTTACAGAGTGAAGTGAAAAAGGTGTTGGTAAACAAAGACTTGTACTCCTCTTTCACTTTTCTATAAAGGGCAGCTGTTCCCATGAGAAGAACGTTATTTGATTGGTGAGATTGGAGAAAGGAAAGGAAATGAATTATCCACATTTATGTCAGCATCTACATAACATATACTATTTCTGCTTCCTTTGAGGAAAGGAAGAAGGGAGGATTCCATCCCAAATAGAAGTGTGTGTGGCTGGTCAGTGTCACCATGATAAGGCAAATAACTACTAGGAAGTCTATTAAAACTATAAATATTTAAGTCATATTTGACAATCAAGCTTCTTTTTTTCAAGTGATAAAGATAACTTTTATTTCACATACCTGCCTTTTTGTGTCTATAGCTTGTTTTTAGCTCAAGAAAGAAAGAAAGAATCGTTGTTTACTGCCACATATACATAGGCACACACACACAAATTCTATGCTTTCTAATAAAACATAAGTAATCAGAAAAAAATTATATGAAGTCAGCCATATATGTATATTTTAAGAACTTTAAAATATCCATATTGGGACTTCACTGCTGGTCCAGTGGTTAAGACTGAGCTCCCAATGCAGGGGGCCAAGGTTTGATCCCTGGTCAGGGAATTAGATCCCACATGCTGCAACTAAGATCTGGTGCAGTCAAATAAATGAATAAATATAAAAAATAAATAAATAAAATATCCATATCTTTTAGATAAGCAGCACAAAATTATCACTTTATAAAAGTAATAAATTTGATCAAAAATAATATACCACTTTGATTATCATATCGGTATAATAAACACTGTAAAAACTTTCTAAATGTCCAATAAGAGACTCTTTCAATAAATTGCTTTTGAAAGGACTTTCAATAAATAGAGTCCATGTATGTTCATAGCATGGACTATGTATTCATAGAAAATATTTTTGGAAAAGTGTTACAGACATGGACAAACAGCATTATGTTAACTATTAGGATAATACCAGTATATTCATACAATCAAAAACGTAAGGGGAAAATCACTAGAGATAATTTTTTGTGGTATAACATCATATTTAAAATGAAAGCAACTTTAACAGCAGTAATAGATAATATCTGTGTATGTACTGATTAAAATAAGTATTTCATATGTTTTTGTTTGAATCCAAATTTGTAGTATGAAGGAGGAAGCAGGGGCAGAAAGATTCTTTATTTCTTTTCTTTCCACAGCTTCAAAGCTATTTTAAAAATTGTACAAGTCTACAGAGAGGACAAAAACGCTTTACAACAAAATAGGCACTCTATTTATTTTATTTATACTGCATTGCTCCAAAATGCCAAAATTTACAAAGACTTAGTGAGGCTTTGATACTAAAATAAAACATTACAAAATATAAGAAGGTTTGGGTCTTTCTTAAATATATAAAAGAAGAAAATTAATTATTATAATCTTTAAATGAAAACAAAATATTAAAGAGATTAAATAGAACTAGTGCCAATAGGTAGAATTAATAAGTTAGAAGATTTCAGTTTAAAAAAGAAAGACATTCTAACACTCAGTACTATGTAAAGATAGAACTAGATACTTTGTGAGTAGTGAGCTCTTGGTCACTAAAAAAATTCAAAGAAGGGCCAGATTACCAGTAATCTCAGATTTTTTTTATTTTTCATTCATACTCTGATAATACTAAGAAGATATGCTCCTTAAAATTATTTCCAATATTAAGAATTTACAATTCAACAGGATTTTGAGATTAAGAATATTTGTAATTAATTTCCATGTATATCTTTACAGGGATAGAGAACAGAGATTTAGAGTTCTACTGTGATTTAGTTGAACTTCCATTGGGCCACGGGTGATTTGGAATATGGCAAGAGGGTGGCAGTGGGTGAAAATGTTGGTTGTAGGGAAGGGTCACTGCCAATCCCCATTCCTTTAGCATCTTTTCCTTCAATCTCAGAGTCCCTACACATCCTGAGAACTAGTCATAGTAAGTGAAAGAAGTACACTTAGTGTGAGGATATATTGAGTCCATCCCAGGTTTTAAGTGCTTAAGTTGTAAGGAAAACTAAGAATATGGAGTGCAGGACCTTTATGAGTCAGGTTATACTAAGTCATAACTTACCAGGGCTCAAGGGAAAATTAAAGGTGACCAGGCTGAGCTTTAATTTCCTAAAGGAAATCAGTCTTGAATACTCATTGGAAGGACTGATGTTGAAGCTGAAACTCCAAAACTTTGGCCCCCTGATGCGAAGAGGTGACTCATTTGAAAAGACCCTGATGCTGGGAAAGATTGAGGGTGGGAGGAGAAGGGGACAACAGAGGATGAGGTGGTTGGATGGTATCACTGACTCACTGGGCATGAGTTTGAGAAAACTCCAGGAGTTGGTGATGGACAGGGAGGCCTGGCATGCTGCAGTCCACGGGTTGCGAAGAGTCGAACACGACTGAGCAACTGAACTGAACTGAAATTAGGTGTGATGCCTTAATAAATTGTAAAATTTAATAAATAAATAAAAGCCAATAAGGAGAAAATGGATCAAAAAGTGATCATCAGAAAAGAAGGAGACTGTGAAAATGGCTTTACTAAATCCTTTGGTTTCTTGAGGCTAAAAAAACCACATACTAAGTAAGTATTTTACTTTTTGCTTTTGGTGAAACAAAAGATGACCTTTCATCTTTTGCTCTCCTTTATTCAGTCATTTTGCTGCAGATATTGGGTTCTGTATTCATGTTGCATTGGAAATTTGAACTATATTCTAGCTGAAAATATATGTACAGAACAGAGAAAGTCCTACAAATTTGATGAGACTCAAGAATCACTCATTCTACATTAAATCAGAGGCCAAAAGAGAAATGAGGCAGAAATTACAGGGACACGGATTTAGTTTCAATAGCTAAAGATACTTTTTCAAAGAGCTGTCAAAACAGAAATAATTTTCTTTTTTCCTTAAGCAATAGTGGGTACTCCACATCCCTGGAGGTATTCCATCACAGGCAGAAAACAGAAAGGTTATTTAGTGAATGCAGTAGGCATTCATTCAAAAAGTAAGTGAGTTCTTCCATTTTCTTCTGTTTTATATATGTAATGGGGATAATAAGCTCTGCCTTAATGATGTTTCTGCTCTAGTAGGTGAACACTGTGCATATAGTTACCTAAATTGAAACTGTGGTAAGTGCAATGAAGGGGGAATTACAGGGTGTGGGAATGTTGAACCTGTGTTCCTAACATTTACCTGGAAGAAGAAAGCTGGTAGTAGACTGAGGTGTCAAGATATATTTTCTTGAGGAAATGACATTTTAGCAAAGATCTGAAGGAAGAGTTGGAGTTGAACAGGTGGAGGAGAGGTAAATATAAAACAGGGAAGGTAAAAAGCACATGCAAAGGTACTGAAACCCATTCTGAACCAAAGCGATGAGTAATGGGGCTGTGAAAGCATATGAGAACAGGTCATAAAGGCATCAAGCTCTATCTTAAGAGTAGTGGGAAGTTATTGAGGGTTTAACTAGATGAGTAAAGTGACATTTGTTTCCAAAACACCAATTATTGGATAAAATAAGGGTCTTCCAAATTCAGGATTGTATAAAATGGAGGCCCTCCTCCAGCCAGTTACACCTGGGCAATTCACGTCCCTATACCCTTGGGCAGAACAAGTTCTCCTATAAAAACAAAATGAAAATATTATTTTTCTTGATCTTGGGTTGTGCCTAAAACTTTAAATCTCTGGATTTATAATTTTTAAAATAGAAAGAGGCTTTAGATATAATTGCATCTAATCTCTTACCTCCTGAGGAACAACCAGAAGAGTTCTGGAGCTTCCCAAGACCACTTGTTAAGTGCAAAACTAGAACCAGAAACTGAATCTACAAATTTCCACTCAATCTTGCTACTAATCAATGTTGTTTTTTAATAAATGATTAGTGATTATAATAATTCTTCAATGTTTAAGAGGCAGTCACATTTTTCAATTTGAGGTCTTGAGCTATGGAGCTTTTACTTTATAGTTGAGAATGGTTAAAAAGTTATTCTAATGGCCTTCTTCAGGTATTCTAAATATTGTGAGGAAAACATAGTACTCTGAAATTAAATTACAGTTGTATTAGTCATATATGCCATTTTTTTAAGCATCATTATTCAGTTGTAATATAAAATGCTACCATATTCTTAATATCAATCCAAACTCTGGTTGCAGGAGGGCTTTTTAAGCATAAATGCATACTTTTTATAGACCTACTCTATTATCAACTTTAAAATATGCAACAGTCACTATGCTGTACATTACATCCCCATGATTTATTTGCTTTATAGTTTGAAGTTTGTACCTTTTGAGTACATTCAGCCATTTTGCCCATTTCCCCACATCTATCTCTGGCAACTACCAATCTGTTCTCTGCATTTATTAGTTTTCACTTTCTTTGTTTGTTTTTAGAGTCTACATAAAAGTGAGATCATACAGTATTTGACTTTCTCTTGCTGACATTTCATTTGATATGATGCCCTCAAGATCCATCCATAATGTTGCAAACAGCAAGATCTCTTTCTTTTTTATGGCTGAATAACATCCCATTACGTATGTGCAGTTGCTGCTAAGTCGCTTCAGTCATGTCCGACTCTTTTCCACCCTATGAATGATAGCCCACCAGGCTCCTCCGTCCATTGGATTCTCCAGGTAAGACCACTGGAGTGGGTTGCCATTTCCTCCTCCAGGGAATCTTCCCACCCAGGGATCAAACCCGCGTCTCTTATGTCTCCTGATTGGCAGGCAGGTTCTTGACCACTAGCGCCATCTGAGAAGCCCTGTTACACATGTATGTACATGAGATTACATACAAGGGAACAGACATGCAATATTTCAAAGGTTTATTTTTCTTATTGTACACAGATATTCCTCAACTTAAAATGGTGCTACATCCTGATAAACCCTAGGTTGAAAACATTAAGTTGAAAATGTATTTAATACACCTAACATACCAAATATCATAGCTAGCCTAGTCTAACTTAAAAGTGCTCAGCACACTTATATTATCTTACATGGGATTCTCCAGACAAGAATACTGGAGTGGGTTGCCATTTCCTCCTCCAGGGGATCTTCTGAACCCAGAAATCAAACCGGTGTCTCTTGTGTGTCCTGCACTAGCAGGCGGATTCTTTACCCACCTTACCCTTATGTTTACCCTCACTGCCACTGGCCAGCATCACAAGAGAATATTGTACCATATAATGTTAGCCTGGGAAAAGACTGAAATTCAAAATTCAAAGTATGGTTTCCACTACTGTATATCATTTTTGCACCATTGTAATTGGGTCAAACCACTGTAAGTCAGGGACTGTCTGTATTGAGTAATTGTGGTCTATCATTCAAATTGTTGTAATTCATTGAATATTGTATTATTTTCTCATGATTCCCCTAAAATTCTCTGACTAAATCTGTTCTTTATGCCAAAATAAATATGTACATTGAGAATTGATTTAAGTTTCCTTCTTCCCTGTGTTGCTGTGTAAGTGTGAAGCCTATATGAAGGTAAAGGTTTTTATGGGAGTAATTTTTACCCTTATTTGCTTCTTGTTTGATGTCCTTGCATTTTCTTAGTTTCTTCTGTCTCTCCTATTTTTTCTATGCCAACTTCATGTATTTTTCTATTCCTTTAAGGAGTTTAAGTGTTTTCTGGAAAGAGGTGGAGAATAGTTAATAATGAAGAACATATATAAGTAAATAAGGAAGCTCTGAACAATAGAAAAAATGTGCAATGGACTTTATTCATAGAAGAAAATAGCAAATGCTTACTGACATGCAAAATTGTTAACTTTACCAGGAATGCTAAAATATCCACACACACTTATAGATAATTTTACAGAAGTAATTTTTTAAATGTGTATCTTTCACTGTTGCTGTGTGGCAAATGATAACTTTCAAAAGTGGACAATACAGTATTTCCATCTGTACATGTGCTTTTAGAACTTTGCACTCCTGTCAGGAGGCGGGGTCTAGAGTCTCGTTTGCTTCCTCTCGAAACTACCAGGTTCCTTGAACTACCTGAATCAAATAAACATCACAAGATGATATGGTTTCTCTCTGTGTGTGTGTGGTGTGTGTCTATCTCTCTCTGTTTCTGTTTCTCTGTCTCTCTCTGCCTGGAACCTAGCCACACTGTTATGAGAAAGGTTGGGTGCCCACATGCCTGTTGACTGTCTAGGGTCTCAGCCCACAGTCAACACCACCACCAAATCATATTAAGGGAGAGAGTTTTCAAGTGATTTCAGCCTGGCCTTCTAGCCTGACGCCGCATAGGGCAGAAAGGAGATCCTCTTATTCAGTTCTTCCTGGACCAAACTGCAGATTCATGAGCCAAAAAAATATTGGCATTTCTTGAAGCCAGGATTTCTCAGCTTTGTCCTACTGATATGCTGGACAATTCTTTGCTGTGGAGAGCTGTCCTGTGCATCAGAAAGATGCTTAACATCCTCCCTGTCAGCAGCAATCCCTCCTCAAGTCATGACAATCAAAACATGCCCTGTGGTAGGCAAAAACACCCCCAGTTAAGAATCACTGCTTTAAGCCACTAAGTTTTGGGGTTGTTAAGAAGCCATAGTGATCACTTGTTTTTCTCCATCCTGGACACTGACTCTTACCAGCATATCCCACATAGATAGTTTATCCATGCCCATGTTATGAAGTGTATGTAAACATGTATAGACAATGCATCCACGCATGCCATGTAGGACTATTCTTAACATTATTTTACATTTTGACATCATTTTACAGAAGAATAGGAAGAGATATAGATTTATCTATATATTTTTCTCATTCTATGATTCCTTGTAGAAACCAAGTAAACTGATTTTAACAGAAACCAAGTAAAATAATTTTAACAGGTTTATTGGCCATACAATAATACATTGGCTATATTATATCTATATATATCATGGGCTTCCCTGGTGGCTCAGACAGTGAAGTGTCTGTCTGCAATGCAGGAGAACCAGGTTTGATCACTGGTTTGGGAAAATCCCCTGGAGAAGGAAATGGCAATCCACTCCAGTACTCTTGCTTGGAAAATTACATGGATGGAGGAGCCTGTTAGGCTACAGTCCATGGGGTGGCAAAGAGTCGGACACAACTGAGTGACTTCACTTTCACATATTTCATACACAATTTCATATATACTTCAAATATAGATCCTACTCCACTCTTAGTTTCTAAGTATTTTCTGTTGTGTGTGTGTGCTATTATCAATGAGGTTTTATTTTTTTCTTTCCACTTCTATATGCTTCAGAGCAAAAGAGAAAACTATTTTTTTACATCTATTTATCACATTCCTTACAAACTCGCATGTTAATTTTGATAGATTTTTCTAGAACATCCTGGGATGGATACAATCATATCAACAACAGAAAGAAGTGAAACTCTTTTTTCCCCCCAATATTAATATGATTTCTTTTTCCCTACTCTCTTGCTTTCTTTACATCTCCAGAAAATATTGAAAACTAAAGACAAAAGCAAACCTCCTTATCCAGTCTGTGACCTTAAATATAATTACTTTAAAGCTTTACTATTTATAACAATATGCTCTTTTGCTTGAATAGTTAAATATTAAATTTAGTACTTTCTTTTCTTTCTGATTTTATTTCTTATTACTAGTATTAGACAACTAAATTTTATCACAACTAAATAGACAACTAAATTTTATCACATTTATTTTCATCTCTGTAGATTTTCTAATAGTTTCCATATTACTGTAATATACTTGAAGTGTCTGCAATTTAAATATTTGATAGAAATATTTGATAGAAATCACCTAGAGTCTATCCAGCCCTTCAATATTTTTCAATAGTTTCAATAGAGATTAAAACTGTGTCCACATCACAAGATAATCATGATGAGTATTAAATCAGTTAATGTTCAGGAAGTACTTAGCTTTACTCAAATTTCAAAAGAGATCTATTAAAGGTTTTTAATGAAATTGTAATTTTATTTTCATCAAGTTGCTGATATTCTAATATGTAACTCTTTATGTATTTAGCTCCTGTATTGTTTGTGCTACAAAGATCATGCCTATATATCTTCCTCACAAAATGTGTCCTTTATTAATACATATCGATCCACTTTATACATTGCTTAGTGCTTTCAATCATAAGGTCTGCTTTCTGACATTAATATTGCTATCTCTTTTCTGCCTCTCAATTGCACTTACTTTCAGATTTTCATTACTTTGTTTTCACTCTGACTCTTGTAAATATTTAGTGAGTATATACTATGAGGCTGTTTTAAGTGTTAATAGTATGCTTTATCTATGATTATAGTTAATCTATAATAATCTATATTATCTAGTTCTGTCATCATAGACTAGAGGTAGATATAACCCTCTAGGGTAGACATAATTATCATATCTAACTACGGAGCATTTGAGCCACTTATTCAATGTCACACAGGTACGTGGTGAAACCAGTGTTTTTCAAACCAGGTAGACTGAGTCTAGACAAAGCTGTGAAATTCTAAATGATATAGACTGTCACCAGCTCAATGATTTACTTAGGAAAGCATTATATTTCCTCATTTCTTCTTTCCATTTCAGTGAGATAATACTTAAAAAATATTTTAATTTCCCTCAAATTTATTCTCGTTTGCCCCTCTTAGATCTTTAAAATACTTTTACACTCGATTTGCCTAGTACCTATTCCTAGATTTTACTGAAATAATTTAGAATGTTTACTTCTGAACTATTATTTATACCAAAGCTTTTTATTATTATGAATAAAGTGAGATATTATTTTTCCTAGTAAAAATAAAATTACATGTTGTCAAAGCTATAGTCACACAAGTGTTAACTGGTATAACATTTCTGTAAAGCACTTCTTGGTGATAAATATAAAGAATATAAAGAATATTTACATGCTAATATATAAATATAAAGAATATTTATATATATATAATATTTATATTATATATATAAATATAAATATAAAGAATATTTACATGTTAATAAATTTTTACTCATTAATTCTAGTTTAAAAACACTATAAATAAATTTTCAGAAATTAAGATAAATTTACATGAAAACATGATTATCACAACATTAATTGTGAAAATATAAAACTTACCCAAAGTTCAATTAAGAGCTAAAATGGTTTAAATTAACATGTATCCTTATGAAGGGATTTTGCCCATTCATTAAAAATAACATATACAAAACTCAATAACACTAGAAAAACTTTAAATATGACATCAAAAAAGGAATACAAACTATATAATCTGATAGTAATTATGCAGTATACATAAACATCAAAGTAGTTTTATCTAAACTTAGGCATAATTGGTTATTTAAAAATTATTTTTAGTCATAAAATTTTATAATGGTTGTATATTATTTTAAAATCATAAGTTCTCTGTCCTTTACTCTTTTATTCTCTTAAAGAGTAAATATGTTCTTTACATTGAAAAAGGATTTAATACTGAGTCAGCTAAAACCATACTGCCCTCTATGGGATTTTGGCTGCTCCACAACAACTGAGTGTATTTATTTATTTATTCCCAGAGATTTTCACAGTTGTATTTATTTACATAAAAGAAACCTATGTGGAAAGCTATGTGTGAAAGAAATATATATTAAAACTATAATACCAAGGTAGTCACGTGGGAAACCAAATCAGTGTTATTGGCCTGATAAGACTGAACTCACTACAATTTAATAAGGAATGTGTCCCTGGTAGAAATAAAACCTCAAGTTTACAAAAAAAAAAAAAGTATTGTGATTTAAACAAATTCAATTATTGAAAGCATTAATTCAAATGTGACTAACCAATAATTTTGAAAAATAAATAGAAAAGAAAAACATTAGTTGTAGACAATTTGGCATTCCCTTTGTAAAGGCTATGTGTGTTCTTTGCCCTATGTATAGTGGTAGATACACAGAGAGATTCATTTAGTACTGGAGATGAACATTTGAGACACTTTGGTCCATTTCTTTCATTTTATAGGGAGAGAAACACAGCAGCAGAGGGGTCATGGGACTTTTCTAGGTTTACCCTGGAGAGACCCTAGTAAAGCTCTTTCTTGGGCACATTTCTGCCTATACCTAGGCCGGTACAGTCTTTCCATAACACAGAAATACCTCTTTTCTGTTTCTGGGCTATATAATGTCTGCTCGTTTTTTCCTGTCTCTTTATACAGGACTTTTTCCAGATTATCTTTTTTTCTTTGGCACTGAAGTTTTCCTTTCCTCTTCTGCTTTCCCTTCAGCAATGCCTCAAGCTTGCTTAGCAGTTAAATTCTCCAAATTCAAGAACCCACTGAAGGGTTCTATGTATAAATATGATACTCAAATCTCTTTCTACTCAAAACTTGAGATATACAACCTAAAATAGGTACGTATCTAGATACTGAATAAAGCCAATCAAGAGAGAGAGAATTTGGACTTTGGATTCTTTAAGTCACATCTCTGTCTCCTATGAGAAGTGAGATTGTGAGAGCAAGTCACTAAATCCCTCTGAGTCATTTTCTTTATAAATATATTACCACATACTTTGTATGATGTGGTGAAGAATAAATGAAATAATGTTTTTAAAGATCCCAGTGAACAGGGTCCTAGCCTTTTAGTAGATACTTAATACATAGTTTCCAAAGTAATAAAATATTTAATGAGAATCCAAAATTTATCATACATTAATCCTATCAAAATTGATTATTTATTTCATAATAAAATATTTTCATCTATTTCCGTATGCTGCTTTTGTACTTCTATTG
The DNA here is from genome assembly GCF_019320065.1 of Cervus canadensis. Taxonomy (NCBI): domain Eukaryota; kingdom Metazoa; phylum Chordata; class Mammalia; order Artiodactyla; family Cervidae; genus Cervus; species Cervus canadensis. The sequence goes on along the minus strand of NC_057392.1, from coordinate 52,488,240 downwards.
GTGTCTTATGATGTCCAGAAGTTCTGGATTTTAAAATAATTCAATTGGTCATTATTACCTTTATGTTAATTCTTTATTGTCTTAATGTTTTTTTAATACTGGGCTACCCCAAAGGTCATAAAGATAGCCTCCTATCTTTACTTCTAAAAGATTTCCTGCTTTACTTTTGCAACTGCAATCTGATGTAATGTTGTATTAGGTGAGGAAGAGTTTAAGTTTCATGTTTTTCCACATATCTTGTTAATCCAATATATTATTAAAAGTTGTTATTTTCCTCCACTGCACTGCAGTGTTAGTGTTGCTATAAATCATAAATCAAGTGATCATATAGTTGAGTCTACATTGTACTTCCTGGTCTTCTATTCATGTCATCTTTCTTTTCCTCCAGCACTACATTGTTTTAATCACTGTAATTTTATATTAAGTTCTTCAAACCTTACAGCTTTGTTTGTTTCAAGAGAAGTATATATTTGAACTATATTCTTGTCCATTTGCATCTTCATTGTCAGTTTGTCATTTTTCGCTAAAGCTGACTAGGGTTTTGTTTGGTATACATTGAATCTCTGTATCATTTTGAGAACTATTATCCTAACAACATTGAGCTTTATAAACATGAACATTATGTACTGAAATACAAAATTACCTTTGGAGATAGGAAGAAAATAGGATTCAGCATCCAGAGAAAAGATAAAGATTAGAGCTTCAATAGGAAAAAGGACTAATTGGTGATAAAAAGATATGGAAGAATATTGATGTGACATACTTTCTGAGAGAAAACTGAGAAAGTACCTACTTGGTAATTTCTATTTTCTCTCTAAAGGAGGCAACCAATCTATTAAGAGACAGAAATACAGGCTTGTGGAAAGCTATGAAGGTTCAAAATTGCCACAAAGGGGAGAGATGAGGGAACTGATCATCAGATAAGAGTTCAAATGAAGAGAATGACTATGGAGGTGTAGTACATAAATTATGTGATCAGTACCGTAAGAGGTAGAGACAAATAAAAAGAATGTTTGAATTGACCCTTATTTGAGGGTTTGTCCCAAAGAATGCTCAAACTACCACACAACTGCCCTTATCTCACACGCTTACACTGGTAAAGTAAGGCTCAAAATTCTCCAAGCCAGGCTTTCAGCAGTACATGAACCGAGAACTTCCAGATGTTCAAGCTGGTTTTAGAAAAGGCAGAGGAACCAGAGATCAAATTGCCAACATCCACTGGATCATTGAAAAAGCAAGAGAGTTCCTGAAAACATCTATTTCTGCTTTATTGACTATGCCAAAGCCTTTGACTGTGTGGATCACAATAAACTGTGGAAAATTCTGAAAGAGATGGGAATACCAGATCACCTGACCTGCCTCTTGAGAAACCTGTATGCAGCTCAGGAAGCAACAGTTAGAACTGGACATGGAACAACAGACTGGTTCCAAATTGGAAAAGGAGTACGTCAAGGCTGTATGTTGTAACCCTGCTTATTTAACTTCTATGCAGAGTACATCATGAGAAACGCTGGGCTGGAAGAACCACAAGCTGGAACCAAGATTGCCGTGAGAAATATCAATAACCTCAGATATGCAGATGACACCACCCTTATGGCAGAGAGTGAAGAAGAACAAAAGAGCCTCTTGATGAAAGTGAAAGAGGAGAGTGAAAAAGTTGGCTTAAAGCTCAACATTCAGAAAACTAAGATCATGGCATCTGGTTCCATCACGTCATGTCAAATAGATGGAGAAACAGTGGAAGCAGTGTCAGACTTTATTTTTTGGGGCCCCGAAATCACTGCAGATGGTGACTGCAGCCGTGAAATTAAAAGACGCTTACTCCTTGGAAGAAAAGTTATGACCAACCTAGACAGCATATTAAAAAGCAGAGACATTACTTTGTCAACAAAGATCCGTCTAGTCAAGGCTATGGTTTTTCCAGTGGTCATGTATGGATGTGAGAGTTGGACTGTGAAGAAAGCTGAGCACTGAAAAATTGATGCTTTGAACTGAAGCCCAGTCCCTTGGGCTGCAAGGAGATCCAATCAGTCCATCCTAAAGGAGATCAGTCCTCGGTGTTCATTGGAAGGACTGATGCTGAAGCTGAAACTCCAATACTTTGGCCACCTCATGCGAAGAGTTGACTCATTGGAAAAGACCCTGATGCTGGGAGGGATTGAGGGCAGGAGCAGAAGGGGACAACAGAGGATGAGATGGCTGGATGGCATCACCAACTCGATGGACATGAGTTTGAGTAAGCTCCGGGAGTTGGTGATGGACAGGGAGGCCTGGCGTGCTGTGATTCATGGGGTCGCAAAGAGTCGGACATGACTGAGCAACTGAACTGAACTGAACTGAGGGTTTGTTGAAAGTTTTATAGGAACTTTTTTTAAAGAATCTGCCACTGCACTATATTCTTAGTACATTTACAAGCACTGTATATTCTATTTTCACAGAAAAACATGTATTCAAGGAATACATGTCCAGAGCCTTCAGCATCACATTCCAAGTGGCTAAGACATAGCAAAGGTTGAAACCTCAAAGGTACTAGACATCATATGTTCTCATCTTCCTTCCTGCGCTTTTGTGTTTTCCCCACTAGACTGTGAACAGTCTGATGCATCTCTCTACCTCCACACTACACTCTCACATTCAAAATTCACTAAAAAGGAACAGCTGAAAATTTTTCGCAAACTAACTCTTAGCAACAGTATACAGACAAAAGTCATACACTTAAGGATAAAATAACCAGGCTAATTCAAATTGATGTCCTTAAAGGTAGTCCTTGGAGTATTTCTCTACAGAGTTTTTGCCCCTTAGATATTCTGAAGGAAGGGGCGGGGGGCAAAAATTGCACATCCTGCTTAAAGATAATACACCATGACTGTTTTTAAATAACAACCCCACTGCCAGTCTATTATCGTGAGCTGGAGTAGGGCAGGAAATCAAGGTTTATTGCTTTGTTATGACATTTTCATGTTGTGCTCGTCAGTAAATTCTATTCATACTGGTGACAAGAATAAGCAAATAATTGCTAAGTGACTTTTTTTTTTACTATAGTTCCCTAAACTTTTATGCTAACCATCTTGTTTTTTTCCTTTAATCCCAGTGACCCTCCCCTCATTTCTATATTCCTATCTTTTTAAAAACACACACACACACACCCCAAATTCCTTGCTTTTATCCTACCCTGGGCCCACTTGGCCCAAATCCAAGTCCACAGCTGAGTCAGGAGATTTGGGTTGACATACGTGATATAACATTGACCTTCAGTGTGACCTTAGACGAAACACTTCCTCTCTGGACCTTTGCTTTTCCTATTTGCAAACAGAATGAATATTGGAATTGATGATCTCCAATATCAGCCACTTTAGCAGAGAAACTAAAATTCTCACATCTTTGTCTTTATCAAATCTTTGCCAGTGAGCTGTTGCATCCTTCAGACACTAGAGGGGGCTTCCTGAAGACTTTTCCAATATATCCTGATTTAAGTAAAGGACGAGGGCCTCTTAATGGTAATCCATGTTCTTGACTTCACTTTTTAATTTAAAGTAAATGTGAAAGAAATATATGTTGCGGCAATTATAACATTTTGTACAATATGAATTTCTAGCATGAGGCTAATTAAATACCAACTAGATCTAGAATTTCTATCCTCTATCATTAAATTTATGAAAATATTTAAACCAATGGAAGAGCAAAAAGATATCTTTTTGTTTGATGGTGTTTTAAAGGGAAAGTTATTATGACCTTGTGTATTTTTTTAGTATGTTTTAGAAAATAAAGAGATTTGATATTCACTTAAAACTAAAAATACCATGAACTCATTTCTTAAATTCCAAAGAAAGCAGGTTTGTGAAGTTTGTGAAGAACAAATAAAGATTTATCCATCATCTTAAGAATAATATAGGTTGAGATGAGATACTAATTTGCATCTGTATTATTTTTTAATTAAGAAATAGCCCAACATATCTTTAAATCAAAAAGATCTGACATTAATCTGATTCATTGGTTCTTTTGTAGACTATTTTTTTTTTATTCTATTGGGATCTGTTAGGCTATATCTCTGATATTCTTATTTATCAGTACGTTATTAGGTGTTGGGATTTTTTTTTCCTTAAGGGTTGAAATTTTACAAAGCTTTTCAGTCTGAGAACTGACGGCATCATTATGAGGAATTTCAGTTATTCTTGTCATTTATTGCTTCCCTACATTCTTTTTCATCATTTCTGCTATTCCTACTATGGGAGTATTAACAAGTCTATGTTAATTTCCATTTCTTTATTGGGCTGTATCTATTCTCTTACCCAATCCTTTCAGGATTTTTTTTTTTCAGCTAATACTTTTTTGATAACCAATATCACCAACTGATTCTTCCCTTCTGTTTTCCAACATCCTCCCTTACATTTCTAAGAATATTTATATCTGTGTTTTAAATATTTGTTTTCTTTGTTCCATCAGCCCAATGCTCTCTAGTATCAGATATTTCATTTATTATCTTCCAGAATATTTATACTTCTCAGAAGTTGGAAGGAATTTTACCATGAGCTCATTAGCATTCATATGAGACTGTGAGTTTCTTTTTGTGGCTACAATATTTCCAGACTAGGATAGCTATGGCTGTGTTTTATTCATTAAGTGTGACTCTGCATGTGTTCTCTTTTTCTTTTCTGATTTTTAAAAGTTTTGATGTGGGAACATAAAACAGAACTCCACATTTTAATAATGTTTGTATAAAGATGACAAGTCAACTGACTTATTTGCTAAGTACCAAAATTATGTTATGATTTCAAGTTTTTTTAATGGAATTATTGATCAATACAAATATGACAAAGATTTTATAGACGGAAAGATGTATGTTTTGATCAATCAAAGTTAATGTATTACATAGTGATAGTGTGAAAAAATATAGACTGGGTAAAATAATATTGAAAAGAAACTGAAAAGATTTGGATTTAAATCCTCAATTTACTTTTTATTAATAGCTTAAAATTGGTTAAGTTCCAAGATCTTAGAACTTCAGTTTTTAGATGTATAATAAATGAATAGTAATTCAATTCTTCTCTGAGTTTGCTTGTTAAAGTATACAAAAATAATATGTCAATGAGGGAAAAGTATGTGTGTGTTGTGTGTGTGGCATGCATTCATTTGGGTGTTCACCTGATAATCCCCAGTACAGGGTTGCTCTGGTAAAATATAATGGAGGAATGCATTTAGGTTTGGATATCTAAGTGAGCTCTGGAGAAGGAACTGGCAACCCACTCCAGTATTCTTGCCTGGGAAATCCCATGGACAGGGGCACCTGGCAGGCTACAGTCCATGGAGTCGCAAAAGTCAGACACCGCTGAGTGACAACCACCACCACCACCATCTGCGTGAGCTACCTTTGAATCTGTTACAGAATGGCTAGTTTTGTAGTTCTAGCTCCATTCATTCAGCCAGTTACGTAAATGTCTGTAGCTATTTGGGGCTTCCCAGGTGGTGCTAGTTGTAAAGAATTTGCCTCCACCACAGGAGATCCGGGTTCAGTCCCTGGGTTGGGAGTATCCCTTAGAGGAGAGTATGGCAACCCCCTCCAGTATTCTTGCCTGGAGAATCCCATGGCCATAGGTGTGCACAGAGGCGGACATGACTGAAGCAACTTAGCGTGCACGCACACACACACATGCACACAAACACACACACGCACACCATAGCTATACCACACCATCTTGCACAGACAGAACAGGGTTGCTCTGGTAAAATACAATGGTTGCTTTGAATAAGTGCTTATCACTCTTACTGGAATATGGAGGGCTCTCACTATGAGTGAACACAGGGCCTGCATTGAAAGGGTAGACCTGATGGTTGTGTGACAAGGACTAGAAAGCATGGGAGTCTAAGAAGTAAAGAGGGACTTCCCTGGCTATCCAGTGGTTAAGACTCCATGTTTCCACTGCAGAAGGCATGGGTTTGATCTTCAGTCAGGGAACTAAGATCCCACACACTATGCGGTGTGACCAAATAAAAACCAGTAGTATAAAAAATGGTTTTTTTTTAAAAAAAAGAAGTAAAACAGCAGGGCATCTGCATGCTTCTTACAGAAATGAAGTCATACCTATCAGGAAAATAGAAACACATTATTAACGTTCAGAAGAGTCAGTGACCAATCCTCTTCCTATGGGCAGAAACCAAAAAGGGAGTGAGAAAGAACTTAGACCTGTAGACTGGGTCTGTTTCTATTATTAAAGCAGATATACGAAGAGTAGAGATTTTTCCTTCAGTTGACAGTATCAATTAAATGAAACAATGTGAAAGGTACTTGGCAAATTATAAATCACAAAGCAAAATTGAAAGGTTTAATATCTTTATGAAAGGGGGTATTTATTTACTGAAATCATTTTGTGTTCCAGATGGAAACTGTCCATATTTTCAAAGTTGCTTTGAATAAGTGCTTATCACTCTTGTTGGAACATAAAGGGTTCTCACTATGAGGTAGTTTGTTAGGAGAATTTTTACTAGGCTTAGTTATCTGACAGCTCCATTCAATCCTATCAATAAAATATGAACAATTCATCAGACTTCCTGAACTATTCAAATCCAGATTAATCATAATACTGATGAAGACCTCAGCTTGGAAATCACCAATTTATACTCCAGTTTCTGTAATATATATTAAGTTTCAATATAGTTTTGGGGACTTTCCTAGTGGTCCAGTGGTTATCACTCCATGCTTCCACTGCAGAAGGTACAAGTTCTATCCCTAGTCCAGGAATAAGATCCTACTCCCATGCAGAGAGGCAAAAAAAAAAAAAAAAAAATCAACATAGTTTTCAATTGTTCTTAATTTTATTTTTAACGACATCTCTTTGCTCATCATTCCCTTCTTCTCAAAATACTCTGTTCTCTTGTCCACTATGATACCTCTTCTTCTTCACACTCTGTGACTTAAGAGTTGCCATTGGAAACTCCACCCCCTACGTCAGACGTTGAAATTGCTCAACCTTTCAGTCTTGCCACCTTTCAAAAATTATTCTATGACTTTTTCCTGAACAAACTATTCCCTTTCCATGTTTTCAATGACTTTCCACCCCTTGATGGCTTCAAAATTTACATTTAGCCTGAAATTTCTTGTGATTTCAAGGTTTGTATATTTATTACATTCTTGTTATCCCCTGTTTGCTATCTCGCAGGCAACACAGGCATAACTTGTCCAAAACTGAATGCAGCCTTTGCTATCATTCTCAGCCTCCTCCATCTCAGTAAGTGGTGACCCCATCCATCCTGTTGCTCAGGCTGTGATCATGGAAGTCATAGGTGACTCTTCCCACCCTCACCTGCTATAGCCCATCCATCAGCCATGGACTCTCAATCCTGAATGCCTTTTCTGATACAGCCCACCATCATGGTTCAAGCTTCTGGTATTTTTGTCTTGTACCATAATGACAGTAAAGTCACTCTTTAGCTTTGCTGAACTCAGAGATTAGGGAATACTTTCTAGTAAGTTACCGACTCTTAAAATTATAAATTCATAATACAAACTAAAACCAATATAACTGAAAAAATTAAAACCTCATGTTTACACATCTAAATAATAAATGAACTAAAGCAGAAAAACACAATGCATATCATAAAATTTTTGGAACTACGTAAAATAATTTTGTATAAAAATTTGTTAGAAACAGAGATTTAGAAATTGTTTCACAACTCAAATTAAAATACTGGGAAATGAGAAAAATCAAAAGTTAACTAACTTTTAATCTAAGATTAATCTAAATTAAGATAAAGAGATTTTAAAAATTAGAAGAGAGTAAATGATTTTTTAAAAATAGGAGGAATTGAAACAAAGAACTGAAAAATGTTGAGCTAATCCTACAAACTCAATAGTAATTTTTTGAAAGACATTAGTCCAATAGACATATATAGATCCTTGATTATGGAAAGAAGTAAATATTAGAAATAAGAAGGAAATTATAACTTTAACTTTGGTTGAGTTTTTTAAATTTTTTTTTATTTTTAATTGGAAGATAGTTGCTTTACAATATTGTGGTGGTTTCTGCCATACATCAGTATGAATCAGCCATAGATGTACATATGTCCCCTCCCTCTTACTTTCTACACCATCCCACTCCTCTAGGTTGTCACAGAGCACCAGGTTTGAGCTCCCTGCATCACACAGCAAATTTCCACTAGGTATCTATTTTACATATGGTAATGCATACGTTTCAACGCTACTTTCTCAATTAGTCTTACTCTCTCCTTCCCCACTGTGTCCAGCAAGCCTGTTCTCTAGGGCTTTGTCTCCATGCTGCTTGAGTTTTTAATTATAACATAATAAATTTGTTAATCCAAATATTTTTGGAAACTTAGAAGAAATGACCACTCATAGAAATATACAACAAAATGACTCAAGAGAATAGTAGCTCAAAGTATTATGAAGACTTTTAAAGGAACTAAATGCATCGTCAAAAATCTCCCTCCAAAATATACACTGGGTTCAGATGGTTTTATAAGTGTGTTTTTAGTCAAGCTTTCAAAGGACTGGTAATCTCAATTTATATTACAAATAGTTGTAGAGAAGAGAAAAAGAGATAACATACTCCAGTTCTTTTTATGAAGCTAATATAACTTTCATATCAAAATCTTAACAAAAATAGCATGAGAGGAGAATTATTGATAGCTACCCTTATAAGCATAGTTGTAAAATACTAAATAATACATTATAAAATGTTGCTTGTGTTTCCTTATCACTGTCTCCACATTGTTTGGACACTTTGGCTCCCATATTTTGCAAATGGACTTTGAAAAATGCCAGTGATGTTTAACTGGGCTTCACTGGATTTTTAACCATTTTCTTTATATTGACCTCTATGCTCCACAAGATGTTTTCACTTTTCCTTGCTTTTGAGAATATCATTAAATTTATTAGGTTCTATTACTGACTCTTTTCTTAAAATTCTTCCTATGTTCTCATTCCTAACTCCTTCCCTTCTGCCCCTTTACTCTGGGAGTCAACATGTAGGTGGCGGTTTAGTCGCTCAGTCATGTCCGTTCTTGCGACCACATGGACTGTATCCTGCCCGATCCTCTATCCATGGGATTTCTCAGGCAAGAATACTAGAGTGGGTTGCCATTTCCTTCTCCAGGGCATCTTTCTTCCCCTGGAATCGAACCCAGGTCTCCTGCATTGCAGGTGGATTCCTGCATTGCAGGCAGATTGTTTACTGACTGAGCTACATGTACAGTCTGACCTGTTTTTCTTGATTTATCTCCCCTCCCTTGAAGAACACACCATTTACATGTGTCTAGTAATCCTCACCACCTAACTCCCAAACTGAAATGTTCCCAATCTGCTCATCAGAACCCTAGATCTCTCAGGTGCCTATTCCTATTATGCATATCATGCCTCAAGTGTAATTTGACTAAAACCAAATTCAGTATGCTGTCTGCCAAAAAGCTGACTTCCAACCTCATTGTCTCTCTTCACATCACTTTTTGTGTCACATTTTTTTGCTACTGAAGTTTGCCAGTTTGATCTTATCATCTTGAATCTCTCCTTTGTTCATTAGTTATAGTAATCTGACTCAGTCTTTAATATGTCTCATATTTATCTCTTTCTATCCAGCCCAATTTTCACAGTCCTTGGCCAAGTGCATATCACTGATATGGAACACAGCATCTTCAATAAGCCTCTTGTTTTCCTCCAATCTGCACTGTTCACTACTGCCCATATTTTGTTAAAGCATCCTATCATCGTGTTAGATCGCTACTTACTGTTCTACAATGGTCCACTATTTCTTATTGCAACAGGGCTAGAAGATTTTTAAGATTCCTCAAAATCAATTCTTAAAACTCAATCATCATTGTTTCTTATTTCTAGTGTGCCTATCTTCATGCTCCATAGCATAATACTCTCTGCTTAGTCACTCAGTCATGTCTGACTCTTTGTGACCCCATGTACTATAGCCTGCCAGGCTCCTCTGTCCATGGGATTCTCCAGACAAAAGTACTGGAGTGGGTTGCCATTTCCTCCTCCAGGGGATGTTCCCCAACCAGGGATCAAACCCAGGTGTCCCGCATTGTTGGCAGATTCTTTACTGTTTGAACCACCAGGAAAGCCCAGTGTAATACTCATTAAGGTAAATCTCATTATAAGTTAATCACGCTGAAAGTTAAAATAAAGACCCCCCTATTGTGGAATTATAAATATCCTTGGCTATGGAAACAATATTATATTTTAGTTGATTCATATTCTATCTTGTTTAAAACATATCAAAGTTGAAAATTTGGACAGAATAAACTGAAAAGAGTGCTCATTAACTTATGGGCATTTTTTAGCAAGTTATTTTATTGTTCTTGTTTTAATAAAAGATATGTGCTACTTGCATAATGACAAGTTGTAAAAAATATTTTTAAGGAGTATTTTAGGATGGCAACTTTTCTTTGAAAGCAAACATTTGGCTTTGATTATAAATTGGTTTGTTCCATAGAGGGTAGGGAAGATACTAGATGTGTCTTGTCTGACATTATTATAAAGGGGTTATTTAAAAAAAATTGCCTGTAACTTGTACCAATCTGTGGTCTCTGCATTTTCCCTTTGGCTTATGTTTTCTAATTCCCTGGTCACAAACCACATCAGTTGTTTCTTAATTCATTTTAAGCCGCATAGCATCATGACAATGTCTGTTACTTAAAACCCCTGAGTCCCTGCCAACCTCAATGGCTTTTTAATATAATAGCAGAGATTATGTGATTGACAATGAAATTAGAGCTCAAGCTGATACTTAAAACAATGACCTATCCTTAGTAGATATCTAGAGCTTGAGCATGCTCCAGTCCTGTTCTATACATTGTCCAAAGTGCTTAGAATGCGTCAAAGGAGGATTTCATGGTAACATCAACTACAACAGTAAAATCACAATATTCTGAGACCAACATTGTTTAAACAATAAACTGATTTCTACTTAATCGCTTTTAACACAAATTATTTAATCTCATTATTTTAAATGTAAATGCTTTATCTTTTTGCATGTTTGTAATCCACATTTTGGTCTCATGAGCATCATTTATAAAAATACAAATGCTGTTTTTTTACACAACTGCATTTAGGCACTCAATTTTTGCAGCAATTTTTATTTTAAGAGTATATATTAAGAATACATATTTTCGCTTAACTAGTTTTTTCTATTCTAAATTAAATATATAAATTAAATAATTCATTAATTTATATAAATTTTAAATTAAGTTCATAATATTTATGCTGTAGGAAAAGCATCCTTATGGTTTTTCAAGTTTAAAAGTTATTCATCATAGTCTTGAAACTAAGAAATGACATTGACCAATTTTGTCTACTAAAATTCAGGATCATATATGCCTTTAGTATTAATTTTTAATCCTTTAAGAAAAATAATATTGATAAATTTATTCAAACACTATATAGATTTTTCAGTTGAAAACAGTACGATCTATTAGTGATCCTCATGTAAATAAATTTAGTGAAAATGTCTTTTTTCAGAATATTAGACATTTCTTTCTTAGTCAACGAGAACAAAAAGACTTTAGAACTCTCTGTGCCCTAGAACTTTTTGAAAGATATTTACCAACTCTTTCCCATAAAGAAAACCACACACTCAAGAATTTATAGGCTCAAAGTAGAGATTGCAAATTTAATTTTATATGCAGCACTCTTACCTTGAGATGAGATTTCTTAGCCAGCATCGTACACTGCTGTTTCTAACATTAATATCTCATTGCTTGGTAACCTCACTACTACCTAAAAATGTGTTCCACTGGCTCATAAACAATTATATCATCAGTCCCCTCTGTGTGTAACAAGAGACCTTAACCACAGAACTGGGAAATAAAAGGAAGAATTACGCCAGAAGTAACAACAGTGCCAGAAACCTGCTTTGCAGTGATTGGCTAAATGAGGCCAACCAGTTGAGGTTCATTCATCAGATTTGTTGAGTTAACCTACAAGCATTTTTTTTTTTTCCATTTTCTCTATTTTTCTTTTCTGGGGTCTCCTTTGATTTCATGCTGGCTTTTTAAATTGAGGATAAAGTTAATTCACTCAACAAAGCCACAGCTGGAATTAAGTATGCCTCTTCTCCTACCGCAGAGGGGAGGGGTCGGTGCTGGTTGGTGGTGTCTTATTGGATGCCCAACACCCTTGAGGGCTGTTGCTGAATCAGTGGTGCCTCTAGCGACAGGCAAGAAGTTAACTAATTATGAACATATGGTTTGGCAGACACCTTGTTAGCTTGCTGCTGCGTAGGTGTTTGGAAGGAGGTGAAGGGGGAAGTTTGAGGTAGAAGGTGTGGTTAAAAGTCCCACTGACAAGCCTCCAGGAGATTTGATTGATCCTAATCTATTCTTTTTGTCAGGAATCAGCATGCTTCTGGCAGCAACAGCTTGGTAATAACAGAGATTTGTGGCCCTTAAGCTCTTGTGGTGATAGCCGGCACACGACCAGTCAACTGGCTCCGTACGAGACCCTTATTTAATTGGCCACAGTGGTGGGAACAGAAATGAGACGTTAGGTCAAGGTACAACACATGGCCCACCTGAGTGGTTCACAATGATCTGGGGCACAGATGTCATCTTTTATTGGTGTGATCGCCATCAGAGGAATAAGAGAAGCCTTGAGAAAAGAACTGCAGAAAAGTCTTTAGTGGGAGCCATGGAAGTGTATTATTTATACTTGAATCACCTAGAGAAACAGGCAGATGTATGAAGAGGAGGAGAAATATTAGACTGGGCCATCACTGGATCTGAAGGAGAATAAAGAGATATTCTATTTTATAGACAGGAAGGTTTCTTGGGAAAGTAACAGTATATAGTTTAAAATATTTTTTTGAATTTTATTTCTGTCAGATAAATTGAAAAATCACATATACTCCTGGTATTCAACTGAACAGTGGTACCACATACATACTTTCCATCATTCATAAACTGGTGTGCAGCACTCATATTTGGTACCCATCACAAGTACCCAAATATTTAGGGTTATGCAATCCATGTACTCAAAATCAGACACAATCAATAGAGCTTTGTTTATTGACTCTAAGACCTATCGATTGTCTAAGTTTTATCAACTTCATCCAGAACTCTAAACTTTCTGGATACCAAAAAGAAAAATAAAATCTCCATGATGTCTATAGAGAATGAGTCTACCAACCAGGAAACATTTCCTCTTGAAAGGTTTGCTAAACAGTTTCAAACCCTACCTTTTATTTACTGCTTTTCTTATATTAATTGCTCAGGATGGTATAGATATTTTATATTATCATTTAAATTGGAAATAGTAATTGTATAAAATGACTATGTAATCTCTCTTACTAGATGGTCACCAACAGCTTCACATTTCTTCTACGGTGTTTATCAGTGATCTCAGATGGAAGAAATGTTATAGATATGACCAAGTAGACTCACCTGTACATTCTGCCATTACAAAGAATACACATGAACAGAGTCGCATGTGAATGAATGTGTATGTGAATGTGGTTAGTTGTTTTACATTATTCTGATAATGGTTTATACAGTTTTCCTTTTTTAAATTAGCTAGCTACAGCATGTTCTTAAATACCCAAACTACAAATTGCCACAAATACACCTAGAGGAATCTTGGAATAACAAAGAAGTGGGACAGTGTTGAGCATGGAATCTATCGTTAGTTTGGAGCAATGCTCTGACACTTAGCTGCAGTGTGACTTTGGAAAAATTGCTAACTCCTTTAATTTACAATTTCTTTATCCATAAATAGAACCTGACCTACCAGATCTACCACAGGGGGTTAGTGTAAGGATAAATTAAGAAAAATTTTACGTGAGGTTTTTAGCATCAGGCATGGCAGAATTTAAATGCTAGATATGTGTTTGTTAAAAATGAGATAGAGAGAGACTTATAACACTCTTACATAGTTCTAATTGTCTTTAGGTGACCTGACACTTCAGCATAAATTTCATAGAAATGGTGAATCCAAATCAAGAAGGTAAGGCTCTATCAAGGGTAAAGATAGAGCTTATTTAAGTCATTAGTTAAAGAAACCTTACAAAACAAAAGAGTTCCAAGACATCTGTTCAGTGAAGGGATGGTTGCTTCAATGATAAAAGCTTCCTGACCCACACTGAGAGATGACCTCCGCAGCTCATACATCAGAGTTCTCTCTCTTTAGAACTTCTCATTTTTTGAAAAGCTTATGCAATGTGGTCAAAATGGGATGGCTTTGTATCAGAGGCTACCTGTGTTCCAGGTCTGATTAACTAACTGGTGCCACTCCCTTGTGGTGACCTGTACAATGGATGTTATATATTTGGTCATGAAAATAATTCTTCCTTTAAGCTGATGGAAATTTATTGAGCAGATCAATAATAAGATCAGAACTGAAAGAGTCCTAATTTCATCAATCCACATATTTTTGTTTATTTTGTTATGAATTATGAGTTAAGAATGCCTGCAATGTATTGTTTTAAGCTCTGGATTCATAATTTGATTCACTTTCTCTTCTTCACATAAATATCCATCACTTAGCTACACCCTAGTACTTTACTTCATTGTTTGATCTTTTAGATTAAGAAAATTCAATGAAAATAGTTCATTTTAAAGGGTAAGTCTATTAGAACCTTGTATAAAAATAAAACTTTCTATCAATATTAAGAATACCTGTGTGGTTTCCAATGGAATCATACGTAACACTTTTTGCATGTTTTGCATGTAACAGATAAGTTAAAAACACCCTTTCCTGGGTATTTTCTCATGTATTTTTATTCACTTAAACATCTACCATTTATTTGGCACCTTAAAGATAAGCACAGATTGTAGCAATAAGATTTTACCAGGATTTATTTTAAACTAGAAGTGGGAATTTCAGAATCAAAGACTGTACCAGAGGACATTTAGACCATCTAATTCAGCAACATATTTTAATTATTTCATGATTACAGAAGACAGTCAAGCTGATAAGAGTGGTGTGACTTGTCCAAGTTCATGCAATTGAGAATAAAACCCAAAATGTATGTCTGTCATATGATTCTTATACAAAAAGTTTTATTTGTATGCTTACATTTTTTGAAGAATTGCATAGACATATGTAATACTCCTTTCAAAAATTTTTCTTAAAGCATTGTTAATTTACAGTGTAGTGTTAGTTTCAAGTATACAGCAAAGTGATTCAGTTACAGATTCTTTTCCATTATAGGTTATTACAAGATAGTATCGTGACCTGGGCTATACAGTAGGACCTTGTTGTTTCTCTATTTTATATACAGTAGTGTGTATATGCTAATCCCAAACTCCTAATTCCTCTCTCCCCTCCCCCACTAAATACAAATATCATATGATATAACTTACATGTGTCATCGCAGCACTGTTTATAATAGCCAGGACATGCAAGCAACCTAGATGCCCATCAGCAGATGAATGGATAAGGAAGCTGTGGTACATATACACCATGGAATATTACTCAGCCGTTAAAAAGAATTCATTTGAATCAGTCCTAATGAGATGGATGAAACTGGAGCCCATTATACAGAGTGAAGTAAGCCAGAAAGATAAAGAACATTACAGCATACTAACACATATATATGGAATTTAGAAAGATGGTAACGACAACCCTATATGCAAAACAGAAAAAGAGACACAGAAGTACAGAACAGACTTTTGAACTCTGTGGGAGAAGGTGAGGGTGGGATGTTGCGAAAGAACAGCATGTATATAATCTATGGTGAAACAGATCACCAGCCCAGGTGGAATGCATGAGACAAGTGCTCGGTCCTGGTGCACTGGGAAGACCCAGAGGAATGGGTGGAGAGGGAGGTGGGAGGGGGGATCGGGATGGGGAATACGTGTAACTCTATGGCTGATTCATATCAATGTATGACAAAACCCACTGAAGTGTTGTGAAGTAATTAGCCTCCAACTAATAAAAAATTAAAAAAAGATTAAAAAAAATAACTTACATGTGGAATCTCAAAAAGTGATACAAATGGACTTGTTTAAAAAACAGAAATAAACTCACATAGAAATAGGCAATATGCTTATGAAAATAAAAATCAAAACTGTTGTTACTACTACAAATATAAGAACCTAACTTTGCTTAGGGAATATTGTTTTAATGGTTAGCAGATGTAGTCATTCTTAAATTAAACTTCCTATTTTTATTATTTGAGAATTACAAGAATTTATGGTTAGTAGAACTTTTATTACATTGAAGACTAGACAGAACTAGGACCCTCAAATTATGTTTCATATGATATTTAAATGAATAAAGTGTTTCTAGGTAAAATTGTATCAGAATTCACAAAAAAATTATAATCTACGTTAAAGCAGATGATGAACACTATATTTACTTGAAAAATGTTAACATTTTCCACGTTAAAAATTACCTAGGCTAGCAATGATTTTAAACTCCTTTTTGAGGGAGCCTGGATTTCCATAATGAAATCTTAAAGATGTAGTGAAAAATGAGGTGACTGAGGTAGCAGGGTTCTGAGCTTCTCCACTCACACTCAAAAGGGCTGTGTGGTTGGTGGTTCAAAAACATGCCCACAGCTTCTCTGGCACTGCTCCCTTCAATAGGGGCAGCTCAATGCCTCTTCCCTTGAGTCCTCTGGACTTAGTAACTCTCTTGGAACAAACAGACTGTGTTCAAAGTTGTCAGCATAAGACTATGTTATAAAAAACAGTATGTCTTTTTCCTTGCTGTCTCTCTGGGATCACCCACAGAGGAAGCCAGCTGCCATGTTGTGAGGGCACTCAAGCAGCCCTGTGGAGATGCTTGACAAAGGACTGCGGTCTGGGTCAGTGGTCATGTGGAAGCAGGTCAACCAGCCCCTGTCAAGTCTTAAGATGACTGCAGCCCTGTCCTTTGGTTTTAACCAAAGTGGGACTCTAGGTACCATAGTTCTATTGCTTATTAGTAAGTACTTCATGACAAAAACACCTCAGAGGTCAAACAAGTGTAAGGAAGCAAGAATAAACAGAATTAGGAAGGCTTGTTTCCTGTATACTAATATACACACATAGGCATATACATGGTTTTAAGTATTATGTATATGTACCTGCCAGAGAAGGCAATGGCAACCCACTCCAATACTCTTGCCTGGAAAATCCCATGGAGGGAGGAGCCTGGTAGGCTGCAGTCCATGGGGTCGCTAAGAGTCAGACAGGACTGAGCCACTTCACTTTCACTTTTCACTTTCCTGCATTGGAGAAGGAAATGGCAACCCACTCCAGTGTTCTTGCCTGGAGAATGCCAGGGACGGGAAAGCCTGGTGGGCTGCCGTCTATGGGGTCGCACAGAGTCGGACACGACTGAAGCGACTTAGCAGCAGCATATGTACATGCATGCTGAGTTGCTTCAGTCGTGTTTGATTCTTTGCAACCCCATGGACTGCAGCCCATCAAGCTCCTCTGTCCATGGGATTTTCCAGGCAGGAATACTGGAGTGGGTTGCCATTTCCTGCTCCTGGGCATCTTCCCCACCCAGGGATCAAACCCGAGATTTTATATCACCTGAATTGGTAGGTGGGTTCTTTATCACTAGCACCACCTAGGAAGCCCTATTATGTATGTACTATATATATTAATACATATTTTATGTGTCGCTTTTAACTACATTACAGACTAATTAAAAAAGAGTAGAAATTGTCTCTTGAGGGAATACCATTACCTGGCAAATTTAAGTAAGTTTGTTGGTATCCTATGATGGTGGTGGAAAAATTATAAGCAAAAAGAACCAAATAAACTGTTTCTGATATTTACTAAAATTTTCACTAGACAACTTTGAGAGTTATGCTCAGGAACAAGTGAAGCTCTAATTTCTTTGTAATGTGTTCACTAGCTCTAATTTCCTTTTCAACTTCAACTTTCATTTCCACCATTCACAGGCCTTAATAATCTCTATCCACTCTCCCCTAGGGGCTTGCCTAGTGGCTCAGATGGTAAAGCATCTGCCTGCAATACAGGAGGCCCAGGTTCAATCCCTGGGTCAGGAAGATCCCCTGGAGAAGGAAATGGCAGCCCACTCCAGTACCCTTGCCTGGAAAATCCCATGGACAGAGGAGCCTGGTAGGCTACAGTCCATGGGGTCACAAAAAGTTGGACATGACTGAGCAACTTCACTCTCTTTTCACTTTACACTCCCCTAAGCCTAACCATATTCTCCTCTTCTTTGCCTTTGCAAATAAGGTGTTTTTGTTTGTTTGTTTTTATTTTTTGCTTCTCTTCCTGGAAATCTTGTACTCATTCCTTAAAACCTAGATCCAGTTGTCTCTTCTTGGCAAGAGAGCAATCATTTCTTTCTCTGATTTCTATCAGTGCATTTAAAGAAATTCTTTGTTTTAGCTGCAAATGCCTCATTCTGTGTCTTCTACCACTCAGGTAGAGGTAGAAAAAAATCTGTAGTTATTAAGAACATGAGCCTTAAAATTGGGGCTTCCCTGGTGGTTCACTGGTAAAGAATCCGCCTGCAATACAGGAGACACAGGTTTGATCCCTGGGTCGGGAAGATCCCCTGGAGAAGGGCATGGCAACCCATTACAGTATCCTTGTCTGGAGAATTCCATGGACAAAGGAGCCTAGGAGGCTACAGTCCATAGCATCGCAAAGAGTCGGAGATAACTAAAGTAACTGAACGCAGCACAGTACAAGCCTTAAACTTAGCTGTAACTGGATTCAATTCTGTCTCTGTCACTGATTAGGTATAGGACCTTGGTCAAGTTGTTTTCCTTTTCAAAGTCTCAGTCTCATTCTGCATAAAATAAAGATATTAATAACTTTACAAGTTCCTTGCAAGAATGATATTCAGAATGCTATCATTTATAGTTATGCTTAATTTTATAGCATGATAACAATAATGACTGATAAATTTTTGTATTTCAATCATTAACATAGTATCTGAATCCTAAGACATGCTTAATAAATGTTTGCAGAAATATTATATGAAAAAATAAATACTATGCATCCCTGTTTCCACTATGCAAAATAAGCTACACAATATGACCATAATGGATTCTTGCAGAATAAAATTGAAAAGTACAAGCCTAGTAATAACTTGTCTGCCATTCTGGAAACTAAAGAATATAATTAATAAATTATGGAAATTCAGTGGTGGAAGGAAAGTTAGAGATTCAAGAGACTCAGCTTACAGTGTGCTTTTCAAGTTAGTAAGATATTCAGGTGAGACCGAAGATGAAGTGTGGCAACAGTATGATAGCCATGCTTCATAGCAAATGAAGACTTAAAACTCTGCTACTTATGACACATATGGCTATATGCATGCATGCATGTGTGCTGAGCTTCTTTAGTTGTGTCCAACTATTTGTGACCCTATGGACTATACCCACCAGGCTCCTCTGTCCATGGGATTCTCAAACAAGAACACTGGAGTGGATTGCCATGCCCCTTCCAGGGGATCTTCCTGACCCAGGGATTGAATCTGCATCTCCTATATCTCCTGTATTGGCAGGAGGGTTCTTTAGCACTAGACCACCTGGGAAGCCCCCATATGGCTATGTGTGCATGTGTACTAAGTCACTTCAGTCGTGTCTGACTCTTTGTGACCCCATGGACTGTAGCCCACAAGGCTCTTCTGTCCATGGGATTCTCCAGGCAAGAATACTGGAGTGGTAGCCATTTCCTTCTCCAGGGGATCTTCCCCACCCAGGGATCAAACCCAGGAGAAGGCAGATTCTTTACCATCTGGGCCACCAGGGAGGACCATCCATATGGCTGTAGGTTCTATTAATCACGATCTAGGACTCTCTAATTTCTCATTCTCCTTTTCTTCATTTACTTCTAACTATTTTCTCCAATAAAGAGACCAGGTCTAAGACAATAAAACCTTTCTTGTTCTCATATGTCTTCCATCTGAATACTTCTGAATGTAACCTTGACCAAAGGATCATTGGATGAGTCTATATTGAATGTGTGAGCTGAAACACACTTTTTTTACATATCTGTCCTCAGTTTGGAGAAGTATATTATATTGGCTCCCAGATTTCTCAGCATTTCTCCATTACGGAATAATGGTTGAGAGACAGTATAAAGAGTTTAAACACTAGAACCAGACCCCCCAGCTTGAAGTCTGTCTCTACCACTCTCTATCTACAAATCCCTGGATATATTTCTTAGCTTCTCCTTGTATCAGTTCTCTCATTTGTGAAATGCGAACAAAAATAGCATTTTAATCATATATTTGTTATGACAATTAATGAATTCTTTTACATAAGGTGTTTAGATTAATTCCTAATTTATACCATAAATAATGCATATTACAATTTGTTTGAATTCATGGTTATTTTATTGACTACACTTTTTATTTCAACTTAAATTCTTATTTTTCTGAGTTCCTAGAGAAGACAGTGGACCAAAAATGTCTTTTTAAAATGCTCAACATGTATATTTCTTTTACAAAATATTGATTTCCAATATTTCTACATACATTTCCTAAATAGTGAATATGCTGTCTTGTGCTTTGGGAGCTTTGCTCTATTTTTCTTAAACCAGTGATTAACAAATAAGTGCAGTTTCTAATTTTATAGCTTTGAGCTCTTTCACCATTCATATGTATTCTTCATATTCAGACTTTGTCGAATCAGGATGAGCCTCTAAATGGAATTTGAACACCAAGTCAATATTTACTGGGAAACTATTGAATACATGGGAGCCTTTGGACTTGGATCAATGTCAGTTGTTTTTTTAAAGGAAAATATCGCTTTGTCATTACTTTGGTCTAGTAATATCATTTTAACACTTAAATCCTCTTTAGGTTTTTACTTTTTAGCCAATAGAAACACCACGAGTAGTTGTTTCTCTTCCTGGCCTATTTATCTCCATTCCAAAGTAAGTATTGAAAGGATCCAGGTCCTAATATTCAGGGACAGTATAGAGTTGGAAAAAAAATTAGTTATTCTTATATGAGATTATGGGATCTTTGAGATAATGGGCTCTTTCTTGCTCACCTTGTGATCGCTTATGATTAATGCAGTATCTGGTGTTATGTGGCTCATTTAATACATACTGTATAAAAGAACTTGACTATATATGTGTTTGAATGCATATCTAAAATGTAAGAGAGCCTCTGTTCTGGAATACCTATTTTCAACTATTCTGGTGAAATCTCTTTGCTATTGTCTATAGCAACTTTATCAAACCTACTCTACTTTCTTCATACCTCCAACAAACCCCACCCCTACACAGTGGGCTAATGAACTCTGCCTTGAAATTCATAAAAAGAATATAAATAATCACAGAGGAAATTCCCAGTTTTCTTAATGCCAAACATTAATTTACTTTTATTTATAGCTTTTGTGTTTCATTTTTCTTGTTTCCGTAAAGAAACCATCCCCTTTCCTATTTAAGACTCTTAATTCTTATTGTTCAATCACAATTGCATTATTTCTTCTTAGGAAGCTTTTGTTATTAATTGTCTCAAATGGATTTTTCTTAGGAACTTTTAAAAATGCCGGCCTCTTTCATTTAGGCAAAAAAGAAAACATTGGCAAGGGCTCTCAAATCCACATTCTTCTCTAACTCTTCTCTATCTCCTCCCACTGCTTTAAATAGTTGGGAAGAGAGAGGAATGGGGAGCTAGTGTTCAAGGTACATGGCATTTCAGTTTGGGAAGATGAATTGCGTCAGTCTCCTGTATTGTAGGTGGGTTCTTTACCATTGAACCTCCTTCTCTCCTTACCAACTCTCTCTTTTTCCTATACCTGACCATTATGTGTTGAGGTTTCTCAAAACTCAATCCTAGATGTTCTTATCTTTATTTTATACTCTTTTTCTAAGTTTTCTCATCAATGTCCATGGTTTCACAACTATACTCACTATGTGCAGATGACTATAAACAAATACCTGTATTGAAATTTTCTTTAGTTGTAGACACAAAAATCTACTGCTTCCTTGCATCTTCAATTAGGTATCTTCAAGACACTTGAAACACATGTAAAAAAGTAAACTCAAGAATCCCCATAGTACCAGTGTGTTCACAGTTAGTCAATGAGTCCGTTATCCAGAAAAATATGAAAGCTAAAAATCTTGACCCATCTCTCATCCCAGTCTTGTTTCACATACAACATGTTATATTATTTATATCAAACTTAGTTGGAAGGAGAACCACATGGCTGGCACTATACCTGTATGCTAATTTTACGTTGGTACTACTAGGGCTGATCTGGACAGATAATTAGCTAGGCAGGAAAAAGCATAGAGTACAAGCAGAATAGGAGACACAAGAGAAATGGGTTCAATCCCTGGATCATTAAGATGCTTTGGAGTAGGAAATGGCAACTCACAGTATTCTTGCCTGGAAAATTCCCTGGACAGAGCAGTTCGGTGGGCTACAGTCCATGGGGTCACAAAGAGTCAGACACGACTACACATTCATCTACATCTACCTACAAACAGAATAGAAGGAGATGTGCTTTTGGCAACCAGTGAGGTTCTTGTTACAGTGGTACCAATATGTTTCAAGCACAATTGTAGGAAACCCATATTCATAGAATGTGAACAAAAGACACTTACTCCTTGGAAGGAAAGTTATGTTCAACCTAGATAGCTTATTTAAAAAGCAGAAACATTACTTTGTCAACAAAGGTCCATCTAGTCAAGGCTATGGTTTTTCTAGTGGTCATGTATGGATGTGAGAGTTGGACTATAAAGAAAGCTGAGCACAGAAGAATTGATGCTTTTGAACTGTGTTGTTGGAGAAGACTCTTGAGAGTCCCTTGGACTGCAAGGCGATCCATCCAGTCCATCCTAAAGGAGATCAGTCCTGAGTGTTCATTGGAAGGACTGATGTTGAGGCTGAAACTCCAATACTTTGGCCACCTGAGGTGAAGAGCTGACTCATTTGAGAAGACCCTGATGCTGGGAAAGATTGAGGGCAGGAGGAGAAGGGGATGACAGAGAATGAGATAGTTGGATGGCATCACCGACTCAATGGACATGGATTTGGGTGGACTCCGGGTGTTGGTGATGGTCAGGGAGGACTGGCGTGCTGCGAAGGGGTTCATGGGGTCACAAAGAGTCGAACATGACTGAGCGACTGAACTGAACTGAAGCAAGTAATATACTATGTGTCATGCACTATGCTATATCTTGGTAATTTCTTTAGTGAAGGAGAAGAATTAAAAGGTAACTAATATGATAACTACTACTATAGTAGCATTAAAAAATTTCTACAAAATGTGTATAGGCAGTTACTCCTTCCAGAAAAATTTGAGAAAGATTTCACAGAAGAGATGCTATCTTATTAATTTCTGGGGCTGGAAGTTAGAAAGGTGTTTGCCAAATGGAGAAGGGCAAATTGAATTTTGACGGAAGGAGAAAAACTCAGATGAAGTCTAGATTTAACAGTGCATTTGGTTGAAGAACAAAAGTCTGCATATCTGAAATTTTATCTTAAAAGTAAACAATTATCCACCTGTAGATAGTATTGAGAATAACTTTGCAATAAAATAATACCATTTATATTATTTATAATCCAAAACCTTGTCCCATTTGTCCCTTTCCCGCCAAAGAGGATGTTGCCATTAGGGTGACTTGCATCCTGCTGAAAGCAGAATGTCTGATGTTCAAGGCACAAAGACATTGTTTAAAGAAGCTGTATGATTCTGAACAAACTGGCCCAGCAGGGAGGTTTTAACCTGCAGCCTCTAACAGGCACAACAGCCTGTGTTTGTAAACAGAGCCTTATTGCGCTAGTGAGAGCGGACACAGAACAGTGTCAGCTCATTAATTGGGTGTCAGCTCCCTGCTAGGAAGAAAGTTTAATGAGTCATCTCATCAGAAAGAACTGGAGCTCAAGGGAGGGGGTAAATGGCTTAGAGAAAGGGAGAAAGATTTGTCCAGTAATAACCGCATGTATAGAAAAGTCTGAAGCCCACCTGTGGGGATAAAGAGAGAGCACCATTTGGGAACGGATGGTTTCTTTCTATTTTGCTATTCAAAGGGAAACATGAGTTTATGAACTTATAAGTGCCCCAGTGACAAGTTTGCATATTCATGTTTATGGTGATAAAATAAACTGAAATTATTCAAAATATATTTTGCATGAAATTTATGAAGTATTTCTTTTGTTCTGTTCAACATGGAAATATTCATTTCCTTTCCCACACAAAATCTATAACAAAGTACGTGCTGCTGATCGATGCTTATATTGAAATTCAAATATGTTCCTGATGCCAACAGCAAATACTACAGAGAGATGCCAAATGTGTGCTGTGTGTTTCATTGTCATCAGATATTATAAAGCTAACAAAAAACTTTAAAAATGAAAACAGTCTTTGTTATTCCTTATTTTCGAAATAGTACCAATATTCACATAAAAGGATATGCCAAGTTTTCACATAATGCTGCAGGCTTATATGTAATATTAGTTAATTTTTAGAACACTATGTTCTTCTACCTTGGGCCATTGGTCTTACTGATTTGTGATTATTTTAATCCTAAAAATGATAGTCTATCATTTATTTTTTCCTCAACTTGTTGTTTACAATTTTACTTTACTGTATTTTCATCACATTTGATTAATAAATTTTATTTTAAACTTTTTTTCTCATTTCACTATTTTTCTTATTACTAGAAGAACCTCAAAATTGATTGATTTCTCAGCCTAGATGGCTTTTCTAGAACTTTCCCCTTCATAACAAATCACAAGATTTTCTTTCTCTCATCTTCAATCTACCCCTACCACACAGGTTTCAACAGTTAGATGTGTCATGTGTTTTGCTGAGAAAATTATGGAGATTTAATTATCCATCACTTCCATAAACCTGAGATTTTCTTCTCTCTAAAATTAGATGCAACAGACTCAGTTTCAATCCCTGGGTTGGGAAGCTTCCCTGGAGAAGAAAATGGCAACCTGCTCAAGTATTCTTGCCTGGGAAATCCCATGGACAGATGAGCCTGGTGGGCTTCAGTCCATGGGTTTGCAAAGAGTCAGACACAACTGAGTGCACATTCATAGGACACAGGACAAAACACAGCCTTAAATGCTCTGACTGTACTCCAATAGATAGATAGGGACCTGTAATTCCTCTGCTTAAATCTAGATGGCTTGTTACTTCTTAGACAAATAGATGGAAGTGGTGCTACATATGGGGCTTCCCAGGGGGCACTAATGGTAAAGAACTCACCTGCCAATAAAGGAGATATAAGAGATGAGGGTTAGATCCCTAGGTCGGGAAGATCCCCTAGAGGAGGGCATGGCAACCCACTCCAGTATTCTCATCTGGAGAATTCCATGCACAGAGGAGATTGGTGGGCTACAGTCCATTGTGTTGCCAAGAGTCCAGCACAATGGAAAACTCTGAGCACATATACACGCATGGTGCTATATAGAGGCTGAATTTTCAAAAGTCATGAAGCTTCCATCCTGTCTACTGAGACACCCCCTCTTGAACCAGAGCTGTAATATCAAAATTCCAACTACACTGAGGCCACCATTCTGGACAAGTCATGTAATAGGCCACATGAAGAGACTCTGAAACTATTGGAGGGAAGTCACTTGAGTCATTTCAGTCTGTGTACCGTACATGTGAGGGAAGAAGCCTGCAGATGATACCCCACCTCAGCTGCTCAGACCTTCCCAGCTGAGGCAACAAACACTATGGAACACAAAGACAAGCCATGCTTTCTGAGCCTTGATCTCTTATCCACAAAAGCCATAAGTATAATAAAATGATTTTATTTGGAGGTGATTTGTTCTGTAGAAATAAAAAATTAATCATCTATCTATCAGGAAGCTTTCTTTCAATGAATACAAAACTTTTCTACATCCTTTTCAGCCCCTGATATTTCTCTCTCCATTAATTGAATTCTTTTTGTCTGCAAATAAACAAAAAATTATCATATAATTAACTTTATTGACTTAAAACATATGCATCACCCTTAGAAGTCTCTTTTTTTGTAATTTCCCCATTAGACTCTCTCACTCCTGCCCATGCATTCCCTGAGCAATTACTCATCTGTCTCTATAGATTAGTTTGCATTTTCTAAAATTTAGTATTCATGGAAGAGTGTATATTATTTTTTTTATAAATTTGCTTTCTTCCATGTTGCTGTATGCCATTTTTATTATTATACAAATTTCCACTAAGTAATATTCCATATCTGTATAACAACCTGTTTATATATGTATGGCTTCCCAGGTGACACTAGTGGTAAAGAATCCGCCTGTCAATGCAGGAGACGTAAGAGATGAGGGTTCGATCCCTGGGTTGGGAAGATTCTCCTGGAGAAGGACATGGCAACCCACTCCAGTATTCTTGCCTGGAGAATCCCATGGACAGAGGAGCCTGGTGGACTACAGTCCGTGGGGTCACAATTAGTCAGACATGACTAAAGCAGCTTAGAATGCATAAACGTATCTGTTAACGGACATTTGAGATGTCTTATGCACTAGATTTTGTATTGATATACGGTAGAAGTGGAATGCCTAGGTAATATGTTAGGTGTATCTTTGATATTTCAAGAAATTGCCACACTGTTTTACCAAGTGAATGTAGGATTTTATCTTCCCACTGAATGTATTAGAGTTTAGTTATCAAAAGCCTTTGCCATCAAGCAGTATGGTAGATATTTTAATAGATGTACAATGTAGCTCATTGTAGTTTTAATTTTCATTTTCTTAATGACTAAATGGAAAATATTAATGGAACATTTTGCCCAAAGATTGGCACAATAAAGGACAGAAAAGGTAGAGACCTAGTAGAACCTGAAGAGATCAAGAGAGATGGAAAAAATACACAGAACTGTGCAAAAAAGATCTTAATGAACCAGATAACCACAATGGTGTGGTCAGTCACCCAGAGCCAGACATTCTGGAGTGTGAGGTCAGGTGGGCCTTAGGAAGCAGTGCTGTCAATAAAGCTAGTGAATGTGGTGGAATTCCAGTAGAGCCATTCAAAACCCTAAAAGATGATGCTATCAAAGTGTTGCATTCAATATGTCAGCAAATCTGGAAGACCCAGCAGTGACCACAGGACTGGAAAATGTCAATCCTCATCCCAATTCCCAAGAAAGACAGTATTAAAGAGTGTTCAAGCCATCAGACAATTGCATTCATCTCCCATGTTAGTAAAGTCATACTTAAAATCTTGCATGCTAGGCTTCAGCATTATGTGAACCAAGAACCTCCAGATGTCCAGGCTGGGCTTAGAAAATGCAGAGGAACCAGAGCCCAAATTGCCAACATTCTCTGGATCATAGAGAAAACAAAGGAATTCCAGAAAAACATCTACTTCTCTTTCATTGACTATGCTAAACCCTTTGACTGTGTGGATCATAACAAACTGTGGAAAATTCTTAAAGAGGTGGGAATACAAGCCCATCTTACCTGTCTCCTGAGAAACCTGTATACTGATCAAGAGGCAACAGTTAGAAACTATATGGAAAAACTGACTGGTTCAGGATTGAGAAGGGAGTATGACAGGACTGTCTGTTGTCACCCTGTTTAGCTTATATGCTGAGCACATTATAAGAAATGCCAGGCTGGATGAATTAAAAGCTGAAATCAAGATAGGTAGGAGAAACATCAAAAATCTCAGATATGCAGATGATACCACTCTGAGGGCAGAAAGCAAAGAGGAACTAGAAAACCTCTTGATGAGGGTGGAGAAGAATAAAAAAAAAACGGCTTAAAACTGTCAAAAAAAAAGCTATTTCTTGGGCTCTAAAATCACTGCAGATGGTGACTGCAGGCATAAATTCAGAAGACAATTACTTCTTGACAGAAAAGCTTTGATAAACCTTGACAGTGTGTTGTTAAGCTGAGACATTACTCTGCCAACAAAGGTCTGTATAGTCAAGGCTATGGTCTTTCACTGTGGTCACGTACAGTTGTGAGAGCTGGACCATAAAGAAGGTAGAGTGCCAAAGAATTGATGCCTTTGAACTGTGGTGCTGAAGACTCCTGAGAGCCAGGAGATCAAGCCAGTCAATATTAAAGGAAATCAGCCCTGAATACTCAGGACTGATGCTGAAGCTGAGGAGCCCGTATTTTGGTTACCTGATGCAAACAGCCAACTCATTGGAAAAAAAACCCTGATGCTGGGAAAGACTGAGGGCAGAAGGAGAAGAGGATGTCAGAGGATGAGATGGCTGGACGGCATTACTGATGCAATGGACATGAACTTGACCAAACTCCAGAAGATGGTGAGGGACAGGGAAGCCTGGTGTTCTGTAATCCATGTGGACACAAAGAGTCGAATATGACTGTGCCACTGAACAACAACAATGACTAATAATGATGAATGTCTTTTCATGTACTTATCTGTCAGTCATATGTTTGATGATGAACTGCTTATTTAAGTGTATTGCCTATTTTTTGTTTTTTTGTTGGATGTTTGTTACCTCATTTTTGAGTTTAGAGAATTCTTTTTATATTCAGAATATATTCAGCATAAATCCTTTATCAAATATGTGACTTCCAACTATTTTCTCACTGTTGATATATAATCTTTCCATTTCCTTTACAGTATCTTTTCAAGAAACCCACGTCATTAGAATTGTTTTCCTTCATGTGAATTATGACTTTGGTGCTATAACTAAGAAAACTCCCCAGGTTACAGAGATTTTTCTCATAATTTTTCTTCTAGAAGTCTTATAATTTTAAGATTTACCTTTAGGTCTATGACCTATTTTGCCTATGTCTTTTGTAATTTCCCCTTTAGAATATCTCATTTTTCTTATTCCTGCCCATGCATTCCCTAAGCAAACAAAAAGCAGCAATATATTAAAAAACTACTCATCTGTTTCTATAGATAGTTTGCATTTTCTAAAATTTGTATATATGTTGTTAGATATGGGTTTATTTACTGTTTTGCATATGGGTATATAATTGTTTCAAAGCCATTGCTAAAAACTTGTCATTTCCCCATTGAATAGTCCTGGCAATTATGTGAATTATCTATCATTGATATATATGTGTATTTACTTCGTGACTATTCTGTTCCCTTCTTCTATCTATTTTGATGTCAACATTACACTATCTTGATTTTTGTATCTTTACCTGCGTGTGTATTCGGTCACTTCAGTCATGACCAATTCTTTGCAGCTCTGTGGACTGTAGCCCACTAGGCTCTTCTGTCCATGGTATTGTCCAGGTCAGAAGACTAAAGTGGGTTATCATGCCATCCTCCAGGGAATCTTTCCAACCCCAGGATCAAACCCGCTTTTCCTGTGTCTCCTCCATTGTAGGCAAATTCTTTACCCACTGAGCCAAAAGGGAAGCCCCTTTTATGATGTCTTAATGTCTAGAGAGACTCTTGAGAGTCCCTTGGACTGCAAGGAGATCCAACCAGTCCATCCTAAAGGAGATCAGTCCCGGGTGTTCATTGGAAGGACTGATGTTGAAGCTGAAACTCCATAAATTTGGCCACCTCATGCGAAGAGTTGACTCATTGGAAAAGACCCTGATTCTGGGAGGGGTTGGGGGCAGGAGGAGAAGGGGCCGACAGAGGGTGAGATGGCTGGATGGCATCACTGACTCGATGGACATGAGTTTGAGTAAGCTCCGGGAGTTGGTGATGGACAGGGAGGCCTGGCGTGCTGCGATTCATGGGGTTGCAAAGAGTTGGACACGACTGAGCCACTGAACTGAACTGAACTGAATGTCTAAAAGTCTAAGTCCTTCACATTACTATTATTTTTTAAAGCTGATTCTTGACTTTGCATTTTCATATGTATCTTGAAATCAGATGGTAACTTTCTACCAAAAAACAAAAGCCTGCTAGGATTTTGGTCTTTCTATCGATTAACTCAGCACAGAACTTCATTTATTTAGACTCCATTAATTACTCACAGCAATGTTTCATAGTTTCATTGAACAAATCTTACACACATTGTGTATTTTGCATTTAGGATGCTGTTGGAAATGGCATTGGTTTTGATACTTCTACATAAAAATACAATAGATTTTTTATGTTGATCATATATTATGCAACCTTGTAAAATCATGTATTAGTTTTATTGGCTCTTAGCAGATTTAATAGATTCTTACAAAATCACATGATCTGTGAATAAAAAGAATGGCAAGGAGAGATAAGAAAGCCTTCTTCAGTGATCAATGCAAAGAAATAGAGGAAAGCAATAAAATGGGAAAGACTAGAGATCTTTTCAAGAAAATTAGAGATATCAAGGGAATATTTCATGCAAAGATGGGCACAATAAAGGACAGAAATGGTATGGACCTAACAGAAGCAGAAGATATTAAGAAGAGGTGGCAAGAATACACAGAAGAATTATACAAAAAGATATAAATGATCCAGATAACCACAGTGGTGTGATCACTCACCTAGAGCAAGACATCCTGGAATGCAAAGTCAAGTGGGCCTTAGGAAGCATCACTACAAACAAAAATAGTGGAGGTAATGGAATTGCAGTTGAGCTATTTCAAATCCTAAAAAATGATGCTATGAAAGTGCTGCACTTAATATGCCAGAAAATTTGGAAAACTCAGCAGTCGCCAGAGGACTCAAAAAGGTCAGTTTTCATTCCAGTCCCAAAGAAAGTCAATGCCAAAGAATGTTCAAACTACCACACAATTGCACTCATCTCACACACTAGCAAAGTAATGCTCAAAATTCTCCAAGCCAGGCTTCGACAATACTTGAACCGTGAACTTCCAGATGTTCAAGCTGGATTTAGAAAAGGCAGAGGAACCAGAAGATCAAATTGCCTCATCCGTTGGATCATTGAAAAAGCAAAAGAGTTCCAGAAAAACATCTACTTCTGCTATACTGATTATGTTAAAGTCTTTGAATGTGTGGCTCACAATAAACTGTGGAAAATTCCTCGAGAGATGGGCATACCAGACCACCTTACCTGCCTCCTGAGAAACCTGTATGCAGGTCATGAAACAACAGTTAGAACAGGACATGGAACAACAGACTGGTTCCAATTGGGAAAGGAGTACATCAAGGCTGTATATTGTCAGCCTGCTTATTTAACTTATATGCAGAGTACATCATGTGAAATGCTAGGCTGGATGAAGCGCAAGTTGGACTCAAGCTTGCTGTGAGAAATATCAATAACCTCATATATGCAGATGACACTACCCTTACGGCAGAAAGCAAAGAGGAACTAAAGAGCCTCTTGATGAAAGTGAAAGAGGAGAGTGAAAAAGCTGGCTTAAAACTAACATTCAAAAAACTAAGATCATGGCATCTTGTCCCATCACTTCATTGCAAATTGATGGGGAAATAATGGAAACAGCGATAGAGTTTATTTTCTTGGATTCCAAAACCACTGCAGATGGTGACTGCACCCATGAAATTAAAAGATGCTTGCTCCTTGGAAGAAAAACTATGCCAGCCTAGACAGCATATTAAAAAGCAGAGACATTACTTTACCGACAAAGGTTTGTCTAGTCAAAGCTATGGTTTTTCCAGTAGTCATGTATGGATATGAAAGTTGGACCACAAAGAAGGATGAGCACCGAAGAATTGATGCTTTTGAAATTATGGTGTTGGAGAAGACTCCTCAAAGTCCCTTGGATTGCAAGGAGGTCCAACCAGTCCATCCTAAAGGAGATCAGTCCTGAATATTCATTGGAAGGACTGATGCTGAAGCTAAAGCTCCAATCCTTTGGCTACCTGATGCAAAGAACTGACTCACTGGAAAAGACCTGATGCTGGGAAAGATTGAAGGTAGGAGGAGAAGGTGATGACAGATAATGAGATGGTTGGATGGCATTACCAACTCGATGGACACGAGTTTGAGCAAGCTCTGGGAGTGGGTGGACAGGGAAGCCTGGTGTGCTGCAATCCATGGAGTCACAAAGAGTTGGACACAACTGAGCAACTGAATTGAACTAAGCTGTGATTTAAAAGAGGTTTAATTCTTCCTCTACAGTCTGGATTATGTTTATTTCTCTTACTAGTCTAAGTATATGGTCTAGAATTCCCAATATGATGCAGAATAGTAGAGGTTAAAGCAAGTATCTTTTTATTTTTTTTCTTTTTATAGGTGAAAAATATTCAATATTTTATTAATATTATTATGTATAATGCCAGGTTTTTCATAGATTGCCTTTAGCTGGATTGAGGGTGGTCTTCTTTATTTCTAGATGTTGAGTATCTTAACAAGAATGTATATTGGGTTTGGCCAAATGTCTTTTCTGCATCTATTAAGATAGTCGTGCAGTTTTGTGTGTATGTGTGTGCCTATTAAGATGATGAATTACCTTGATTGATTCTCCAAATGTTAAATGACCCTTGCATTATTGGGATAAATCCTACTCAGTCACCCATACCACTCTTTTTAATATATTGCTATTTTTTGGTTTGCTAAAATTTTATTATGAATTTTTGTATCTATGTTCTTGAATAGTATGGTTGTAGTTATCTTTTCATATTAGAGAAATACTGGCCCTGTAGAATGATTCAGAAAATATTTCCTCCTCTTCAATATTCAAAAAGTGTTTGTATAGAATTGGTATTCTTTTAATTCTTCTGAAATGCTCAGTGGAATTCACCAGTGAAGCCTCCTAGGCCTGGAGTTTTCTTTGCTGGACTTTCTTTGCAATTGCAAAGTCAATTAATTAATGCATAGCTTTAACTGTTTGTTTCTTCAGTGAACTTTGCAATTTTGTATCTTTTAAAAAATTTTGTTTACTTCCAAATTGTTTAATTTTCTCATTATTTTGTAAAGTTTCTAACATTTGTTGCTAATATTTAGAAATACAAATGATTTCTATAAATTGACTTTGTAACTCGTTTTGTCATTGATCTCTATTGTGCTGCACAGGATTATGTCATCTGCAAACAAAGATAGTTTTCTCTCTTCCTTTCCCATCCAGTTTTTCTTTTGTCTTTATTGTCTTGACTACAATCACTAGTACAAGCCTGAAAATAAAAGTTAAGAGTAATCATCCTTGACTTGATACTGATTTTAGGAGAAAAACAACTTATTCTTTTACCATACACTATGATGTTAACTCTAAGTTTGCCATAACTCTCATTTATCAGGTTGAAGAATTTCCCTTCTACATCTGGTTTGTTTTGAGTTTTATTCAAGACTAGGTATTGTGTTTTTTTAAATGCTTTTTCTGTGTTTCTTGAAATGACAATGTATCTTTTTGTCCTTTATTCTAAAAATATGGTATATTAATAGAATTGATTCTTTAATAGTAAACCAACCTCATATTTGTGGGATAAATCTCACATTTTCATCATATTTTTATATTGTTAGATTAGTTTTTTTGGTATTTTGTAAAGATCTGTGCATCTGTGTTCATGAATGTTATTCATCTGTTTTATTTTTTTTTTATTTCTTATGATGTCACTTGTTTTGATATCAGAGTGATACTGCCTCATAGAAATGTTCCTTCTCTGTTTTCTAAAACAATGTGTAAAGCCTTGTTACTAATTTTTTCTTTATTATTTGAATTAATTCATCTTTGAAGCCACATAGGCCTTAGCTATTTTTGTGAGATTTTTTAAATTACTTAAACATTTATTTGTTATCAATCTATTCAGTCTTTTTATTTCTGCTTGAGTTAGTTTTGCTGTTAATAATTTTAGACTTTCCAAGAATTTGTACATTTTGTTGAAGTTGTCTAATTTTTAAAATTTTTCATGGTATTTTCTTATAATTCTTTCTATTTCTCTTAGTAATAGTGTCCCTCACTGATTTCCAATTTTGCCAATTTGAGTCATCATTTTTGTATGATTTGTTTGACTTCCATATGACAGTATACAACTTCCCATGTAGTATGAGAACCTTGCAACTGTATACTTCCTTTTTACCTGTTGTGGCTTTTGTGCTGTTTTTCACTTATTTTTGCCAATTATATTAAAGAGATTTTAAACTAAGAGGACACCATCAAGGTACCCAACTGTCATATGTATGCATGCACGCTAAGTCGCTTCAATTGTGTCCGACTCTTTGCAACCCCATGGACTATAACCTGCCAGGCTCCTCTGTCCATGGAATTCTCTAGGCGAGAATACTGGAGTGGATTGCCATTTCCTTCTCCAGGGGATCTTTACAACCCAGGGATTGAACCCACATCTCTTACGTCTCTTGCATTGGCAGGAGGGTTCTTTACCACTGGCACCACCTGGTATGTACTCTCCTTCAAGTATTTTAGGACTCTAAGTCACTTCTTCAATAAACGAGTTCCCATCCTGAAATCCTGGGCTTTATTTGCAATTTCTATATGTCTCTTACAACATAAAATACAGAACTAAAGAACTAAATGCATTAAACAGAAGCTTTCCTTCAGTATTTTCCTTTAATTGGCACAGACTTTACCTACTCTGTTTTTCAAATATTCATATTTGGCTAAAAATAGTAGCACTTTGATTAACTTTCCTTTAGCCTATCTGGATGGACTGGTCCCCCCTTGGGACACAGTGGCACATTCTCTGTCCCTTTCTGTTGGTATTTGCACTTCACCTTATATTTGTACACGTGTCTTATTGACCATGGGCTTCCCAGGTGTCTCTAGTGGTAAAGAACCCACTGCAATGCAGGAGATGCAAAAGAAGCAGGTTCGATTCCTGAGTTGGGAAGATCCCCTGGATAAGGTCATGGCAACCCACTCCTATACTCTTGCCTGGAGGATCCCATGAACAGAGGAGCCTGACGGGCTATGGTCCTAGGGTCACAGAATCAGACACAGCTGAAATGATTTAGCACACATACACTTATCGACCAGTCTATGTGTGTCTTCTTTTTTTTTAAAAAAAGAACAGTTTTATTGAGATATAGTTTATATACTACATGCTCACTCTTTTTTTTTCATTTATTTTTATGTGTGTCTTCTTTAAGCAGGATAATATTAATAGTGCTGTTTCATTCTTTGTAATTTACAAAAATTATTCAGACACATCATTTTATTTGATTCTTATAATCGATGGTGTAGCAATTTTATCTCCCTCTGAAAACTCTATTAAAAATTCTTTGTCATTCAAAAAGGCTGTTCCAAACCCAGATATACCATCATCTAGTAAAATATACACACAGAAAAGTTACTTAGTCTTTCCGAACTCTACCTTCTTTACTTGTTGCTCAAGAACATGAGAATTAGGTAATGTAATGTGTTTTGCTTAAAGCTTGGTCTATCATTATATTTAGTAAACTATAGTTACTATTATGGATGGCAGCAATAACAGAAAAGTATATCAAGCTTGAATTGCCCATACATTTTACCAGAATCAAGTATTTACTTCTCTTCCCCATCCCATAATTCTAAAGTAAGAGAAAATAAAACATATAAAACAATATCTCGATCCTATTCAAATTTGCTATTTGCTTCCCTGGTGGCTCAGATGGTTTAGTGTCTGCCTACAATGAGGGAGACCTTTGTTTAATCCCTGGTTCTCAAAGATCTCCTGGAGAAGGAAATGGCAACCCACTCAAGTATTCTTGCCTGGAAAATCCCATGGACAGAGGACCATGGTAGGCTACAGTCCATGGGGTTGCAAAGAGTGGGACACGACTGAGCGACTTCACTTTCACTTTCCTTAAATGTATAGTTCTGAATGTTTCTATGGTATATTCTCCATGTATTTATCATTTTACACACTGGAATTTTGTAAATATCATTTAGGATAATCAAATTAGCTAATTTTAGTATCCTTTCACATGGAGAAAATTTCCAATCTACTGCCAGAAATGCTTGTTCTTTGAATGATAATCATGATCATCCACAAGAATATCACTATCTTAACTAGAAAATACCTTTATAGAGGTCAAATCTGTGACATGGAATTTTTAGCATCATGATGCATCTAACACAACTCTATCAGTGATAAAGTTACTTTCTAGAAACAGTTTGTGCTATTGACTTCAACTTCTTACATGCTGATGGTGAAGCACACGTGTCTTTTTGATTTAAAATATTTTTGTCTGAGTCCTTGCTGGTATTTTCCTCATTTGAAAAACTAATGTATAAGGTGATTGTGAAGAAGTATAAAATAAACAAAAGGAGCTCTTCTCCAAAAAATTTTACATTTTGAACTTTTTTTGGTCACACCACAGCCTGTGGGATCCTAGTTCCCCACCAGGGATCAAACCTGCATTGACTGGGCTTCCAGGGAAGTCCCACATTTTGAACATTTTTAAGAATCTTCCCAACTTTTAGTTACTGAATTCATAAGCTTTTTTTCTTAATAAATTTGAAAAGGAACATTTACTCACACAGCATCACAAGAATATAAATACCCAAATGCCCATATCTTCTGAGGCGGTTACTACATATAAAATGACAGCATCAAAATAAATAAATAAATAAAATAAAATAAAATGACAGCATCCTCCAAGTATAGGTCACCTTGCCTCATGCCTCTCTTTCAAAAGTTTTGACTTGGGATTCAACTTTAAGAATTACGAGAGGCAACATACTTCATAAATTCCAGCTAAGTAAATTATAATTACAGCCCAAATTCCAATTAGGAAATTTCAGCATTGCTAAGCGGAGGAATGAAGCTTAAAGATACAATTAATATGAGCTTATATTAAAGGCTTTAGTGGAATTAATAAACTCTTTAACAGTAGATTATTACTAGTCTTGAACACAAGACAACAGGCTCTTATTGTCAATAACCAGTCAAATAAACTTCTTTCTATTTGCTTCTTTTGAATAGTGGTATTTTATCAAATAAAACCCTGTAGCCAATGTAATTAGGAAGGCCTTGGATAATTTTAATGGAAAATTTTTAAACAGCACTTGGAAATCCACAGATTAAAGTTTCCATTTAACTCTCAAAGTATGAGAGGGCTTCCAGCATAGCTCAGTTGGTAAAGAATCTGCCTACAATGCGGGACACCTGGGTTTGATTCCTGGGTTGGGAAGATCCTTTGGAGAAGGAAATGGCAGCCCACTCCAGTATTCTTGCCTGGAGAATCCTCTGGACAGAGGAGCCTGGCAGGCTACAGTCCATGAGTTCGCAAGTCGGAATGACTTAGTGCTTATCTTTCTTTTCTTTCTCAAGTATGAATAACTCAAGTACTGATTCTAAGGTAAGCAATCTGGAAGAAAGGAGAGTGGAAGGAGCAAAAGAGTAACTAAGGAGAGAAGATGCTATTCCTGAGAAAGACTAAGAAGATATAGAGAAAGATGATCCAAGGACAAGAAACAAAGACTGGATTTCAGTTAGAAAAGCAAGCATGATATATTGGCTACTTCTTTACCTGGGTCATTTCTTAATCATATAGAGATAAATTGGTTGATAAATTGAGAGGTTCCACTCAGTGACTTATATTTTTGATAGAATTTATCCAAGCAATTCATTGACATAAATTCAAAGATCTGTCTTTATAAAAACTCCAGCATATTCAGTATTTTGGGCATTATTAAAATCATAATTTTCTCTACCCCTAAAACTGTCTTTCTCTGTGAATATCAAATAACATTATTATTCAACTGGACAATACTTTTTTGCATTAAAGGTGCAAAGATCATTTATTTTCCATCTTTCTTGTTAAATACAATTTATGTTAGACTTCTTGTTGCATTTCCCATTCCAAAGCCCTAAAAGAGAAAAAAATAACTTACTCCTTAGGACCTGGACTTTGAGGAATAATGGGGTATGGTTTTTTTAAAATGCTATTTACTTTTGAGGTCTTTGGAAATAAGGCATATGGATAAAGTAAGCTAAAGCTGAAGTCTTCTTGCCTGCCTCCTCTGTCCTTGCCCAACCCCCAAATCCCTACCTCTTCACAACAAGTATTAACGATTTCAAAAGACCTGAACCATGCATATGATTCTTGTCCTCGTTTGGGTTACTCCAAAAGCAGAACCTCAGACAAAAATTAGAGTGAAAAGGGGAGTTGAAGGAGACAGTGACGTGGGTTAGGAAGACAGGAAAAAGACAGGGGCCAACAAAACATAAGTCTCCAAGCCCAGTGTAAACAATCTCAGTGGAGAAACATAATCAGCATGGAACACATACCTCTCAAGGGACTGGCTCAAACTGATAGAAGATAGTAACAAAATGTATGTAGATATGTGCTATGTGCTTAGCTGACTCCATGGACTGCAGCCCGCCAACCTCCTCTGCCCATGGTCTTTCCCAGGCAAGAATACTGCAGTGGGTTGCCATTTCCTCCTGCAAGGGGTCTTCCCTATCCAGGCATCGAACCCATATCTCCTGTGTCTCTTGCACTGGCAGGCAGACTCCTTACCCCTGAGCCATAGTAAGAAGACTAGTGGCTTAAACATCACACATTTATCTGTCGCAGTTCTGGAAGCTAGGAAGCCCGAGGTCAAGGTTCACGCAGGGCTCAGTTCCTGGTGAAAGCTCTCTTCCTGGCTTGCAGATATGGCCTTTCTTTTGAGCACAGGCTGAAAGAGATCTCTGCCCTCTCTTCCTCTTGTTATCAGAGCACTCTGTCTATATTAGGTTAGATCTCACTCAGTTTCTATCACCTCCTCACAAGTCCCATTTCCAAATACAATCACCCTGGAAGTTAAGGCTTCAACATCAAGAATTTTGAAAGGACACAGATATGCAGTCCATAACAGAAGCTGAAATATTTATGTACCAATGTCTGTCACTCTTGCATTTCTGAACTGCTGCATGGTTGAGCAAAGAGGTTTCAGCTCTCCGATAAAGATGTACATATTCTAGAAGTGGGGCAGGTATACACTGAGAGGAAGGATAAGAGAATGTGAGTGAGATGCCAGCACCAACCCCTTTACTTCTTAAAGTAATGTTTTCTGAATAGCCTCCTATATGTTACCTATTTAATTAACTTAGCTATGTAGTTAGGAACTCAGAAATTCTGCCTTCACTTCAAAATACCAACGGAAATGTGTAACTATGATTTTTTTTTTACTGAATTTATTTATTTTATACTTTGGTTTTTCTTAATTATATACTGTGCTTTTTCTATTGTGTCAAAATAAAATGACCCTAGAATCAAGAATCAGTTTCAAGTTTTGATTTCTCTATGAGAAAGTAGAAATTATTTTCATTTATCCATATCTTCAAAGTGCATCTTCATTTTTATTGTACTTTTATTGTTCACTGTATTGAATTCCCCAACACTTTAAAATCAAAACTATTGTTTTGAGCCCTGTACCTTGGCATCTTGCTCCTGGGTAATATGATCCTCTGCAGTTATGATCATTTAGAAATTCTTATTAGAAATGGTAAACTAGCAATATAAATTTACTTTCTCTCTTTCCAGATACCACTGTAAAATAATAGTGATTTTTATATATAGAAAACATTATTTATATATATAGGTATTGTACTTCCCTGGGAGTTCAGCTGGTAAAGAATCCGCCTGCAATGTAAGAAATCCCAGTTCGATTGCTGGGTCAGGAAGATCCCATGAAGAGGGGATAGGCTACCCACTCCAGTATTCTTGGGTTGGTCTGGTGGCTCAGATGGAAAAGAATCTGCCTGCAATGCAGGAGACCTGGGTTCAATCTCTGGGTTGGGATGATCCCCTGGAGGAAGGCATGGCAACCCACTCCAGTATACTTGCATGACATGAGGTGTCCGGCGGATTATAGTCCTTAGGGACACAAAGAGTTGGACACGACTGAGTGACTCAGCACAGCATGGCACATGTATGTGTGTGTATATATATCCTCAACATAAATAGAAAAATACAACTCAGGGTCATTAGTAAATGAGATATTTCAATAAGTTTCTGAATGCAGATGGAGGAGTAGGTACAGATGTCAGGGGAAACTGGAAACAGAAGTTTAAATTGCACAGAGGAGTTTGCCTCACACAAAGAAGGCAGCAGCAACAAGGAAGGGGTCAATTTTTAATGTATAATCTGATAGAGTTTTAGGAATCATAGGGAACTGATGGGAAACACATTTGGATGGAAAGTTTGGATGAAGTTAAGAATACATTTCTCAAATATAATGCAATGAAACAAAATACACTTAAAAATGATAGGATCATGGATGTGATCACTGTTCTGCATGATCCATATTCACATAATCAAAGCAATGAAAAACGTTCTATTGACATGCCACTTTTAGAATTCACCTATGGATATGCAAATGCAAACGTATTTATGATTATGCAGAATTCAAGTATCACCAAACCAGAGAGGGCAGGGGAGGTGGGAAATTGGGAAAACCATGAGAATTGGAGGGATGCTGGTATCCTCACTTCATAGACTGAGGAGAAGATTAAATGCACCAGGAATTTATTAAGACATACATTCTTTAATACAATTTCATAACATTATATCTATTAATTCCAAAATCTTTAAAGCTCTGAAAATCATTAGTTTGTTTTCCTCTAAATCAACTGGCTACAAAATTTTACTGGATCTTAACTCACTTGATGATAAAATATAACCAAAACAACATGAAGCTCTTTATAAATGTTATCATATTTGTTATGGATAGCTATACTTTTTCCTATAGAAATATTAAAAGATTTTAACTGTAGGATTTGCTCCAGACTCTTCAAGGACTGTCATGTAATATGTAGTATCTATAAAGATACAATTTTTAAACTGCCAAAAGTTCTAAATTGCAAAATGCATATGACTTCAAGGATTTTGAAATAGATGATATATAGGTATTAATAAAAATAAAGATTCATATGAGAATAACAAATGCAAAATTTAAGAGTTGGTTACCTTGAGGGAAGAAAGAAGGAGACTGTTATTATAAGGTTTATACAGAAGATTTCATTGTACTGTCAATATTTTATTTATTAAACTGTGTAGTGGTCACATATGTATTTGATATATTAATTTGCAGTCTCTTTTGCATATCTTAAGGTCCGTCTGGTCAAGGCTATGGTTTTTCCAGTGGTCATGTATGGATGTGAGAGTTGGACTATAAAGAAAGCTGAGTGCCAAAAAATTGATGCTTTTGAACTATGGTGTTGGAGAAGACTCTTGACAGTCCCTTGGACTGCAAGGAGATCCAACCAGTCTATCCTAAAGGAGATCAGTCCTGGGTGTTCATTGGAAGGACTGATGCTGAAGCTGAAACTCCAATACTTTGGCCACCTCATGCGAAGAGTTGACTCATTGGAAAAGACCCTGATGCTGAGAAAGACTGAGGGCAGGAGAAGGGGACGACAGAGGATGAGATGGCTGGATGGCATCACTGACTCGATGGACATGAGTTTGAGTAAACTCCGGGAGTTGGTGATGGACAGAGAGGCCTGGCGTGCTGCAATTCATGGGGTCACAAACAGTCAGACACGACTGAGCAACTGAACTGAACTGAACTGAATATGTTGAAGCTGAAATTCCAACACTTTGGCCACCTGATGTGAAGAGCTGACTCATTTGAAAAGACCCTGATGCTGGGAAAGATTGAGAAGAAGGGGATGACAGAGGATGAGATGGTCGGATGGCATCACTGACTAGATGGACATAAATTTGACTAAGCTCCCGGAGTTGGTGATGGACAGTGTGTGCTGTGGTCCATGGGGTTGCAAAGAGTCGGACACAACTGAGCAACTGAACTGAACTGAACTGAATATTTATAATGATAAAAAAGTAGCCAAAAGAATAAATAGTGATATAGCTATATTAGAAGTACATGAGAAGAGGAGATGAGAAGGTGGTTTAAATGTACTAAATCTTTTTTTGGTTATAGAAGGAAGACCATAGACAATGAACACATTTTCATAAAACAAAGAACAGCTGTTCATGCATAGTTTTTATGGAGCTAACTAATAAACAAAAAATAAGCTAGAAATATTTGCCTTTAGGAATTTGGTGTGGGATTGGGGCAGAGTGCTGTTGCTTTTAAACATGTCCATATATTACTTGGATGATAACTTTAAAAATCAATGAGAGCTGATGCATTTTAAAGAGATTTTGTGAATGAATAGCACCACTGTTTAACTGTTTTTATAAAACAATTTCTGATCTTTTATAATAAAACGGAGTCTATTAGAGGGTTATTGTGATTTTTAAAAAATATATTATTATAAAGTTAAAATGGAGTG
Organism: Cervus canadensis; assembly: GCF_019320065.1. Taxonomy (NCBI): domain Eukaryota; kingdom Metazoa; phylum Chordata; class Mammalia; order Artiodactyla; family Cervidae; genus Cervus; species Cervus canadensis. The sequence continues at coordinate 52,446,376 of NC_057392.1, read as the reverse complement.
GTGAATATGAAATTGCTAAGTAATCTGTAAATCATTACATTTGTATAATGTTACACATAGAGATATTTTGCTAATAAAATACAAATTCCTCCCATGTAACAAAATATAAGCTCCTTCAATGCAGAAACAGACTTTAAATACTATATGAAACTTATATAATCTTACTATACATTACTAAAAATATATATAAATACCACCACAGAGCTTTTTGGTGGATACGTTTTTCCAGCTGAGGTCCTTGTTGCTCACCTTCTCCTTAACCATTAAGAATCATCAAACTTCTTCCAAATCATCACTTCCAGGGCTTGCTGCCTTCTTACTCATAAAATCTTTGGCAGAATTGTTATTAATTTGAACTTCATATTTCAGGGACTCAAGGGTATAATTTCAAAACTACATAAAAACAGAATTAAGTTTTATACTATTCTTCATTGTCCACCTAAGCACAGTCTGGTAATTTTACCTTTTTACCTCAGTGTTTGATATATTACTGACCTGGAATACTTCTAATTCACTCCATTCCTTCTTAACCAAGAACTCCAAGGCCCAGCTCAAATGCCTTTTTTGATCACTCTAAGAAATTTTCTTAGAGGTTTATTCCAATTTGAAACAGAGAAAAGAAAACCTGCCTTGGTCTCTGAGCTCTATGCCCAAGAGTGCCCACAATTAAGTAGATGTTAGTGGATGATTATAAGGTATAATTTATTGGCTCACTCGTTCAGACATTCAATCAGTCAAAAAATATCTCAGCAAATACTTTGTGCCAGAATTAACAAAAATTCACTTTCCATGTTTCAACAAAGAAAATAGAATAATGCCACTTGTAGAAATGCTCAAACCCTATTACTAGGGTCAAACCATGGAGTCATAAAAATAGTAAATATTTTAGTTTTAGAATTTTAGCTATGATCAAACAGAAGATGAGATATAGTAAATTGAAACTAATGGTCACAAGACTCAGAAAATGGAAGATGATGCTGCATTTTGACCACAGGGCACAGACTTGATCTTCCTGATCAATCTTTCCCTCTCTGGAGAATTTTTTTAAATTATGAGCAAGAATATTTAACATAAAAATTATTCTCTTAACAAACTTTTAATTGCTCAATACAGTACTGTTAACTACAGGCACATGTTGCACAGCAAATCTCCAGAATTTAATCAGCTTGCATAACTGAAACTTTATACTTGTTCAATATTTATGTTCTTGAAGATCTTTGAGGTCAGCATAAGTTTCTAGCATAAAAAAAAGTTATTAAAAACAAATAGAATTTTTAGCTTCCTGAAAATATTTCTTCACATTAAATATTGTGAACATCACAGTGAGTTAGGAGATGGATGGGCCCCTGGGCTGGACAACTGCTGTTTGTCAAGTGTAAAAGTAAAGCTTTGTTTTCAAGAACAAAGCTAGTGGCAGAAGCTGAGTTCTGCTAAGGTAAAGAGATAAAATGACCACTCTTGAGGTCAAGGAAAACCTCCATGTCTGCACATGAGCAGGAAGGCTCTTTGGGGATCAAAAAAGGGGGTATCATCCCATAATAAGTGAGGACATACACCCACTGGCCTCTGTGGTGGGATCTATCCTAGCAAAAAGTCATGAACATATGTTGGGAAGGGTCCTAGGACAGGTGTGGAAAAAAAAAAAGATATTGGCCAAAGGTAAACAAAGACCCAGAAGAACTGTCCTATATAAGTGATTTCATGCTTTGTGCTCAACTGCTAAGTCATGTCCAACTCTTTTGTGTTGGACCCCACGAGCTGTATCCCACCAGGCTCCTCTGTCCATGTGATTTCCCTGGCAAGAATACTGGAGTGTGCTGCCATTTCCTTCTCCAGGGGATCTTCTTGACCCAGGGATCGAACCTGCGTTTCCAGCTTTGCAGAAGAATTCTTTACCACTGAAGCCCATATAAGTGATTTAAATCACGTCTTTACTGAGCTCCTCATCATTAGAGAGAACATTCAAACCCTTTCTCTCTAGGTGAGTATTTCTGCCTTGCTTCTAACTTCAATAAACAAACTGCTTCTCTGTGTGTGCTCCCATTCCTTACACTGTCTTTAATAATAAATTTTGTACCTGTTTGTACAATTTTTGCCTCTTTGAAACATGTTTGCTTTCAAATGGGTAAAGAGTCAGAGTCATGTCACTTCTAGACTTTAGCCCCTGGTGGTCTAGTGGCTAGCATTCCTGGTTTTCATTTTGGCTACACAGGTTCAATTCCTAGGCAGGAAACTAAGATCTCTCTTCAGAACTGCTCACTGCTCTCTCTCCAAGATCATTAGGAATGACATTAACTTCATCTATGAATTGTACAATGGCTAGTAATATCTTCTTAATTTTGTATCTGTTGCAGTATTTGGTTGTTATGACCAATATTTGGTTGTTATTTGGTAGTTATGACCAACCTAGACAGCATATTAAAAAGTAGAGACATTACTTTGTCAACAAAGTCCTGTCTAGTCAAGGCTATGGTTTTTCCAGTGGTCATGTATGGGTGTGAGTGTTGGACTGTAAAGAAATCTGAGCACAGAAGAATTGATGCTTTTGATCTGTGGTGTTGGAGAAGACTCTGAGAATCCCTTGACTGCAAGGAGATCCAGCCAGTCCATCCTAAATATCAGTCCTGGGTGTTCATTGGAAGGACTGATGCTGAAGCTGAAACTCCACTACTTTGGCCACCTGATGTGAAGAGCTGACTCATTGGAAAAGACCCTGATGCTGGGAAAGATTGAGGGCAGGAGGAGAAGGGGATGACAGAGGATGAGATGGTTGGATGGCATCACCGACTTGATGGACATGGATTTGGGTGGACTCCGGGGAGGTTGGTGATGGACAGGGAAGCCTGGCGTGCTGCAGTCATGGGTTCTCAAAGAGCCGGACACAACTGAGCACTGAACTGATTACACTATACATAATAGGTCTTCAACTAACTCTTCCCCTAAAGGAAGGAGAAAATAAAATAAAATATTTTTTTCTTCTCTGTCTTGAAGTCCACATTCGAAACTTGATCTAATTCTTATAAATATTAATTGAAACAGGACACTAGTGAGGATTTGAAGTTCACTATTTGGTGTTTCAGTCATCAGTCATATCAACTCTTTGAACCATGGGAGTTGCAAAGGCCCTGTCCCTCACCATCTCCCAGAGTTTGCCAAGTTTCATGTCCATTGCATAGTGATGCCATCCACCATCTCACCTCTTGATACCTCTTCTCTTCTGCCCTCAATCTTTCCCAGAATTCAAGGACTTTCCCAGGTGAAATTGACTGTTTTTACATCAGGTGACCAAAATACTGGAGGTTCATCTTCAGCATAGTCTTCCATATGAGTATTTCGGGTTAGAATTTCCTTTAAGATTGACTCAGTTCAGTTCAGTCACTCAGTCTGTCTGACTCTTTGCGACCCATGAACCACCAGCACGCCAGGCCTCCCTGTCCATCACCAACTCTCAGAGTCACTCAAACCAAGACCATCCCAGTCGGTTGATGGCCATTCAACCTCTCATCCTCTGTCATCCCTTCTCCTCCTGCCCTCAATCTTTCCCAGCATCAGGGTCTTTTCCAATGAGTCAGCTCTTCACATCAGGTGGCCAAAGTATTGGAGTTTCAGCTTCAGCATCAGTCCTTCCAATGAACACCCAGGACTGATCTCCTTTAGGATGGACTGGTTGGATCTCCTTGCAGTCCAAGGGACTCTCAAGAGTCTTCTCCAACACCACAGTTCAAAAGCATCAATTCTTCGTGCTCAGCTTTCTTCACAGTCCAACTCTCACATCCATACATGACCACTGGAAAAACCATAGCCTTGACCAGACGGACCTTTGTTGGCAAAGTAATGTCTCTGCTTTTTAATATGCTGTCTAGGTTGGTCATAACTTCCTTCCAAGGAGTAAGCGTCTTTTAATTTCATGGCTGCAATCACCATCTGCAGTGATTTTGGAGCCCAGAAAATAAAATCAGCCACTGTTTCCACTGTTTCCCCATCTATTTGCCATGAAGTGATGGGACCGGATGCCATGATCTTAATTTTCTGAATGTTGAGCTTTAAGCCAACTTTTTCACCCTCCTCTTTCACTTTCATCAAGAGGCTTTTTAGTTCCTCTTCACTTTCTGCCATAAGGGTGGTGTCATCTGCATATCTGAGGTTATTGCTATTTCTCCTGGCAATCTTGATTCCAGCTTGTGCTTCTTCCAGCCCAGTGTTTCTTGTGATGTACTCTGCATATAAGTTAAATAAGCAGGGTGACAATATACAGCCTTGATGTACTCCTTTTCCTATTTGGAACCAGTCTGTTGTTCCATGTCCAGTTCTAACTGTTGCTTCCTGACCTGCATACAGGTTTCTCAAGAGGTAGGTCAGGTGGTCTGGTATTCCCATCTCTTTCAGAATTTTCCAGTTTGTTGTGATCCACACAGTCAAAGGCTTTGGCATAGTCAAGAAAGCAGAAATAGATGTTTTTCTGGAACTCTCTTGCTTTTTTTGATGATCCAGTGGATGTTGGCAATTTGATCTCTGATTCCTCTGCTTTTTCTAAAATCAGCTTGAACATCTGGAAGTTCATGGTTCACGTATTGCTGAAGCCTGGCTTGGAGAATTTTAAGCATAACTTTACTAGCATGTGAGATGAGTGCAATTGTGTGGTAGTTTGAGCATTCTTTGGCATTACCTTTCTTTGGGATTGGAATGAAAACTTACCTTTTCCAGTTCTGTGGCCACTGTTGAATTTTCCAAATTTGCTGGCATAGTGAGTGTGGCACTTTCATAGCATCATCTTTCAGGATTTGAAACAGCTCAACTAAGACTGACTAATTTAATATAAACAATATTAAACAATCTAATTAAAAGATATCAGATTTGAGAGGGCATGGACATTTAAGTTCAGCTTTCTCTTTCCTCTTTTTTTTTTTTGTTTAATTATGAAATAATTGACACACAGCATTGTATAAGTTTACAATGTGTAGTATAATGATTTGACTTGCAAACATCTTGAAATGATTACTACAATAGTGGACATTTATCATCTTATATAGATACAAAATTAAAAAGTAGGGAAAAATTCCTTGTGATGAGGTTTACTCTCAAGAATTTCCCTATATAACATGCAACAGTATTAACCATATTTATCATGTTGTACATTGCATCCCTGATACTTGTCTTATAACTGGAATTCTGTACCTTTTTACTCCCTTCATCTAATTTCCCCTTTCCCTTATTTTTCCTCTTTGAACATTTTGGCTTTGAACTTTCTCTTCAACTATCTTTAAGGAATGACAATAATGCTCTGGCTATAATGAATAAGCATGGATAAACTTTTAAGCATATTCTTTGCTCTAGTTCATCTTTGTAAATGTTTTAACTTTAACCCTGTGAATACAAAATTATACCAAATCTTCATGTTCACATATATAGATGATAGATTAAATAGATAGACAGACATAGGAGAGAATGAAAAAGAAGAAAGTTTGAAGGAGGAAGGAAGGGATGGGTGGGATGGCAGAAGATACTAATAACCATCATTCAGTCATCCTACCATTTGCACGGTTTGTTTAAGCTTTAGTATCTAACTCTCCCCATGTCTCAGCCTTCTCTTAGTGTTTCCAAGCAATTCTTACAGTATTTCCCTTTTTTCTCCCTATTTTGCTATTTTAACCATAGGACTGTTATCTAACCCCAATTTTTTCCTGGTTACTCAGAGCACTCATCTTTACTGTCCTACCTTTTGACTAGAGCCATATCCTTTATGAATACAGCTAATCTAAAGAAATTTCTATTTTTTTTCACAATTTTAGAATCTCACTGCGTTCATATCTCATTTTTAAGGAACACTTGCAATAATTAATGCAGGAAGGTATATAAAGGAAAATCTCATGATAATGCTGTATCTATAAATACATATTAAATTTACTCCTACATGTACAGCACTATATAGTCACCAGTGTACAAAGTGCAGATAGATTATCATGTAGCATCTGATGGCTGCCCTTATGCTGCAAAGTGTGTTTTCAGAAATAATTTCCTGCCACATTCCTGACTGTATTTGCAGGCTGAGTTGATCCCCTTCCCTGCTGTTCTCTGATCTGCCCCTGGGTTACTAACAGCCCCAACAGACAGACTGGCTCGTGCTACCTGCTGCTCAGACACAGATTAACTCACTACCAGCCATATGGGCGAGCGACTTCACAAATTCCTCTCCTTTTGCTTTTGGCTCTTAGGGAAGTTAATGGATGGTTTACTGGTGGAGAGAAGAACAGCCTTGTGGTGTGCAGGCTGGGCAGTAATCACCTGCGCCCGACACAACTGGCACCTCCATCTGCCTTCGGGCAGCTATTTGTGTGAAGGGAATAGATTACTGCCTTGGTGCTATTCCTGCGTGTTAGCCGCTGCCGTTCGCCTCAATTACAAAGTCAGATGATTAACCACTGAATTCATATTTATATTATTGACAATGATTACTCATTGCATCCATTGTTAAAGAGGGTCTCGAACTGTTTCTACAGTTAAAAATAAATAATTTTGATCAACTTTTGCAAGCATATTCAAACACCGATGCTTATTTTTAAATGTAATAAATAAAATGCTCTAACAAATAATGTAGAGAAGTTGGAAGATCATAGTGTTTAAGTTTCTGACTTGGGTTTATTGCGACTTAGCTCCCTTTCTGTGACTTAAGTCCCTCTTAAATATTTAAATTTTTTAAAGTATGTTGTAAACTGTACCAAAGCATAATTTAAAAATACATGTATTTAATCATAAAATACTGCTGTTAAATATTGAACTTTTGGAATTCAAAAGCAGACTATCAAGGAATTTTCTTTTTAAACATCAGAAGTATTAAGTATTTTTCATTAGCAAGAGATCAATAATATGATCATAAAGTTAACAAATCCAGACATTTAGCATTGCATCATTCTTCAGCTTATCTTGATCCCTCTTCCTTCCAAATAGTCTTTAACTGATTTTACACACAGAATAACGGACATCAAATGACTGGCTTCAGAATTAATAACCAATTTAAACTGTTTTATTTTATAAAAAGTTTTATTTCTACTCTAGAGGCATAATTTTCCCAATCTTTTGATAATGTAATAACTACACAGCAAGACACTTAATATTTAGTCATTTTTTGTGAAGGAGATAATTTAGAATGATATAAAAATTTAACTTATTTCTTATGGTTATCTTTCCCTCATTAAATCCCTGATTTCTTAAAATCTCCAGAAGGAATGCTTTTAAATTAATAAAAATTCTGTTCTTCTACTAAAATAATCTATCAGCTTGAATATTTTTACATGGAAATATGATACATGAAACTTTATTTTTAATTACTTTTCCTCAAGTTTTATTTTATTTTTTATTTGAATTTTCTGATTATTAAGGTCACAATAATAACCAGTTGTGAAAGTCACATTAATGTTAATTTGATATTCATCTCCATAGGCAAAAACAATATTATAATATCATTTTCATTTTTATTTGTTACATATAATTTTTTTATATTATGTGTTGCATGATGTTTATTTGGTCATATGCATGTGTGTGTACACATGTGTACGTGTGTCTTTAACAACATATCTTCGGCCAGGTACCCAGTATTTTGAAAAACTTGTATGTACTCAAAATAAATCATGCACTCTTTCTAGTGTGAGTGTATTTTACTATTCTCCTACTCTTTATTTTTAAAAGATGAGATACAAGTCTTAACTGACTTTATATATCACTGTCAGAATTTCACATTATTAATTACAGTGCAAATCTTTAATTATCAAAAGATTGAATGGGAGCAACCAAAAATAAAGGAGATTTTTGTGTTCTCTTCCTGTTATAATACAAGGAGTTATTACACTTGTTTGGTACATCATAAATTAGAGCAAGTTGATAAATTAGTGAGAGATTAAATGAACTGTAAAAGCTTACGAAGAACAGAGTGGCTAATATCATGAACAGTAACCCCAGCTAAAATTTACTGGGTACAGTATTTATTTTAAACTGTATATGATATTTCCACTAAATCACAAGAAGATTTGGATTAAAATTTGAAATTGGCCATTCACTTTATATTATTTTTAAGCACTCTTAATGTTCAAAAATAATCCACAACTTCTTGTTGGACGAGATTGAATGCACCCATTTCTCTCTGCTCCTCCCTAATAAGTAAAACTAAAACCCTGGATATAATGTAAGAACTAAAGAGAATACTGAAGGGTGGTAAGAGGAAAACCAAATAATATGCTACCCCAGGACTGATTGGGCCACTTAATGAATGACATGAAGACTTATGACCACCCTCCCCAACGCATACACATACACACACCCCAAACTTGGAGTGGACCCAGAAGTTTCCCAGCCTCCAACTCATGCAACAGAAAGCAGCTCAAGTTGGCTCATTTCTTTCTCTGACTGAACAGGAGTTCAGTGACAACACCACATTAGTATGGCACCAGGAACAAGGAGGACAATAAACAACCGGGGGAATCATTCTTCCAAGACAAATCTGACACTCTTCTCCAGCAGGAGATACTGGACAGCTGGGCAGCAACAGCTAAAAAAGATGCTGTCACTGTAAGTGATTTGCAATAAGGGAAGGCTTTTGTATTCCTGTGAGCCTGAGATTCTCTTTTTAAAGTAAGAGTGATGTGGTCAGTTGAACAGTACCAGCAAACGGAACCCTGCCAGAATAAGCAGTCATGCCCAGAAAGCTTTTTTTGTTTCCGAGAGTCACTCCCTTGCTCAGAGACACTGGAGTAGGAGAGGAGGAGTACTGGTAGGAGGAAATCCCACTACAACAGTTTCCTTTGTTTAACCACCCTTGCAGGAAATCCCAGTACAACAAACTGTGCTCGCAAAAACCTCTTCTCCCCAAGAAGGCTTGAGACTTCCCTCTCCCATTGACAGACACTTTGAAGTTCTGGTGGAAAACACCTCCTGCCTTCCTCAGGCAACATTCACAGAAACCAGTGGGCATACCAGCAATCCAGTCAAGTATTAATTTACTTAATTCAACCAATACTCCCATAGGATTGTTATATTGTTGTTGTTTAGTTGTTTAAGATTTTTGTGACCTCGTGGACTATAGCCCACCAGGCTGTGTCCATAGGATGTCCCAGGAAAGAATACTGGAGTGGGTTGCCATTTCTTTCTCCAGGGTTGCTGTATACTTATCTTCATTTTACTGCTAAAAAGTGGGAGCATTGAAAATTTACTTGTCCATATTGATGGCGAAAACTCAATCTCCACGCACTGGTGTCGAATCAAATCTCAGAGACAGAGTCTTGGGTGAAGTAAAGAATAGTTTTATTGCTTTGCTAGGCAAAAGAGGGCTTGAGCCCTTCAAAAACTGTGTCCCAACCTGAGGGAATTTTGTGAGGAGTCTTAGAGCAGTAGTTTGAGGGCAGGGTTGCTAAAAAGGATCAGGGTGTGTGCAAAGCCTTGATTAATCAAATAAAAGCTGATTTTTTAAAAAATGAGATAAAAGTGACATATTACTAGGGAGATGGATAAGAAGAATAGAGAAGCTCAAAATACTAGGAATGGCAGATGGATATCACTCTCCTCAAATATGAAAAGGATAGCAAGATAATATTCCGAACACCTTTATGCCAATAGATTTGACAACAGCAGTGGCTGTTTATGTCCCTCCAAATTTATATGTTGAAATCCTTACCCCAAATGTGATATTATGAGGTGGGTCTTATGATAATGTCATAAGGGTGGAGCCCTCATGAATGAGGTTATTGCTTTTCTAAGAGGGTCCCCTCTAGAGAGCTTTCTCATCCTCTTTTTCTACCATGTGAGTATGTAATGAGAGGACTACAGTCTGCAACCATGAAGAGATCCTCCACAGAACTCAAGCATGCTGACACTCTGATCTCAGACTTCCAGCCTCTAGAACTAGAAAAAATAAATTTAGGTTGTTTGTAAGGCATCCTGTCCATGGCACTTAAATGGCTCAAGTGAAATGGACAAATTACTGGAAGATATTGATATCAATATAGATAAAGATATCTGCAAAAGGGTTAGAAATTCTATACAGTTCAATACGGTTAAAGAAATTGGGTCCAAAATAAAAAAAAAAATCAGGCCCAAATAGCATTATTGGTGATTTCTAATATTCTTATAAGATAAAAATAATATAAATCCTCCACAAATTCTTTCAGAAACTTCCCAAGTCATCTTATGATACAAAAAACAAAACAAGGACATTACCAGAAAAGAAAACTATAAGCTAGTATCTTTGAATAAATAAGTTAAGGTTTAACCCAAAAATGTAGGATTGATTTAACATTCAAAAACAAACCCATGTTGCTTACCAGTTTGGTAATATTGACAAAATAAAGGGTAAAAAACATATTATTATCTCAATATATGCAAATATACTCTCACAAATATATAATTATAAAATTATACAATCACTCTGGAAAACAACTTGCAATTACTTATAAAGTTGGAAATACTCAGGCTGTATTACCCAGCAATTCCATTCCTAGATATTTACCCAAGACAAATGGAAAATATGTTCCTTCAAAGACTTGAACACGAATGTAAATAACAGTTTCATTCATAATAACCCAAAATTGGAAGTAATCAAAAGTCCAAAGCCAAGTGAACAGCATAAAAATAAGAGATTCTAAGGAAACCAAGCAAGATCCTGTGGGGCTCCTGGACACAGAAGCCTTTCTGTGTCCCCTATTTCTTGATTATAGGAAATAAGCTTCATTCAGCTTCCATGACCTTCCCTGAGTTCCAATAATGGTTTAGTCCCTAAGTCATGTCTGACACTTTGCTACCCTTTGAACTGTAGCCTGCCAGGTTCTTCTGCCCGTGGGATTTCTCAGGCAAGAATACTAGAGTTGGTTGCCATTTCCTCCTCCAGGAGATCTTCTTGATCCAGGAGTAGAACCCACAGACCTGCATCTCCTGCATAACAGGCAGATCCTTTTACTTTTCTCTGAGCCACCAGAGAAGCCTGAGTTCCAATGAGCAGGCCCAAACAGTTGCTTATTAAGGAAGGGAGTGTATGCTGAGACAAGGGAAGAATAGTCAAGAAACAATAGTGCAGCCTTGGGGCAGTTTCCTGATTCCCTCTCAAGGAATAAACATAATAATATCTTTGAACTGTTTTACAGATATTAAAATTCCCACCAGGTGGAAGAAATTAACTGTATGCTTCCCATAAGCTTGTAGACCTTAGACCCAGACTGCTTGGAAGCAGAAGGTTGACAATGGTGACTCCCACTTACTTCACCACCAACCAATTAGAAAAATGTCCATGGGCTGACCATGCCCTTTTTGAACCATTTCTATAGAACTCCTTACTACCCCCTCCAGGTTGGGATTCAGTTTTGAGGGCATTAACCTGCTGTGGCCCCCTATGCCTGGCAAAGCAATAAAGCTATTCATTTCTACTTCACCCAAAATTCTGTCTCTGAGATTTAATTCAGTGTCAAGGTCTAGAGGCCAGACTTTGCTTCACTAATAAATGGCCTGCTGCGGTCCACGGGGTTGCAAAGAGTTGGATATGACTGAGCGACTGAACTGAAACTGAATACATGGAATAGCATGAATGAATCTCAAAGCATTACGCTGAGAGAAAGAGCCAGGCACAAAAAGTGTATAGTCGATAACTCTATTTATATATAATTCTAGAAAGGTAAAACTAATCTATTTTTATCAAAAGCAAATCAGTGATTGTTTCTGGTCTATAGTTGGGATGGATTGACTGTCAAGTAGCATGAAGAAACAGTCTAGGATGTTGGAAATATTAAATATTTGATTCTGATGGCATTTATACCAAAGATGTTTGTTTTCCAAAGCTTATCAAACCATACTTAAGTAGTTCTAGTTTCCTTTATGCAGACTTTATCTTAGTAAAGTTGACTTTAAAAAATAGCCAGAACTAGAAATTCTTGAAGATTCTTAGTGCCCAAAACTACACGGTCAATGTTGTGCACGGCTTCTCTGTTTCCACAGGGTAAGAAAGCTCTTCTCATTCGGGTGGCAACCGGCTCAGTCAGTCCTCCACCCAGGGTGCTGAGCTCTTAATGAAACTAGAGGCTAAAAGGTGATCCCAAACTGCCCCAGAACTGCCTACTCTGGAGAAAAAGGCACCACTACCCCTCTAAAGGTAATCCTCTTAAGGATGTAAATTCACAGCAAACATTTTTGTGGAGTCCTTTCCCTGTTCAGACATTCCTGTAGTGTCTGCTTTTTTCCCCTCATTCTGAGGGGTCTTTTTTTTGTTTGTTTTTAATCCTTCTCAGTATGATGATAGATTTATAGGCTGGTAGGGCGGGAAAGTAGGTAGATTAATGAATTAGTTTATTCAATACCTAACAAACTTTACCAAGGCCCAAACATTGTGTGGCCAAAGAGTAGTAAATGGACAAATGAGGCTCCTAAGAGATGGGGAAAAAAATGCAAATTGGAGGGAGACCTGGTGCCCTATCTTTATATCACTTTTATTCATGTCTCTTTAAATCACTTTGCAAAGGACAGTGGCCAAGGGAAGGAAAGGATTCTTTGTAAAGTATGAGTGTTCAAGTAAGAATATTTGCACTAAGAAGTGATAATCTGGGCCATGTCAGAACTGGTTGTAGTACAAAAACAAGGGTTTATGACAAACCTGAGTTTTGCAGGGAAAAAAAAAATAATTTTCCCTCTACTTTTCTAAGTTCTTGGCTGAAACTCTCTCCCCACAAAAAAGTTTACCTGGAGAAAAACAAAAAGAAGTTTAATGATATATACACATCATGTACACATAGGAAATATCCAGGGAAGCTCCTTGAAATGGCCCAAGCCACCACCTCCAGCGTCCAGGTAAAGACAAAAGAGGTTTTCCCAGGTGGCACCAGTGGTAAAGAGCCCACCTGCCAATGCGGGAAACATAAGAGATGCGAGCTGGATCCCTGGATAGGGAAGATCCCCTGGAGGAGGGCATGACAACCCACTCCAGTATTCTTGCCTGGAGAATCCCCATGGACAGAGGAGTCTGACAGGCTATAGTCCATAGTGCTGCAAAGAGTTGGACATGACTGAAGCAACTTAGCATGAAAAGACAAAAGAAGATGCTGGTGGTGGAGGAAGACTAGTTTTGGGAGGTTAACAGGGAAAGCACAGTAAACAAGGGTAAGTTTGTAATGCAAATTTGTCATTGCCTTCTCCATTAATAAGTTTCTAGATATTTAGTCAACTTTCTCTTCCTGGTACAGAGAGGGAAACACCCTTATAAATAGAGCTTACACCTATGAATAAAAAATGTCTCTTAAAAAGGGTAACTTCTTAGTTTTTAGAGCTTTACCAATGTCTGTTGCTTTTTTGTTTGTTTTTAAATTAACCAGCTTAAATTATTCCTGTGAAATAGAGGCAAATGTTGAGGTGACAAATTCTTCTTCCCTTCAATTTCAGGTCAAGTTCTAGTTTTTATTAGCCTAATGAGTACACACACACACACATATTGCCACTCTGAATAGCTCGTGGGATCTTAGTTCTCTGACCAAGGATCAAAACTGTGCCATAGGCAGTGAAAGTGCAAAACCCTAGCCACTGAACCACCCCTAATGAGTACCAGTATTTCACAAGATTAGAAAACAAAAGTATTGTTTTATGTCTTACTTTGGAAAGCTTGAAAAAATTAACAGAATTTACCAATCAACTTTATTGAATTAGCCTCATATAAGCTGCATACTTGTATAATATACAGTTTATAATGCATAATGCATGCATGCTGCATAGCCAGTAAGTTGTGTCCAACTCTTTGCAATCCCATGGACTCTAGTCCACTGGGCTCCTCGGTCCATGGGATTTCCCAGGTAAGGATACTGGAGTGGGTTGCCATTTTCTTCTCTAGGGGATATTCCCGACCCAGTCTCCTTCATGACTTCCCAAGACCCAGTCTTCCCGTGTCTCCTTCATGGCTGGCAGATTCTTTACCACTGAGCCACCTGAGAAGTCCCATACTGCAAAATACTCATGCAAAAAAATGTTTGTATATTTTGCACAACTATTTAATTTGAATGAAATTTAGAAATGATTGATCTACAAAGAGAGGGAAAAAGAGACTGTGGTCAGGAGACATCACAACAAATGGGATTTGTTGAGGTATTGCTCAACTTTCAACATTTTCTGGGTGAAAGGTATTCACGTTAAACTTGATCAATTTAGTCTATTTCCTTGGCCAATGTCCTTAACTTCTTTAGATCCCAATTTGCTCATATATGAAAGGGCAAAGAACACTTACTGTTAAAGTTCATTAAAGTGCTAAGAACCCTTACATGTGTTCATATTGATGTTTTTAACTGATTAAATGGAGTTAAAGTAGTAAGAATTTACAGTATTTCCCTAGAATAACATCCACTGGGAGCACAAAATTCTCCATCTGAACAATTTCCATAGGCATTGTTGGGTTAGGCTCAGCCATAATATTTCTCTTATGCTAAAACTTTGTCATTGTTACCATGAAGGAAAAGGTAATCCCAGTGACCCTGCTGAGATTATGTCCTATCTTAGGAAAATAATCTTCAGTTACTTCTTTTGCTTATTATTTTTGATTTGTTGACCATAATGACTGAATTGAAAGAAAACCATTAGCTGGTCACCAAAAATCTATGAAATATCCAGTGAGATATGCCTTAATATGGTTAATACCACCTAAAGAGATTTTACCCTATAGAAATAAGTGTACAAGTTAAAATTTTTGGTCAGTTAGCTCATGTTTTATAGTTATCAAACTATACCTACTCCAGTAGCCTAAATAGTTGGATCTTTAGTTTAATGGGATTTAGGTGATATTAAATCAATGGTAACCAATGAAAGTCACCTAGTTCCAAAGCTAATGACTACATGTTAAAATTGGTCAATCAAACCCAAACTGGTCACTGGAGTATTATATAATATGATACTGATAGCAAGTTTATCACTGAAGTGAACTTCAGAAAACATACTTTTGTACAATCAGCCCTTGGATCTAAAAAGCTTGTTTAACCTCTCACTTAAAATGCGTGTGTGTCAGCAAGCATTACCCTCAATGGTGAAAAATTGAAATCATTTCCCCTAAAATCAAGAACAGGACAAGTGTGCCCACTCTCACCACTACTATTCAACATAGTTTTGGAAGTTTTGGCCACAGCAATCAGAGCAGAAAAAGAAGTAAAAGGAATCTAGATAGGAAAAGAAGAAGTGAAACTCTCGCTGTTTGCAAATGACATGATCCTCTACATAGAAAACCCTAAAGACTCTACCAGAAAATTACTAGAGCTAATCAATGAATATAGTAAAGTTGCAGGATATAAAATAAACACACAGAAATCCATTGCATTCCTACACACTAACAATGAGAAAACGGAAAGAGAAATTAAGGAAACAATACCATTCACCATTGCAACAAAAAGAATAAAATACTTAGGAGTATATCTACCTAAAGAAACAAAAGACTTATACATAGAAAACTATAAAACACTGATGAAAGAAATCAAAGAGGACACAAACAGATGGAGAAATATACCGTGTTCATGGATTGGAAGAATCAATATTGTCAAAATGGCTATTCTACCCAAAGCAATCTATAGATTCAATGCAATCCCTATGAAGCTACCAACAGTATTCTTCACAGAACTAGAACAAAAAATTTCACAATTTGTATGGAAATACAAAAAACCTGGAATAGCCAAAGTAATCTTGAGAAAGAAGAATGGAACTGGAGGAATCAACCTGCCTGACTTCAAACTCTACTACAAAGCCACAGTCATCAAGACAGTATGGTACTGGCACAAAGAAAGAAATATAGATCAATGGAACAGAATAGAAAGCCCAGAGACAAATCCACGAACCTATGGACACCTTATCTTCAACAAAGGAGGCAAGGATATACAATGGAAAAAAGACAACCTCTTTAACAAGTGGTGCTGGGAAAACTGGTCAACCACTTGTAAAAGAATGAAACTAGAACACTTTCTAACACCATACACAAAAATAAACTCAAAATGTATTAAAGATCTAAATGTAAGACCAGAAACTATAAAACTCCTAGAGGAGAACATAGGCAAAACACTCTCCAACATAAATCACAGCAAGATCCTCTATGACCCACCTCCCAGAATATTGGAAATAAAAGAAAAACTAAACAAATGGGACCTAATGAAACTTAAAAGCTTATGCACAACAAAGGAAACTATAAGCAAGGTGAAAAGACAGCCCTCAGATTGGGAGAAAATAATAGCAAATGAAGAAACAGACAAAGGATTAATCTCAAAAATATACAAGCAACTCCTGAAGCTGAATTCCAGAAAAATAAATGACCCAATCAAAAAATGGGCCAAAGAACTAAACAGACATTTCTCCAAAGAAGACATACAGATGGCTAACAAACACATGAAAAGATACTCAACATCACTCATTATCAGAGAAATGCAAATCAAAACCACAATGAGGTACCATTACACGCCAGTCAGGATGGCTGCTATCCAAAAGTCTACAAGCAATAAATGCTGGAGAGGGTGTGGAGAAAAGGGAACCCTCTTACACTGTTGGTGGGAATGCAAACTAGTACAGCCACTATGGAAAACAGTGTGGAGATTTCTTAAAAAACTGGAATTAGAACTGCCATATGACCCAGCAATCCCACTTCTGGGCATACACACTGAGGAAACCAGATCTGAAAGAGACACGTGCACCCCAATGTTCATCACAGCACTGTTTATAATAGCCAGGACATGGAAGCAACCTAGATGCCCATCAGCAGACAAATGAATAAGGAAGCTGTGGTACATATACACCATGGAATATTACTCAGCCATTAAAAAGAATTCATTTGAATCAGTCCTAATGAGGTGGATGAAACTGGAGCCCATTATACAGAGTGAAGTAAGCCAGAAAGATAAAGACCAATACAGTGTACTAATGCATATATATGGAATTTAGAAAGATGGTAACAATAACCCTATATGCAAAACAGAAAAAGAGACACAGATGTACAGAACAGACTTTTGGACTCTGTGGGAGAATCAAGGGTGGGATGTTTAGAGAGAACAGCATCGAAACATGTATATTATCTAGGGTGAAACTGATCACCAGCCCAGGTGGGATGCATGAGACAAGTGCTCGGGCCTGGTGCACTGGGAAGACCCAGAGGAATTGGGTGGAGAGGGAGATGGGAGGGGGGATCGGGATGGGGAATACATGTAAACCCATGGCTGATTCAGGTCAATGTATGACAAAAACCACTACAATATTGTAAAGTAATTAGCCTCCAACTAATAAAAATAAATGGAAAAAAAAAAAAACTAAAAAAAAACAAAACAAAAAAATGCGTGTGTGTTCATAAGATGCCTCAATTTTCAAAAATGTAGATCAAATCATTTAACCTGTTTATATATGCAAAAGAAAGAGAGAGGAAGAAAGAAAGAAAAACTCCCAATGCTCTCGGTTCACAGCAAAAGGTAGAGCTTTTTACCTTCTTCAAGCTGGCTGCCTTTGTAATTGACTTTTACCAACAGTATGTGGCAAAAGCAATAATTTGAATGTTCTAACTTTGGGGCCTAAAATAATTAGGAGTTTTCACTCCTGCCTCTTACAATCCAGGTGGTAGACTTTGAGAATCCAAAGAAATACAGAGACACTACACAGACAGTGTATTAAAAAGCAGAGATATCACTTTGCTGACAAAGGTCCAAATAGTCAAAGTTATGGTTTTTCCAGTAGTCATGTATGGACGTGAGAGTTGGACCATAAAGAAGGCTGAGAGTCCCTTGGACAGCAAGGACACCAAACCAGTCAATCATAAATGAAATCAACCCTGAATATTCATTGGAAGAACTGATGCTGAAGCTGAAGCTCTGATAGTTTGGCCACCTGATGCAAAGAGCAGACTCACTGGAAAAGACACTGATGTTGGGAAAGATTGAGGGCAAGAGAAGAAGGGTAAAACAAAGGATGAGGTGGTTGGATGGCATCACTGACTCAATGGACAAGTTTGAGCAAACTCAAGGAGACAGTGAAGGATAGGGAAGCCTGGCATGCTACAGTTGATAGGGGTCTCAAAGAGTTGGACACGACTTAGCAACTGAATAACACCAACAACATATAGAAGAAATCAAGGTGGTCTTGTCACAAAGCTAGGCTGACTTCTCAACCAGCGAACACCAACTGCCAGCCATGACTGAACCTCCTTGGCCATTCTACACTAACTCAAAATACCATTCTGGCATCACTGAATATTGAAAAGCAAGAGAACATTGTACTTCTGTGTGAAAATACAAAGCTGGCTCTTAAATAAAGGGAGTATAGATTTTAGGGAAATGAAAACTGTGAAGAATGGCTAACTAATTAGCAAATCAAGGTATGTAAAAATAAGTACACATTCCTTCCCTGGCCCTCATGACTCATGGCCTTAGGGAACAAGCCATAAGTCCTTCAGTAACAGTTTAGAAGACACTTCTCTTACTTAGCTTCTTTTCTGGGGTTCCCAGGTGGCACAACGGTAAAGAATCTGCCTGACAATGCAGGAGACACAAGAGACATAGGTTCAATCCCTGGGTCAGGAAGATCCCCTGGAGTAGGAAATGGCAACCCACTTCAGAATTCTTGGCTGGGAAATCCCAGTTTAGAAGAGAAATAATAGTTTAGAAGAGAGTCCTCCCACTTAATTTCTCTTCTAAACTATACTTATACAAACATATATGTGTAGTTGTAATATCCAAGAGTCACTAGTTATTAAATGCTTTTATATGACAGATACATTCCTAATAGTTTTATATGTATTTGCTTAGTTTATGCTTACATCATTCCTATATGGAAAATATTATCTGCATTGCTATGTATGAAGGCTAAGTAACTTGTCCAAGGTAATACAACTAGTGAGTGACAGAGCCAGCTTTTCTGCTTCTTTAATCAATACTCTTATTCATTACATCATATTACATACTTTTTGCAGTATGCTTTAAACTTTTTTCTAGAATAATCTTGTATCTTTTTTCTTCATAATTTAAAAAACAGGTGAATCTGGGGAAGTATTAAGAATAAGTTACCAAAAGATTATGTCCAGCTTGAGTCCACTTAAAAGAAAACACAGACATATACACATTTAATTTTCATGTGTACATAAATAAGTTTTTGTTAGCTTTTCCCAAGATTATATTCGTTTAAATAACTTCTGACCATAAGAAATTTCTTTAGCTTATTTACAAACATATACCTTACACTTGTGTTTTAAAAGCCAATTTGTTAATGGCAGCTAAATTTGCACATAAAGTTGGTTGGAAATGCAAAACACAACTGAATCAAAGACTTAGCTTCTGGTTTTGTCTAAGACCCTATGCTCAATAAATACATCGCTGGAGCTGAGGCTGGAGAAAGGGTGTTCGCACTGACTATGCCATGCCTCATCTTACACTAGCACCTCTAGTTTTCTAAGTATTTGTAGTACATTTAACATATTACATTGGGAAAGAGAGGTTAGTTTTCTAAGAGTAAAAGAAAAGCACTCTTTTTAAAAGTATCACAGTACATATGATAGAATGGTACAGTAAATAAAACCTGACTCTTTATAACATTAAACTTGGATTTAAATAATCATCATTTCACTTACAAGTTATGTAAACTTGACCAGGTCTTGTCACAATTTTGTCTTGGTTTCCACATTAACATCAGGATCAAATTTTCTGATAGTAATTGTATAAAATATAAAATTTAATTTTACCCCCAAAATGAAATAGCAATTTGTTTGTTGATTTCTTTTTTGAAGACTCTAAGGACAATAAATGTATTTTTTTGAAGGACTTTTTATTTGTCATTGTAATATTAGGTGATTATCTATATGAAACAGTAGTTCTAAATTCAAATAATATAAAAAAAAAAAAAACTCTATTTGTCCAAACACCTTGGTACTTACATTATTTCCCTAGGACAAGAGAAGTTCCTTACTGAAATATAAACAGTCATCAGGTTTTAGTAATATATTGTGAATCCAAGAAAAAATTGGATTAAAAGGCCTTAAGGCAGTTTTAATTAAACAGAGCAGGGACACCTTCATAAACCGAAAGTCAGAGTTAGGCTTTCTTTCAACTTCTTCTTCATCTAGGAGAGACTTCATTTTAAGAAGACAAAATAATTCCAGAGATATAAAATACCAGCAGCACCCAACCTAGGGAGCCCTCTCCAGGAATGCAGAACTTTATGTATAGTTGATCATGCTGCTACTGCTGCTGCTGCTAAGTTGCTTCAGTTGTGTCCGATTCTGTGCGACCCCATTGATCATGACCCTTCTCAAAAGCAGAAAAAACATTACTGTTCTGTCTAGAACCTCAGATGACAGAGTGAAGAGAAATCAATCGGCTGTTGGCAGGACTTAGGCAATGCCGAAGAGCCCAGGTTTAGGTACAAAAATTACCAAAACCTCTAAGAGATAAAGTCTTAGAAGGTTACATGCATGCATGATATAGTCAGCCTAGTAGGTAACCATCCCCCATCTCCACCAGGGAGAGGCAAGATGTTCTATTTCTATAGTCTGATCTTTGAAAAAAAAAAAAAAGTTAAAGGGTAGAGCTAGGAAGAGTGACTTTTTTTCCCTTTTGTTTAAATAGGTCCAGTGACTAGAAGACTCCCATTCACTAAGACAGCCCACTATAATATAGGACACCTCTGTTATTTCAAGGGTGCTTCTTTATTCTGACAATCTCTGTGTATTGCATCTAGTCAAGGCTATGGTTTTTCCAGTGGTCATGTATGGATGTGAGAGTTGGACTATAAAGAAAGCTGAGCGCAGAAGAATTGATGCTTTTGAACTGTGGTATTGGAGAAGACTTGAGAGTCCCTTGGACTGCAAGGAGATCCAACCAGTCCATCTTAGAGGATATCAGTCCTGGATGTTCATTGGAAGGACTGATGTTGAAGCTGAAACTCCAATACTTTGGCCACCTGATGCGAAGGGCTGACTCGTTTGAAAAGACCCTGATGCTGGGAAAGATTGAGGGCAGGAGGAGAAGGGGACGAAGGAGGATGAGATGGTTGGATGGCATCACTGGCTCAATGGACATGGATTTGGGTGGACTCCAGGAGTTGGTCATGGACAGGGAGGCCTGGCGTGCTGTGGTTCATGGGGTCACAAAGAGTCGGACACGACTGAGCGACTGAACTGAACTGAACTCTGTATGGGATGAGGGGAGGGAGTTCTAAACACTAGAAGTCTTTTTTAAAAAGCTCTGAGAACCAGGATGAAGATAGGCATTTGCTTCACAGAGAAAGGATGGAAAGTTTTAAAAGGGAAGAAATATATAAAAGTGGAGGCTGTATACTTAAAAAACAAACACAAAACTTTTGTAACCCAACCAGGGTTTTACCAGGGACACACTCTACAGGGCAGCCTCAAACAAATGTCATTTTTCTCTACTTCTCACTTATACCTCTCTAGCCACTCAACCCTAAGTTATTATATATTTTAAATATATTTCAGGTGTGTACTGTGATTACACCATAGATGCCTAAAGTTTTAAATATTCTTTGAAATTTTAACCAGCATTCTGAGAAATCATTGCAACTTTCCAACTTAAGTGGAACATGAGAAAACCAGTTAAATTATATCAGAGAAGGAAACCACACAGTGAGTGGAAAGAGGACAACATCCAGAGCTAAAAAAAATCTAGGTTCTCACAGAAGCTCTCCCACTTAGCAGTTGTATGATCTGGTTGAGTTACTTCACTGCTCTGGGTCTCTGTTCCCTCACTTCCTCACCTGTCAAATGGGTACCAGTCCACAAAGAGTGGGCAATAGCGCACCAGGTACAACAGTCATGGGAAACCTCACTGTAATCTACAAAGCACTATATAAATCTTAGGGTATTTTTTTTTCTTACTTGTGTTGATGTTTTTCTTTATTCCTTATCTTTTTATATTGTGCATGGGGTTCCCATCACGTCATGGCATCTGGCCCCATCACTTCATGGCAAATAAATGGGGAAACAATGGAAACAGTGGGAGACTTTATTTTGGGGGGCTCCGAAATCACTGCAGATGGTGACTGCAGCTATGAAATTAAAAGACACTTGCTCCTTGGAAGAAAAGTTAAGACCAACCTAGACAGCATATTAAAAAGCAAAGGTTCGTCTGGTCAAGGCTATGGTTTTTCCAGTAGTCATGTACGGATGTGAGAGTTGGACTATAAAGAAAGCTGAGGGCCAAAGAGTTGATGCTTTGGAACTGTGGTGTTGGAGAAGATTCTTGAGAGTCCCTTGGACTGCAAGGAGATCAAATCAGTGCATCCTAAAGGAAATCAGTCCTGAATATTCATTGGAAGGACTGATGCTGAAGCTGAAACTCTAATACTTTGGCCACCTCATGCAAAGAATTGACTCATTTGAAAAGACCCTGATGCTGGGAAAGATTGAAGGCAGGAGAAGAAGGGGATGACAGGGGATGAGATGGTTCGATGGCATCACCAACTCGATGGACATGAGTTTAAGTAAGTTCTGGGAGTTGGTAATGGACAGGGAAGCCTGGTGTGCTGCAGTCCATGAGGTCGCAAAGATTCAGTTCAGTGACTGAACTGAACTATTCCTTATCTGGTTATGTTAATAGAGAAATGTGGCCATAGATTGGTTGTCTCTTGCAATGCTCAATAGAATTATTGCTGCATGCAAATACACAGACTTGACTAACTTTCTCATTAGGTGGTAAGAAAAATTTTGACTTTAAAAACAGAAAAAACTTGAGCTCAAACCATAATCTTTTTTTCTCAATCATTTGAATTCATTTTTCATTTTTATAAAATGTTATAGGATTACTTCCAAGGGTTGTTATAAATAAGTCTCTGCCATAATAGAAGGCTACATGAAGCCCACAAAGAAGGCACCCTAGAATATCTGGTTCTGGTGGCCAGGCAGGATTGACTAAAAAGAACATAATAGAATAAAAGGTATTACATACAAATGAAAATGGGGGGAAAAGCCTAGATTAGCTATACTCAAATCAGACAAAATAGACTTTAAAAGAGAGTGTATTAAAATACAAAGGGCATTGCATAAAGATAAAGGGGTCTAGTCAGTAAGAAGATTTAATGCATATAAATAACAGTTATCCAAATTGCAAAGGAAGAAACAAACTGTCACTATCTGAAGATGGCATAATAATATATGTAGAAAACCTTAAGACTCCACCAAAAAATTGCTAGAACTAATAAGTGAATGTAGTAAAACTACAGGATACAAAAGCTATATATACAGAAATCTGTTGGCATTTCTATACACTAATAACAAACGGTGAGAAAAAGAAATTATGAAACCAATTCCATTTCCAATTGTATAAAAAAGTATAAAATACTTGGAAATAAATTTAAACAGGGAAATGAAACATCTGTACACTGAAAACTGTAAGTCATTGACAGAAGAAAAGAAGACATGAATAAAGGGCATGATATTCTATGTTCATGTACTGAGATAATAAATCTTATTAAAATATCCAAAGCAATCTACAAATTCAATAAAATCCCTATCAAACTTCTAATGTTGTGACTCACAAAACTAGAATGAATAATTTAAAAATTTTATGAAACTACAAAAGAATCCACTGCAGGAGTCTCACACATGTCTCTGATTCCTATATGGATCTTCTGTCTTCAGACTGTTACCATTTGGAAAGAATCCACAAACATAACTTCTAACTTCCGCTCTATGAATCTACGTTATCTTCTTAAGTGTTAGTTGCTCAGTCATGTCTGACTGTTTGTGACCCTATGGACTGTAGCCCACCAGGCTCCTCTATCCATGGAATTTTCCAAGCAAGAATACTGGAGAGGGTTGCCATTTTCTTCTCTAGGGGATTTTCCCAACCCAGGGATCAAACCTGGGTCTCCTGCATTGCAGGCAGATTCTTTACCAACTGAGACACCAGAGAAGCCTACCATGCACCCAGTAGAACTGGTTTCCTTCTAGGACCCACTCTCATTTCTTGAAAGCCTAAGTTATTCATTAGAGTACACACTCCACAGGGGTCACCAAGACAGTGTACATTGGCCTTTGGCATTCCTAGACCCACAGGATAGTCCAGGGTTGTGAGGTTGCTTAGATACCCCAAGACTTGGAGAGCATTCCAGAGCAGGCATGAACATGCCAAGTCTGCTCTTTTGGGAAATATGAGCTGCACACGATTTTGGTTTTCTTCATGTCCAGCTGGTAACCCACTTGATCTCTTACAAACATACACACACTTACACATGAAGACATCACCTCTCAAAGATATGCAGAGAATAGCATATAAATATGCTTCATGGAAAATATTTTCCTAAAATCTTGCCAAGTATGTAAGATCATCTGCATCACAATGAATTTAGTATTTCAGATAATTATTTAGATTCTTAGCATTGTGCATTTCTCTCACTCTTACCCCCATTCTCAAACTGCACACTGGTGCCAGAATTAAGAAATAATCCTGGGTCAAATATTGCCTGGTGGTTTCTGTGAATATACTAAGTCAAGGGCTTCCCTGGTGGCTCAGCGGTAATCCACCTGCAGTGCTAAAGCGACAGGAGATGTGAGTTCAATCCCTGGGTTGGAAAGATTCCCTGGAAGAGCACATGGCAACCCACTCTGGTGTTCTTGCTTGGAGAATCCCATGGACAGAGGAGACTGGCCAGATAAAGCTCATAGCATCGCAAAGAGTCAGACATGACTGGAGCAACTGAGCATGCATGCAGGCATACTAAGCTAAAGTTTTTTGAAAGCCAGGTAAGAACTCAAGTTGTTAGATAAGGTGTATTCTCAGAACTTCTGCAGGTGGTTGGGAAGGGAATGTTTGGAGAAGGAAAGGTATCCTCTTTAGTTAATTGTTGTTATTGCTCTTATTGTTTTTCATTATGGTTCTCACCATGGTTAATCATAAAATCAGTACATTTATCATTTGGTTTTATCAATAAATTTACTATAAACTTTCCACAATAATTTATATATCCTTGCATTTTTTCTTTTTATGTATTTTTTAATATATGAATATGCCTAGAAATCTGTATATGATGCTAATGGAATGAGAGTCAAGAGATTTACATTCTAATTACTTGGCTTGGTATGTCACAGAGGAATAAATATTCTGATAATCCCCATGCATGCAGGCATTAAATATGGTAATGACACAAAGGGAGAAAGTAAGAGAAGCAAAAAGAGGTCGATAGAGGGAGATAGAGAGACTAAAATGTGAAGATTTGATAGGAAATGATGAGGTGTTCTTTCTCAGTCAGGTCAAGACCTTGTATCAGCTTTAAATCAAATTGCTGTCAGGAGAGAATCTGTCCACCCAAAGCCAAACCGTTGAAAAGCAAATGGATTAGACTGCGTAAATGCCATCTTCACTTGAACACAAGTGATATTATTCAGGCTTTTGCATTTCAGGTATGCTACTAAAAATATTGTGGCAGGAGAAGCAAGAACTCAAAAATTAGACTCTGCTTTTAGAAACTGGGGACTAATCATCCCTTCTTTTGAAAACTAATGTTTTCTCCTACATAAAATGTGTTTTATTGCAATTTGCAAAACAGCCATCCCTTTAAATTAAATCATTGTTTATCAGGGGAAAGTTAATTGAAAAACATGTTTTTCTAACTAAATGGAAGCCTGCATCATGCAGGCAATAAACATTCTTACTTGAAAGGAATTCTTGCTCCTTCTTCTAAGACTGCCATGGGAATAAAATAGGAAAAGAAAAAAAGAGAGAGAGAGAAAGCCCCACACAGCCCTGAAGTTGTGTCTGGCTTAGGAGCCAAATGGGATTTTGAAGTCCTAAAGTTTTCTATTCACTTCTAAATTTAACACCCACAAATTTCCCTTTTGGCAAATTGTGTTCCCCCAACCCAAGTACAAGCCATTTTTGAGGAATTCTAAGTCAGCAGCTCCTTGTTAACAGCCATAGCTAAGCCTGCTCCACTGGACTTTTGGCAAAAGTTTATTTTATAGTTTCTGGATGTTCATTCAATCTAGAATGAAAGTGAAAGGAAACAGCTGATCTATACCACCAGCTGAAATGTGGAATGGAATTATTTTCAAATGTAAACTATCTGTGGATCAGGATTCAGGGGAAGATAGCCTTTTTTGTCTCAATGCTTAGTTTTTCTGCAACACCATGGACTGTAGCCCGCCAGGCTCCTCCCTCCATGTGATTCTCCAGGCAAGAATACTGGAGTGGGTTGCCATTTCCTTCTCCAGGGCATCTTCCTGACCCAGGGATTGAACCCAGGTCTCTCACGTTGCAGGTAAAGTCTTCCATCTGAGCCATCAGGGAAGTACTTTCTGTCACAGGCCTATTGCTAAAAAGGTCACTGCTTTTTTCATTCTTTGGAAATACAATAGTTTTTCCTCAGCTTGTGCTTAAACTCATCTTGTGCTTGAAGACAGGGAAATGAGTTTCCAGTTGCTACAAATTTATGCTCTAGTGTCAATGGATTACAAGGTCTATTGTGAAAGAATACTAACAGTATTTGGTTCGAGAAGAGAATTACATCTGAGGGAAGTAGGAAGGCAAAAGGAGGTCAGAAGATGGAACTAAGAAATAAATGAAAAGCATTATTAGAGGGGAGCCTCAGAAGCCCAAGAGCTGAACTGAGAAAATTTGCTCAAAATGGAAGGAGATTTGCAGTCCATTAAGGGCCAAGGCAGTGGATCTAATCAAAGTGTACTGTAATAGGTGACCTTCAAGAGATCAGGAACCAACTGGAATTGCCTTCATAGGAAATACAGTATGCCTTACTTGTTTGACACTTTCTTCCTCTTTTCTTTACCTGGTGAAATCTTTCTTATTCTTCAAGAACTAGCTCAAATGTTCCTCCATGAAACATTTCCAAGCCCCCAAAGTGAACTCAAATTTCCAATTAACATGCGCTTGCATGGGTGCTAAGTCACTTCAGTCATGTCTGACTCTGCAATCCTATGGACTATAGCTTGTTAGGCTCCTCTGTTCATGGGGTTCTCCCGATAAGAATACTGGAGTGGGTTGCCATTACCCACTCCAGGGGATCTTCCCCACCCAGGGATTGAACCCACATCTCTTATATCTCCTGCATTACATTGGCAGGCGGGTTCTTTACCACTAACACACCCTGGGAAGCCCAGATTAATATGTGACCACCCTATAATATTCATTTAAGACCATTTATCACATCTTATTCCATTGTTTATGCCTAAAGAAAATGACCTTCTAACGTGTGAGTTGTTTTTTTTTTTTTTTTAATCTTGGATTGTTTGTTGACTACTACATACTTTGCACATGGTAGATGACTAAGACATGCTCTACCTGGTACCTGAGCAATTATGGGCAGTGAGAATTGGGCTTGGTCCCAAACTCCCTATCCTATCCCTATGGATCAGTTGAATTGAGAATTGTTAACACCACAGTCTTAAAGAAAGATACATACATACAAATATATATATGTATATATATATATATATTTGGATAGTGCAGACAGTACAGCAAATAGGGGCACCAACTCCATACCCCTTCAGGCAAGACACTTACATTACAGTCTGGAAATTTTCTGCAGAATGCATATAGTTGATGACAGAATATCAATGCTTTCTCCTGGACTATGTACTACCAGATCCCCATTTTCAGTTGTATATTTAAGAGCTTAAGAATTCAGTTGGATCTCAAAACATCATCCTTATGACATAATGAAGTTAGAGTTTATTTCCTTCTTTTTCTTGCTACTCATATACTATATGAACATGATTTTTACTGATGTATTTCTTCAAATAGTTTAGGTTACAGGAAGGGATTAATTATCACTGGCTTTTTTATTGAAACAGCATTCTAATTTTTACGGGTTTGTTTGCCTAACTGACCTTATGAAACTAAATTTCAGTTCAGTCGCTCAGTCGTGTCCGACTCTTTGAGACCCCAAGGACCACAGCACGCCAGGCCTCCCTGTCCATCACCAAGTCCTGGAGTCTACCCAAACTCATGTCCATTGAGCTGGTGATGCCATCCAACCATCTCATCCTCTGTCGTCCCCTTCTCCTCCTGCCTTCAATCTTTCCCAGTATCAGGGTCTTCTCAAATGAATCAGCTCTTGGCATCAGGTGGCCAAAGTATTGGAGTTTCAGCCACTGCTCACTTCTCCAGCTCCGCACAGCCGGAAACAAAATTTAGGACCAAAGGAATTAAAACTCTCCCAGAGTCAGCATAGATATCTCAGGAATTCTATCTTAGGAATATAATATTATTATTTGTTTTCCCCCAAACAATATTTATTGTATTTCCTTTACCCAAGAATGGGAAATCACAAATGTATTTTTAAAATTTTCCTACAATACATAAATATATAGCACAAATATAAAATTCAACATAAGAAAGGACATAAGGAATTCAGGTTAATAGTCATAGCTGAGGAAGAACAGAAAGAACTATAATCAAAGTTGAGTACAGGGGTGGTCACAAGTATATTTGCAATTTTCTTCTTTTAATAAAGATCTAGCAAATGTTAGTACTTGTTAAGCTAAGTGGCTGGGTCACAGATACGGCCATATAACTATCAATTCTTATCCATGTGTAAAATATTTAACCACAAAAAAATAACATTTTCACTTAATTATAAAAAAATAATGTTAAAAAATAATAATTCCCTAGGCAGTGAATTGTGGCCGGTAATATTTGTCTACGCAATGGCCATTTTCTTTCTGTCCAACAGATATCTAATTTTTTTTTTGCTCTCCTTTGAGCAACCTTATCCTTCAAGTGGTCTGGACCTCTCCCCATCTGTACAAACTGAAACATCATCTTCTTGCTAACAATTGTTTTAGGCAAAGGAGATAAGGAGATTTGGACCAATGAAGGGGCATCAGAGGGAATTCTGGGAAAGTTTTCTAGATTTTAAATACAGTCAGACTTCTGGGTTTTGCTGTCTACATGCGTTTCCTGGAACTGCAGCTGTCATCCTGCTACCTGTAGACCCCAGCTTTAGCGGTAAGTAAACACTCGGAGAAAGGCAGAAAGATGGAGAATTAATTACGGGATTAACTAATCATGTAACACTTGTCTTTACACTTCTTGTAATGTGAAATAGCAAATATTCTTAAAGCTATTTTTTCATTGAAACAACTCAAAAACCTGCTAATTGATATGTACTTGTTGTGTGGATTGTCTACTTAGGATAAATTCTCAAAGATAATTACTCTTGATTGCTCTTGAAATATATTTTAAATTCTTTTCCAATATAATAACTTTAAAATTTAAGAACATAGGAAAATTCAAAGACTACGAAAAATAATGACCATAATAATAATTTTTACGCATAACAAACCATGTTAAAAACTCTTGAGCTATTGATCTTCTATCCAAAAAAAGTATCACCAATGGAAACGAACTCACAATATTGTCTAAAATTTCAAGGATACTGTGCTCTCCCAGAGTTAGTTCCCTGTCTATGAATTTTAAGTTAAGAATCCCTGATAACAGAGTTTTAAATAACATAAAATATTCACAAGAGTTACTTCATCTAATGACTAGTTATGCTGATTTTTAAGAAAAATTTATGCCAATTCTTATCTTATTTACAAATATTTTTTCTATCCCAACAAAAGTTAGGTCTTTGAAGTTAATGTAATGCCACCTCCTTCTTCAAAATCAAAACCACTTCCTCTGCACTGTTTTTTTTTTTTTAATTTCTTTGAATTTTCCAGTCAAAACTTGCTAATATGGCTACTGCTGTTAACACTTTTATTTTTATCTTTTTAAGTTGAAGAGTGTGGTTCTAGAATTGCTGGCAAACACCAGGAATTTTTGATTATCTTTAGCAAATTGTTGTGAACAAAGCAGATAAAAGAGCTGGTTGTCAGAACTATTAATGCTGATTAAAGTAGGCTGTGTGGGCCCATAGAGCAAGTTTGTTTGTTTTGAAGCATTCATGCTGTAAGGAATCCAGGCCATCCTTTCTCATTTCCATGGCAATACCTAGGTTTTCTGTGTATATGATGGGTGAAGCATGCTCTGACAACTCAAACATTAGCCTGGTCCAAAATTGTACTGGAATAAATAAATGCGGGAGAAGTGAAAAGGCATGTATACTTGTGAACCTTACCAATTCAGTCACTTTACAGCCAATAGAAGAGACACTATATAAACACTCCTGTCTTACCTTCACTCTATTATTACCCTGCACTAATATTGATAAAATATTCAGAATGTGTTTGAACAAACTTTCTTATCTTTTCCCCTGAACATCTTTGGTGAAGACTTTTTATCTTTTTCATTGATTCCTTTTGTTTTTAGTAGCTACTGCTAAGTTGATTCAGTCGTATCCGACTCTGTGCGACCCCATAGACGGCAGCCAACCAGGCTCCCCCGTCCCTGGGATTCTCCAGACAAGAACACTGGAGTGGGTTGCCATTTCCTTCTCCAATGTGTGAAAGTGAAAAGTGAAAGTGAAGTTGCTCAGTTGTGTCCGACTCGTAGCAACCCCATGGACTGCAGTCCATCAGGCTTCTCCGTCCCTGGGATTTTCTAGGCAAGAGTACTGGAGTGGGGTGCCATTGCCTTCTCCTGTTCTTAGTAGATAGGGTCTTAATTAACACATTACAGACAACAAAAAGGCAGTAAACTAAGCTAGTGATAAAAAGAAGATACAAAATATCAAGAAACATTTGGACATTTACCATGCACATGTTACAGTACTAAATCCTTTATGTATGTGAAGTCATGTGTGTGATGTTATGTAGGTGATATCACTTAATCTAATAATTTAAACAACTCTATAAAATAGAAGTTATATTCATTTTACATAGAAGAAGATTTACATATTCTTTTACATAGAAGAAGACTGTAGTTTAGAGACTAATTAGATAACCCAAGCTGACACAATCATATACAACCAAACCAAGATTCAAATCCGGATCCACACTATACTGACAGTTTCTATATATAAACATATATGTGTGTCTACATTCTATGTCTTACCTCTATTAAATGCATATGTCTCTATGTTTGTATATCTCTCTCCTTTTTTCATTACATCTTTTGTATCAAAGCCATTTTTTATTGTGGTACAATAGACATGTAACATTATATTAGTTTCAAGAGTACAATATAAAGATTAGATACTTGTATATATTGCAAAATGATGACCATGTAAATCTAGTCAACATCCATCACCATAGTTACAGAAAATCTTTTTCTTGTGATGATAACTTTTAAGATGCACTCCCTTAGCAGCCTTCAAGTATGCAATACAGAATTATTAACCATAGTCACAATGTTGCCTGGTTATATCTTTTTAAACCTCTTTTTCGGAAAAGGCAATGGCACCACTCTAGTACTCTTGCCTGGAAAATCCCATGGACGCAGGAGCCTGGTAGGCTGCAGTCTATGTGATCACAAAGAGTCAGACACGACTGAGTGACCTCACTTTCACTTTTCACTTCTATGCATTGGAGAAGGAAACGGCAACCCACTCCAGTACTCTTGCCTGGAGAATCCCAGGGATGGCGGAGCCTGGTGGGCTGCTGTCTATGGGGTCGCACAGAGTCAGACATGACTGAAGTGACTTAGCAGCAAACCTCTTTTTATCATACAAATCACTCTTCAAGTATATACATCTGTGATTAAGTCACTCTCTAAATTTCATAGATTATTTTATCTCAGGTTATAAGGACAAAAATTATTTTTCTGAACTTTAATAATACAAATGAAAGTCTACTCAAAATTATTTTTTTACTTAATTTAGACTCTAATAGCTAGTACACATAAAAGCTTTGTATTTTAAAATTAGCATTGAAACTTTAAGCATGCTAAGTTCATATATATATATATATATATATATATACATATGTTAATGTGTGGCATTGCCTTTTTCTTCAATTTTCCATCAGTGGTCAATGAATGTTTCTGTCATCACCCTATTCTAACTTAATAAGAAATGAGTTTCTTCACAAATACATAAATGTCACCTTTCAATATTTTGTTCCCACAAACATAATGTCTTTGTACTTCAAAACTTCAGATTACTGAAGGGGATTTTTATTCAAATTGTTCTGATTCAGATATCAGAGAAGGTTCTAATTCACATAAAATATCCAAGCCCTAAGTTTAACTGCTCCTCAGTATCAGCAGCCCCCACCAGCCGCTCTTGCGCAGTTGGGCCCACAGCCCAGCACGTGAAGGGGCTGATCCACCTCTTCAGGACCTGGTCACTCTTCACCTCACCTTCCACACAATTTAGGATGGGTGTTTTGCAGAGAGAGTGAATATTTGCTTCTTTTCACTTTTCATTAATTTGATATTAAAAAAAAAAGTCTCCCTTAATAAATTCACTTTCTTGCAGGGAAAGAAAAGTAGTACGTCTCTCTCGCTTTCCTGCAGCTTTCTTATCTCTCATATATTCAGGTTGCAGAGGAGGAACTGTCATCTTTCTTCTCTAATTCATACTACATGGAGCCAGAAATAATGGTGTTTTCTGCTTGAATGCAAACCAATCATTTATCTGAACGTCCCTGAAAAGACTTAATTTGCTCAACTAGTCAGTATTCCGCCTCCGTTAAAGGAACCCAGACGCACACTTGGATTTTTCTTTTAATTCATGTTTCACCCCCTGTTCACCCCACACCCCACCTCCTGCAACTTTCCCAAGTAAGGACCGGCTGCCAACCCCTCCCCTTCACCTTCTTTAAGTTATTATTTTGTGCTCTAGCTACCACTCGCGCTGTGTCTCAAACCTAAGGATTCACATTTGCCTAAAATAAATAATAAGCAGAGGGAACAATCAGCTTGTTTGCTACCTTTTCTGAGAGCATGACGTAATGCTGTACTATTCAGCAAGGGCAGCAACTGGTTGACAGACATTTAAAGAATCTCAGTGGTGAGTGATGAGGAATGTCCCAGTAAGGCCTGGCAGCAAAATCCAAACTCACACACAAGAAGCTTTTTAAAGGCACAGTGGGAAGAATTTTTAATGTTTCCATTCAGAGAGGGATTTAACTGCACATTGACAAACCATCTAGACACTTTGTGCTCAGAGCTAGAATGTGGCTTTTCTTTTTCTTGTATCCTTATGCTATTCCGCACAGCTCTGAACAGGATCAATACTAATAAACCTCCACTTGTTCTGTAGGCATTTCTTACTTTCCACCCTAATTATAAAGAAAGAGAAAGAATTAAGAATTTGAAGAATTACATTTAAATAAAGTTCTATTATCTGATTGATTGGAAGATATTATCTATTTATAGCTTTGGAGTCTTTATAAAATTATTTTTTAAAAGTCTCCAAATTAATTCAATGTATTAGGTAAATAAATAACATTGGATTTTAGGACTGAGGGAGATAATGAAACACTAAAGATGACAAATCAAGAAAATATATTATATACATATGTTATGTGCATATAAGCATGCATAATTGCATATATGTAACCAAACATATGTATGTGTTAATATTAACATTTAAACAACCTATGCAATGTGAAATTATATACCATTCCCATCTATCTCACTTCTGTGTCTCAGACTTCCTTCTGTAAAATAGGATTGGCAAGCTAGGTTCTCCAAGTCTTCTTTAAAACTTTGTAATGAATTTGCAACTTTGAAATTTTAAGTTCCAGAGACATTTAAGGGAAGAAGCTAATATGGACTAGCATGGTCACAAAAATCTTTATGGAGGAAGAACTGAAGCAGTCTATTGAAGGGTAAATAGAATATGCTAGTGACAAAAGAATAGATTTTTATGAGACTAAGCTTTCTGAAACATTATCTATCCAGTAGTGACAAATATATAATTAAAAATTTCAGTGGTTAATGGAGTTGAGTGAGCAAATGACTACCCTGGCAAAGGAGAAGACCTGCTCTCTGCCTTTTGTCACAGAAACTTGGGTGTGTCAAGATTTCCTTGAGATCAAGTCCTAAATTCTAAATTGCTCCAAGGAATAAGTTATAATCACAGGTTTGTGCACCAGGCAGAGATATCTGGAAAATTAGACATTTTTTCAGTTGATGCCTTGGCTCTAGACCAGAGAATCAAACTTGATAAGAGTTCACCAGGTTTCACGTCCAAAAATTGTTCTAGGAACTTCAGTTCAGTTCAGTTGCTCAGTTGCATCCTACTCTTTGTGACCCCATGGACTGCAGCATGCCCATCCTCCCTGTCCATCACCAACTCCCAGAGCTTGCTCAAACTCATGCCCATTGAATCGGTGATGCCATCCAACCATCTCACCCTCTGTTGTCCCCTTCTCCTCCTGCCTTCAATCTTTCCCAGCATCAGGGTCTTTTCCAATGAGTCAGTTCTTTGCATCAGATGGCCAAAATATTAGAGTTTCAGCTTCAGCATCAGTTCTTCCAATGAACACTCAGGACTGATTCCTTTAGGATTGACTGGTTGGATCTCCTTTCAGTCCATGGGACTCTCAAAAGTCTTCTCCAACACCACAGTTCAAAAGCATCAAATCTTCAGCACTCAGCTTTCTTTATAGTCCAACTCTCACATCTGTACACAACTACTGGAAAAACCATAGCTTTGACTGGATGGACTTTTGTTAGCAAAGTAATGTCTCTGCTTTTTAATATGCTGTCTAGGTTGGTCATAGCTTTTCTTCCAGGGAGAAGGCATCTTTTAATTTCAGGGATCACCAAAACAACCCCACTCCCCTCCCCAACTTTATATCACTGACATATAACATTGTGTGAGTTTAAGGTGTACAGCATGTCAATTTGATACACATATACCACAAAATGATTACCGTTACAGTGTTAGCAAACATCTCCACAATGTGGCATGAGACAATTCTCTCTTTTTTTTTTTTTTTTTTGGTGGGGAGAATATTTAAGGCTTACTCTCTGAGCGATTTTCAAATACAGAACACAGTATTGTTAGCTACAATTGTCAAGCTATACATTAGAGCCCCAGAACTTATTTGTCTTATACTGGAAGTTTGTCCCCTTTCACCAACATCCCCATTTCTCCCACTCACTCAGCCCCTAGTAACCACCATTCTACTTGCTGTTTTTTAAGTGGTCTTTATCTCTATTGAATGACTCCAAATTCATTGAGTCTCCAGAGCAAAGAGTTGCTCTCTTTGTTCTGTGAATCATCAGATCATCTCAATTCAGAACCTTCAGATTTACCTAAGAAGAAATAACAAGGAAGGAAAGATTGATGGTCATTTTATATATAACAGAATTTCATGATATATTTTTAAGTGAAAATGAGTAGATTACAGAAGATAGTACTCTGATTTATACTGTGCACGGACACAGTATATCCTGCAAACTACCAAAGTGAGCTTGAAACTGGTCTTTGGTAGGATTACAGAGGGGAAGTTAGTAGCAATATAGTATGAGATTCTCCAAAAGAAGGAAATGGTGATAATGTAAAGCTGATATGGGATGAATTCAGCTAAATGTCAATTGTTTTCATAGAATTATAAACTTTGTAGATATGGGGTTTTATAAACAATTAGCAGAGACAAAATGGAAACAGAATATTGAGTCTATTTATGAATCCAGGTATATCAAAATTTGGGTTGTTGACCAAGCTGGTCTTATGTCTGGAAGCAAAACCTTAGGCCAAACTTTAGGCCCAAACGATATCAAAGGATCCAAGATATTCTAGCTAGGCAGTAAAAATAGGTTCAACTGAAACAAATAAATGTATTCCCAGAGAAAAATGCAAGAGTAGGATTTAAAGCTAACGGGAGCAGAATGGAGGTATAAGTGAGGCTGGCCAAACACAGGGCAGCTGAAAGAATTCTTCCAGAAATCCTGGCATTGCTTCTGCTTTTTCCTGAATGTTCAATGTGCAAATGATTTAAAAGCTCTGACCATGACTGCTGACAAAGAAATAAAATAGTCATCATCTATCCAAAATTAAATAAGCATTTCATGCAATACTTGAGGCAAGATGGAGAAGTAAGGGCTACATGAAAATTCATATAGATGAATCCATAATTAATTGAGTGAACATATCCAGGAAAGGGACTACAGAATCTTCACATCGACTTGAAGCTTCTCTAGTGGTTGATCTAGTGATCTATGGGTACTTCTGCCCCTTTTTACATTTTCAGTAATAACTTGAATGGAACCATTAGAAAGGAGAACTAACACAAAAGTGGATTGCTGTCACAGGCAAAATAAAATATGTTTAAGATAATATTTAAGATTCTATTCTCATGCTCAAGCTCAGTCACTGAGTCACATCAGACTCTGCGACCCCGTGGACTGTAGTCTGCCAGGTTCCTCTGTCCATGGGATTTTCCAGGCAAGAATGCGGGGATGGGTTGTATTTTCCTCCTCCAGAGGATCTTTCCGTGTCTCCTGCATTGGCAGGTAGACTCTTTACCACTAGGCCACCTGGGAAGCTCTTAAGATTTATGTATGTGTGTTAGTTGCTCAGTCATGTCTTACCCTGTGCGACCCCATGGACTGTAGCCCACCAGGCTTCTCTGTCCATGGGATTCTCCAGGCAAGAATACTGGAGTGGATTGCCATGCCCTCCTCCAGGGGATCTTCCCAACCCAGGGATTGAACCTGGGTCTCCTGCATTGAAGGCAGACTCTATCATCTGAGCCACAAGGGAAGTTTAATCTTAGTATAAGATTCTATACTAAGGTTTAATTTTGAGACAAATCAGGGAGATCTATATGGCAGAGGGGATATGCTATATCCATAGACTGAATGGTTCAATGTCACAAAGATAACATTTCTGTCAATATAATCCCAATTGAAATACCAGAAAAAGGTATTTTATTCTAGTGTTTTTTTCTCCTAGAAATTGGAAAATGATTCTAAAATGTGTATGGAAATGCAAGGGATCTAAATAACCAAAATAATTCTGGTATAATGTATGTCAAAGTATAACTTATAACGAAACTTACACTAAGCTTGATATAACACAAGCAGTATCTGTACTAAAAATAAGACTTAACACACACATACATATATGGATAAAGTAATACTACAAAATGAGGGGTGGGGGTTGGGGAGAGAGATGTGGTGTTCCCAACACATGGTGCTGGTTCAGTTGAATATCCTTGTTTTCAAAGTACATGAATATTGACCAGTATCTCACATCATGCCCAAAACTCAACTGCAGGAAAATTGTAGATCTAAAAGCAAACAGTAAAACGGTAATAAGAAAGAAGTTTCTAAAAGATAGTACAGAAGAAATGTTCATTTCCTTGAAATAGTTTTCCTAAGTAGATTTCTTAGATACGAACCATAAAGTATTAATAAATTAGGCTTTGTTAAAATTAAAATTGTGGTTCATCAAATGATACTACTAAGAGTGAAAAAACTCAGTTGAAAGGTTGGGAAAATATTTGCAATACATGTGTCCTAATTATTTGAAACACATAAAACTCCTGCAAATGAATAACAAAAGGACGTAAAACTCATTGAAGAAATGGGCAAAACACTAAACATAACTTTAGAAGATAGGATATACCCAGTAAGTATATGAAAATGTCTTCTGGAGTATTTTACATGATAGCATTAATGTAGTTGAATGGCATAATAGTCTATAGAAACTCTACATGAACAAAACCTCTGCAGATGATGGTGTGACCAAAAATGGGAGCCTTTAGGCAAGACAGTCAATGTGCATTTCTTTCTTTCCATATAAACCTGAACTATTTTTTGAGCTTCTTTACCAATGAGGACTAAGAGTAATGCATTTCCCAGTCCAGAAGTTATAGATTAAATGGCAGATTTTTTGCAGATCCCTCTCAGTAAAGACAACACATCTACCAGAGCAGCCACACTGGAGACTGAGGTTGTTCACCTTTATGGCAATTTATGATGATCTGCCACAATTTACCTGTTTGTTTTTTTTTTTTAGGAGCCAATTAGGTAAATTTAATAGGGAATAATGAGGACTCCATAACTTGTGTTCTTTAAGTTTTTGTGTTGTAGAACTAATCTCTTCAATTATTCCCAGGGCATATTGCTTCTGTTTTACCACCTTGGCTACAAACCAAGGAGGGAGGGGATAGTTTTAGAGACTTTCACTTGACCCTTTCTCTTATGATGGTTCTTAATAAACAGGTTAAGGCCATGTCAACTATACAAATTTCTTTGTGGTTTTTTTTTTGGATACAAATTTGTTTGTAAGCCAGTCATCATTGTTAGGGGGGAAAAAAGTAGAATGAAGCAAACCTAGGGGATAAAATAAACTTCCCAGCAGGATGCTGCTCTCAGGAAAAAAATTTAAAAAAATCACAGAAAGGTGATTTTTCCTCTTCAATGGAACAGACTGTACAATACCCCAAATCCCCAAACTATATTCTTTGAATCAAAATTCAACTGAAATGATCATCTCTATGCTTATATATTTGTTTAAATGGATTGAATCTATCTAACATTAAAGAAATAATGTTGAAATTCTCCCCTTTATAATGATTAAAAAGCATTTTTAATATCTATAAAAAATAAACTGGTCAAATACAAAGCAAATGAGGGAGCAAGCTTTACAGAACTTGGGGGCAAAAGCATTCCACATCAAAATAAGGACCTTGACTTTTGAATATGTTTGGAGTCTTTAAGAAATGCAAAGTGAGTGACTGAATGAGCAAGGGGAGAGTGATAGTGAAGACTGAAGATTTTATTACACACCTCACAGAATTTGATAGGTTATGCAGATTAAATATTCAATATTCAGTAAGAATATTGAAGATTAGAAAAACAATAAATGATCTATTATTCATATAAATTATCTTATATTGAAAAATTTGTGAATGCACATTAATTTAAGGCAAATATAGAATACTCATGCAATCTGATAACCATAAAGCAATCTTGTTTATTGTAAAAATATCATGGAGTTCACATTCTATGAAATTAACTTAGAAATATAAAACATTGAAGATAAATTCATCAGTGAAAAAAGTACAGTTGGAACTTTAAAAAAAATGTAAAGTAACTAATGAATCAATTAATACATTATAAAGATTAAAGAGTACTTAGAACTGAAAGGTAATTAAAAGGCTATCTAATGAAACCTATGATAAAGCAATAATGCAAAAGAAAACTGTAAGTTTTAAATAATTAAAGTTGGAAGAAAAAGGCTAAATATTAATGAGCTATGTGAGGAAGATAAATAAGCAGGAAAAAGAACAGTAGGATAAACCCCAGTGTGATAAAGGTAAGAACAGAAAGTAATGAACTAAAGAACTAATTTACACTTAAGAAGGTAAACAAGAGTCATTGCTTAAGAAAAACTAATGCAATTGACAAATCTCTGAAAATACACATAAAGGAAAAAATTAAATTTGCAAATAGTTGATTGCATTATCTCTGATCAAGGAGTAAATCCTCAAAAATCCTCATGAAATCATTCTCTATATTCTGATTGTTCATCCCTTTTATGAATATTAAGTGGGTTTCTTAAATATACAAATTAAAATTTTAATGGACCAATTTATTATTAATAAAGAAACCAGAAATATGCATAAAAATATGCAAAATACTTTTCAGTTTATAATTTTAGATATACACTTTCAGCAATTAAACATACCTACAATGTGTAAATGTATAACTGATAACAGACAAAAAAGTTTAGAAGACAAAATTCCTTAAACATCTTATATTTTATCCTGTTCAATTTTTAGATTATCTTGGAAAGAGTTCTAATTGCTTTCTTCAGACCAAGAATAAAACTTCCAGTCTTGTTTAACACATTTACTGCTATTCAAATTCAAAATTGCAGGCCCTTGTTGTTGTTCATGTCAGGCTATTTGTGACCCCAAGGATTGCAACAAGCCAGGCTTCCCTATCCTTCACCATCTCCTGGAGTTTGCTCAAACTCATGTCCATTGAGTCAGTGATGCGATCCAGCCATCTCATCCTCTGTCATTCCCTTCTCCTCCTGCCTTCAGTCTTTCGCAGCATCAGGGTCTTTTCTAATGATTCAGCTCCTCACATCAGGTGGCCAAAGTATTGGAGCTTCAGCTTCAGCATCAGTCCTTCCAATGAGAATTCAGGGTTGATTTCCTTTAAGACTGACTGTTTGATCTGCTTACAATTCAAAGAACTCTCAAGAGTCTTCTCCAACACCACAATTCAGAAGCATCAATTCTTTGGCAGCCAGCCTTCTTTACAGTCTAACTCCTATATCCGTACATGACTACTGGAAAAGCCATTCCTTTGACTATATGGGCCTTTGTTGGCAAAGTAATGTCTCAACTTTTTAATATATTGCTTAGGTTTGTCATAACTTTTCTTCCAAGGAGCATGTGTCTTTTAATTTCATGGCTGCAGTCACCAGCTGCAGTGACTCTGGAGTCCAAGAAAATAGTTAGTCACTGTTTCCATTGTTTCTATATCTATTTGCCATGAAGTGATGGGAATGGATGACATGATCTTTGTTTTTTGAATGTTGAGTTTTAAGTCAGCTTTTTCACTCTCCTCTTTCACCTTTATCAAGAGGTTCTTTAGTTCCTCTTTGTTTTCTGCCATAAGGGTGGTGTCATCTGCATATCTGACATTACTGATATTTCTCCCTGCAATTGTGATTCCAGCATATGTTTCATCTAGCCTGAAATTTTGCATGATGTACTCTGCATAGAAGTTACATAAGCAGGGTGACAATATAAGCCTTGATGTACTCCTTTCCCAATTTGAAACAAGTCTGTTCCATGTCTGGTTCTAACTGTTGCTTCTTGACCTGCACACAGGTTTCTCAGGAAGCAAGTAAGGTGGTCTGGTATTCCCATCTATTTAAGAATTTTCCACAGTTTGTTGTGATCCACACAGTCAAAGGCTTTAGCATAGCCTTTGAAGCAGAAGTAGATGTTTTTCTGGAATTCTCTTCCTTTCTCTATGATCTAACGGATGTTAGTAATTTGATATCTGGTTATATCTCATTCCTCTGCCATTTCTAAATCCAGCTTGAACATCTGTTAAGTTCTTGGTTCACAAACTGTTGAAACCTAACTTGAAGGATTTTTAAGCATGACCTTGCTAGCATGTGAAATGAGTGCAAATGTGTGGTAGTTTGAACATTCTATGGCATTGTCCTTTTTTGGGGTTAGAATGAAAACTGACCTTTTCCAGTCCTGAGGCCACTGCTGAGTTTTCCAAATTTGCTGGTGTACTGAGTGCAGCACTTACACAGCATCACCTTTTAGGATTTGAAATAGTTCAGCTGAAATTCCATCACCTCTACTGGTTTTGTTTGTAGTGATGCTTCCTAAGGTCCACTTGACTTCACACTCCAGGATGTCTGGCTCTAGGTGAGTGATCACACCATCATGGTTATCTGAGTCATTAAGATCTTTTCCTGCGCAGTTCTGTGTATTCTTGCCACTTCTTAATATCTTCTGCTTCTGTTAGGTTTATATCATTTCTGTCCATTATGTGCCCATCTTTGCATGAAATGTTCCCTAGGTTCAAAAGTGCAAGCCCTATTGTCTATTTTTAAAAAAATGCTTCTTTTATCAGTAAAATTTCATTACTTATTATTTGGGATAAGATATAGTATACAATACAATTTTAAATTAAATATTCAGTGAATTTATCGTTTCTCAATACACAAACAAATCTTTATCATCTATTGCTCTCCAGACACAGGCATGGCAATGATAATAAATCCTTATATTTCTCTTGCACAGTAGAGTTCATAAAACATTTTACAAACTTTGTGTCATAAAACTCATCTAACCCAATTTGTTAAATCTTCATCAAGGGTGAAGAAATTAGGAACTCTGTTAAAACCATACTATGGTCCCCACCTAGGCCATCTGCATGGTGGATAAAGTTCACCAAAGAAATGAGCCAAGTCTCAAGTCTCCCTGCTTCCTCCTTTATATCCAGAAATTCCTCTTTTTTCTTTCCTCCTTTTCTCAGGGTTCTTCATTTGTGGACTCTGGTCATCATTCTATTCCCCCCACCCTTCTATTTCCCTCTCATTTGTGCACAGCCCCCGGGACTTGGAGACACTCCAAGCACAGTGAAACCATGAAGAGATCACCATCTTCATCCTGGTTTAACACTCTTATTCACCACCATTGCCATCCACTCCCCTTCCCCCACCCCGCTTCCCATTCCTAACTCCCCTCCCCTCCCTCCTTTCTCCTCACTATTCAGACTTAATTCTGAGACAAAATAAACCTTGGCATTGGTCATCAGCAATGCTTTTTACCCTGCCCTCTCAGCCTTACCACTCTTTCTCCTCTACCCCAACCCCTCCCAGTGCTTAGAGGCTTGTGAGAGGAGATTAAACTAATCCTATCCACGGACAAGCTCACCAAGCAGTTCCTGAGTAAAGGCCAAAATTCCTGCCAAGCAATAGAGCTAAGGGAAGAATTAATGTAACAATCAGCACATTATAGCAATAGCTTTTCCATGAAAATTCTTTCTCATTTAATAATCCCATACAAAGTGAAGAACAAGTATGAAGCATGGAGGCTAAGTAGGGAGGGGGGATAAGAAGGCAATTAGTGTTTTGTTTTTTTCTTCTTATTAAACATAAATTAAACAACTAAGTATATTGGCACCATGGCACCTTTTTTAAAGTGATTTAACCTACTCTTTTTCTTCACAAAATGGGAATGAGTGTGCAAATAGCCAACATTTAAGTGGTTTTAGATTAGTTCATTTGCTAATTAATACTTAAGAAAGTAGAATTAGAAAGACTAGGCAGGAGTAAGGCAATTTCAGGGAGTTGTGCCTGTAGCATATTGATGCCTCTGCCCACAGCTCCGGTCCTGAGAGACTAGGAAAGTCATAGTCATCACTCCATCTTTACAAGGGG
This sequence comes from Cervus canadensis, assembly GCF_019320065.1. NCBI lineage: Eukaryota > Metazoa > Chordata > Mammalia > Artiodactyla > Cervidae > Cervus > Cervus canadensis. Next base: position 52,403,689 of record NC_057392.1, on the reverse strand, counting down.
ACAGACCACTCTTACTGTTCTTCTTCCCTGGCCTTGGTTCACTCACCCTGTATACATAGGTTTCTCTAGAAGACAAGCCTGAAAATATAATCTGATAGGTAATTGATAGGTAATATTTCAATCAGTATCTCAAATCCCTTCAACTTTCCCAGCACTTTTTTTTTTACAAGGAACTAATTTGAAATGAATTTGAGTCTCAAAAGCTGAGGTAGGCAGAGGCAGTCATTGCCAGTGGCTGTGTAGGGGGTAAGAAATTTCTATTCAAGGAAGAGTGAATGCAACTGGTAATGTTTAACAAAAAAGTGGGAGGGGTTCAAGGGGAAGTTTAGCCTTAAGGATAAATCCATGGTTTATATTCTTGGCATTCATTATGCCAAGGAATTCCATGTTAAAATAAAATAGAAAGAGTTTTTAAAAAATAAAAGAAGTAAACAAAAAGAGCTCCAAAGACACAAATGAATGGCTGAAGGCACAATGAAGGTAACACCAAGAGAAGGGTTAAATATTATCTTCTAGAACAAGTAGAGGAAGTCCTAAGCAACTCCGCTAGTATTTAAGAAAAGGTACTTCTAAATGCGTCCCCCAAAAGTGAATTGTGTTCAGAAAGGCATTTAAACCACAGTTATGCAATGTCAGACCTTCAAAGTAATAGATCTTTTCCAAGCATCATGGTTTCCAGAAAACTTTAGAAAAAAGAAAACACTGAATTTGATATTTACTTCATTTTATATAT